>NC_090022.1:213750116-214492616 GCF_037176765.1 Anolis sagrei | reverse complement strand
ACAAACGAGGGTGCTTTAAAAAAAATCTTAACAAAACTATACAGTGTACAAATTACTGTCTACAAGGTAGGTGGTTCCTTAAGAAGATTCTCCGTTCTTCTCTACTTGCAGCTTCACAGGTTCATTCACATATTTTAAATGGAGCTGCCCACCTGAACGCACAACTATATTGCTATATTTAATATTTTGCCATGTCTTTATGTACAGTCTCCTTCACTGCCTTTTTTCCTTAGTCAAGCCTCACATGTTCATGTCATTCTAGGGGAAAACACACTTCAGTGGCACTGCCAAGAGGCCAGGACTGCAAAGCAACTGAATAAAGGTGGAACAGTGCACATAGAACGGGGTGGCTTGGTTTAGTCAGAAGATACTTCCTGGTGAAGGAGGAGGCTCAGACTAGGTTTGAGTTTGCAACATGTCATTAAACATCTGAATTCTCAGCTTTTAAGAAAAGTTAAGAATAAAAAGGTGCAGTTCCAATGAGCCTTTATATTAGCAACAGAGGCAGAAAACCCCACAGAGATCACCCTCCTCAGAGCACTTAATGCATTTGATGCTGTCAGGTCAATGGCCTGGATCATCAAATAATTAAAAGGAGGGGAAAATAAGATTTCATGGAGCAAGTTTGTCCTTTTAAAATAGCATCTCCCCCTGTGTGTATAAATCCATTGCTTGTATACAATAGATCAGGATTATTTGAAAAAGTTCAGTTTAGACTGTCCACTATACAGGGATCAGTATTTTTAAACTATTGCACTTTAAAGTCTGAACTCATCTTTATTTCATCCTGTTTTACTGTCCAAGTTTAAATAGCATCCTACTGAATACCTGCACAATTGAAATCCTCCATACAACTACATCATCCCTATCTGATTATTAAGTGATTTCCTGAGAGAAGATGGTATGATATCTGCTAAGGGAGTCCCAGAAAGATCTGCTTGAGCATTTCAGTTATTTCCAGCAGCCATACAGTTAGTGAATTAATTCACTTACAATTGGGCTCAGAAAAAGAGAGCCAACATATAACTGGTTGAATTCCTAATTCAGCTAAAACTAAATCTTCCAAATGTTATATATATATATATATATATATATATATATATATATATATATATATCCCTGCATCTCTGAAACTTCCAGGAAGCCTTGCAGATGCAACTGTCTTAGAGAGTTTTACTGATGTGACCACAAAAATGCTATTGTTTTAGACACAACATTGGAAGTCGGTAAAAAATAAACTCCAGAGAAAGACAATGTTCCATCAGATGGTCTTCCCATGGCTATCACTACTTTAAAAAGGATTCAAGAAGGAGAAAACAACAATTAAAATAGCATTCACCATTAGTGGTGATACAAGTGGAAACTCAAGAGAAATGTAGTCTGAAATCTAGGAATTCAACTCCACTAATAAAGTGAGATTTCAGAACCACTCTTATTATTAGAACTGATTTTTTAAAATAAAAGCCGTGGCCACTGCTTACTAAGTGGCTTTTCAAACAGAAGGCCTTTTTAGTAGCTGTTTGTGATTCAGCACTAGGATGCTGCTGTGAAGAAAAAGACAAAAAAGCAAACAGTCATGATTCATAGCCATGTTCACTTAAAAACACAATGCATCTAAGGTGGGCTGGGAAAGCGCAGCAAGTCCAGAAGTTAATTTCATTCCCTGGAACCTTGCAGGGGCTACATGGATTGCCAAAAAAGCAAAACTAAACCAAATACAGAACAGAAGTGGCTGGAAATCTACTTCTGTTTTGTTTTTTTTAATGCTCCTGGTAACATTGGAGAGGAGCTTTGCTACCTATTTAAATAGAAGGCAGATTTCTTCTCCTTGCACACTTCCAGGAGACACAATTCACCCTTTGGTGGTGGGAAAGGGAGCAGCTGAGGAAGTTGAAAGGGCACCAAAGCATACTGGGATGGGGATGAACTTTGTTCATTCCTGGCTTCAAGAGTTTTATATTTTCTGGATAATTTTCTCTCAAATCATTTTCTTTAAAAGAGGAATTATTTGAATAGAGTATTTCTTCATAACTTGATAATATTGTATAAAACTCCATTTAAGTGTTTATCGGCTGAAGTGCTCAAAGAAGTATAAACTTCTTTTAGATGTTGTGATCCAGTCTTTTGAATTAGAGCATTAAGACTCAATCTCTTCCTTAGCACCCTTTATATAAAATGTAAGAGTATGGCTAAATGCTGCAGCTAGTCATATGGAAATGGGACAGCTATGCCTCAATCACTTGAACTCTGAAGTGTTCCCACAACTGCTTCTACAGACAGAGAAGTCTGGAATAGACCAAAGCGATTGCTCACTCCTTTTATTCCTGCCAGTGTTAGGAACATAATGGGGAAGAGAGAGCTGCATGTAACAGACTAAAAGCAGTAGATCCTGTCCACAGCGTATATGTTTCAGCCTTGCTGTGGGCAGAGGTGGGATATGGGGACAGCCCTTCATGATGGTGGGATCACTTTTCCAGAAGTTATTGAAGCAGAGCTTGGACAACTTGCTGGCAGGGTTACTGTTGCTGCACCATACACTTAGCCAAAAGTTGGACTCAAAGGTCCCCTTTAACTCTACTATTCTCAAAGAAGGAGTAGTGACTGATGTTCATGTGCCAATGATTGCAATCTATAGTCAGGCTGTGAAAGAAAAGAGCACTTGATAATCACAATCTACTTGTTTTTCTTTGTTCCTGGGCATTTCAGCTGAAATACAAAATATAATGTGATGCCTTTGGAGGAAAAGTTTTTATCAGTGTATATTGGGTATGCAATCATTAACTTCAATTTATGTTTTGTTTAATGCCATGATGAAGGGATGATGCATCTTTTAAAAGGCCTTTTGCTCTCTGTGGGTCTCAATGTCTCAAATTGGAAAAAAAAGATTATATTTTTTTCCCTCAACTCAAGTCTGCCTTCAACAGAATCTATTATTTATTTATTTATTTACCATCGTAATCATTATTACTACTATTATTTTTAAACCAGAAATGCGTTCAGCTTGCACCCCAGGTGGAAAGTTAAAAAGAAGTCACCTTTTTTGAGATTTTTATCACAGTAGGCAGAAGAGTCGCTTTGCAGCCCTCACCTAGCCAATGGTGCACTGCTTCACAGCTACACTGTCAAGTGTTAAAAATCCTCCCCACCCGCCCCAGAATATATAGATATATGTATGTATAAAAAAAATCCCCTGTCCATCTCTTAGTACACAAAAGGACCTCATCACACTGCAAAAATAGCAGTACCCACTTTGGTCAATTAAAACAAACAAATGAACAAACGAAAAAGCATACATCAATCTTTTGTCTTTTAAATCTGTGTACTTACCTATAATAACCAATACAGCTAAAAGCACTACCTACATAGGCAAAACTTGGTATTGCATAATTCGTATAAATTTGAATCCCCTCCCCCCAATATTAACTGGAAGATGAAAAACATGAAAGATTAATAGAAAAAACACCAAAATACTGAAAATATTGCTGGTCGATTACAATTTTTAAGCGGCAACTATACACAGCCATGATATGCTTTATAAATGTGAGATAAAGTTATAACTGCTTAAAAAATCCATGATGTCACTTTTTTTTCGTTTTCCCATCTGGAGTACAAAATATTTTTGTCATAAAAATGGTAAAGATTTAAAATGA
The DNA here is from genome assembly GCF_037176765.1 of Anolis sagrei. Lineage (NCBI taxonomy): Eukaryota > Metazoa > Chordata > Lepidosauria > Squamata > Anolidae > Anolis > Anolis sagrei. The sequence goes on along the minus strand of NC_090022.1, from coordinate 214,488,966 downwards.
TAATAAATGCAGCAAAACAAGTGTAGTGATGTCACTTTTTAGATTTCAAGGCAAGGCACGTTACGTGGACATTATAACTTCGTGCAAATTAGGATTACTGGATAGAGTAGGTTTAATTAATTTTTTATAGAGACATAGAGGCAAAATGTATCTGCCCATGCACATTACTGTCAGTATGAGAATTATCTGTCAACAAGGCTAATTTCTGAGAGCACCATGCAAGTTTTCAGCACCCTGTCATTAGGCTTTTTCAAAGAGTGCATTTTTTAAAAAATATATTTGACCCCCTCCCCCCCCCCCCCCAAACAACCTGGCATTTCCATTTGTAAACTGTAAGCTTTGCCCCAGTGACATGGATTTACCTCTCTCCGTCTCTGTGATGAAGATTTTATAGAACCTTTCCTATTCTCCGTGGGTTCTCGATTCAACCAGTAACTTTAAATAAATAAGATACCTCAAAGGAGGCAGAAGCTAAATCAACATAAGTGCTGTGTTTCAATTAATTTCTTTCTCTCAAGTACATGATTTGTCTTGAATTAATTAATGCCTTTTCATGCCCCCCTTTCAAAACTGAGGGAAAAAATAAATTTGCTTGAAATACTTTTGAAAGTCTTCTTGTTTTTTTTAATCCCCTCAATTTAGAGTCCAAGGGCTAAAGGACTTATAACAATGATCCCCTTTAGATATAATTTTAAAATTGCACTTGCCTCTAAATGTTTTCCTTTGTGGGGGAAATTATTTTTAGTGTCTTTCTCTTTTTGTTTTTACTGTCATATGAGACAATAACACTTTTTTAAAACCTAAAGTGAGGCATTAATTCTATAAAATGCCTGTTTATTTAAATGTCTTCCTGAACATTTTCAAACAGGTTATGCATTAGGAAACATCTGGGTTAAGGGCCAAAGTCAAATAAATTTGAGTTGATAACTAAAGGCTAAATGGTTTCTGTTTTTTTTCCTTTTAAAAAAAACTTTTAGAAATCAGAGCACTGAGAAAGGTTGGCTCATTCATGGCCCTCATTCTCCTGCAGCTCTATGGATGCCTCCTAGCCTTTGTTTTGAGAGCTAACTAGGAATAGTGATCCCATGCGTAAACAACAAGAATACTAAACCAATAAACTAGCTTATCATGCAAATATTAAGGCATCTAGAAAGTCAGTTAAAATATATTGTCAGAGACAAAACATCTATTTCCCAGTGGATTTCATAGAACAAAGGCTACGTAGGAGGAACATCTTTCTACTCATCAGTGAAATATTGTCGACCCTTTTTTTTAAAAAAAACAACACATCGTTACAGTTTCAACCTTAAGGGAATTAGTGATTGTAAGTGCTGCAATTGCTGGTCTATGTTTCTTCTTTCTTCAGGTTCTTTTTCTTCTGCGTTTTTTTTTTTGTCCCGTCTTCCTTTCTTTTTTATAGTATTTTGTTCAGTTTTGATCTCCCTCAGTTGCTTGTTTCTGCTTGAAGGAAAGGCTCTCCAATTAGGTTCAAACCATAATTCTGGACATTTGTGGGCAGGATTGGTGTCCTGTTTGATACTTGAAAAGGAACCAAGCTAGCCCAGGTACCAGGACTGTTGAACGAAAAGAAAACAGAGAGAGAGAAAGAGAGAACAGAATAAAAAGTTATGACGTTGCAGCAGCAGCAGCAACTTAAACAAAAATGAACATTTGAATAACAATCCAACCCAACCTCATACCATATCATTCCCATACCACATTTCACAAACCAATGTAAACATACATACAATTTGAGAAGACTGAATAATTCTAATAGATGAGAATTAAACCTAAACCAGTAAGGGTTTAGATGGAGCACATATTAATTACCAAACCAGAGTAATCTCACCAAATGATTGATTCCTGATGTGTAGAAGATTATACTAATATAACAGACACAAGTATTAGTACCAGTTATTTACTTGTTATATTGAAAACTAATGGCCCTTCTACACTGCTATATAATTCTGAATATCAAGGCAGATAATTATCTGCTTTGAACTGGGTTATCTGAGTCTACACTGCCATATAATCCAGTTCAAAGGAGACAATCTGAATTTTATACAGCTGTATAGAAAGGGCCTATGAGAAGATACCAACCCAAGTATGCATGGAAAAACAGATTATCTAACTTTTTTTCAATTGTTTACTTTTTAGGACTCGAGCTTTTAGGAATCAAGCTCAAATTTCATCTGATTTAAAAAAAATTAAGGGCAGTAACATTCTAATTATTATACTGGACAAATACAAATATTATGAATAAAGAATAAACTAGTATTAAAAGTAATATATTCATTTGTGCATATAAGTTTTGGGGAGGAAGTAATGCTAAATGAAGATAAGGATTGTTGTTATAGCATAGCAAACAAAATTGGGTTTAGATACTTATCCAAGCCTCTCAAACCTCCCATCTTATGACTGTGTTGAAAATGCACCATGCAACATGTTTATCAATATTATTTATGACTCCTCAGGGATATGTAAATCTTGTATCCTAACACTAAGCAGATCTCACAAGAATTTTATAAGCCTCTTACCAGCAGGAAGTTGGTTAAGCTGAGAGTTACACAACATTGGCTTTCTGTTTACATTAAGTTTGAATGTGTACAGGTTGTATGGAAACAGGATTGGACTAAAAAAAACCCAAATCTAAAAATAGCATTAGCTGAGATATACAAATGTTTTTACTAGACAATATACCAATAAGTCCTGTACCTCATGTTAGAATTCTGTAGCTAATGAATTGATAGACAAGTTACCTGTTGTTGCTGCTAAAATAGGGTATATACATAGTTACACTTTCAATGGAGACATCACCCAAAGATGGCTCTTTCTGGTGAGTGCCTCCACTTCCATGTTTAGAATAATATACCATGTATACTTGCTATCATTACAACCTTCTATGACCTTACTGATGTAGGAAGTGCAGGTAGGAATATATATAGCCTAAAGGTAAGTCGCTTGCATGTGTCTTCAAGTGGTTGCTTGTTTTACTCTTTGTAAGTGCAGAGTTCAAGTAGAACTTCACAAACACTACAAGAAGGGAGTATGATTGTAACATAATGGCTGAGTTCAGACAAACCACCAAGCCAGAGCTTGGAAGATTAGAAGAAAGCCCTATCCTTATGTGTTCCTCCTTTCTTCATACATATGGCTTAATAATGATGCATTAATGCCTGATCTGATCAAAACAGAGTTTACTGTTGCATCCGTTTGTGAAACCAGGATTTGCTTTCAAATTCGGATAAAAGCCAGGGTGTTCCAAAAAGTACAGCATTAAGTTGTGTGGTTAGGATGAGAACATATGTATAAAAGCCATACTCATATAAGAACGTACAGATACAGGAATCATGTTGGATTTTCCAAACTATGATTTGTAAAATTAATCCAAAATAACAAATATAAAGCAGTTCAAAAACATACAGACAGCACATTGCCTTTACAACATGGAAACTTTTAGCTTAGTATCTCATGGCATGTTAAACATGTTAACTGGCCCTAAATTGCCTTCACATCTGAAATATTTCTGGATGCTTGCAAAACTACTTGTAGCAGGATCGGCAGGTTCTAATGGATCAAGGGCTATTTTCCACTCCCCTGAACACCCATGGCCACTTTTATTTTGCATCCTGGAATATCTCCAAAAGGCTCACCACACCCCACAGCATCTGGGAGAAGATGGAATTGGCCAATTCAATGTAGAGGCCTAAGCAAGAAGTGAAGGTACTATCACCAGGGCTTTGAGGGAAGGGGCAGCGTTTGTTTCTCCTGTTGCCTCTGGCTCAGTTTCACTCAGCTGCTGCTGGACTCTATCTTGACTGGCCTCCATTTCAACATCCTTGGGTCAGCACAGAGAGACCAACATTTGTTTCTTCCAGCCATGGCCCTGATTCACCTGAGCCCTCTCTTGAGTGAACACTGCCACCCCGGTTTGGCATCTCATTTTCCCCCTGATGGAACATCTGCTCTGTTAAAACTATTTTAAATATGTTTTATTGCATTTATATGTTTTATAATTTGATATGTTATATTTACTATTTGTTGTTGCACTTATTGCATTTATATGTTTTGTTTTATAATTTGATGTGTTATATTTATTAATTGTTGTATGATGCGGCATTGAATGTTGCCATAATCTGTAAGCCGCTCTGAGTCCCTTTCAGGGTTGAGAAGAGCAGGGTATAAATACAGTAAATAAATAAATAAATAAATAAATTCCCTCTGCTGCTGTTTGATTTAGAAAAACATGTATTTGGGGCATTTTTAAGAAATAAGCTAAAATGGAGCATCTATCCCAGTTTCCAAAAATGCAGAGTTTTCTGCTTGGAAAATGTGTTATTTTCTGGGACCAATAAGGATCCTAAGTAGTTATACTAGATATTAGCATGCATTTCACCATGCATTTCGCCTGTCCTTGACTTCTAGGATAGTTGCAGTTTGAGTGACTAGTAAGATACCCAGTGAAGTTATTACTTGAGATTATAGTCCCAGGCATATATTTCTAAACAAGATTAATAAATATTCCATGTCAAAATACAGGACAAATGAGGAAATTGTCAGCATCCTTGTCCCTGAAAGATTCTGAATAAATAATGAATAACAAATTGCTGATAGTATCCTACTTAATGTCTCATGTCATCTTCTAACACTAACAAAATGACAACTATCAGTCCTGGAGCTATATTCAAGAATGAAGAAAGTAATGGAAAGAATATGGAAGATATATGTATACCACTTCATACAATTTCAGTTGTGTCTCTTCTCTCCAAATGCTTCTAATACACAATATCAGCATTAAAGCTGTGCCTTTTTATAGTGGTAGTTTTCTATTCTTTATTGTAACTGTGATTCTAATATAGATGGCAAATGCAACTTCATTAATCAGCTGTGCATTTTTATTGTAAAGAGAAAAAGAGAGCTTAGGCAGTAACCCTTCTGAAGACCATGAGGGGTTTTTAGATGTTTCATGTATTGGGATATTAATGAAACATTGTAAGACTACCCCATACATGTAGATGGACCAGTTGTCATGTGACAACCACTGCTGGTATTTAATTGTAATTAACACCAACAAAAATTTCTGCCACCCACCAACCCTAGTTTGAAAAAAAAAAGTGATTTGATAAGGGTCATTTAACTTCTTTAGGAGGTTTTTTAAGGAAGCTCTTTAGGAAGTTTCTGGGTGCCACTGTAGTTCCGGTAAGTACACACACACATATATAATATAAATTAGACAAGGGTGAAAAATTATATTAGACACCGCTCCCTGTCCCTGAAATTTGGTGCTCATTGTTCTATGCATATTGGGGATCAGAAACCTTATTTACTTACCTACATATCTTTGAAGCCTGGAAATCCTATCAATACCACTGGCTCCTACAATCCCTGCGAACATTCTTTGTGATGGTGCTTATCCCTCCCTCTTGCTGTCATATACATGGACTCCACATGTTTGTGCACAGGGAGTCATAATTTTCACACATACAAAGTATGAATCCTTTAGTCTCTTGTAAAATTATTATCTTCTCTGCTAGCTCAAGACCCAAACCCTAGGTTACTCTGAAATGTTACTTGCCCTGTTAACACTTCTATACCAAATCCCACAAGATATGGATGCCCCCCAAAATAAAAGAGAATGTGTTTACATAAACATTTTTAAGAGCTATAATTTAATTTCTATCTCTCTTCTACCCACAGCAACAATCTTTGATTCCAACTCAAGATATTCAGAATTGCCTTTCCTCCTCCTCCTGTGCTTGAGCTCAGAATATACCCTAAGCAGAAAAAAGGAAAAACTATTTCATAATGTTTCGATAAAAATGATTGTCCTTTCATGGGTCTTCAAATTGCTTTTTCTCCATCCTCTCAAAATAATATTTAAAGAATTAAGAGTCACAAAAGTACTTGCTATTTCTCTCACTCCTACTTTCTGTAATGTTTTGTTGCAAACTGCAGGATAAACAATTATAGAAATAATAATTAATGATGTGCTGATCTTGACCAAGAAATGCACTGAAATTTTCAATGAAAAGGTTGTTCACATATAAGAAATACTATTTTAATAGACAAAAATAGAACGTAAAATAAAATTTAAGAGGTGATATTCTGAAAGGTAAATGGCACTCTTTTCAGCAGGGTGTTTTTTTCTTTTTGCTCCTCCTTCCATAAGAACAGTGCCAAAATCCTCTGACAGAGAACAAAAAATAATTTATATTATCTAGGTGAATAAGAGAATGCTTAGCTCAGAATGAGCAACTAGTTTACTGAGTATTGGGAACTTTTCTAATCCTCTTGAAACCTGAAGTACAACTCTCAAACAACTGAAAGAATTTTTATGCTATAATTTTGTCTGCAGATCCCCCAATTTTGGTTCCATTGCAGTTTTTGCCGCTGCTTCCATAAAGGTTAATGTAAAGCTCCAAACATAATCATGTGGAAAATGGACATTATTGATTCCTATGGTCCATTGTTTCCCCATTCTAAGTCCCTGAAGTTCAAGTTCAATCTGGAATTACATCATGTCTGGTTTCTCCTGGTTACCAGACGGCTTGAGACGTGACCACAGTTACAGAAAAAACAAACAGCCTTCTTCACGCTTCAGCTCCCCTATCGATTCAAACAAACTTTTTTCTCCCTCTCAAGTATGCTTCAAGTATGGAGCATGGTTAATTTAGAGATTAAGTTCCAAATTAGATTATCTAATGGCATCTTAATGGATTGCTGACCCATTTCCTGTGGGATGGCAGCATGCAAGTCTGGCTGGAATACAATTAATTTCTTAGGAAGTGTTCAGAAGTTGTTTGCTTAGATGGAAAGCAAAAACAATTCTCCGCACATTTTTCCCTGCAAGAGAATTGGGTGAAAACTGTAATGGAGACAGCGACAAATTCTTAAAAACCACAAATCTTTCCAACTTCCCCAATGATGTTTTCATGTCATTGTTCTTACTTTCACAAGTCTGTATTTTTATCTCAAACAAATATAAAGTAAATAAACAAAATTCTTCTAGTTACTATTTATTGTCCGAAGTGCATTATCCAAACCATAAAAACAACAAAATCAAGGAAGGTCAAAGAAACGCAGTTTTGATGTTACTTGATACTAATGTGGATCTTTAAGAGTTTCTATGCGTGTTCGACTCTAAAATTTACAGGGCTGCTCTGACATTAAGAAGCGGTTCTCCACCTTCCTTCCCCCACAAATCAAAACTTATTCCATTTTACTGCCTTATCAACATTATCATCGCAAGCCCTTGAATGGAGCTGGGGGCAAAGAATGCTACTCTTAAAAGTTGAGCATTTTGAACACCCCTATGGCTAAAGCTGAAAAGAAAATTCAGCACTTGGAGAATAAAGCACTCCTCAGGAGCTCTCAGAACAAACCAGCTGTTGTACTGTACTTCTGTATCAAGACAACTAAGCGAGAGCAGGAAATGCTAGTCTAATGATAGTAATGTTAAATTGGCAGTTAACCCTTCAAAATAGCATTGAAAATCATGGCTTTTTATAATATAAATTACAACACCTAACAATGAATGTCTTAACACATGTTATAATTTTTGAAAGACTTGGCAGAAAATCCTCCAAATTTCATAATAATGAGCCAAGGCTTTCACTGCTCAGCTTAGTTGGATGCTACACTAATAGCTCCATAGCTGCTTAAAAATCAAACTTCACAGGTGCTGGTCATTCTTGGAGCTTTGTGTTGAAGCTATTACCTGCATGGCTCCGATTATCTGAGCCTTACTGGACTTGTGGTTCAGTTTTGGTGTTTATTTTGATCTGTTGGGAACTTGGCTTGTCAGTCACAAAAACATTTGGCAATTTGTATTATTACAGCAATTCCTCTGACTTCTCCCAGATGGAGACATCTGTTCTTAAATGAAACCAGTTCTGTGCAATGCTCCAAAAGAAATGAAGATTGCCTTATCATGTGCATTTTGCTCTTCGCTGTATATATATGAAAGTCCTTTCTCTGCTTACACTGCTCAAACAAATGTCCTCTTGTCTTTGTGTCTATGGAGGCCCTCAGGGACACAAACATTGTGAACTTAGTATTGGAAGGAATCTGAAGGATTTCTGTTTGGGAGTCTGGCCTTTGAAAGCCCCAAGAGATGTCTGTCTGTGATCCAGAACTATACGAGTCTTAGTGGTAGCCAAATCATGCATCTCATGAACATTTCTAAAACTCTGGTTGATGAACTATCTCAAATAAGAGGCGGCAACTTCTGATCCCATAGTGAATAGATATACCAGGATTTGGCACACATTTTGAATATCTTGTGAAGAACAGTTCCAATCAGCTATGCATTCACTTTTTTTGAAAAGGAAAAAGGGCTACATTTTTAACATTGGACATGTATTCATTCTGAGTGGATATGAGCTTAACTTATTTTTCTTCCTTCCCATGCAAAATATACTTCTGAGGCAATTTGGACAGTATTTGCTATTCTTTAGCTGAGAGCACTTTACAAAGATTGCTTAGCTTCTCTGTTTTCAACTAGGAGCTCATGGGTTTCACCCCAGGATGGAATATGTTCTCAGTGGTGGCAGACATAGAATATATTTAATGGCATTTTCCACAAAATAATCATACAATTTCACATAAGTTCATAAGAATGCAGACCCTCCTCCATATTTCATCTGAAGTCATTTTGAGGAGACACATATGACTGCAAATTCATCTAGTTAATAAGTTCCATCTATAGACTCACAATCAGAATGGAATGATCCTTGTGCTGGCAGCCCCACTCCCCAGCCAAAAGGGAAAGAGAAAGGAAATCTGAAACCCTCGTCTAGTACAGAAAAGAACTTTGTGTTTTTATCTAGGGTCATACAATCAGTTCATGGCAGAAGTAAGATGTGAACCAAGGTCAATGACTCAGCCATATAGTGACAACAAAACGTAATGTGGACTTCTCTGATTCTTTACTGAAGTTTTCTTTGGGTTCTCTCAAGCCACTACTAAACAATCATGCCATCTCCGCTCCATAAAGGAAGACTCAACGGTCTACCAAGCAATAAGAGGCTTTGTCCCTGTAGCACAGGACAGCTGGATTCCATCCTGCATATTCTTCCGCACTGCCCACTTTACCAGGATTTGAGATTTAGCTTCCTACCACATGTTATAGATTCCTTGAAAAACCACAGCAACTCAGACAAAGTAATTATGTTTTTAAATTGTCAAGGTTTTAACTGCTGCCTTTCAGTGGCAAGATTCCTGAATGATGTCTGCAAACTGAATGTGTAGCAAATGTGAAGTTCCCTTTTCTATGATTTGTACTGTATTTTATACCTCTTTGCTATGTATATGCCAATAAATGCTGATTGGATTGGATTGGATTGGAAATACTAAGCACTCTTCTCAGATGCCGTAATCAAACACAGAAGAGCACAAGGAGACAGGAGAGGCTTTGTTTAAAGCAGTTCACACTTCCAAAGCTTATTTTCCATACATGGAGGAAATAATATGATAAATGGACAAGCCCAATCAATGGGTCACATGCCACCCAAAGTCTATATCCAAGACCCCAACAGCTCCCAGGCCATAATAAAAAAGATAAAATCAAAATGTCACCATTCTCTCTAACCAAGAATCTTCACAAACTTTCATAACATTCCTAATTCTAAAGAACAATTGTAATTATCATAATGACAACTCATGTAGATTTCATCCACACATCCGTTCAATTCTAATGATCGTTCCATATTTGGAGGAAGAAAAGGTATCAGTATCACTGTAAGAGGAAAATCTATCAATCTATCTATTGCTCTATCTGTCCATCCATTCATACACCACTATCTAAATGCAATATATGAAAGGAATTGTCTATTACAAAAAGGTATACTTGTAAAAGACTGAGTTCTGCTTTTCATTTAGATGAAACTTTACATTATTAACATATTGTATAAATTTCCTCTAGCATTTTTCCTCAATGGAGAGCAGGCATGCAGGAGGCTGCAACTGGGAGCAAAGGAAGAGTGGGTGGTGAGATTGTATCCATTCCTCCCCACTCTCTTTTTTTTCCTGTTCAGAACCACACTCTTCAAGCTACTTCTACCTATTATGTTTTCCTTCAAGGACAAAAAGCCATTTTGTGGAAATGTACATTTGTATTTCTTTCATATATGATTTTGACCAATTCTCACTCCTCTGTGAACAGTCCATAATGAGGTTCACCTCTCACATTCATGCTGAAAACTGCAACCTTCTAATGCTTTTGTTGAAAAAATCCTGGGGAAATTAGAAACAGCTATTTGTACATGTACAATTTGGCTCGTATAACTGAGAAATTATTTGAAGCAATCTTTGATTGTATTAAACCTATATAGCTCATGAATGACAGTTCTATATTATTTTTAATGGTGATTAAATGAAATTAGCTCATTTACAGAATAAATGCTGTTTGACTATACAGTCTCTCAATATCATCTGCTTGGTTAAGGGAATTTAAGTGAACTATATTGCTCCATTTGATGTTTCAATATGGAGAATGTCATTCATGCGTTTCTCCAAATAGACTTTACAGTTCTTAGTGACTACATGTGACTAATGAAATAACCAAATTATTATTTGCTATCAAGATATTATTTTATTGGCCCACACTAGATGTGTTGAAAAATCATGACATTGATAACATTTACAATTTTTGACTTCTGTTTCATGAGGCTTTCCAGTTATAAATATCACAAAAGCAGGTGTTAAAACGAGACTCTTTACTGATCAATAGATTATCAGTGCATGTCATCCAAAGTCTTGGACTGGATCCAGAGAAGCATTAGCAGAATCCCACTTGCCAACAGGCCTTTCTTACTCTTCTTCAACACCACCCACTCTCCATTCCCATCTTGAGGGACATAAATCCTTTTGGAGTATTGCTTCATGGGAGAAAGAAGCAAAGAAATGGGAAGTGAAACTTTCCAGATTCATTATCAACTCACATCCAAAGCAATATTGCTAGCAAAGTATTTTCCAACATAACATCATTAATAAGGTCTGTGTTTCAACTAAAATGGTTACACATTTTATCTCTATTTGTAACCATACCTATATCTATCTATATATGTAATAGTGTCTTCTTACCTGCAAAGAAAATACTTTATATGACAGGAAATACTCGTTAATTATGTTTTAAGATATATGCTTTTGTTCAATAAAAATATTATAAATTCAAACAATATATTCCCATCAAACTGTTTCTCTGAGTATTATCCATATATATTACTCCAAATGAGACACTTTAATTAACCTTTTTCTTTCCTTTCATCGCAATTCCACATTTTATATATATATATATATATATATATATATATATAGGCTCAAGATACCCCCTTTTTAGTGCTTTGTTTCTTTGTCAAAGTGCTACAACCTGTATATTTTACAGCAAACATTTGGCATCCAAGTCCTTAATGGAAAATTTTAGCTACAGCTCATCTAAAATGTGTGCTTCAAAAGCCATTACAGTTATTTCGTAGTTAGATTTAAACAAATATACTCCTGGAGGCCAACTAAAACAGAAAATGAAGAACCCAAGATAGTTTAGGTTTGGAAATAATTAAAATTTTACCTTTGCCAAGTAATTCCCAATGTATCCTCATTGGCACTGGGGTATAAATGCCTGCCGTTTTGATTCATGGTCCAGTCACAAATCCTCAGCTGTCAATTGAAACCTAGCAGTCAGATATGGATCGAGCAGTACTACAGTGTTTAGTATTTAAATGAATGCATGCAAACTAGCACTTAACATGGCACAAACCTTACATCCCCAAGGAGAAGTATAAAAAGAAAAACAATTTTAAAATAAAATCTGAACGTTTATTGTGCAAAACAAAATCCTAGTTTTTCTCACATCACAAAAAAACGCTACTTAACTTTAACTGTGCTTTTTCATTAATAAAAGCATAAAAGAGCAACTGGCATTTAGCAATTAATTATATTATAAACTGAGCTGGAAAAAAGAAATGTTAATGTTCAAAAGTGAATTCTTTAAAAAGAAAGAAAATAAAACCTCAAAATTATTCAATGTAGTAGAAAAAGAACAACAAAAAGAAATCATTATCTTGAAAGCATGCATTTGGTGATACACAGATGACATGCAATTTACAGTAAAGAGGATCCAAAATTACATAATGACCTTATCTTGCTGTTCAAGAAGGGTAGGGGAATTTGTAATAGAGGTTGATTAATTTAGTGTTACTGAATATGGCATCACTTAACATGCAGCGATAAAATAATCTAATCTACTTCTAGACTCAAAATAATAGCATTTAAAAGACTTAAAATGCAACGAGGAATGCATTACATGTAAGTTGAAACAAATTCTTCCCAGATCTCTAAATCATCAGGACTGCTCTTCACAAAATTATTCATGTAACTCTATATAGCCATTTGTCTAGCAGCTTTCCTAGAGTGCTAGCAGATTTCCTGCCAAGATACCATGATCATTTTTGTGTTTTGAGAAAATAAGCTTCATCTACCTTTGTGAAGGAAATGTAGGAAAAGTATGATTTTAATCTCTACACTATCATGCTAATACGTGACCATCATGTGTCTAACAGCACTCTGAATTAAGGAAGGCAATATGATGAGTAAGATTAATTGTGTATAAAAGCAATTTCCCCCCTCCCATGGAAAACTCTAAGTAGCTCTAAAAAATCCATATTAATAACTAAAACAATGCCTTTCACAGCAGCCCAGTTTATTACAGTCTTTTCCTGAAAAACATGTATGTCGAAGACAAGGCAATATCCCTGTCTTGACCCTGTTTGACTGCTACACTCTTATGCTTCCTGCTATTGAGTCTTCAGAAATGCAAACAGACCTTCCCTGACCGTTTTGTTATTTATTACCTGAGTAACTCTGTGAGCCCTTTTAAAAAACATATACAAAGTTAACTAGGAAAGGAATGTTCCAGCACGAAATAGTCCTCAAAGGCAGCTACAGTACAACAAATCATGTTCTGGAAAGTGTGGGTGAAACTAAACTTGACCTAAAAGAGATGTGGCTAGTGCACATGTACTAATCTAACACCCCCAACCCATTTTCACTTTTCAATAACTCTTGCCAGACTTAGAAGACTTTGAGTCCTTGAGTTTTAGTGAGCCTAAATGGTAACCTAGGCTATGGGTGGGCAAATTGGCAGACAGCTAAGGTATAGGCTGGCATTCTGTATAGCACACACTCTTCTTTGAACTGGGGCCTAGATCAACTTATATAGGTTTTGGTTTTCGCTATCTTCATTCATGAGATTAGATTTTTGAAATGTACTTTTTCTTCATTAGCTCTAAGATATACAAACTAGAGGCGGGAAATAAGATATACATTTAGAATTAAAGCATTCTCGGTCCTGAATATTAGGATGGAAATGGTACCACAGTTCTTGGAATTTTTAATTTTAAAAATCACCCACTATACTATACTTGCTTTATTTCAGCAATGAAAAGCTGCAGGATGATCCAGTCCATCCTCTATTTCAGGTGTCTTGTTCTTGCCTACAATCAATTTCCTCTTATCATAACACACAAGAGTGGATGCACTACAGCAACAAAGTGCAAAAACTACAACTGCGATATTTCTGGTAGAAATCTAGTGTTTTTACTTGCAGATCTTTTCTGAAAAAAATCTTCAAAGATTATCATATCCTGATATACTAGTTTTCATGTGTTCCAACATTCTATTCAATACTGTTGCAAGAGGCCATTTAATACTTTTAAAGATGGCAGCCTTTTACAGAACTTGCTGAAAATAATGCTCCTACTACTACTTTATTAAATTTTGATTTTCCTACCTATGTGTCCTGTAATTTGAATCAACTGGTATAAGTAGATTAAATTTTGAAAGATGTAAAGGAAAGCTTCCTCACTCTTGGAAGATGTCCTTAAGGCTATAAAGTGTAATACTTTTTGGAGATAAAGCATAGTGCATTCTTTAATGACCAACAATTGAAACCTGTTTTCTGATAAATATTTACAACAAATTACTGGCAGATAAAAGTTTCATGCTACCTTGTTTACTGGGCATTTGCAAGGGTGAACAGGGAGAGGATGAATAGGAAAATCACTGCTGCCTTACCCTCTTCTGCAGCTGAATTCAACTGAGTGTGTTTTAAATTCCATATACACTGCCATCTATATCACTCAACAGTCACTCATTCTGCACCCCAAAAATAATAATGGCAAATTACCTTATTCTTCCTATATCTAAACAAGCACAATTTTGATTGCATTTTGCTTACAAATTCCTATGTTATCCTCTGATTCACTCAGCAAACGCCATGAAACTCATAAAGGCAAATCCAGTAATTCACTATTTGTTAATCTAGTTTAGAGACTGATGGCCTAACTCAACCATAACAATGAAAAAAAATTATGAAAAGATTTCAATATTCGTATAGTCAAACAGATAATGATTATGACAAAGCCACAAAGAAGTATTGCAGAGTATTTGCAATTTTGTCTTTGATTTTTCCCAAAGTTCACATTAGGATTTATGGCATGGGAGAAAGTTCGGGTTTTTGTTTTTAACAGTGCTCACAATATTAGGCACACAATAGAAACATGTATAATGTAATGATGCTAATAGAGTTGTTAAGGTTAATCTTCCTTCCTTCAATAGTATTTAAGTAAATATACATATGGAAAAGACAGCAAGTGATATGAGACTTTGCTAGGGTTTTTGTTGATCGAGGGAAGCATAATAACATTTGCATATTCTCATTGTTTTGACTGAAACTTCCTTTAAATGTGTTTCCTTTCCAACAGGAGTATGTGAAAGGTGACCTCTTATCCATTTACTTGCCTCTCTCTAACTGTCATGTGACTAGGTTTTACGTCAAAGTGTCAATTATGATAAGAAACACAATACAGATAGCCTAAGCGTCGATAACCTGTTTCCGGAGTCTATTAAATTTGTTTGAGATCCTTGTATAATGTCCTTTCAGTTTTTTCCTAAAACAAAAACATTCACTATCCTGACAATTTTAAGACCATCAAATGTATATGTCATTAAAGATTAGTTACATCTTTAAGCAATATAAATTAATCAAGTAAAATAGTCATTGTTAAATAGATTCACTAATAAAACAATTTATTATTGGAATTGCTGTTGTGATAAATATGTGAGTTCTTAGTGTACAGGAATTAAATGTGATATGATTTAAGAACAGGTTCTAGTTTCAAAATATATCTCATATGAAAGAAAATGAAAATAAAAGCTCAATAAGTAGTAATATACCTATTTAGAAGTAAAGACTATTGATTGATTGATTTTATATCCCAACTTTCTTTCATCCTAGGACCCAAAGTAGCTAGTGGGTTCAATGGGACTTGTTCCTGAGAAAGTGGATATAGAGCTGCAGGTTAAATCTATAGGAAAGTAATGTTATCAATACCCATAACTACACCTTCAGAACTCATAATATTTATATCACAATGCCAAGTAATGTGAGGATATTAACAACTGCTTAATTACCGGACCAATGCCAGCACGTGGAAGAATAATAATTCCAATACAATGGGTACCTTCTTCTTTTGGATTCATGTTTTCTTTATATGTATTTTGTTTAGTAAAATCATATGATCTATTAAAATAATACTGAATATAAGTATTTAAGGAAAAAGAAAGCACCATGTATTTTATTTCAGTTTAACAATATATTAGAAAACATTTCAAAGCTCAGGTTATAAGATAAATAGTATGGTTGATTAGGGAAAATCAGGAATGTATGTAAATCCTGTTCCTTCATAAATGAATCAAGATCTGAAATATTTCAATCACATCAACCAAATGCATGGAACAAGGTTATCAATATGTCCAGTTTAAATGCAATTTTTTTTTTAAAAAAATAGAAATATGAGCTATTAAATCCATTACTGTAATAATAATAATAATAATAATAATAATAATAATAATAATAATCTTTCTTTATACCCTGCCACCACCTCCCCCAATGGGGACTCGGGGCGGCTTACATGAGGCCAAGCCCAAAGAGCAAATTACAATAGAATAAAAACCAAAACACAAGCAACAACACACTAAAATACATAAAACATATGAATACAATAAGCAATTTTTAAAACAACTTAAATTTTATCTTGTACATGCGGCCCGCTCATTGTCACGGTGATTATGGATATTGTATTTGTATATTGCTTATTGTATTCATATTACTGTACACTCCTTTTTCAACTCTCAGAAAGCCCCCAACTCCCAAAATTCTGCCTCTTGTGTATATTTTATTCTTTGGAAAGATAGATTCCAGGGTATATCCCTAGTTACATCAGTTGCCAACAAAACTGCCAGAACTTAATACTTGCCAGACAACTGAAACTGTACCTTTGAAGATCTTCCAGATATGATTTATAGAGAAAGATTGGTAATCCATACTTTGGTGAGAGATTAAAAACAAGTCTCAATATTCCCATGATGGAGTTTTTAGAAGATTCGGTGGAATCAGACTATCACTGTTGCAATAGTCTACTATTCACAGGCTCATGATATTGTACCAAACCGAAAAACAAAGAATTAATACTAAGATAATATTTTGATGATACCTAAAGAGGAACTCTCTTTAGTTAGTTTTACTCCACAAATTTGTGACAACAAATAGAGAACAATCACTGCATTATTAGCAATATGGAATTTGCCTTGACAGTTAATGAATCAAAGAAGTACTTCATACAAAGAAGTACTTTATACAATCAATAATGTATCAGGGGTTTGTGGCACTGAACACTGATTATCTTAGAACTTATCTTTTCAACTGACTGTTTAAAAACATTTTAAAAAGGAAGATTTATAACACTACTGTTGCTTCAGTGTGGAAATATTCAGCAAATCGGGGCAGTTAGGCTCAAAATGAATGGCCGTCATAGAAATGGGAATGCTTAGATTTATGATTCCTAATAATAACCTTGACTTTGTAACTATCGGAATATTAAGTTACATGTTTAATAACATGCTTTTCATGGCATCCTCACTTGTAAATTAAAATCTGTTGCTCATGTTGGTTCTTGTTGCATGCGATCTTTCAAAAATATATTTATAATGCTTCCATAAACGCAAACATTCCACCAAGCTTCAGTAATAAATTGTTTTATTGAAAATTCTACTAAACCGTTATTTTGTGGAGAGACTATTTATAAGAAGAATCACCAACTTTTTTAAAACAACTTAAATTTATGATCGTTATTACAATTTATATAGTCTATGTTATGGCTCTTTTAACAAAAAGGCACTCAAGAATAAATGTCAATACCTCTCATAACCAAAGAGAATAAATCTGTACAAAGCCCACTCTTGTGAAGTGGAGAATGTACCTGTGACAATATTTATTCCTATGGGGTCAAAGTATATTAAAAGGAATGGTGAATGTTTAAAACACCTCTGCAACTAAAACCATTGGTTTTCTAATTTAGAATTTCTCTCAGCTAATATAAAATGATTGATTGCCTTTATTTCATGTACTCCTTGATTTTTCTTTTCATTCATCATAGCCTACTTTAAACCAAATGCATTTAGGACCTGCCACAAGAAGAGTGGTCTCCTTTAAATTGTTATAAAGTAATGAAAAGACATAATAAATCAATCTTATTTCTGCCTTACGAAAGTATAACCTTTATTCTACCCAAGTAATTTAGTCAATTTCTATGATTTTCTCCCTAGACAATGAAATTGTCTGGCACAGACATTCTTCAAACATTTTTAGATATCAGATTGATAGATCAAAAAAGTTGTTGGAAATCTGGTATGCATTTAATATTATTTCTCCATGGTCCGCGGGGTGTATGATCTTCATTTTAACGTGTTTCACAAGTTTATTATTATACTATTGCTTCAATAGTACCATCTATGCCCCAATCATATAGCTATTATGAAATTGTAGACCTGGTCCTTTTATTCTTCAGTTATGTTTCCAGGAATGCTCTTCCTGAAAGCTCACTCCCAAGGTATGACAGTGATGCCTTTAACATTTGGTGCTCAGTGAAATAGTGTCACTAAACATGAATAGTTCATATAATCTGCAGGTATACTAGGCCTATACTTTTCCATATATACATTTCATGCTTTTTGATATGACTACTGCCACATCCTGAGGGAAGAAGATGTACATATACTAAATGTACATATAAATATACACGTAAATGTCTTGTATTCACTGCATTTTAATCTTTGTTCATTGTGTTGTTGTAGGTTTTTTCAGGCTATATAGCCATAGCCATATGGCCATGTTCTAGAGGCATTCTCTCCTGACGTTTCACCTGCATCCATGGCAAGCATCCTCAGAGGTTGTGAGGTCTGTTGGAACTAGGAAAATGGGTTTATATATCTGTGGAATGACCAGGGTGGGACAAAGAACTCTTGTCTGTTGGAGCTAGGTGTGAATGTTTCAACTGACCACCTTGATTAGCATTTGATGGCCTGGCAGTTGTTTGGTGTGGCTTGTTGGTGCCTGGGGCAATCTTTTGTTGAGAGGTGATTAGATGTCCTTGATTGTTTCCTCTTTGTTGTTTTGCTGTTGTAATTTTAAGAGATTTTTTAATACTGGTAGCCAGATTTTGTTCATTTTCATGGTTTTCTCCTTTCTGTTGAAATTGTCCACATGCTTGTGGATCTCAATGGCTTCTCTGTGCAGTCTGACATGGTGGTTGTTAGAGTGGTCCAGCATTTGTATTCTCAAATAATATTCTGTGTCCAGGTTGGTTCATCAGGTGCTCTGCTATGGATGACTTCTCTGGTTGAAGTAGTCTGCAGTGCCTTTCATGTTCCTTGATTCGTGTTTGGGCGCTGCGTTTGGTGGTCCCTATGTAGACTTGTCCACAGCTGCATGGTATACCGTAGACTCCTGCAGAAGTGAGACGATCCCTCTTGTCCTTTTGCTGAACATAGCATTTGTTGGATTTTCTTGGTGGGTCTGTAGATAGTTTGTATGTTGTGTTTCCTCATCAGCTTCCCTATGCGGTCAGTGTTCATTGTATTTCAGTATATGGATTTCATAGAAACACGTTTTAATATGTCTTTTACATAATATTTCATAATGATGTATTTTTAACTGTGTTATGCCTTGCCTTGAGGAGAGGCAAGTAAGAAATAATAATAATAATAATAATAATAATAATAATAATAATTGCATGTGCACATAAATAAAATATTGATTCCAATATGAAAAAATACAAAACGATCTCTCCTCATCATGAGGCTACAGCCACATTTGGATAGCCATGCAGAATACTTGAACAAGAATGAATTTCTATATGATGGTGATCCATTTCCATGTCTTGCATGACCCTGAAGTAACTTGCAATGTAAACAGCTTCACATATAAAATTCTGGTTTGTACAATAATTTTCCCCTTAAAAATGGAAGGCAAGACTATGAAAATCAGACCATTATGATTAAGATATTCCCCATGAAATGCCATATGTTAAAATTGTATGTGGATGGTGAAGAAAATAGTATCATGCAAAAAAAAATCACTATTTGTCTATGGTGCTTAAAATGTTTTCAACTTTAAACCATTATCCATAAGCAACCAAACCAAAGAACAAAAACAAACCCTAACTTCCCCAAACTACAACTCTAAAGTGATATGAAACTCTTCAGCTGTGCCTCCTTCTTTTCCTTTTGGGAGTATTTACCTCACAAGCTAGACAGTAATATATCTAACATATTGATTATTTGTCATAAAGAAAAAAATCAGCAAATATGTGTTACTGGTTTTGTAACACTTAAGTGTTCAATGATTGGTTGTTAATATCCCTATGCTAAGTGAAATTATTGCAGTAGTTTTTCTAAGTAATTATATTACACAGTTTTTAAAAGGTAGTTTCATAGTCACTTGACTTCAGATATCCCGCATAAGCAGTTTGCTGTTATTTTAGTTCAAAAACAATAACAGCTAGATAGCATAATTATATGTAAAAATACTGAGTGCATACTGTGTTTTATAAACATAACATCTATTTTAACATCTAATGTTCTATATTATTTTTTGAAATTTTCTGATCTTCTTACAGATTTTTCCAGTACAGTTTCACAGGTTGAAAAAATATTAAAACCCTTTCTCAACATACTACTACAACTATTTTTTAAAATAAATTACCATTGGTGTTTATTACTGAACTCTGTAAGGCAGGCAAATATTAACATTTTGGCCTTGGAAGTCAGGAGGATTTTTTCTTGCAGTACTCTCCAACTGTATCACCACATACACAGAATAGGCATAGGTGATAGGTGGTCATGTCAGCTTATGATTGTAAAACCACAGTGCTGCAAGTCATAGAAGCAGTCTTATGAATACTCATGAAGCATATTTTAATTCTGATAAATCAGAATTTGGTTTCTGTCTATACAATATGGGATTGGTGAATGTCTCTGTTATTGACTATGAATTAATTAGCAATGGCTAATCTCATCAGTCTATTTCTAGTTTGAAGAAATAATTTCTTTATTAATTAAATTTGCATCATGATGAAATACAAATTTTAAAACGTTCTTGAAATATAAATATATGTATAGCCTGGAATAAAAAGGATGTTTCCACTAGAGAAGAAATCAATCAATCACTTTAATTAATACATGATCCTATGTATTTCTACTAAAATCTTGTACAGTTCAGTAAGTCTAACTCCCAAGTTAGTAAATTTGTAAGATAGCACTTTACGCATGTTAATCTACAAAGATGGCCTTCTAAAACAGAACTCCTTTGTATATGTTTCTAAACTATTTTTACTTTCAAGAAACAACTAAAATACTGAATGGCTAAAGAATCCAATTTCGACTTACAGAGGCATTCATAACAAAGTATCGATTCTATTCTCCCAGTTCTCTCTGAACTAAACAATACAACTGAAAGTACATTCTCACTCTAAAGAAACATCACACAGCTATGTATGTAGCAGGGATAGACACTAGGATCCTGTTGTGGTCTAAGATGTCAATGGTAGCATGTATGAAGGAACTCATCACAAATACTTGTGTTAATACCTATGTGAAACTTGCCCACCTGTTGTTGGTGTAGGAAGGAAGGGTCTCTTGGACTTAGTCCCACATATCGATTGGCTTGGGATGTGCCTGAGGCTGTGTAGGCTGATTAAGGAAGAACAAAACATATTGATAAAGATAGAAACCTATCAATGGTCTAGCTTGCATAATTCAAGTATGAGAGATTTAGAATTATGATGCATTAATTTGCCTATGAGGTATTATTCTATAGCACCTATTGACTTCAATGGAATGTGCATGAAGATAGAATTGCCTTCAGAGAAGTAGCAAAATATCTAGAGGATGGTAGTCATTTTAGGGAAGTTCAACCTGATTCTCATCTGTCTAACAACACTGTAAATTAAACACAAAGAAGAGAAAAATTCAAGGCCTAGTGATTTGACGTAGTATTAAAATAAGGGCCACCATTTCTCAGCAGTAATCAGATACAAATTGAAAAAGTTGGACCTAAACAAGATAAACAGGGCATTTTTTTTCTTTTACATATGAGTTAGGGAGCAAGATTGTTTATAACAATAGAATAAGAATATAATTATCATAGGCGTATTATTTAAATGTTGTTTTTCTGCACATCAGAAAATTGTGGAACACTGCTGTAAGATCAAGGTGTCTAATCTGTAATATAGAAGCTCTTGAAATGTTTTCCCCATTGAATAATGTGTGCTTAATGAGATATGCAGCATTTCATCTGAAGGTTGTGTTTTGAATTGAGAATTGTCATTGTTCATGGTGGTCTGTGACATAGGAAGATGATCCTACCCTACATCCACATTACACAGATCAATTTATTGCAATATCAGCTTGACTGTCCACTATCTTGACTGATACAGCCAAGTTTTGAAAGAATGAATAAGTAATAGCGCAAAAGATGGAACTTGCTTTGTTTTTAAGGTAATATATTAATACCCTACAGGCATGGAATCTTACACACACTTACCTAGGAGTAAACTTCATTTAACTTAAGGGGATAAATAAAAAATAATCCCAGTTAGAAGAGATTTTTGAACTAAACAAGATTTGTTAGTTGTCACGAATCTCAGCAGACTCAATTTAGCCAATACTACCATTGGATGTAAGTCACTGATACTGGCTTCTGGGTAAATATGCATAAAAATTCTGCAGAGAATCTTCCATAATAACTGATTAGAACTTTTTATGTAAAATGAAGGGAACTGTAGAAATGTGTAGCTTTCTCATCACTATAGGAAATGTCATTTTACTTGTGATTTTTTTATTTTTGTAAAAAGATTCAGGTAAATCAAATTTGGTGTACAGTAATTAAATTGAAACTATACAATGATTAAAAAGGTTAGAACACAGAAACTATTCTTAATTATTACAATTAATATCTTTGAAGGCACTGATCTTTCCAGAAAATCAAATTAATTGGAACTAGATCTGAAAGCAAATATTTTAAACACATTATAGATCAACTGAATGCATAGGTGAAAATATCTCATTAAGCACAATGTTAATTTAAGAGGTTTTAAATCGCTTCAGAGAGAAATTATATAATATGTCATTAATTTGTAATTCTATTTTAAGACAAAGAATTGCCAATTTACTGCAAGTGGCACTTTGTGGATACGTAATGATCTAAATATTTAATATTAGAATGTATGCACAGAGATTCTTTATATACTTAGTTTTGTCCATTTAAAAAGAAAAAAAAATGTTAATATATTTACTGGGTAGACATTAAATCCCTTTTCAAAATCTTGCAAAGGGATCCATGAATAAAGTTCCAGTGTTAAGGATTCTTTAAATGCTATCTGAAATATTAATACTTGATTAATAGTTAGCTATTGTCATATTGCTTGAGAGGACCATACGTGAGATATGATGAAAGCCTTAGTGCTTTCCATTCTAAAGGACAGACTACTTAAGAGCTTTAAAAGCTTCTTTATTGCTTTTGAGAAACACCTCTTCTTTAGATATGGGAAACTAAAAGAGAAATGATTAAACATGCCACTGTTAACTGATTCATTACTAGAGCATGGTGTTTATTTTAGTAAGGGCATAGATAGCGCCCCACCAGCAGGAGAGACACAAGCACTCCAGAGTGAGGAATGTGAGGAAAGCTCCACAAGTGTAAATCCTGTGCTGTTGGTGGACCTGGTGTAGAGCATTCTCAGGACTGAGTTTGTTGATCATTGCAGTCCCAAGTTGGCATAAGTAGTTTCCCTGCAGTTTTTTAAAAATGAGATACTTTGAAGTAACTCACCCAACCACTGAACCTGGCCAGTCCAAGCTCATGGAAGCCTGGAAACAGCTATTCCCCTTTATCCTGCACTGTCTTAATAAACAGGAATGACATCCAAAGAGTGTTCATATATGTAGGATATTAAAGGATTTTTAAAATTTCAACTATTATTGCTCTGCATAGCAGCTACAAGTTGTGACAACTGATGTGTACATTTCTATATCCACAATTCCATTGAAGACTATAAGGTAAGACTATAACACTGAATGTAGGAACTGGTGATGCTTTATTTCACATATATTGTGCAATATCAACTGATTGAAGATCACAGGTATAACT
Organism: Anolis sagrei; assembly: GCF_037176765.1. Taxonomy (NCBI): domain Eukaryota; kingdom Metazoa; phylum Chordata; class Lepidosauria; order Squamata; family Anolidae; genus Anolis; species Anolis sagrei. The sequence goes on along the minus strand of NC_090022.1, from coordinate 214,465,424 downwards.
CAGTAAATTTTGGGATGATACATGCTTTCTGCATGGAAGTTCACTTAGGAGCAATCAGCTCTCTCTCTTGCTCTCTCCCTCACTGCATTCCAGCTCAGGGGAATTTGAAAATGTTTCTCAGTGTTATTAGAATGTCCATGTTAAAAAGAAAGGATCAAGCTTTCTTTCTTTCTTGGTTGTTGATAACTCAAATTAATTTTCCTTTACCTCTTGAGATTGTGGTTTCCATGTCAAAAGGGTCATACATAACTTCAGTTATAATAAGTTAACTGAAGAATAAATGTTTTTATCAATAGATTTTACTATTAATGTTGAGCACTTGACTGGTCAGATAGCAGGAAAGGGAACTTTTACTGGCCTTAATTTGAAATTATGTTGGTCTTTTGATGGACACTTTTTTGTTTCCTAGAGAAATACTTACTGATTGGTGTAGGTGAAGATGCCTCACCTTCAGTGGATGTTGTGATGGGCTTAGTGTCTGTCATGGTGAGGGTCACAGGTCGCACCGCACTGTGATGGGGAGAGGGTGCCAAAACTGGAGTAAAATGGCCAGGCATTTTCCCTACTACTTGACCACTGCTGTTAGGCTACAAAACAAAACCAGAAGAACGCCTTGTGAAATATACACATTGTGCTCAAGAGAGCTATTCCTCTACCTTGGGGCTTATAGGACCCTGTAGCTGTTGGGTACCATTTCAATATGCAAATCTCTCTGCAGAGGATTTTTGAGCTACAATGTAAATGTGGGCGTTTTAGTGGTCTGTGGGTTTTTTTTTAACTTCATGAAGGTATTTTTTTCTAAGTTCCTATTTTCACATAAAGGATTATCTAATGAAATAAATAGTTCTGTTGGATGCCTTCTTTCTATTTTTTTTACAAAAGTACCAATAATACTACTATTTACTTATATAATTGCTGAGTAAGTCAAAGGGATTAAAAGAAATAGACAATAGGGACCCCTCGGAATCAGCCTAGGACATTTATAAGAATGCTTCTACAGCTGTACATTTGAAATAAGGTTATACAGAGTGCTTAATAATCTCATTAGTACTTTTTATTCTAATATGTACATATTAGAAATTGCTCTAAATTCTGCAACAGCACTAATCAAAGTAAAGATTAGCCATACCACCATTCAATACTGGTTAATTGAGAAGGGATAGTTTTATATATCCTCCCAAATGGGTTTGATTAGCAGTAAGGTAAAAGAAGGTGGAGGAATCAATATGTTAACGTTATATTGGTTGTTTCAGATATTTACTTAAAGGCTTATCCTTGATAAAGGCTAAAATTCTATATTTTACTACATTTTATTACTTATTGGTTAGTGTAAAACGATGAAAAACGATGAAGATCTTGTAAAGCTCAAGATCTGTGAATGAATATCACAAATAGATATGATGCATAAAGTAAACACAAGGAAACAACACAATCTTTAGACGGGCAGGAGTAACTGTAGAAAACGAACACATTTCTGCTGTTAACTATGGCATGTGTATGTCATAAAAACATATAGGACACACAAAATTAAGGTGTCTTCTTGGTTTTGGATACAAAACCTTGCTAGTGATACATGAACATTTTGCAATCTTTATAAGCCTCACAAAAATAAGAACAACACAAAATATTATCTGAGTTAAAAACATCCAGTATCACTTTCTTAATCAAACTTTGAAAAAGAAGTATGCAACCCAACAAGTCTTATTTTATTTCACAATTGCTCACTAGAAAAAACAATGCCTATGGTCCTGCATTGAACATATAGCTATGATGACAATTGCAACATCCTTCAGAGTTGTAAGAAATATGGAACTGTTTCCACTTTATTTCCTTCCATTGGATGAATCCAGATATCACATGATAGAATAATGTGGAATGATGAAAATAATCTATTTTATGAGTCAGCCAACTTTTGAACTTGCAAGCTATGGCATTACCGTATTGCTTAAAAAACCAAGTACTGCATACCAATTATTACACTATATTTATTATTAAATACAGTCGACTCAGTTAAACATAACTCAGACCCCATCCACACTATCTCTATATCCCAGGATCTGATCCCCAATTATCTGCTTATCCCAGATTATCTGGCAGTGGGGACTCATATAATCAAGTTTAAAGAAGATAATCTTGGATCAGATCCTGGGATATAGGGACAGTATGGAAAAGGCCTCAAACAACTCAAGTTGAAAATACTCCTTTATGGTCATATATATGTCTAGAAAGTTCAGTCAAAACTATCAACAGTCCAAAATCTGAGTCAATGTACATGGGTCATGTGACTATTGGTACTCAACTCTTAATTTTTCCATAACTCTTAACTCAGCAAAGAACCAGAACTCTTACCAAAAAAAAGTAAAAAAAAAGAACCAGGACTCCTATAAAAAAAGTTGGATGTTTGACTTGCAAACATCTGACGTACAAACAACTCATAATTAAGAACAGTGGGTGAGAGAACAGGAAGTGAGAGAAATCTACCTCTACAAAGGGAAAATCACTCCTGGAAGAGGTATCATGGGGAAAAGGTATCTGCACTCCACTGAAGCTTTATTGCCAATCCTTGCTTCCATCACAAGCCATTTGTTTCAAAATCCAATTCTCACAGGGACAGAAAGTGAGGTGAAATCTTCTGAACAAGGGCACTGACAGAAAAATGAACACCAAAGGGGTGTAAACCCTTCCCTATGCTACCCAGAAGTAAATACCGTAATGGAAATCAGGGCAGATATCTTTTATTATAGCTTCAACTAGATATATTAAAAGAAGCGAATTGATAAAATGCCACCCAGCAGATAGAATATTGAATTTCTACTTGGTTTACAATCTTCCCAAAAACACTGAGCTAGTGGCACTGGTTCTGTCATTCAGCAGCTGAATTCTTAATAAGCTAGAATTATGCACTAAACACAGGTTCCACCTATATTTGACTTCTGGGAACCATTCTTATCATGCATTTACAGGCCAAAAACCTAAACTATTTGTTGCCAGCTACCTACTTCTGCCTCTGGAGAAAGGGGGCTAGTCCAGTGCCTTCTTTGTTTTTCATCAAGCATCCATCGTGAGAGAAAGAGAAGTAAGGGAATGGGAGAAGGACTCCACATATGCAAGATCCCTATAAAAAGCAAACATCCCAGATCCGTCCATGCTTACCTTCCACCTCGTCAATGGGGAGGGGGGAGGCACCCTGGAAAGCATTGCAATGACAAGCATAGTACACCTTATTGGCTACCATATGTATCCAGCCCAGATTAAGAGGATAGAGGGCTAGGATTTTCTCCTCCTTTTCTGGCTGCTTTACAAAGGGACTGAAAAGATAACTGGGCAAGCATCTGAGACATCTACTTCTTACAGGGTCTTGTGCAAGTGGAGTAGTCATCCCCCCTTCTCTTTCTTCTCAGTGGGCATTAGACATTTGATTATCAAATCGCTCATTCAAATACAGGTATTACAAAATAAAACTAAAAAAAATTCTGATCACAAGCATTTCAGTTAGGGGAGATTCAGCATCCTAAGAAATCTTGGGATTTGTAGTGTGGTGGGGCATTAGAGCCCTCTGGCTGAGATTTTAAACACCTTCAACTGTAAATCTCAGGCAGTGATACTGGATCATAGCATTAGAATTAAACAGGTCCTGTTTCCCAACAGTGAGAGTGAACTTGAATAAAATAGCCAGGACTATCACCCTGTTTGCAGAAACAGAGATAGCTCTCCCAGGTGGGTTTCTCGGCATCAGTGACATGATCTGCTCCAGGCAATAGCACTGGAGTTGCCAAAGGCAGGAAAGGCAAGGCCATCAGCAGCTCTGATTGACTGGCAATTTCCAACAAAATGGGAAACTTCAGCAAACAAAACAAATGAAAAATCCACTATCTCTACAAATGTTTCTATGTCTACCATTTTGGCACAATGTGCCTGTGGCATACCTGCATAATGGACTGTGCAATAATAAACAGTTCTTAGATAAGAGAGTCCTGCTGTAGCATAGTGCAAAATATCCATAGTTCAAATCTCAGATCAGGTATTCAGACACCACAGTCCTTGTCTGTACCATGGAGATAATAGTGTTTTTCTTATCAAGGTAGTCATAAAGATGTGCAGTACCTTAATATAACAATACTTACCCACATATCTTGCCTAAACACTTACATAAGTAACATTCATCCTAAAACAAAACGCCTTTTTGGGCAAACGTGTCTGAATTTGCAGTATTTAGTGCTGTAGCTCTCCAGCATTCTCTATTATAATATAATATGGTAAACTACACTTCTGTTGTCCTGGGGCCTCTTCACACATCCTGTTTTTTCCCTTCGGTACAATGGTATTTTGAGTCTTCAGCCACAGAGCCTGATGGCTCCCATCACAACCCGGATAACTACAACCGCCATGGAAAAAACGGCAACAGTGGACAATGGCAGCCCCTCTTTCCATAGGGAAAAATGGGTAGAACCGCCAAAACAAAAAAGTTTCCCCCATGTGATGAGGCGGGGAAAGCCACAACAGAATAGAGTGTGACACAGCAATTCAGAGCAATTTTAGTAGCACATCTAACAAAGCCCCTGAAGATGGAGTTCCCAGGTCCATCTTCAATATTCTATTCCCACCTTTAAGTGGGGCTCTTTTTAACTATGAGATATATCGGAGTAATACAGCCCCTTCTCTTCTCCTTCTCAGTAAAACTTTATTTTGCACTATAACTCTGTGACTCATAACACAAAAACAATAAACCATTGACCACCTTAGCAAATCAAGCCCCAGTTTTTGAAAAAGAGCATTTGGAAGAGTTTTAATACAAATTTAGCAATTTACTACAAACAGCCCCCCCCCCCCCCCCCAGAAAAGAAATGTGTGAACACAGAGGTGACACCGCAAAACCTGGCAAAAACCAAGGAACTACTTCACAAGAATTCATGTTTCATTAGACCAATCTGGAAGAGCACTTTATCACCAAGATCATTTTGTACATTTCAGTTTTTATTACAGATTTGACTACAACTCTTAGAATTCTCTGATCATTCAGTTTCATGTAATTAGATCCATTTAATATTAGATTTAAAAAACTGCAGAGTTGTTTCCCTTGTAGAAATTACCACTAGCTCTGTGGTGTTGCTTAAAATATTCAAATGTATACAGTAACTTACTATAAGCACTGAAAGCACTAAAGCAATTAGATTAAAAATTGCTATGGAGAATGTAGTGGACCTTTGGTTGTCTTTATCTAAATTGGAGTGATATTAAAAGATGTTGAAGAGGAAAAGTTCATTTTAGGTAAATTGTATCAGGCTATCACTTCTTTGGGTGCAAGAGATTTAACACTTTCAGAAAAACCTAGTGAATGGGTATGGTTTGAGAAGGAAAAGGACTAACTGACATGGCATTCAGACAGATGCAATTTTGCAAATTGTGACAATCAATTTTATTTAGTCAAAAACATTTTTTATTTAAAGAAGAAATTGCCCCAACCCACAAGGTCTTATAGAATAGGCACCCTTGGTTGCTCAAACATCTTATGTCAGTTTTCCTTCTTTTTTGAAAGGAAAAAGTAAGTATTCACATCATTCCATACCTGCTTAACAAAGTACTGATTTTACTATGCACTGAAGTAATATGAAATACACTGATGCCAGTCTTTCAAAATCTAATCCCATAGTTATTCTAAGACAAAACCAGAGCTCATAAACAATTCACTCACCCTCCAATGTCATCACAATTCAAATGAACAAGCAAACATTTCTACATCCAAGCATTTGCAAACATACTAAAATTACATTGTTTGAATTATATTGCTCAGGTTTCAGCTGTTTCTTTTGTGAGCTCCCTTCAGTCCCATTTCTAGAGAAAGGAGGCATATAAATAAGATAAATAATAGTATCATTAAAATATAAATATGTTGGTCAGCAGATTGAGATTCATTAATGTTCTCCATAGACAAAAACAGTTACCTACTGGGTAAAAACCATTGGTTGTTGAGGTTTATTCATTCAGTCGCTTCCAGCTCTTCATGACCTCATGGACCAGCCCACGCCAGAGTTCCCTGTCGGCCGTGGCCACCCCCAGCTCCTTCAAAGTCAAACCAAGCCAAGCCAAACTATTGGGCAAGATCCAAAAATTCTGTGACATGAACAGAATGGTTCCTACTCAGAGATTACCTCTGTGAACTGAAGTCCTTCTATTCAAAGAATAGAACATTTGCTCTGAACATGAATTTGGTCGAATCCAATGTGTGTTTATAATAAAGACAGGTTTTATTTAACACGTTAAAACCTGTAACTTTAAAGATTTGTGTAGCCGGAAAAATGCCACAAAGTGCAGAATCTACTGATATCTAAAATATATTTCATTTTAAAAAGTTATTAACACAACATTCCTTTGACTGTAAATGCTTTTTCTCAAGGCACAATGGCAATTGAGAGTTGTCCTCTTACAATTTTATTGTATATGTTCCCAGGATTAAAAGTATATTCAATGCAATAAGAAAAAATATAATAGTCATAATCAGGTTGCAATTTTTTGTAAAAATCTTAATATAAGCATCATTACAAAATAAGTAAAGATAAACTCTAAAAACAGATTGTGTGAGCACAGCCACCACTAGCAAGATGCACAGCACTACAAGGTTGATTTTAATTTGCATATTTTCACATAGTATTACCTAATTGAGACATCACTTTAAAAAAACAATAAAACTCTTAGCTTTCCACACTGAATTAACATTAAGGACTTGTAATAGATGTCGCAATTAGACCTTATTATTCATGGAAATTTTACACAAATTAAAATCAGTTTCTATGCACCTTGTTACCAGCTGAGTCTCAGCAAAAACCAAACAAAAACCTGTATAAATTTTAATCCAGATACTGACAGCAATTTGTAATTTAAAATCTGACATTCAGTTTTTAATTGGGATTAATATTCTGGGGGCAAGGAGGAAGCCTCATGCTTATTTAGGCTATGGTGCAAATCATATTCATCAGGCAGTAAGTCTGATTTCCAAATTGACATGATCAAAATCAGATTGTTAAACCTATTTTGAAAGTAAGGAGCACACATTTCCTGCCAGAGGAAAAGATTCCATGACTAAACTATAATAAACACGGTGGCTTCCAGAAATGCCTCTGGAGGAAGCAAACTTGTTATTAAGTATATAAAATTAAAAGTATTTACAGATTCTATTGCCCTGGTGTATGACTCACATATTGCATGAAATAATTTCTTATCAAAACAGTGAAAGTCTGGCTCTTTAAATCATATGTAGGTTCCAGTAGCATTCTGGGAGATTACTGTTCATCTCAGGAAGAGTTCCATTTCGCACCCCACAAGCTCTTTTGTGTCTCCACCAAATAAAAATTTGTCAATATTATGAGGTAAAGTATCTACACTGCACCTCTTTAGGGTAGACTGTCGTTCTGTCTAATGGTAGGGCTGAGGTTGTTAATGACCACGTGGTGAATCCTACCTGAACAAGAAACTTGCTGTTTGTATATTGCTCACTTATCAAGTATCTATGGCACTGAATGTAGAATTGTCCCTTTAAAAAGCTTGGAAAGTGCTTTGATCTAGACTAGTGCTCTTCTAGGTTACACATATAAAGCATATTATAGGATTTGTGAGTGATTCATGACATGGTGTTTCGAGATGGTTTTAAACCATTGATTTTAAAAGTAGATATAATATTTTAGTGTTTGTGTATATTTTTAGTTATTTTATGTTCTGGCATGGAATGCTTGCCATGTATATGTTGTGCTCCGCCCTGAGTCCCCTTCGGCATGAGAAGGGTGGAATATAAATATTTTAAATAAATAAATAAATAAATAAATAAATATCTAGATTCAAAGTGTTATTTTAATCTTTAAAGCTATTGGCATTTCAAATGTCTTGGCCCTCCAGATGACTTAAACTTCATCTCTCAGTACTCACAGTCAGTATGAACAATAGTAAGGTTGTTGTATGCCTTCAAGACATTTTCAATTTCTGGTGACTCTAGGGCAGAGGTCCTTTTAAGCAGAGAGCCAGTTCACTGGCCCTCAGAATGATGAGGGGGGGGGGGCAGACTATAGTTTGAAAAAAATGAATTCCTACGCACACTGCACATATCTTATTTGTAGTGCAAAAAACCATGAAAAAACAATACAATGATGAACTATTTTACCCAACATAAACTTACAAGTATTTCAATGAGAAGTGTGAGCCTACTTTTGTCTGATGTGATAGTCAAGTCAATTAGGATTGTTGTCGTTGTTGTGTAAATTCAAGTCATTTCAGACTTAGGGTGACCCTAAATCTAAAGTTTAGGGCAGGAGCCAAGTAAATGACCGCGGAGGGCTGAATCCGGATCTCAAGCCTTAGTTTGGGGACCTCTGTTAGAGGGCAATCCTATCATGCAGCTTCTTGGCAAGATTTGTTTAGAGGGGGTTTGCCTTTGCCTTTCTGAGAATGTGTTATTTGCTTAAGGTTACCCAGTGTATCTCCTTAGTGAACCTTGTTTTATATTGTCTCCTATTAATTTAAACCTATTTAATTGTTATGTTTTTATTGCTGTTATTTTCTTCTACATGTCTATAATAACTGAAAAGCAATTCATAAACTGAAGTGATACAGTAAAGAGACTAGTAATCTATAGAAGGATGGAAAATATTAAATATATTTCAATGTGTTTTATTAGCAAAGAGAGAAAATCTGCTTGAAATTTCCCAGAACTACTACAAAATGAAGTATGGATATTGACATGAGCACCAAATAGAAGACAGCAAAAGTAGAAACCACACATTGTAATTAGACTTGAATTCCAAATATAAAGGAGATCACATATGAAGCTAGTGTATGCTATGTTGAAAATGCAATTGTACATGGATGCTTTACAAAACAATTATCTGCTAACAACAGTACTGATTACCATTTTGAAAACAAGTGATCTGTCACACATTTATGAACACCTGTTCTTGACTAAACTGAAATCTACATCTACATTTATTGTGCAATGCTCATAAACATATATGCAAATATATGCAAAATACTACAAAGCAGCACACAACTCAAGAAAATTGATCTAAATAGCTGGTTTATAAATAGGCCTATATGCATGTGTGTGTACATACAGTAGCCTATTTCTTGCTTCTCTCCTACAAAAAGAACCCACCCCATCCCTGTATTATGTCCACAATGATTGCCGTAAATGACTGTAACCTAAACACCAAATGAGAAAAATCTATCAGCCAGAGGCTTCAGTTGAGAAAATTACAAGTGCAACCAGTTTGTAGTATCAGTTATAGAAGACCCACAGAGAGATACACAAATATGAGTAAAGATATGAGGAATACTTCCAATGGGCTACATCTTTCGTACCCTTCTAAACTTAGAACCTGAGTAAGAGCTGTCCAAAATCAACTATGCTCTTGTCCATTCATCAGTCAAGCACAACATATTTACAACTGACAAAGCAAGGATGAATATAAGTGGCCACCCCACTTATGTTCAGGCACATTATTGTAAATGAAAACTACAGACATGCTACAGACATGTTCTTATACTACAAGATCAAACTTGTTCATAAAAAGTGCAATCATCAGATCTCAAAGCTTTCATTGGACACATTCTTCCTAAGATTACTCACAGATTATTTGTTGTTACAGTACCTGGCTGGTTTGTGGACTGGACGGGTCATAAGAATAATTCTTCAGAGTATCCTGAGGATTCAGGTGAGGAGGGTATCGGATTGTTGGATGAGAGAAGTAGCTAGTTGGGGTAGGAGGGAGAATAGCTTGTGGTGGAAATGGCAATGGTGAAGGTGAAGGTGGAGCTCTAGTTGAGATGACTGGAGGAGACAAAAAATAGGACTTTATTTAAGATTGTTCATTCACGACAAAACTTTAAACACATACGGCAAAACAAAGGGCAAAACTCAAATCAGTCTTGGATTAACTTCTTAGACTTCCTTTTAGGTTTAGTTGACAACATATTTAATCATCAGACTTACTTTCCCTCAACTTCCCATAGGATAAAGACTATTGCTATTCTCTAGGCTATGAAGACCATTTATTGTACTATGCACACGTATTTTTTAAAAATTCTAAATATGTAATTGATTGCCCTGTAGAAAACTTGATTTAGTTTTAATCAAGTATAAGATAAAATATGGGTAGGCAATTAAAAAGCCAAATCATTTTAAAACTCCAGAATAATTTGGAAAGGAGGGGGCAAGAGGGAAGTCCTAGGAATCAGCAAATGATTTCACAATCCTTTGTGGTATGCTCTGGCTAATGTGTAGAAGGGGGTAGGGAATAATTACTAAGCAATAACACCATGAATAATTAGCTGTCCATTGTGAAAATGCTAATGAACATTCAACTTCAGGGCCTGGGAAAATATCTCGCCCAATGGCAATATCTCTAGTGAACAAAAAGAGTATCATATTCTATACATATTTTTTCTTGCACTCTCTTTTCTACAGATTTCCCTATCAAGAGATTGTGCGTAATGTCTAAAAACAGTCTAATGGCCTTAGCAATGAAAGGAATGTACAGAATGTCCTGTTACTGTGGAGTTATTATACCAGGCGTGGAAATTATAATACATAACAATCACATTCCACTTATATAAGGGGCATTTGTGTGTGAAGAAAACAACATTTTAAGCAGGAAATGGAAAAGAAAAAATAATGTACTATAGGAGAAGATTATACTGTTAACACAGCTGTATGGTGTCTTAGTGCTTCTTTTTTTCAACAATTTATTAAAAGATCTTATACAAAAAAGCAATCTCTTTTTGTTATATCATATGCCAACCACTAAAGTTACCTCAGTTGTATTTCATCAATGTACTTCTCATGGTTCAATAAACACCACACATTAAAAAAATTGCCCTCATTAGCTATGTCTTTTGGTTATGTGTCAGCTAGGATCCAACTACCTAATACAAAAATCCCATGAAACGTATTAGGTGAACTGAGAATCATGCTAACCCTGATGCAAAATGCAGCCCAAATGGGTTGATAGGTCAAAATCAGTGAACTACATATGGCCTAAGCTATTTGTACTTTTAGCAGTTTTTGATAGTGTCCATACCCAAAGCTTGAAAAAGGGAAATGATACAATATAATTTGTGTACTTTGAGATGTAACCTCAGATCCACTCCTGAAGTCTTTATTACAGACCACACAAACCTAGTTAGATCTAAATTTGGAGTAGTGACCAGCATTTATAAGGTGGTCTGTAGTCCAAAGGTCTCCATCCCATTGTACTCTTGGTCCAAACTAAGTTCCTTCAGATACAAGTACTGCCCAAATATATGAGTTATCTCAGTTTAATGTTTGCATGAGAGAAGAAATCAAATCTCAGTTACTGGGAAGAGCCAGAGTCGTCTTCTAGTTACCATTATAGGACATACTGTTTTCAAGAACAGAAATGATTTGATCTCAGAACTGCCCAACAAATATACTCTTCTCTCGCTTCCACCGCCTCACAAGCTCGGTTGGTGGGGAGGAGGGAAAGGACCTTCCCTGTGGTGGCCCATCGGCTCCCACTCTCTCAAGTTTCCACAAGGAATTAAACTTGGCTGTTCTGTTGTGCCTTTGATTAGGAAGTTCACCACAGAATTTCCCAACCTATTCGTCTCCTGCACTTTAACATGGTCCCTTTCTGGCACTTCTAACACTTCAATAGCCTAAGGATATTTGTCTCCTAGCCCAGCCCTCCAATTGTCGCACTTTCCCTGGCTATTCTTAGGATTCATTGCATTTAGTAATGATGAACCGAACCCAGTACTTTATTTGCTCAGCCATGGTAGCTTTTAATCATTTTTATAATGTTGTCTGATTTTATATTTATTGATGTTTGATACTGCATGTTTTTCTATCATTATTTTAACCTGTTTTGTTAGGTGTGTCCCTTTGTAAACCGCCTCGCGTCCCTTCGGGGAGATGGAGGCAGGGTATAAAAATAAAGTTATTATTATTATTAGTTATTATACTGGGGTGTTATTTATGTACAAAGGCAAAAGTACAGAGATACTTTTACAGATGGGGTTTTAAAACATAAACTCGAGGCTGAAGGTTATCGTGTAGTCTGAATGTTAATTTACCATAATTCATTTACCATACTAAACCATGGCAGAGATGAAGGACTAGCTATATTTTGGATCCATCTCTCAAACGTCTGAGCCCACATGTTTTGAACTCATTTAAACCATCCTGCTTTGTACTGCATTCCTTGATCACCTTCCTTTGTGTTTCACCTAGACTTACAAGATTTTTTACTTAACTGCCATTTCAATAACCCCTTGTTTGCTTTAGCATTTAATTTTTTTTCTGTTTTTTACTCCAGTCTCTACTTCCCAAGTTACTTTTTCTCACCCCATCCCCTGGTACATTTCCCTTCCTCCAGCTACCACAACTTCAGGCACCCTGCTATTAGATTTCCTATACGGTTCCTTCTCATCAGCTTTCTACAAGAGTCTTTCTTCTTTCTTTCTTTTACTTATGCTAATCGCACCAAATTCTTTCCTATAAACCTCTGTTCATTCTTTTTCCAATGCAGCTGTTCCGGGTATGCAGGGGCAAATTGGGCCGGGGGGGGGGGTTATTCTTGTAGATTTTGTGTTGTTTAACACAGAAAACAGCAGAGAAGTTAAAAATCAAATGCTAAGAGATAGCTTTGAAAGCAAAATATTTTTCATTTTTTTAAAAGCTCTTTTGTGTTTAGAATGTGGCAAAGAAAAAAAACCCCAAAAGCTATTTTTTCTATTAACTGCAGAAATGTGATCTAAAAAATACTGAAAGGGGAAAAAACTTTCTTGAGATCACCTTTTGAAAACATCTGCACTTCAAGTTAAGCTTGTATTTAAAATGCTTTCACCAGAGTGAGCAGTTTTGTACACTCCAAAACAGGCTTCCAAGTAAATATGCATTGCAGTACAGTGTAGTATTAGCTTACTATATTTTGCTTATGCATATCTGTGGCTCACATAGAAGTTGAACCAAAGGAATTCAGGAAGTTCTCAATCTACATAATCGTCTCTAATTCATAACAGAACAATCCCATTGCTATGTGTTCTAGATGTATTTCGGAGTTTGTAATATTATGCCAGAGTTCAAAACTCTGAATATATCAGAATTCTCAGTTCAACTCTACTCTACTATGGAGAGAACAACAGACAGACAGACACAGAAGATTTGAGAGGATTGTGTTTTCTGTCAATGTTGAGATTATCTTTCAGTCAAGATTGTTGTACAGAAAAAAGGGGGAGAGGGTGTACATGTCATGCACTTGGAATGTAAGTGCACAAAACACAGCTGGATTGATAAATATATGTATAATGCAAGAAAATGAATAATTTTTGCTGCTTTCAAGAAATTAATTCTACTGGAAGTGCAAAGAAGTTTTGAAAACCTCTTCCTTCATGAGAGTCATGTTAAAGTATTTAGAAAGGCCTAGAGAAGACAAATTTAATGGACCTATGAATACCAGTCCCACAAGTAAAGGGGTCATGTAATAGTTGGTGGAGCATATTAAGGAACTGTAGGTCAGACCTATGTTGCCTAGACAGCAAAGTACATAGTGTGAGATGAAGGGAATCATGGTCTGACAACATCTGGAAGGCTATGCATTGCTCTTCTATCAAAGAAATGTTCCTATATGGCTGCATTGGGGCAGGGAGGCCAACTAGATACTGAGGATTTTTTCTGTAATTCTTGTATCCTCACCACTGTGTGCAACTCCTGGGATCCCTGGATGGTGATGCTGGAAAGTGGTCAGTCTTGGAGAAGAATCCTGGGGAGATGTAGTGCTAAACAAAGGCTTTTCAGGTTTCTTCATTGTAGGAGAAGACATATCTGCAATAACAATGCAATATAGTACATGTTAGCTTCACATGTTATTTATCATGATACTAAATGATATATCCATCAACAGTCCGTAGTCAGAATGATACTGCTTAAAGATAAGAGTACATTTTATTGATTAGCCCATTGACCATATCAAAAACATTTGACAAACACATAAACATACAGTACAACATAAGTTAAAATAAACAAGCTGTTAAGAATTATTTAAATGCAAGGCAAGGATAAGGATTGTTTTCTTAAACTCCCAAGATTCAGGAATTCTAAGCAGCTTTATTGGGGAAAATGATTTGTCTAACAATTTACTATGTAAAATGTGTAACTCTTGGAGTGGCAAGGAGACTGGCAATAGAGGATGACTAGCAACAGTGAAGGATTAATGGGGAGCTCATTAAGGGACAGGATCTTTCTAAGTTTGTAAAGCTGTACAAAATTAAAGTTTTGAAAAATGTCACCTGAGGGATTTCACTAGTTAAAATACGAAAGTAAACGAAGTGGTCAGTGATAAGCCACAGGTGTTGATGAAACATCAGGAGAAAATGCTGCTAGAACACAGCCACATAGACCGGAAGCAACACAATACCCTAGTGATTCCGGCCGTGAAAACCTTTGACAATGCACTGTAAAACATCTCTACAATAGCCGTTATCATAACAATTATTGATTTCCTTTGGGTCCTAGGAAATAATGTTCAAGGTCTTTGTGGTTAGAGTACTAAGATTGAAGAGTCTAGTATACACCTTGGATAAGTTATTTTCAATCAAGAGCATCTACCTGCTAAAGCTTTTGTGAGGATAATAAGCTTAAAATTTCATACTGTATCTGCAGCAGCTATAAGAGGTATGCAGTTCTAAGAGGTAAGCAGGATGAGAAAGAAAAACATGATAAAAACTAAATTGTGATATATTACTAAACTCTGTATGTAATAACCTGAACCTACTTCTATAATAGTCGCAAACAGCCCTGGTTTTCTTACTTCCTTTTGAACCTTCAGTTTGTTAGGGTACAACACATTCTTTGCTCCAACACAAAAGCTATGATGAAATGCCATTTGACAAATTAAAATAAATATTTGTTTTGGTACTCTTTCTTGACTTTATGTTCTCAGCATCAAGAAAAAAACATTCTAGTACTCTTGTCTAGGAAGAAAAACAAGCTGTCTCTTTTAACAGGGCATGGGACACCAAACTGTCATATTGGGGCAAAAAACAAACATGTACTCCCCCATCCATCCATGGTTGGAGGCTATTAATACAAGAAAAACTTCTAGGCCTTGTACCTTCTTGATTCAAAAAAAATATTTTTAGGAATGGAAATGAGATGGTATAGGTGGCTATTTGGTCACTACTGTTGAACTGTGGAATCAAAAAGCAATTGCCCATGTAGTTGAGTGGTGTTTTTCTTTACACTGGAAGCAAAAGAGCCAAGTTACAACAGGTTACAATGAGAAGTTGTGCTAGTTTGGGGGACTAAGAGCTGTCTATTTTTTAAGCAACTGGGTTTTGTTATTGAAGGAATGAAGCAGATATAAAGAAAAAATAACTGAAGAGCAAGTAATCTGGAGCATTTGATTTTTATATCTCATCCCTGACTCAGATTTGTACTCGGTGACTTTTGTTAGGTCGCCTGTTTCTCAACCTCAATAAGTTTTCCTTCCATCAGATAACACCATGTTAGAGCAGCAAATGTGCAAGCAAAAGAGTAGCTTGGGAACTGCAGGATTCAGGCCCCACCTCTGCCTTGTACTCGGCTTGTGGCTTGGGGCAAGCCACTTCTTGTCATCTAGTCCTACATTCTTTTTCCAAATATATCTGCTCAAGTGTTTCTGAGAAGCCTACCGGTAGAACTTAGGAGCAAGAACACCCACTTCTCTTTTGATCTTGGCTCCGTTATGCAAAAGTACTTAAGTACGGACATACTTTCACTTGATCATAAGCATCTCCTTGTAGAAAAAGTGTCATTGGCTATGTAGGCTATGCAGTTATATTCCACACACATGAGGAATATAACTGCAAGAAAGACAGAATATAACCAAGTTAATATTAACCCTAATGAGAAATAAAATAAAAGCACACAGATTTATAGATTATTTGCAGAATTAAAGGGAGGAAAATCTTATGAAACACTCCATTCAAAAAAAGTAATGCTCCAAGACCAAATTGCTTCTTCTGCTACTGCTATTACAGCTATATTTCTGTTTTTTATATGTGGAAGTCTTATTGTCTCTTTGCATTTAAAAGGTGTGATGTAAATTCCAACTTTCAAGCTAAAGTTACAACACAAAAATATAGTTACAATGCTGTATTTCTGTAAAATGGATATAGCAATGGCAAGAGATTACTGTAAACCAATTTCCCTGCTATAGCACATCATATATCACTCACGTATATACAAAGGAATGTTAAGGAAGAAATGCAGTATGCCCAATATACAAGAATAAAATATGGAATTCACTGGATCAACACTACATGTAGAACTCGTAGCCACAAAGATCAAATGGCTGAAACACTCACAGAAGGTTCCAATGACCTTAGTATTGTGAACTAATTCAAATGATTTCTCTGGTGTCCCTAGCATGCACTGACATCATAATGGAGTATTTATATTCTACTCACAGTGGAATAAGAGGCACAGTGTACAGCAGAACTAGAACAAAAACTGTTTGTATACATTTTGGAAAGGAATGTACTGGTTCCTTGACAAATATGTAAGACACAGTAAAACAAATGAAGGTGTAGAACAAAGCTTCACGATTTGCCTTATTTGACTGTAAACTACTTAAAACAAGTGTGATCTTTCAGTAATATATATTCTGTAGCAGACCACATTATGCTAAATCTCCCTTAAATTATGGTTATCAACATATTAAAAATTGCTAATAACCTTTTGTCACTTAAAATGTAATATAGTCATTACAGTTTTACAGATATGATCAACCATGATAACGACGAATAAATGAAACAGAATAAAAATATATAGTTGCACAAACATAAAATCAAAGCAGAGTTATCAATCAGGTCTGTTTCTAATTTGCTGTTTTTAGAATAAATATTTAACGCCCTTAGAAGAATATGAAGTGTCGAAATCTCCAGCTGATATCAAACAGTTATAGGTGAACATGCTAGAAATAACAGATAATATCCAAACATATATTTATATAAAATGGCAGGGGGGAATTGAACAGAGGTTTGGCTAGATGAAAAGCTATTCTTGCATAATGTTATAAAGGTAAGGAATATGCATGTCAGGCCTGTGTTATGTTATAAATTTTAAAGTACTAGCACATCAAAGAGATAAAGGCTTATGTAAATTGAAAAAAAGTTAGATCAATGCATCTTCCAACAAGGTAATTCCATCTACAAAGGAAAGCAAAAAGAGAGAGTTGCTGTGAAGCATAGCGTATGTAGCCTGCTCAACGGCAGCTTGCACAAATGGTGCTCCAGATGTATATCTGTTCAAGTCAGCCCAAGGCAACTATTTTGATCAATTCTAATGTGATAAAATGCTGCAGGGAAAATGTGCAGAAATGTGTTTACGTCAGACTTTAATTAAACTGTTGTTTGCTTCCAAAGAACCTTAGGAAACACTAATGAGACATGAGTTTCAGCAATTTCCTCATCAAAAGCAAAGACCCTCTGCCTCTGTATGAAGCAGCCTGCTAACCGAGCAGATCCCTCGATAGATGTCACATGGCACACCAATCAGTAAGCCACCTGTTAATGGAACTTTACTGGAGTCAACTTACGAATGAGGCAGAGTTCAAGGATCCACCTGCCTACCTTGGACATCTGCTCAGCTTTCACAGACTGTAATGCAACATGTTCACTTTCCTATGAAGCTCCAGGAGGGCCACAAAGGGATAGGGACAGGGAAGCATAATATTGCTTGCTTTTATTTTATCCAGCCAGCATAAATATCAATCATATATCCATTTAACCATAGATTCATATACTGCTAACTTTTGAGAATTTTGTTCTTTGCAACAAACATAGAGTTGGATTCAAAGACCCACATGGAGAACAAGAACAGTAACTACTGTAGTTATGCAAATACCTGTGCAAGACTTCAAAGTGCTTTAATACGATAGCCATTCTCTAATTTTCACTTGCATAAGAAGGTTGGGCATGCTTTTATGAAAGGAGGCTCTCATATCTGGATTTAGTTTCTTTTTCTCCTACAAAGCTCTACTTGGCAGCATCAAAAGTCCTTTTGTGACCAGAAAATACATTATACATGTGGAACCAAGCTGGGAATGTTTTGTAAGATACCACCCAATTTTAATTCCCTTTCCCTAATTCCCTTTTCCCTCTTTCCCAAATAATCAGGAAGTGATCAAACCTTTTAATGTACCTGCACATATGCAGATGTCATCTACATGCTACAAATATAATCCACTTTAAAATTTAAATTATTGTAGTTGAAAAAATAGCCCCTGCCTCTGCTTGCTTAAAACTTATGAACTTAAGCCATTTCAAATAGGACTGAATTATAACATTTTCAGAATAATCGTTAGACATTGGTGGGTGACCAGGAAACGACTTTTCAAACCTATGAGCAATAACACAATACATTTTATGTTTTTCTGCTATAGACCTTAATTACTGTGAAAACAGTGCTTATTAATTGGAGAAGTTGCACGTTCTCAAGAGTGGACTACAAATTGAGATTAAATACTCTCAATTTTATTATATTATGTAGCATTTGGACATAACATTATGGTGGAGACAAAAGCTACTATCTAACGCTTGGAAAAGTAAAAAAAAAACCTTTTAACAGTTTGTTAGGGAAATGGGCAAATTTTGATCACTTACTTTAAAAAAAAGATAGAACACCAAATTGTACCAAACCGAACCTGATGCAAAGAATACAGAATTAAATAAATCTGAGGCCCCATCTACATTACCATGTAATGCAGATGATCAAAGAAGTTAATCCACATTATCTGCTTTCAACTGGATTATATGAGTCTACACTGAAATATAATCTTGTTCAAAGCAGATAATCTGGATTTTATATGGCAGTGTACAAGGGGCCCGAGAAACCTTCCGTGCATCCCTATATCCCAAAATATCAAGGCAGAAAATCCTATATTATCTGAGTGTGGACTCTGATAGCCCAGTTCAAAGCAGATGTTGTGGGATTTTCTGCCTTGATATTCTGGGATATAGGGCTGTGTGGAAGGGCCCTGAGTTGCTCTGAATACTAAATTACAGTGCTTCCACATTAAAATCAATTCCTTATTATTTCAACAAGAATTTCCCCATTTGAACAGTGATATAGTAAAGGGAATTATTTCTTTCATGCTATTATAAAACAAACAGAATCATGGTGGACTACTGTAAATTATCCAAAGTTCTACTAGTAGATGCAGATATATTTCTTCCCAGCCACTCCTAAGGAGAAACAGATTTCATAGTTTCACAGTTCTCACAACCTTACAGCATCACTGTTTCATGGGGTCCTTTGTCATGTGTGCTAGAGACCCATCCTAATGCTGCTTGGTGAATGAGTGAATAGAATAAGCAGGCTCAGCACACTTTACTAAGCTGTAAGTCTCCAAATATATAAATCAACTGGACTAGCAACAACAATCTACAATGTAATTGCATCTGATCACAACATTTTACCAATGATAATGAAGGCCAATTAGGTTTATAAACTTTAGCATACGTGGTAGATTACATCATCTGGGTCAATTAATGTAATCATTTTGAAACCAACAGGCAAAACTTTAAAAACAAAAAACAAAACCATGTTGATTCTGAGGAAATTTAATTGTAAAGACCAAACACATTGCACTTGGTATTGGATAATACATTATTTGTCCATTAAGGCTATCATAGACATTCATAATGCCTGTAAGGTAAAAAGAAGAAAAACGGCCAAGTACAGCACTTTATTTGTTAGTAGCATATATCTAAGAAATGTTACTCTTCATCACAAAATCAATAAAGTAAGGCTATTATGTGATACATCTATATCTGTATGTGGTTTGAGTACACATGACAGAAAGACAGTAAAATGTGTCTCAGAGCAATCATTCACATTTCAATGGGTGTTATTTATATGTTTAGATGTCTATCATTACATATTAAAATGCATTGAAAGCTTCACGTTGTTTAGATATACATTTTAAATCACATACAAGATGAAACTCAATACAATGAATAACACATGTATACTGAAAAAAGGAGACCTACTTCTCTTTCATTCTATGGCTATGTCTTGTTTAGTAATGACCTTTAATATTCCTTTAATATTTGTAAAAAAATGTTTTGCATATATGGACTTAGGTAAGAAAATATATGAAACATTACTTGTACAAAAAAATTATACTGACAGTTATTTCCAAGAGTTGTAGTTCAAGATAATTGCAGAAGTATCAAAACAATATAGAAATTAAAAGAATACAGATTTTAAGACAAGCATACCTACCTACACTACTGAGGACAATGATACTATTTGACTGTCTCAAATGTCTTGATTCTGGTCTGGCAAAATCATATGGCATAAAATCTTTTTAAGAACCAGAGTGAATGTTTCTTGTTAATAAATAATGAATCTACAGTACAACCCTTGTGTCTGCACGAGATACATTTCAAGACCTCCCATAGACAGAACCTGCAGACATGACTATTCATGGCCCAGACACATGCCATAGAGTCACACTGGAAGACTTACAGAGGCCCAGAACACTTCCAGGGAGAATTTTTGGACTGTGGGTATGGGAAACTGTGGATATCAGATTTGTAGATAAGGGGGTTGTACTGTAAGGTTGACTGTCATGAATAATCAGGAATGTCCCTTTTATGGATTATTCTGCTAGATTCCACGTTTCAGAAATAGCATGCTTTAGGACACATTTATGTTTTTTAAAAACTGGGTAATAGAAATAGAATGATTGAGGAATTTGTACTGGATAGGGATATAGAAAAGGGAGAGAATGCAGGAAGCCTAGATCCAACTCTCCAGAACATGCAGCTACAGGATCTCAAGGCCATATTAGTCATAACCTGAGAGATTCTTAAGCATTATGTTTTCAGGGGCGGTGATTGTCTATTCCCCATAAATTAGAAGTCTCCTGCAGCTCTTCTAAAGATCAAGGAAATGTGGGTGATGGAGTGACATTTATCTTCTTCCTCTTCTGACATTTAACTCACATACTGTCAGCTTCCCTTACCAGAAAACAGCTGTTGCCTGAATTGTCTATCAATCTGCCTACGTATATTTACATACCTATCTACCTACCTACCAAAGAGGGAAATGAGGAAAAGTCTGTAACCCCCTATCCTTAAGGTCCAGCAGGTCCCAGTTCTTCCTTGCCATATGCGATTACACCCTTGTGTAGCAAAGTTGGAAAATCTCTCTGTCTGAGAACATGGAAATCCATTGCCAGTCGGAGTAGATAACATAAAACTAGATGGATAGATCAAGGATTTGATATAGTATTAGGCAGCTTGTTTAGTGCACAAAACCAGGATTTGATGTTGTTTTCACCAACATGATTATCCCCACAGTAAAATCTGGTTATGAATATTACATCAGTTTAAAGTTAAACAGGTGGTGTCTCCCCTCTCTACCACAACCTATGTTCATGAAGATATACTCCATGGGACTGAAAGAGCCACTTTTGAGTCTCTTTTGTAGATAGAGAAAGTGGGTTGTAAATAAATATGATAATAATACTAAAAGTCACTCACAAATTCCTAACATTCAGCTGAGAGTTTCTGACATATTTATGAACTGAAAATTTTGGAACAATTTCAGTCCACCAGTACCTGGGAAGCCTTACCTATTTCACTAGTAATCAACATAAGCACGAGAACTATTAAGAAAAGGATAGGCATAAAATAGTTTTATTTTAATACAAACAATTTGATTTTTAAAAAACAGCAACTTTGGCACAAAGAGTGTAAGACAGAACTTATGATAATAATTAATGATACCTCCCAACTGAATCCAATGAAGCAAGAGACACAGAAAAATTATATTCTGTTCCTCAAGCTTCACAGTGACAACACTACAAGCTGAGAAATGCATGCTGCTTTAAAAACAAAGCAGAAACAGAGTGCATAATATCTGCCCTGACTATCTTTGGGCTCATGCTTGCATCCGGACTAAACTAGTCAATGAAGTTTCCTTGACTCTTCCTGATATGAATATATTATTCACATGATTTCTAGCCACACATGACTTCTTAGATGGTCTATATCTAAAAGACTTGCTCTTCAGAACTAGATATGTCTTAACTTTATATACAGTGTTCCCTTGCTACTTTGCAGTTCACTTTTAGCGGACCCGCTGTTTTGCAGGTTTTCGAAAACATTAATAAAAAATATAAATTATTTATTTCCAGTGGAGGCCAGGGGCCCCGGAAGTGCAGTGGCCTGAGGCGCATCAGGGAAGGCCTGCCTCCCTGGCCTCCACAGACCCCGGAAATGCAGCAGCCTGAGGTGCGGAGGGGAAGGCCTGTCTCCCTGGCCTGCTGCAGCCTGCATGGCTCCGGAGGCTCTGCAGGGGTCTGCAAAGACCAGGGAGGCAGGCAGATGCCCTTAGGATGGGCCGGGAGGCAGGTAAAGAAGCGTGAGTAACAAAATAATATATAAAATAATGTATAAATATTAAAACTAATATGGCGTCCCTACTTCATGGATTTTCACTTATTGTGGGTGGTCCTGGAACGGAACCCCTGCAATAAATGAAGGAACACTGTACAAGAAATTCCAACAACAATTTTCATTTTTGAGTTTGTGGCATATACAATAGAGAGATACATGGTCAGGATTAAAGACACAAACTCTTAATGCTTGGTTTTTATATGGTATGGACATGACCTCTCCCAGATTGTGAACTCAAACTATTCCCTTCTCGGGTTTTTCTCTATGTATGTATTTTCACATGTCTTTATTTTTGGCGAGACATGTTGTCAACCCTCCCAGCATGTTTTCTCTTCTTTTCATCGATATGTTTTAAGTAAGAAACAGAAAATAACATTAAAATAATGGGCAGGCAGATTAACCAGTGTTTATTATAAACACGAAATGTGGCTAAATAAGTACAGCTGTTTTCCATGTTTACTTCTTGTACTCCTGCTTCTACGAGATACATGGAATATCCCCCCCCCCCTTTTTGTATACATAGTCCTGGGTGAATTAATAATTTCAGCCCACATCAATAAACTGAGAGTGAAATCAGGATTTGTTTCATAATAATAATAATAATAATAATAATAATAATAATAATCTTTATTTATATCCAACCACCATCTCCCACAACGGGGACTCGAGGTGGCTTAAATGAGGCCAGGCCAAAACAACAAATTACAACAAAATAAAACCAAAAGCACAAGCAACAAACAACAACATCATAATTACATACAACATATGAATATATTAACAATATGAGATTACAATAAACACAGTCACAGTGACAATGGACGGGTCACATGTGCAGAATAAAATGATTAAAAAACTTGATTAAAAAACTCAAGTGCGATAAAAGGAGGAGCAGGTTATTTACGGAGGGGAGCTCATTAAAACAGGGATTGTGGAGCCAAGCTTTCCCATGAGGGGAGGGACGTGTACTCCAATGATAAAAACGCTGAGGCTGAGCAATAGTGTGAGGTTGTCTACCCACTCACCAAAGGCGCAGCTGAAGAGCCAGGTTTTAAAGTTCTTTTTAAAAGTTTGTAGGGTAGGGGCTTTCTTAATCTCTCCAGGTAATGAATTCTAGAGACAGGGGGCGACAGAGAAGAAACTTCTGTCTGTTGTGCCCACAAGATGAGCTTGTGAAACTGGCAGGGGCAAAAGGAGCGTCTCCCCAGAATATCAGAGGGCCTGGGCTGGTTCATGGAGGGAGATGCGGTCACGAACCAGCCCAGGGTTATTACAAAATAACTGCTCCTGATTACAAAGACTCGAAGCATTTTTTATTAAAGGGTCTTTTTATGTTTTCTTTTAAAATCTCTTCAACCCAGTTTAGATTTCCCCTATTCTCCCAAATAAATGCATATTTTCTGATTCCTTCCAGAGGAAATTTAGCAGTAATTGTGCCTATATCTGAATCATGAGCACAAACTACCTACATATATATTCTGCATGTATTACTTTTTAAAATGAGCTCCTACTCAATTATTTCCACAACCAAGTCTAATGTCATTAATTTTGGATAAGTTAAATGTGGGAATCTGAGATTTTAATAAAGCTATTTAAAAGTGACAACCACCAAAGCTTTGAATGTTAAGTCAATAAAAATGGCCTTAGGGTTAAATTCTAATACTCTGGAACAACCATGAACTCTGCTAGTAATAACAATGAAAGAAAGATTGGGTTTTATGTGGAAATTCTTATTAAGATGCTCTTGATACTACAGTACCAGTCTTTGACAAATACGACTTCTAAGAGCATCAGACAGACAAACTGCAAGCACTAGATTTTCTCTGAAATGTATTTCAATGTCAACTATCAGTTACTTTAAGTATATTGATGGAACAAAAGAAGATAAATGTATTTTTGATAGGCAAAGTTCTGAATAGAGTTCAAATAAACACAATAAAAGAGCGTTTATAGGGCAGGTATACATTTATTAGCATATAATGTGAAATATTAAATACAGTATTTACAGCAGTACAAGTTGAGAGCATAATATAGACATTTAACTCTTTTAAAATAAGTGGTCATGCTTTTGACAGAAGTGAATGTACCATAGTACAGCTGAATGGTATTCATTGTGATTAACTCTTGCAGAATAAATGTATTTGATAGATAAATGCTGCTGCTTCATAATAAATATAATACAATTTTCAACAAGTCACTTAGTAATTACTTTCGAGTTCTGTCCTGTGTAGGCAAGCAAATGACCCAACTGACCAGTTATGGTTCTCAGCTCCTGAACGGCACTACCTACCTCCTCTTTTAATTCTCTTAGTTCAGAAATTAAGATATCCATTTTAGAGAAGCCGTGAGAAGAAGGTCTATGTAGGTAGGATCCATCAGGAGATGGACCAGTAATTAAAGGAATTCCAGAAAAAGCAAGTCCAGAAGATGGAGAAATAGCAAAAGGTGGCAAAGGTCCAGAAGAAGGATATCCAGGAGGGAATACTTGTTCCTCATCGCAAGGAGGTCCACCAGGGGGGATATGAAGAACAGGTGAAGGAGATCCAAGAGCTTCTGTTTTAATTGTAAACTGTGGTTCAAATTGTTTGTTGATGTTGAATGCAGATGAACCATGGGGAACAGAACATGTCGAGGAAACTGTAAAATTAAAATGTATTTAATTGTACACACTAATACAAAATTACAAATAAAATGTTATTTGCTTTAAATTTTTTAGAATACGCAACATCAAGTTTTGCTGCTACTCAGCCAAAAATGTGGTGCTATTTTATTCTTGGGCAAATATTCTATTCTACCTGTGGTAGCAAGTTTAAATTGTTGATGAAATCTAGAATACAAATGATTGCCATCTTGTAGAAACAAATGTTTGCTTTTTACTTCTTATTTAAAAATAAAGGGATTCTTTTCACAAGAAAGTCACTTCTACTTTTAGAACCCGCAAATAATAACAATGTCTGGATCTTATTATAGTTTTAACTTATCCCCATTTCTTAGCAATATCCTCTTTCCACTGAGACAACTGTTGTCTTTAAATAACACAAATTAAGCCTTATAATCACACAAGTGACATCAATTAGCATTTCATAGTTACATGAAGCTGGATAAGAATGGAAAGGAAATGCTGCAATGAGGACTATTACTAAACATGACTGACCATTCTTTTTCATTAGCACTTCATAGCTTTGGGGATTACATTCATGTCCAACTAAGATACAAATAACTTCTCAGGTATAAGGAACTCTTTTATGCATGCACTAAGCCTTTGTCATTTGTTCACTATGTATAGCTTTCTGGCCCAGCCTATGTTGGTGGTGACTTCACTTTCTTGTATGGCTTGAGACTTTCTTGGAGATTGCCTGCAGTTGTAGGGACTAACTGTCCAGGAGTAAAGCAAGCTGTGAACAAATAGAGATGGATAATAAATAGAAGAGCAGCTTGGTTTTTACTCGTGTGAGTAAGGATAAATCTGCACTGTAAGACAAATGCAGTTTGGCACCACTTTAACTGCTATGGCTCAATGATAGGGAATTGTGGGAGTTGTAGTATTACAATATATTCTCTGCCAACAGTAATGGGGCCTCACACAACTATAAATCCCAAGAATCCATAGTACTCAGCCATGGAAGTTAGTTAAAATAGTATCAAATGCATTGATTCTACAGTGTAGATGCACTCACAATTACACTGACAAACTAACAAGCACAAGCATTGTGGCTTTAAAGAATGGCAGGGAATTTTATTGCTCCAATGCTTTCACCTGGTAACTGCTGAACTAGAAGATGAAGTATAAGCGGGTAGTGTCTCAATGGCAGAAATATCAAGTATGCAGCTCCCCCTTTCTGGCAAATCACCATGGTGGGGCAGAGAACAACATGCCTGGCTCTGGAGGCCAGAATTCCTAATCTGAAACTCCAGGCACCTTATAAAGGACTTCAGAAACCTCAGTCCTCCCCCAAACAGTTTCTGGGATGGTGGCCAAAATGTGTATCATGCTTTGACAAGCTGTATTAGTTGAACTTTTGTCTCAAAGAGACACAATTGGATAAAACTGCATAAATCCTTGCTGCATGAAAAGAAAAGGCAAAAAGAAAACCCTACTCTTAAGTCTGAGGTTCATAGCCTACTACTGTGACATTCTTATGCTCTGGAGGTTGTCTTACCAACTATTTCTGATGGATTTGCACAGCTTCTATTTCCCCCCAGTTCATTAAGAATGCATATACTGGGTTCCCTATTTTTTCCATAACGTCTTACCTACACTATTTCAAACCAGGTTGCCAATTAGCTAAATTAGCAAGTAGAGGAAAATTATGCTGAAATAATTAACAGACATAATATCGGCTGCCCTCTGCTAACAGGTGTTCCTGAAGGAGGTATCATGCTTAAGAGAGGTGCCAACATGTTAACCAAAGGCTTTGACTTAACTGTTACACATTGGTGTGTGTGAAAATGAGAGGGAGAGGGAGAGGGAGAGAAATGCAATGCCATTTTCTATCCTTTCTGTTTTTTCTCTCACAATAGTCAGTAAGCATTTAGTAGTCAGTCAACATACTCACTCTATACTGCTTTCGGTTTTTTTAGCAATTCCTGCACTAGAATGTCTTTTAAATGTTTCTTCTACTTCTTCAAATCTTATGATCCCCTGAGCCTGCTGACCTCCCACTCCAAATGTATATGGAGGCATTTTGGGATGTTTAAGCACATGGAACTGAGATTGTTATTAGGATATATGAGCTCCCTGATAAACATTTCTTAAATTCATTAAAAGCCCTCTCTTCTCAAATTGTGATAAAAATTAAAAATAAATTACTTACCAATAAGTGTGGTTCTGCATATTCATACTTGTGGAGCAAAGATCTCGGGTGCTCTTGAGCTTCAGGAACCTTCTAGAAAAGCTGTGCCTGCCATTATTGCATGATCATACTCTTATGGCACTGGAGGATGCGAACTGAGGTTGAAACCAACCTCATCTTCTGCTACTAGTCTCAGAATCTTATGAAAGCAGCAATATTTGTTCAACTGTATTTCTTCTTTCTCCTTTGTGATGGTATCAAGTTCTCTTGTATGGAAACCCTTCGCAAGTGGAGCTTCTTCCTACCCTTATGTCTGAAGTTAGAGGAAAGCAGAACCAAAGCCTCCACAAATTTCAGTAACTCTGAACCTGAGAAGAGCTTGAAACTGAAAGATGTGTAACTAGTAAGAAGATAACTTGGAGATATGATGATCCTTGGGAACAAATTGTGTCAGCTCCCTTGGTACTTACCAACTCAGAACATCAAAGCCATATTTGTTGATACTATGGTTGACACAAAATCAGACCTTAAATGTGTCTGATCATGGCAACACAGACATCTGCCTCTTAATTTCTGGAGACCCAGAAAAGCCTATTTTGATAATACACATTTCCCCTGAAAAGTAAATCATAATATCTAATCCAAATACCCTTTGTTCTAACATAGTCTAAAATCCATGTGCTTTCAAATTCAGGATGTACTATCCTACAGTCTAATCAACAATGAAGGATGTACTCATTTCTGAAGCACACCAGTGGAAAACTATGCATTAGCTCTAAGAAAGGCAAAGTGATGTGAGAAACATAACTGAAAATTAAATAAAGACGCAGCAAAGAAATCAAGTTCAGTAATCATGCCCAGTGCATAGCAATGCAAAACTAATAGAATTCCAAGTAATTATGCAACAGCACAAACACTTGCATTACTATAATACTAATTATCAGAGACAAAGACTAAACTATAGAGAAGCAAAAAAAAAAAAGAACATGAAAGAAGAAAAATAGAGATAGCAAAACACTTTAATAAACCCTAGCCCCTAAAAGTCCTGCTCTGTTATATTCATGAATACATTCAGACACATTTTTTCTTGTTCTGAAGGTTACCAAAGCTTAAGCACCACAGAACTCTGCACTCCACAACTAGAACTATGCAGAGACCACCATGATAAGGACCTTAAGATTGTTCTTTATGAGCATCCACATTTAAGAATGAGGTGGTTTTGATGAAATTTGGTACCAATTCTTCCTGTTTTCCTTGGCACATGGAGTAGCGATTGGATAAAGATGAATGTGAAATTTCCTAGAATCTTGGGTTCAGCAATAAATTTCTGAAACTGTGCTAATGTCTAGGATAATGGAGAGATTTTGATATAAGCCATTATTAAATCTTGCACTGCAGTTTTGGTAACACACTTAGACTTCTCCTCCCTCCTCACTAGAGCTCTCCACACCACGCAGTCACGTGTGCCAGGGGGTTTCCCTATCCTCCTGAGCAAAACGTGAAAGACCCCAGGGAGCTCCATGGGGGAAGTCTCCAATGGCCCTTCCAGATGCGCCCTTTATCCCAGTATCTGATCCCTGGTTTTCTGTTTATCTTAGATTATCTGGCAATGCAGACTCATATAATCCAGTTTAAAGCAGAAAACCTGGGAACAGATCCTGAGATATAGGGTCTGTCTGGAAGGGCCAAAGACAAAGCATCTCTTTCGCCAGAATGGCAAAGTTAGATCACACTCAGCCACTGTTACACTTGATGAAAACAAGTGGATATTATTGGAATATTATTTGTAAGGTCTGAGAAAATACTCATAATAAGATCACCAATGCACAAATGCTCCTTTAGCAGCAGTGTGTGTGTGTGTGTGTGTGTGTGTGTGTGTGTATGGAAATGGGGCGGTGTTCACACATTTATACATAACTAAAGGAAAGTTTCAAACTTTACAGTTCATCACAGAATGTAAAAACCGCATCATAACTGATTATTTTAGGGCAAATGGAAAGGATGTGGAAATGAAACCAAATAAAGCTCGGTTCAACAGTCTGAAAAGGAGGGAGAGAAAGGAGGAAAGTGACTATGATCCAAGGGACTGAAATATAAAAAAGCAAACAAAAGCTAATAGACCTTTATCATTGGCACCATATATTGTAATGCTCTCTTTAAAGAATTGTAGAAGTCATATGTAGTTTTTTTAAAGTTCCTTTAGAAATTATACCAACATTCATGACTATTATAAATCCAAAACAAATCTTGTTACATAACATGGGCTTTTCATGTTGATAAATGAACTAGAAACTGTCTTAATTATAACATTAATGAGGAACTGGACAAGCTATTACGAGTTCAATCTATGAAATGAAAATAGGTACTTCTGAGAATGGGTACTTCTATCAAGATTAAGAAAAAGAAAGGCCATGTATAACAAAAAGCACCTTATATTAATCTAAGTACTTTCATTTAACTTAACAGAGATTCTTAAAATGGCAGACAAGGACATATAATTCCATGGGTACAGCTAAAATAAGATAAAATAGTAGGACATGATCCTGTTAACACTACAGTATTTTTATTTCCTCTAATTTTATATGCTTAATTTGTCCATGAAAATGTTATTTAAAGAGTTGAATCATGCCCATTGATTTCAATATCATCACAACATTTTAGTTATAATTACTACTGTCACTTAGCTATGAATGAGGGTCAGGGCAAACCTTTCTATCAGTATGGAATTTATTCAAATTCTCCAATACACCATATTTCAAATATTCCATAAAAAGAGTATATGAAGCAGTTGACAGACTCAATCATCATATATGTTTGCAACTAAGCAGAAGGTATGTTCTATTTATATCTGTAAAAATGCCAGAATAATGAGTAGCAAAATTATGAAGAACTTCATGTAAGGGTTCGAAGTTATTAAGCAGACAATGGATAAAGTGAATCTTCATTGGTTTATAAATAGACAGAGAAGTACATCATTTGAGGACTATACAAATTGCTAAGTTCAAGAAGTGAAGGGACATAAAATATAAATTAGGCTTCTTTTTTCTGGATTTTCTTCTGAATCTTTACTTCAAAAATCACCATAAAGAAATAAAACATGTATTGCTTAACCAAACCAGCTGTACCTTACTAATATTTTCATTCCAGACTGCTATTAATGGCACAAGAATTGGTGGGAAGAAACCTTACATACATTTTTATAAACTAAACAATTATGTGATCTATGAGTCTAGCTACTGTTAGTCCATGAATCCAATGGTGAAATAAAGGTGATATATACATGTGACTTCTTATGGGATGAGTTTTATTTCCAGTGAAAAACACTTTGGTAAAGAGAAAAGTGAGCTCAATCAACAATAGAGATTGTTGCTAAAACTCATTGATTTCAAATAGTCTTTTTTTAATATGGCTAACATTGGATTAAGACTATCACTTTTAAAGTCTGAAACCTCTTGGAAAATTATTCAATTTTACTTCTCTTTTTCAAACTGCAAGTCACCAATATAATCAGGTTTTAAAGGAAATTTACAGAAATCAAAATACAAGGTTGCAATCTTACAACTTCCCTGGTAATAAAATCCAGTTGGATCAATGTGCTTACTTATGAGCAGATACATACTGGAATACACTGTTAAGAAGTTTTCAATAGCTTGGATTTACTCACCTTGATCTCTTTCATGCCATGGCCTACTCCCAGCAGCTGGTGAATTTGGGGAAGGATAAAAGTCCCCTGTTGGGCTTGGTTCCATATTCTCATCTATGGATATAGTTTTCGGTCTCTTACTGTGAATATACAAGAGACAGTATTTATGGTCATAAACCCTTAGCAATCCATAGTAAATCATTCCAATCTACTGCCCACTCACAGTATAGCATGTCATGAAACTTTAAAACACATTCAGCCATGATGCATCTTGTGTGATTTTGGGCCAGTTCCTATCTTACAACCTCACAGATTGTTGTGGTGATAAATATGCAAAGGAGTCATATACATAGCTTTTAGCTTCTTGGAAGAATGGTGATATATACATGTGACAAATAAGAAAGTATAGATTATCCAGTTTCTTGGAGGAGTGAAGATTTTTAACTTTTTTCCAATACCAAATTACTACCTGTAATTTAGCCAAATGTGAGCTAAACAAGGGTATACACATCATTTTGATAACAAGGCTTCACATTTGAAAACTCTATTTCATTAACAGATGTTGGATCTCACAGAAAGTGTCATGATACCTTATTTTTAATTTACCAAGAACAAGTATGTACAGTAATATTAATTTATACAGATTTAACTAATTAAGAAGTAGCACTATAATATACATAATGTGCTAAAGCCTACAGAGTAAAGTAATATTATACTCACAATATTGCCGTACTATCACCTTTAGTGAGAAAGACTGTAATCAAACATCAACAACTAGGTCTTCTTGTAATAAACTCACCTGGTTGGTGGAGAGGATAGTGATCTTTGTAAGTTTACACCCGAGTTCATATCATGATAGTATGGTTGACTTGGAAGCTCTCCAATAGGGAAGTTTACTCCAGTTCCCTGGGTTATCGGCGCTAAAGGAACACAGCATAAAAGTAGTCACATCTATCCTCTAAATAACATTTGCATGTTATAACAAACACATTAAATTCATCACATATTTTTGAAATTAAAAACAAGAATGTAGAGAACATTATTGTTTTTGTTATTTATTAATTTCAATAATTGTACAGTTTGACAAAAAATCTTATAGAATTTTTTTTTAACAAGCATCATGTATATGTTGTAAGATAGTACTTGTAACAGGTTTCCATATCTGCTCATTTATTGTGCAGAAAACAAAATAATGTAATAATCTTTAAATATAATATAAACGTGTAAATATGAAAACAAAATACTCTTCTCTGACATAATTGCTGCATGCATTGCTTTTATCTTCATTACTCCATACGCATGCAATAAATATATGTGTTGTTTTTATGACTTATTTTAAGTATTGGCATATTGTGCTACATTTATATTCTCATGATAATTCAAATATAATGTATGTGCTACTTCAAAAGAGACAGGTGTTTTAATCTTAATTACTGCATGTCAAAGCACAAAGCCAAAGCCAATAGAAACTTTTCACTGTTGAGTATTTCTGAATGTACAGAGCAATCTTACAATTACTATAGAATAAGCCCCCCCCCCAAAGAATATAGATTTTATTTTAAACAAACAATATTAATTTTATTGTATAAGTGTTAGCAATTTTAATTCATATCATTTAGCTAAACATACAACTCCCAGATATAAGCTCTGAGTCAATTTCCCCACTCCATAAAAGTAGATATAAGAGTTTTAGACAATTGGAAGCTGGCATGGTAGCAACAGCACAGCTCAAAAAATAAAAACTTCGACCAACTGACAGCGAGAAACCGAGAATGGCCAAAGGAAGTTCCATTTTTTCCTTTGGGTCACAAGACACTGAATTGCTAGTCAGTGACAAAATGACATAGTCATCTATCACATACAATATGATGTCTAATATATGACTGTAAAAAAAAAATGACTGTAATTTTTCAGATAAGTCACCAAACTATGAAAAATTGTTCTGATGAGAAAAAAAGATTGCAATAATATTTGCCATTGCCTGTTATACAACCAAATGTATCAACTATCAAAATTCACTAAAAGAAACACAAATGGGGAAAACACGATGATTATGCCCTCCAGAAGTTGGACTGCATCATTTAGTATTGCTCACTACAGACTGTGCTGACTGAGGTTGTTCAGATTCACAGTACAAAAATACTGTCCCTGGTTGAGTGCACGGGGACACAAAATTAGCAAGTCTGGCCAAGTACAGCTGTATAAGCAAGTTCTAAACAGCTGTACAATGTCACATTCACTGTAGATATGATTTCACTGAAAACTAAGAAACACTCTGTGTATTTCTTAATTATTCTGTTCTAAATTCCTTTCCTTTTTTACTGACATGAGGCAGCTTGTTTATTGTTTAGTAAACTTCCATCCACTATTAAGATGTTCATGATAACCTAAGTTTATACCCTATAAATTAACCTTGATTTATTAACTCTGAAAGGAGAATTGTTTGAATAACATTGCCTGAGCTTTCATTAAATCAAATATGATACTTTCAATTGGATGCATGGAATATTGTTCCTTAAAATACAGTTTGCTGTGGAGAAGGAGTGTCCCATAAATGTATTTCAGATTTCCTTTTCCTTCTTGATTTATGTTTATTTCTTGCTTTAAGAACCTTTTAAGATTCTTAACCCTCTCAAAAATTATTAAAATAACAATACGTTTTCATTTTGAAAATGCTTACTTCTAGACACTCGCACCAGTTCTGATACGTTGAAGACTCCAGATTTTACAAAACTATCTTCAAGATACACTGGAAGAAAAAACAACAAGTATGCAATTAATACATCTGAAGGAGCAAGAAAATGTAAAAAAAAATCCGCAAAATATATTTATAGATGCACACTAAGATTCAATCAAAATTTTCTGTCAAAATGTGTCCATTATTATGACACATCCTATAACTGCATATAAATAGTGCATGTTTTTTAAAATTATTATTTTTTCAATGTTGTAAACTTAATGACAGACATGTTCATTCAAAAAGTTGGGGAATGGAATATTAAGAAAGATTGCTGATTGATATCTCATTTCATGGAATGTATGAAATGGAATGTTCCAACTGCCTCCTCATTTGGACTGATTCAGTTTGCAATTAATACATTATGATTCATTACTTGTCTCACTAAAGCAACAATAGTTATATAACTGTGCTAATAATGGAGTAGTGTGGCACAAATATAGAGAGAATGGACTTCTTCAGATGAGACATAGATATTGGGAGATTGTCTTATTTGTTGCTGTAGTTTTCTGGCATTTTCTAAATATTCAAATGATATTTTAGTTGTCTTGGACTATTTTTGACAAGATTTTATTCCTAATTTCAAGCAAGCTTCTTTTTCATTCCAAGATATATTGGAACTAATTTTTGTTCCCTTATCTCTGTCTTAATCTCATGTTATAAAGCAGCGGTGAATCAATGAAATTACACTTTTTCATTAGAGCATTACAGACAGACAGACATTTGGCCATTTAATGCATAAGACCTCCCTAAGAGCCCTACTGTAGAACCAATAAATTACTACAAAGAGCTGCTAAAAGTAATGGAAGGAGTGGAGAAGGAGAGGACAAAGGAGCTTCACTGCAAGGTGTCATGCAGCTTTAGAACAATCTGGAAGATCACAATGCAGAACAAGTTAGAACAATATGTCACATTCTCTTCTATTTCCTCTTTTCTTCTTATACAATTTAGTTGCTGATTTATAGAGAGGTGACGGCAGCATAGACTAGGACAGGCAGTGAATATGAAAGAACAAGGAAATTACAAGCTTTTCTTTAACAATCACTTCCTGTACTTTAGGAATGGTCAGAGAGAAAAAAGACCTATATTTTAAGTAGTGGATGTATTCAAGAAGGACAGAGAAAAGAGAAAAACTGCTTGATTCCACATGCAATCCGAACCTTCTACCACATGCAATCCGAAAACCAAAGCAGAAGAGTATTTTCCCCAGTGTGGAATAAGTTGCAGTGTGGTTCATTTTAGCAATGAAAAATAAAATATAAATTCTAGGCATTTTTCCATGAACACTTTTTTACACACTATCTTTTATACAGGTCCTATGCATTGTTTGGGACTTGGGGAACAAGAAAGCAATCTTAGAGAATAGTCATGGGAATGTCTACTCAGAAGTTCCTTAATCTTCCATGGGTCTGATTCTGCTGTAACTGTGTCTTCTAAAGCAACAATGAAAACAAAATTGCCTTGGGAAAATACAACAGAGCTATTATGTCTCCCTTTTAAAATATTAAATTTATGAGTTGAAACCTTCAGTCAGAACATGACTTTAAAGGGCAGGTACAGTTGACAGAATGCTAATAATAAAATCTATCTATACATATAATAAAAGTCAAAGTTTGTATGCGGAGGACAAAAGTGTGGCGGTGCGACGGGAGGAGTATGTGCCAGCGTTCTGATTGGCTGCCGCTGGGGTGCTATTTGCATATGGTCTCTGATTGGCCAGCTTCAATAGGAGCCCCTGGTGGAGAAAAGAGTTCATGACAGAAATGGGGACATGAGAAGGAAATTTGCATATGGTCTCTGATTGGCCAGCCTCAATTCCAAGATTCTGAGATGACAAAGAGAGGAAAGGAAAAGGCCAGGGGCTCTGTCAGAAAATTACCAATACAGACCAAACTTGGCACACAGAGCCCCCATGACCCACTCTACATTCTACTGCAGTTTGGTGGAGGATGAACCACGGATGATGGGACTTGCAGTACCATCACTCACATTCTGAGACCGCTATTAACCTCATCCGATGACTAATCAGGACCAAACTTGGCACATAGACCTCTCATGACCCACTTTACGTCCTGGTGTGGTTTGGCCGGGGATGGACCATGGATTATGGGACTTGCAGTACCTTTGCTCAATTCTTGAGACCACTGCAACCCTCATCCAATTACCGATACAGACCAAACTTGGCACACTGAGTCTCCATGACGCACTCTACATCCTGGTGCACTTTCGAGGAGGACAGACCATGGATGATGGGACTTCACATACCTCCACTCCCCAAGGCTGCTGCAAAACTCATCTAATGACCAATCAAGACCAAACTTAGCACACAGAGTCCCCATGACCCACTCTACATCCTGCTGCAGTTTTGGAGGAGGGTTGACCATGGATGATGTGACTTCCAGAACTTTCACTCACATTCTGAGACCTCTGCAAACCTCATCCAATGACTGATCAAGACCAAATGTGGCACATAGACCTCTCATGACCCACTTTACGTCCTGGTGTCGTTTGGAACAAATTGGAGATGGATGATGGGACTCGCAGTAATCTCACTCACTTTCTGAGACCACTGAGACCCTCGCCAATGACTAATCAAGACTAAACTTGGCACACAGAGTCCCCATGACCCACTCTACATCCTGGTGCAGTATGGAGGAAGACAGACCATGGATGATGGGACTTCAAGTACCTCCACTCCCTTCCCAGGATTGCTGCAACCCTCATCGAATGACTGATCAAGACCAAACTTGGCACACAGAGCCCCCATAACCCACCCTACATCCCAGTGCTGTTTGAATGATGGATAATGGATGATGGGACTTGCAGTACCTTCACTCACTTCCTGAAACCATAGCAACACTCATCCAAAAACCAATAAAGACCAAACTTGGCACAGAGAGCCCCCATGGCCAACTCAATATTCTGGTGAGGTTTGGGGGAGTACAGACTATGGATGATGGGACTTCAAGTACCTCCACTCACTTCCCAAGACCTCTGCAATACTCATCTAATGACCGATCAAGACCAAACTTGGCACACAAAACCCCCATGACCCACTATCCATCCTGGAGCAGTTTGGAGGAGGATGGACCACAGATAATGGGACTCACAGTACCTTCACTAACTTCCTGAGACCACTGTGAGTCATATAAATAACTGATAAAGACCAACCTTGACACACAATTCCTTTCTCAAATAACCCGGGCAACGCCGGGTCCCCAAGCTAGTAATAAATAAAATGTTATTTATACCCCGCACCATCTCCCCAAAGGGACTTGGGGCAGCTCACAAAAGCACTCAAGGTGCCACACAGTACAATGCCTTTACCTACAGATTCGATATCCATGGTCTCACTTATTTATTCTCCAAAAAAAAATAATACACCCCCCCCCCCAGAAGTGTTTGTGAGTTTATCTAGAAGCTCCAGTGAAATTCCATCTGACACTTCCAGCCCAATTATAGTCAAAATACTTTGCTATTATCCAAAGTTTCAAGTATCCATGGGGTATCTTGGGACCTATCTACCATGGCGAGAAGGGCCATACTTTATATGTCGTTAGTAAATCCACTACAAATGTGAGTTCAAGCTGTGTGATAGAAAACAGTTTATGTTTTGTAATTTTAATGGGGAAGAAAGTAATGGATAAGCAGTTGAAAGTTAACTCAAATCGAACACAAAAAGCACTTACTTGGTAGGTATATGTGATTATACTCTCAACCACAGGATGCTGACTTGTACTGATAACAGTACTTCAAATTTATATCACATTATTTTGAGCAGCAAGTTAAAGAAACATCCCCTCTGAACAAACTTGCCAAGTCAACTTCCTGATAGGGTTGCCACAAGTCGGAAATGACTTAAAGGCAGACAAGAACAACAATAAAGAAGGTTTTAGGGCAAGTTATCTTGACATTAACTCATAAAAGACTTTGAGATGAAATTTCTCAGCATTTATTTGTAAATTAGTCTAGGGCGATGGCCATATCCTTCAATATTTAAACCTAATATAAAGTGTCATTTACTGAGGTCTTGCTTTCTTCAAAAAAGACTGTCACGTGGAAGAAAATAATTAGCTAATTATTACCACTGCTAACTTTAAAAATCTGGTGGGGGAACAGAAACTTCCTACAAAATTCTGAACAATATAATATGTTATAATCAAAGGGTCAATCAAATGAGATGCTTCTATATCTATAGAGCAAAGAGCTGGGATAGGTTAATTGCAATCTTTTTAAAGTAGGTGTGAAAACCCCTACTTTAATACTACAATTATGAGACTGGTGTCATTGTGAATACTGGGCAAAGACCCAATTGCTGTGTGCAGCAATGTCTAAGAGACAGCTTTGGTGCAAGTTGTCATAACATAGGCTGTATAAAAGGAGTACCTGAAGATTATGTTGACTTCCACAAAATTTAAGCTAGTAGTTAAAATGGATTTTCCTCTATCTCAACAAGCACAAAATTACCAACTGAAACAGTTAGACGCTTATGATATAAAATATTTCATGCTTCAGGGACCCACGTTTGTCAGACTACTTAATCATTGCAATAACTTGTATGTAAAGAACTAAGCTCTCAAGGAAAATACTTGTTGTCATGCTCTAGTATTTGGTGAATGATCAGTCTAATTATAATTGAATGAATACAACTATGTGCATGTATAACCTTATTAATTATTAGGGAGCCTTATATATAACTTAGTGGATGACACTTTGATACTATAAAAATCACAAGTATTGGTAAGGAATTAAAGAAAGAAGTATTCTTAGAGTCTACTTTACATAATTTCTAGAGTTGGCCATTATAGTTGTCACAAAGGGTTCAGGCCCAGATTAGACTGCATCGCCTCCTATGAACCCACACAAGCCCCGAGATCCTCAGGAGATGCCCTGTTCTTGGTCCTGCCACCATCTCAAGTGTGATTGGTGGGATCAAAAGAGAAAGCCTTTTCAGTGGTACCTCACAACTTTGGAACTCCCTTCCTAAAGAGATTAGAACAGCTCCCTCCTTGCTTTCATTTACGAACCAAGTTAAAACCTTCCTATGGAAGCTCACCTTCCCTGAAGGAGAATACTGGTATTACAAATACCAGATCCATCTGTGCAATATATACAATTTAATGAACCTCCTACAATGGACTTGACTACGGCCTAGGAATGGACCTCAGATGAGATTTTTTGACTTATTGAACGTTTAAACTGTGTCATGTTATCTATTTATTGTGTTGTTGCCAGTTTTATAATTTTATTAGATACATTGTGGTGTGACGTTTATGCTTATTTCTATGCGTAGTAGGAGCTGGAAGGGGTGGGGCTGATGCCAAGTAGGGGCAGGGCTGGTCATTACCTGGCTGAACTCCCAGCATACTCACCACAGGCTTATACCAAGAGTGAGACAGGCTGCATCTGAAAGAGCTCTGCAGCCCTTTCAAATGCTTCCTGCCCTTATGGCTCGGGCTGTTCTCTCAGCAGAAGGAAGGAGCTTGCCCCCTCCTTCTGCCAAGAGAAGGGGAAGGCTGCATCTGAAAGGGCTACTGAGTTCTTTCAGATACTGCCTGCTCTCCTGGCTCGGGCTGTTCTCTCCCTTCTGTAAGAAAGGGGAGGAGACAGGCCCCCATGAAATCCTTCCCCTTTCTCCTTCCAGCCTGGAGGAGACAGCGACCTGCCACATTTCCAGACTGAAAAGGAGAAAGAGGAGACAGGCCGTTGCTGTAAATCTCCCCCTCAGCACTCTTCCCTGCCTTCCCCTGAGCACTCTTCTCTGTCTGGGGAGACGGCAGTCCACAACTTTCCCAGATGGAGAAGAGGAGGAGGAGAGTGGCCATTGCCGGAGATCTCCCTGGCAGTGGCCTGCCTTCCCCTCTGCACTTTTCTCCACCTGGGGAAATGGAGACCCGTCGCTTTCCCAGATGGAGAATAGGAGGAGGAGACATGCGGCCGGTGAGAGCTCCGGAGATCAACCTCAGCCCTCCTCTCAGCCTGGGGATGTGGGCCGCTGCACCTGCATGTTGAGAGGAGGGTTGAGCAAGCAGGGACCTGACGTGAGACCCTCAAAAATCCGTATCCGGCCTGCCCATATCTAATCTAGACCGAGCATTTGCATTGAGCAACTATATAGCCCTTTATATACTGTTGCCACACAACTTATGATGTAATACTGGCAGGTATCTTTTGTTCTTTCATGTTCAATTGCAAAGGCAATAGAATCAAGTCATATAGTTGTGTAGTGAAACTGGATTCCCTAATCAGACTATATTTTTATATACAATCAGTTCTCAGTTCTCATTAAGGCTAACTAAATAATTATGAATATGTAGTACCTTTGAATAAAGATTTAATTATGGCAGCCAAACATATATCAAGAGAAAGTGAAAGCTTGTCATTCTGAGTTCTAGTAATGGCTTCAAGAAATAAATTTCTCCCCTTGCTTCCTTCTGAAAGTGCAGGTCCACTCCATATATTAATCTGTTGACACAGGAAATATCTTCAGTACCAAAATCTGTTTTAGGAATTTAACATAGGCTTGTGGGATATAAACAATCTGTTTATAATCCATGGCTGGTGTGGTCATGCAGTTTTTGTGTGGTGCCATACAGATAATTAAATCAGTGCTTGTTGCATGTGATCTTTTGCAAACAATTATTGGGTAACATGGTTCATTCATTATGACTGTTTAATCTTGGAGGCACCTGAACATAAAATTTCAGAGAGTGCTGTTTAAGCTTTAAGCTTTCCCCCTACACCATTAGACCATTAGACAGACAATAAACACAAAATTACAGGAACAGGTATTTTCAGAGTTGTAAGAAATAGTTTCTCCCTAATGTTCATTTATGAGTTTTCTTAGCCCAAGATGCCTAGGATGATATGGGTTGGCAGAAATGAGATTCAAATAGCCATCCTGAATCCCATTTTGATAGAAAGAGATATTGGGTGGCTGTTTTTTGGGTTGTATAGTCATGTTCCAGAAGCATTCTCTCCTGGTGTTTCACCTGCATCTATGGCAGGCATCCTCACAACCTCTGACTCTCATCAAAGAGGGAGCTATCTCCTTCTTTCAGCAGAGTAACAAAAGGCAAGTGCTTATTCCATCCCAAGAGTATGCACAAGAAGCACCAACCCTGCTCTACACTCTCTGCTATGGTGCCACTTCCGGCCTTTTTAATGCCCAGTGGGAAAATGGAATCAGCAGCAGTAAAGGGGCGATTGGCCCCCTGAGATAGCATGAGCCACAAAAGAAATGCAAAATGCCATAGGTTTCTTGTAAACAAAATTTAAGATTTCTTGTAAACAACTGGTTGTGATGGCTCTATTCACACCATATCCAACTATATAAGAATGATACATTCTGTCCCAAAGTAATGACAGATTTGATGGGAGCATGATCACTTTCAAAATCTTTCATTTTGTGTACTTCAAAAGGGCACATTATAAAGCTAAATCTAAACACTTTAAAATAAAGACTCATATAGGCTCTGATCCATATGATATTTCCAGTAATACTTCTAATTCCAGGAATTATATAATTTCAGACACTGAAATCTTTAACCATGAGTAACTTATGGGACTGTTAGGCTGAATGAACTTTCCCACTCCTGCAGTGTGGGTTATGGTTTCCTACCCACTTGAGGCTATATTGTGATACGGTAAAATGATGCAACCATCTGTGCTCAGAATCACATACAACTAAAGAAAAACTAATGATTACACATTTAGAAGGGCTGTAAAAACAAAGACCACCTGCCACTATTAAAAGAACAGTTCTACAGCTGTATGTTGCAGATTGTATCATCCAATGTTTCCCATCACTGTTAAAGAAGAAATGACTGCATACAAGTATAATCTGGCCCAAAATGATATTGCTCTTCTGGAGCTGCCATCTACGGTTTTATCTATCTATCCATCCATCTATCCAACTACCCATGCCATCTTTCTGATGCTCACCAAAGGCAGTGTATTAAAGAAAGAAAATCACACCAAAGAATATATACAACACTAAAAAAGACATCCAGTGTCAAAATAGCTTAAAACATTGAGTTTACAAGGTATGTTTGGGGCTTCTTCCTGAACATGAGTTGAAGTGGGACCAATCCAGAATAATTGCTTTGCAGAATGAGAGGAAGTCATAAAGTACTTTTCTCCATTCCTAACAGAGGGGCCTCAGAAACCAGAGATGTCTTTCAAAGAGTTTTTGTTCATGCTCAGAGAAGTAGTTCCCTTAGATAGTCAGGCACTAAGCTACTTAAGAGTTTTAAAAATTAAACTTGTTACCTTGGTTTAAAGCCCACAAAAACTATTCGCAAACAGTTCAGATCTTGCTGGAGTGATTTGGCCATGGTATGCACCAGTCAGCAGCCTTGGTGCTACATTCTGCACAAACTGACACTTCCAGAAGGATATATTCATGTTGGGTACATGGCAACAGTCTAAACATCATGTAACAGAGACATGGATAAATGCTGCTGAATCAAACAGACTGAAAGATAGTTTCACTGGACGTTAAGCGCTACATTAACTCATTGACATTATTGCTATCTAATGATAAACTCATGAATAATGTATTTCTATATGATGATGAGATTGATATTAATTTATATCCTGCCTTTATCAAAAAATCTTAAGACTCAGGGCAGCTCAAGTGTCGGATTAGGCAATACCAAGAAGGTATCAATCTAACTTTTCAGGAGAAGTTCAACACCTTCCAGAACAGGATAATACCAATGACTAATTTGGTTTTACTGAGATAATGTTAATACAATCATTCAAGGCCACCAGTGATAGCCTATAATGATGATGATGACCATTGCTTTTCAAGAATGTATTATTATATAATGTTTTTAGATGGCACACTGATCTGAAAGCTCCTGGATCAACTAAAGATTTAGAAATTACAAAAATAATGAGAGAAGAATAAGCATAATTGGAAAAATATAAACAAAGCAGTGCAATTTTCTGGAATTAATGTTATATGCAGAAAGGATTTTCTGGTATACAAAATGCTGGTTTTTGTAAAAACAACAACAACAACAACAAAACCATATGGGATTTGTTCACAGAATAAGTCCAGAACTGCAAAAAGGCATCAAAAACTGCACAGTTTTCAAAAACTTCTCCCAGTAGAAAAAAAAACTGCTGAAATCAAAAGAAACTTACTGAAGAATTCCATCCCTAGAAAATGGCTGAAGATTTCACTAGCACTGGAGATTTGCATGGTTCTCAATTGAAAATGTTTGTGAAAACTTACATTCATTTGATTAGCAAATAAAAATAAAATGGTAGGTGATAAATTTGGTAAGAGTTATGTTTTATTCTTCAAATGGCAGAATTTTAGACACTTCTCAAAGTAATTTAATTTGGGATCAACTTCCACACATTAGCTTGTCTCGCTCTTGCTGGATGCTAAGATATTTTTGCTGGCATTAATGAAACATTAATGTTACTTCACAAAAAAAAATGCTGCATCCACAAATCACAAACTTATTTGCCAAAACAAAATATGATGTTGACCAATTTAAGTGCTCAATTAACAAAACAACATTTGTTCCTAAATGATGTTTAATAGCTAAATAATCTAAAGTTCATTTTTACCTGGTGGATTCTTGGCAGGATCATTGTGGCTTGGACTTCCTGATTGTCCAGAATCTACAAAAAATAATAATAATGGAGAAGCATATTACCAATATGATTTCCTTTTAGTACACACAATGGTTAATAGTCCTTTGAATTTAAATATTCTACAAAATATTCATTTTGAAAAACGAATTCTTATGATTTTCAATTATACTGTCATATTTTGTTATAATATTGCAGAACAGCTACGTACATCATTTTTTAAAAATTAAATTATAATGTTCTTGGAGAGAGAAAAAAATAACATTTTACAGAGTTTAGAATTTTAGTCAGTTTAGAATTTTTAATCATTTATCCTAAATGGAATTTTATAATTGTGAACTTTTCATTTTAGGTATTTAAATATAACTGTGGTCTTGGATATTCGTCGTCATCATACTCAAGTACACTGGAAACATTCCTTCATTTTAGAGCCAATTTCAAAGAA
The DNA here is from genome assembly GCF_037176765.1 of Anolis sagrei. Taxonomy (NCBI): domain Eukaryota; kingdom Metazoa; phylum Chordata; class Lepidosauria; order Squamata; family Anolidae; genus Anolis; species Anolis sagrei. The sequence continues at coordinate 214,421,745 of NC_090022.1, read as the reverse complement.
CATGCCAAATATTAAAAAGAGGCCACATGATTTTTTTTCTTCATTTTTGTCTTGAAAATGTTGCTCCCTAACATTTAACTGAACAATTTCTGTATTTTATTTATTTTAAGGCACATACTCATTTCAGTACCACCAACAGAAAAAAAAAGTTACATATATAAAACACACATCATGCTAAGAAGCTTTTATAGATGTTTATATGAGAGAAAGTGTGTCTTACCATGAAAGAATTACAGTGGTTCACATTCCCAAAGCCTCTCCAAATTGTTCAAATCTATGTGGACGACACCCAACTGTATTACTCCTTTCTACCAAATACCAAGAATGTCATCCTGCTCATAAACCAGTGCCTGTCAGCAATGGACTAGATGAGGGCTTATAAATTGAAATTAAATCCAGACAAGACAGAGGCACTCCTGGTCAAGATGGACCCGGGTTGGGATTACAATCTGTGTTGGATGGGGTCACACTTCCCCTGATGACAAAGGTTCACAGTCTGGGGGTGATCCTAGACTCATCTTTGATTCTGGAACCCCAGATGTCAGCAGTAGCCAAGAGTGCCTTTGAACAATTAAAACTTGTGCACCAGCTGCACCCATACCTTGAGACACCAGACTTGGCCATGGTAGTCCATGCCTTAGTCACATCCTGCCTAGACTACTGCATTGCTCTCTATGTGGGGCTGCCTTTGAAGATAGTTCAGAATCTTCAACTGGTTTGTGGATTGGCGGCCAGATTACTAACTAGAGCCCCATACAGGGAGAGATCTACTCCCATGCTATGGCAGCTCCACTGGCTGCCAATCTGCTTCCACTCTAAATACAACGTGCTGGTCATTAATTTTAAAGCCCTAAATGACTTGGGTCCAGGCAATTTGACTAACCGCATCTCCACCTACAAACCAACTCGGGCACTGCGGTCATCGGAAGAGGCCTTGCTCTTTGTCCCACCCCCATCTCAAGTACAGCTGGTGGGAACGAGAGAGAGGGCCTTCTCTGTGATTGTCCCTTCCTCTGGAACTCCCCCCTAATGAAATAAAATTGCCCCCCCCCTTTTTTTTTTCCTTCAAAAAAACAGCTGCAAACCTATCTTTGCTCACAAGCATATATATGAAGAGGAGGAGGATTAGATGAAAAGAGACTATTACCAGACTGCTGATTAGAAAGTATAAATGCATTCGGACCTTGTTAGACCATATTAGCTCATTTAATATCATTGGTCATACAGTCAATGCACACATTTATGAACCTTCATGGTGCTTTTGTAAATTAATTTGGATGTTTTATGTCCACATTTCATGTTATAATTTTTGATAGATAACATTTTATTTAAGTTATAGTTGTTATGCTTAAGATATCTTTTATGTGGGGTTATTCTGGGTTATAATTTTGTACTTATTGTCATTGAGTCACTGAATGTTTGCCTTTTTGTTTGTTGAAATCCGCCCTGGGTCTCCCAGGGGAGATTGGGCAGAATATAGAAAAAGTTTTATTATTACTATTATTTCATATAACAATTCAAGATGGATTTAAATTAGATCTACAATGGGCTCACCATATCCATGGGATCACAATCCAGATTCAACCTACAGCAGATGCAAATGTAAACAATGGCATACTTTGAATTCTTCGGGGGGGGGGGGACTTTCCAGCTGTTTCTGCCTCTGATGTGGTGGGGTTCCTTAGCAAGGCAGGAACAGGTATGTTGCTGCCTGCTGCCATATTTAATATGAACTTCATTTCCACAGACTTTGTGCGAACTTCATTGCTAGTACCTGATTAATTGCTATCTTTCCCCTATTGTGTTGAGAATAAATCTGCTGTAAATCTATGATGTAATCAATAACAAATATCTAATTATTCCTGTGTCACTTCATTATGATGATTGCAACCACAAAAAGTGTAACTCCAACATTACCTAATTCTGCTTTCTCCGTGGCAGTGTTTGTTGGTGCCACTAAGCTTCCTTGGAGACTGTAGTAAAAGCTTGCATAATAGCCTGCACTTTTTTCTAAAGTATAGTTGCAAGGAATGCAATAGCCTAAATCCACAAGTGATTTAGAACACTTATCGGGTTTCATCCACACATCCCCTTACCTACAGGATATAGGCAGTTACAAAAGAACCACAGACTCAATCCTTCACAGTATGACCGTTCTCTGTTCACAGTGTGCTGGCGAAGGAGGAACAGTGAGCTCGAGGAGTGGAGTCAAGGGGTGGGTAAGCTAGCATGTGGGGCAAAGCAGCAATGGCATGATTTCCCAAAGGTGGTTCTTGGCAACCAGGGATGAAGGAGAAAACCGGGGAAAAGGCTGATTTCCAGCTTTGAAGAATCTGAAGGCTAGAAAAAAAGTGTAGTGTGGTACATAGTGATAGAGGGGTGCTGCTTTAAATCCCTTAATAAGACTCTCTCTGTGTAAGATCCCTCTAACCTTTTGCATTTATCCTGGAGTGAAATACAACACAAAGACCATCCTATCTATTCCCTGGCTAGCTGGTAAGTTAGTTCCTTCAGCAAAGCCTGACCAAAATCTGTATCCTTAAAAACAAAAGGGAAGGACCATCCATTGGGTAAATCAGTATCTTTTATTTGTGTCAAAGCTGGACAAGGAGTGGCCAAGAAAAGAGGGATTCCAACTTCTCAGGCTGCACTACAGAAGGAGGGGGGAGGAGATGAATGGACAAAGAAATTCTATGTAGACAACATTAAAAGTAAGTTTGCATGGAAAAGAAATAATCTTTGAGAATCAACATGTTTCACTAGACCAAGGCAATACTTTCTACTGTTACCCCTTCCGTTGCCTAACCTCTCCAGTTTTAAGTATCTTTCTCACTGTGTTGTCGATGGTTTCATGGCTGGAATAACTAGGTTGCTGTGAGTTTTCCAGGCTGTATGACCATGTTCCGGAAGCATTCTCTCCTGGCGTTTCACCCACATCTATGGCAGGCATCCTCACAACCTCTGAGGATGACTGCCATGGATGTGGGTGAAACATCAGAAGAGAGTGCTTCTGGAACCTAGCAATTTCATTCTCATATTTATTCTCTGCCAAAGTTTTAAAATAGTAAAGCTGTCTGGCTCTTTTTCCTATCCATCTTTACTATTTTAGTTATCTTTTTTTACATAGAATGTTCTCCAGACTACTATCGTATTAAATAATATGTTTAGACTGATACACAACAAAATAAAAACAAAAACTCCAGGGCATGACAAGGCTGCTGGTGTGTAGACCCTCATGAATATTATTAAGAAGTTCTGCTTGCAAACTACAATAAAATTGTAGGTCATTTTTGTGTTCAAAGATATAATCTATGATTTAATTATATTCTATTGGGGTTCCATTGAAAATGTATCAAAATTTGTACTTTAAATATATGCTTTTGTGCGAAAGCTGCACTGGCAGGCCTGGTTCTTGTATATACTTCTTGTATAAATTGACATCATGTATAGGTTGCGGGCAGGTATGGAGGCCAAAATTATGGATTGTGATCTGACCCATCGATAAGTTAAGGATCCGTCTGTGGAGAGGGGAAAGTTGGTCACCTGAGGGGAGCAGACACCCCTGGCCATCAGCACTATTTCCCTGCCCTGGCATTCAGAAAGGCCAGACATGGTGAAACAGTGGCGAGAGTAGAAGGGATCTATGGTTATGTTTATGTTCTCTCAGGACAGACTGAGCTACTCTACTCAGGGAAGGGAGTGGTTCCTTTTTGGATAAAAGTTAAGAGGCTGCTCAAAATTCCAAATGAGCAACAAAACTGTTGTAAGATGACAAAGTATACTGTGTACATCAAGGGGAGCATGTTTTTATATTTTAATATTGATCACCAAGAAACCTTTAGGTCATTCTATCTTCTCCGGATTCAATAATATGTTTATATCAGCACCAAGTTACCCACTGCCATATTGTTGACATTTCTGTAGAATGATTTTCATTAAGTATATAAAAGTGGTAATTAAATTAACATTATGTAATGTGTTTTGGATTTGTAATCTCATCTAAATTAATTAACTGACTCAGCCCTTGTTTATTTTTTAACTGCCCTACTTATGAAGCAGAGCACTAAAAGTAAATTCAGTTTTGGTATAAATTAAAGTAATTAGCGGACTTTAAAAAGCTTTTAGAATATATCAACTTTTCAGTTTTGTATTCTATGCATGGGTTTTTAAATTTTTAATTCTTGTTTATTAATTCAAATATTTTCTATGCCACTGATAACAACCACATGTTATATTCCTGGAAAATGAACAACTTTTCCCAGCTAGTTTTAATGAGATACATTTTTACTAAGCAGAGTTTTGTTTTTAGGTTGGAAGAGATTTATATGTCTTTCAAGGATCTGAAATAAGCTCCCCATCTCTTATAATACTGGGTAAATTTCTCTTTGACATGCGTTTAAGAAGAGATTTACACAGGTCTCCTGCCACATGTGGATGGAGATGAAAGACTGAAGTTTCTTTCCAAAACTTACTGGACTCCATAGGAAAAAAAGAGAGATTGATGTTTAATCTTATCCATCTGGGAAATATTGTATACTTCAACTACACTGTAATATATGGGTTCTTAGAAGCGAGACAGTATTTTTTATTCAGGGATACAGCACATAGAAGAAATTTGTAATTAAAAAAACAGAGCTGGAATGCTATCATGCTGAAAGACTTAATCAGGAGGAAAGACACAAATGCCTTGAAACACAAGGATTAATGAGAACATCAATTATTCAGGTTCATTGTAGAAGATACGGCTAAAAGATGACTAGAATTTATTTTAAAGTAGGAACACAAAACTAGGTACAACTGTATGTACTTTCCTATCTAGAAAGTCTCTTACCTCATGGAATAACTATTTTTCTATCTTTTTCCTTATCACTTTGCACGAGAAAATCAAAACCAAGTGCAGAAAAAATATGCTGCTCGAAAATGAACTTGCAAAAAAGTATATGCAGCCTCTTGTGAAAAAAAGAGAATGCAGCATTTTGTAAACTTTCCTTCAATAATTAAAACACAAATAACCAGACAGAACTGCAGGCAGTCCCCAAGTCACAAACATCCGACATACAAACGACACATAGTTAGGAACGGTGGTGAGATAACAGGAAGTGAGAGAAAGCTACCCCTCAGAAGGGGAATTCACTGAAAGAGTTATCATGGGGGGGGGGGGTATCAACTGAAGCTTTGTTTCCACAACAAGCCATTTTTTTTTTTCAAAAATCCAATTGTCACAGGGACAGAAAGTACGGTGAGATCTTCTGAACGGGGACACAAACAGCAAAACACACTCCTTCCCTATGATATCCAAAGCTTGCATGCATGCAAGCTGGAGTTACACTTAAAATTGTACCTGTTCCAACTTATAAATAAATTCAACTTAAGAACAAACCAACATAACCTTGTAACTTTTTCCCACAGTTCTTTCATACATTTGTGCAACCGATCTAATTAACAGTATAACTGAACTTCAAATTACCTAGGAGTCCCTACACTGCACCCCAAACTTTTCTGAGGAATCCTCTGAACCCCTAACAAGGACATTCCAAGGTACACAAAAGTTTGCATTAGAGAGTAAAATAATTTTACCTGCCCTGCACTGGATTTCCACTTGTGCAACTTCTGATGCCAAATCACTGCTTCTAAACAATTATTCCATCAATCAAAATCTATAAATGAGAAATACAGTTCTCAATATGCACAATATAACCTCTGCTTGAGGACCACCCACAAATGCTTTTCACTTTATCCACACTAGTGTTAGTTTGTTGAAATCAAAGCAATATTTTGGGGATCTTAACATATTTTAGGGCCAAGCTACCAAATGTGTTTGAATATGAAAACCATGTATGGGGTAGTGGTGAACCCGTCACACCAAAAGAACACAGAGCAACAGGGGGCAAAACAGTACCACCTTGAAGATGATTTCCTTAGCCCAGATCATTTCTAGAGGCAAGAAGAAGGAGGGCAAGATGAAATAAGGAAAGTGGTAGATTATATCCCCCTTCCCTATACAAAACATTTCGTGTCAAGAATTCACCCATTATCTTTTTCCAGTCAAGCCAGTAAGCATGTGTTTAACAATGTTGTGATAGATCCTTAAATCTACAAAAGCGTATCCCACCATGTTTTAATGACTTATGATAATTTGGTTATAATTAACTGCTATTGTTTTAACTCTATATGTATTTATGGTTTTATACTGTGTTATTGATTGTGGCATCGAATTGCTGCCTTTGTTAGCTGCTTTGAGTCCCCCTCGGGGTAAAAATGTTGTAAAAATAATAAATATCCTTTAAATTGACGGTAGATTATCGGTTGTCTTTAAAAGACTTACATAAGAGGGACACAATTTCCATGGGAACATGTACAGCAGTTCCTATTGAAGTTCAGTAGCAACCCCACAATGGTCCAACAGCAACACTTATGGCATATAAGAGTTTCCAAGCACACTGGAATTCAAATGAAATGGTGCCTGAGGGTGCAGTCTCAAAATCCAATACATTTGGAGAGCACCAGGTTGGGAATGGATTTCCAGGATGCAGCTTCACGCATCTACCTTCTGCAGTAGTCATGATTTCCTAGGCTGTTATCACCTGCCTTTCCTTCTGTACACTGTGAAGTCACTGCATGGAGCAGGAAGACCACATAAAGAGAGAGCTAGTTGTTACAACTGCCCAAAGAAGATATTAAATAGTAGCTTAGAAATCAAAAGGAAAAGGCTTATGACAATAAATCAAAAGATGAGGAAGAAGATGACATCAAGTTCTGGAACATTAGCATCTAGAACAGAATCTTTGTTCACACAGCATTCTAATAAATAAGAAAGACGATAGAAAATGCAAGAAGCAGTGAACAGTACTAGCTATTTAACTTTTAGATTATAATTTCCTACTATATCCTGTGTAAGGTCTCTAGAAAAGTACTGAATGAGTAGTCCAGGGTCTTTTGTAAAAAATCAACTAGAGTTTGGAAACATTGCTTTCTGGCCTTGAACTACAGCAAATTGAACAGTCTCTCAAATTCTTGAAGTTGTAATCTAAAAATGATTTTTTCAACCTCAAATGTAACTGAGGGGAGGAAACACTAGATAGAAGAATTCAGGAAACTGCAGAAAAGAAACAGGAATGAAAATGATTGTTCACTGCAATTCTTATGTTTAAACCTGAATGATTATTAACTGAATTTAATTTAAAATGTAATAAACAGGTATTCCCCATACAAAGAAAGAAATAGTGATTCTTAATGTATGTTCTCTCACATACTCACAATGGACACCAGCAGCTATTGGCTGATCATCTCAATATTTAATTAAGAGTGGTCTTCCACAGTATGTCCTGTCTTGAGGATTACAGTGCCAAATGAAAAGTAATTGCCAGAGTTGATGAATATTTAAAGACAAACACTGTCAAAAGTACTTCTATATTTCCACAAACACAATGTGTTTTGTTTTTATAATTTCTTATAATGTTGTTTTATTCTGTTTTATGTTTTTGTTTATATATTTTAATGTGCTATATTTTAACCATGTTGATCAGGCTCATCCCCAAGTAACCCCCACCCCCAAGTCCCTTCAGGGAGATGAAAGTGGGGTACAAAAATAAAGATGATGATGATGATGATGATGATGACGAAATGGTAGTGAAACACAAATGCAGATATACCAGGTGAGGCAGCATAACTTCCTTTTTTCAAAACTTAATAAAACCCATTGTCTGAATCAGAATTATTTTTTTATAATATTGGCACATACCTAAAGTTTTGTTTTACGTAGTTTTGAAGATCAAATTAGGTAGGTAACGTCCCCCATTCTCCATTCCCCATACACTGAGTAAACCGATTTCTGGCGTTTGTCATAACTCTTGCCAGCATAGCAAGCGTTATGTTGGCAATCTTTTTTCCTGGATGTTGATCTTCAAATCTTGTAGGGTCCTTGGACGGTTCACATAAACATGGGATTTCAAAAAACCTCATAGAAAAAAATCACAAGGGGACAAATCTGGAGAGTGGGCTAGCCACTCCAAATCCGCTCGAAAAGTAGGCCTCAATGGCAAAAGCATACTTCTCACTGTTCCAACGCATGATGGCGACTGAACTGTGTCAGGACAAAATTTTATACTCTCACTTCTCGAACAAGACCACTAGCGCTCCGCTATGTCTTCAACCGACTGAATGGCACGCATTTTAATAAAGGAAGTTATGCTGCCTACCCTGTATACTTTGATCTTTATTGCAGCATTATTATATATACTATTCAGCGCAAATGCAAAAAAAGTATCAAGAACCCCCCTCCCCAAATGCATAGTTGAACACCTTTCTCATATAAAGAATGGAAGATTGGAGGAGTATTTTGCACTAATGTAACTTTAAATATGTGTTGTTCTCTTCTAATGTAACCCAAAGAAGGCCATTCAGTTCAATGTGCATACTGAAACATATTGAATAGAATACATATTTAGAGTTTTTTCAGGATAAAATATATGACCATCAAGAAGCACAAACACACGTTAATTTTTTCATCGGGGCATAAATACAACTGAAAATAGTGTGAACTCCTTACAGTGAAATACTCTGTTTCATGAAGATGTGACAATCGTAAATAATCTACACAGAATCAAACTCTGGTTCTAGCAGTTCAAGAGGCACCAGAAGTCTATCGTCTACATCAGTCATCCTCAAATTAGCATACTTCATTGTAAGTTGACTATAACTTCTATTATCCCCAGCCAACATGGAAGAGGGCAGTTTACATTCTACAAACAACTGTTCCAAATGTTCTCCCTAAAATTTCTGCAAATTCCACCTTATTTTCTATGATCTTTTGAATTCTATGTTAAAGGTCATGGTAATTTCATTTTAAGTTTTTATTAAAGATGGGGGGGGGGGGTAAAAAGGCAGAAGTAGATTTTTTTAGTTCTTTAAACAGAGTGCTGAAGAGCAAGATAAAGCTCCTACATATTTTCCTATTCTTGTAGGATAACACAAACCAACTTTCCATGTCATTATACTATTATACATCTGGAATGCACATGGCTATCCGCTGCTGAATTCTTAAACATAATGATCCGACTGTAGTTGTGCAAATTATTGACACAAAGAGACAGACTCTGAAAAGGATGTCTTTCAAGGGAAACTGGTTGACCACTGACACATAGAGGCAAACATACACCAAGATCTAAATTTTATGGCATATCAATTGAGCAAATAAAACCTCATTCTAAACATAATCCTCCCACAGTTCAGAAAACATCATGAGAAAAGGATGTGATACTGATGCTTTGGGAAGAAGATTACTCTATGCTGTCCTATAAAAGACCAAACACCTCAACATATTTTGTTTTTATTTATCTTGGTGGGGTGGGTGGGGTGAAGATTGTGTTAAGGTTTCAAAACAGATTCTCTTTTTTTATTTCACCAATTGATTCCTAGTAAACTATTCCATCACTCCCACAATACAACGTTACAATAGTAGAAACCAACAACCAACCCCAAAGTTTTCAATAAACAAATGGAGAAATTGTCCACTAGATCAAGCCATTCCATTCCTAACAGTGATCCTGGGATGGTCACAAGGAAGGCAAGAAGGCAACTTTTTCATATCCTGACATTCAGAAAAGAATACTGGTCTTGAAACAGCGATTCCAATTAGTATGCAGAGCTAAAATCTACCATTTTTCAAAAAAAAAAAAATGAGTCCCCCCAGGGGTGAGAAAGGCAGTATATAAATACTGTAAATAAATAAAAAATAATGATTTTACTTTTTTCTTAACTGCAGAGATTAACCTAAGTAAGTTGTGGTAAAGTTTCACAATGTAGATTGCAAGAACACAAAGTTTCCCTACCCCACCCTTACTTAGAAAGAGCATTCTGTCTAGTAACATTGAAGAAGAATGTATTCATGACTTTGGACAACACCCATTGATTTTTATCACACTAGTTTCAGTCATGAATTAATGCTTCGATGATTTGCAATCATATCACTTTTCTTCCTCAATTTGCTGGTATCTACAAACTAAGTAATGTTGACCTATTATACTGGGATGACAAAACAGGTCTGCATGCTACAAATAATTGTTTTGCACCAGAACTGTGGTTGTTGCACACATCCCTTTCAAGGGATGGCCAAATATTCTGATATTTGAAATGTTCCTTACCCAATAAACATGATGAGTGACAAGTTTTTAACAAAGCAAACCCCTTCATCCTGGATATTTTAATACCATACATTGACTACCTTTTAGGAAAAAAGACTTTCACATTAAAAAAAATCTTGTATGCCTTGGTGTCATTAAAAACCTTTAAACATTAGAGGATTCTAAGGGAATTTAAAGACTAGCAGATGAATGACCAGATAAGCTTAATCAGATACATAAAATATTATCCTTAGCTGGCATATATAAGGTGCTCTGAACCTTTAATTAATATGCCCTCTAATGGAGCCCCAAATCTACTACCTGAAACCACCTGTCTCACTACCAAATTATAGGGCTGATCCAGATCCTAGTTGCCCTGAGGTCATCAGAATAAATAATAAGAAACCCATGCATCTGAGGCAATGATCAACAAGCCAGAATTCTTCAATCACATACACACCCCTTCAAGTTGCACATACTTATCTTCAGAATGTGTCAATGTTTCTCCAATTGTAGAATCATGTTGTAACTTGCCATATGTTTATTATATCAACTGGAACTAATTATGTACACATATGTATGTCCACACATTCTGATCAGAGATATTCCACTTGAGCAGCATGAGTGCAGTGCTGACTTTGCAGTTCTGGGTTATCATTTTTCAATGACATTAAAGGTCAAAACGTCAGATAAATCAATTCATAAAAGTAAGTGGACTTATCTACTGTTATTATACTGACCCCTTTCAGTGAGAGAGAGCTCATATCTGATGATGTAGCTTCAGCTGAGGTGTTTAAATCCCTTCCCACATATATTCCAATTTTAACCATCTGATTTACATCTATTTCCCACATTTGCCTTCTTTGACAGTACCTCTTCTTATTGTATCTTCATTATCCAGATGCAAAAAGTCTACTTGCCTTTAAGACGGAAAGCTCTATTACACCTTGGTTTCTGGATAAAATTCTGGTAACATAGGATTGAGCCAACTACATGATTCAACACTGGGAGATAAAACCATCTTTGTGACCAATCAGAATCTGAGATCTTTACCTCATAGACTAGACACTTCTTGATGAAAATCTTCATGGCCATCGGTCCTAAGATTGTGAAGACAAACTGATAGACTGATGGAAATGCTAAAATACAGAGACTTTCTAATGATACCATAATGATGGCGGATGAAAAAATGGGGTTTCAGTGGGAACACACTGCTTATAATTGTGTGGTTGAGGAGGACAGGGTTACTGCCAAAACATAGTTCTAGAACCTTCTGGAGATTTCCACTATAATGCAGAATGACCCATGTTTGTAAGCCACAGAGATCATGAAGATTTATTTATTTATTATGTCAGAAGTGAATTGAGGGTACAGCTGTAATGTATTTAAAAACACAAACAAAGTTAAAAACTTGGTGTCATACTAAATGTCCTTTGACCAGTAGCTGGCCACTTGGAGTGACTCTGGTATTACTATAAGAAGGATCTCCATTGTGCATGTGGCAGGGCTCAGACTGCATTGTAGTAGGCGGACTGTGGTTTGCTCTTCTCCACACTTTCACATGGTGGACTCCACTTTGTGACCCCATTTCTTAATGTTTGCTCTGCATCTCGTGGTGCCAGAGCACAGTCTGTTCAGTACCTTCCAAGTCATCCAGTCTTCTGTGCACCCAGGAGGGAGTCTCTCATTCAGTATCAGCCATGGATTGAGGTTCTGGATTTTAGCCTGCCAAGAGTCTCCCAAAGCAGTACAAACATAGACTAAAGAGATATACAGGGGAATTATCATCCACCAGAATTTGTTTTACAATGAACTATAAAGTATGCAATCCTTTGTGAGTTCACAGAATGGATGGACCTAAATTTTGGATCCAATTTTTCTAAATTCATACAGTAAAAAAGTTGTAGGAAAATTTGAATGCTTCTTGCCATTAAAATAAAGCATTCACGTGTGATCAAATTGTGATATAGTGTTGATGATTCGGTGATTACAATGGAGCAAAGTGTTTACAATTCGGTTCTAAATTTTATTCCATTACTTTCACAAGGAAGATAGAGAGCAATGTTGATTTTATTTTATTTTTGCATGAGGAGCTGCAAATCCTAAAAAAAGATGAAAGAAATAATTTTGAAACTAAATTCAAAAGGAGCAGATGGGAAAACACTGTGATAGGTAGATAGCTCTGGGCATTTTTGCATTTCTCAGTTTAATGGGCGTAACATACAATGCAGGTCCTTACAGACACACCCCACAGCTGGAAGAAACAAAACACTCCAGATTTAAGAACCCTGGGGGCAGAAAAAGAAACTTCGTTCTCCACATCATATGCTGCTCCCACCTGCTACAAGGCAATCTCCCCTTACTAATTTCAGCAACAAAAGCTCTGCTTTGGAGGGGAAAGAAAGAAACACTCAGCAAACATCTCATCTAGAGCTCATGTTAGGGTGCACACTACATTTCAAGGCCATTAAGACAGAGATTTATTGGCTGCCATTATTGAGCAGTGAACAAGGGCGGGTGGAGGCCTGGCTTCATACTGTAAACAATGCTGGTCCTGTGCCAAGGCTGCAGAAAATCTGTCCTGCGCAGCCTGCATTTCCCACACAGGGCACAATCCCATTATATGCAGCTATAATCACTGAAAGATTTGGGAAGTCTGTGGTGTAAGGATATAGGAAAGCGAGTGGGACAAAGCTTGAAAAAGTGAAGCCCTTTCTCAGAGCCCAAGCAATGCATTTATGGGGTCCTTTTCTAAAAGATAAGAGGCATTTATTGTGCCTTTCAACACCACACTTTCAGGAACTGAAATGATGTGATTGAATGCTGACGACTTTTCAATATCCTGCAGGTTAGTCTTTTCAACACCACTAAACTCATGCTAGTGTTGTGCAAGTGTTTGCACTGATATTTTCCATTTAAAGCAGTTAAAGTGGCACATCAGATGTTGCAGGACTACAGCTTCCATCATCCTTCACCAATGACACAAGAGTTCTCTTTTAGTCTTTTAATTACATTATTTTCCTGTTTAGTCTGTCAAATTTATGAATTATATCCATTTAAAATATATTTCTAAACAATCTCACCAACTGATATATCTACAGTCTGTGAAGTCACAAGTTCACCCCCCACTCTTGACAAGCTTAAAGTAACTTTGCTATTTCAGGAACACACAAAAAAAAACACATTGTGTATAACCACATTTTGCATAAAATCATCATGTCTGGTATATGATAAGTATAGTTTATTCAGAAAATAATTGTGTAATGAATTTTAATTTGGTTTTCTTACAATTGTAGTTATAACACCCCGAATTATAAGGAAAAGCCCAGTAGGAAAAGAACAGAAATAATAACATTAGCAAATAAAGCATTTCATTCCCTCGAGTCATTCACAGTAAGAAGTAGATGTAAAGTAGTCATCCCACCTCCAAAAATATGAAATAGAAACTAGAACGAGGAATTATAATTATCTGATACTGCCCATCAATGCTTGTGTGGAGGAAATATTTTTTTCCTAATATGCCAGGGACAAGTACTGCATTTGTACCCATTCACTACCACTCTTTATTGCCTGGAAAACCACTGAGAACTGGTAGCTGATGGCTGTGTGCTGGTTTTTGCCTACAGACCACCACTTTGACTGGTATTTTTGTATACATCCTTACAAAATATTTTAGCTGCTACACAGAAATAACACAATAGAACAAACATATGAACATTTTATCATTAAAACAATTATTCATCATCAGAATAGAATATATTCCACAATTCAGCCATCCTCAAACTCTGGCCCTCCAACTGTATGGGCCTCAAACTCCCAGAACCCCTATAGCCAGCTAGTTCAATGGTCAGGAATTCTGAAAGTTGTAGGCCCAAACAGCTGGAGGGACACAGTTTGAGGATGTTTGCCATAATTTATTCTCCCCCTGCTCTCAATTTTTCCAGAAAAATAATACTGGGTGACAGATGAGGGATGAACCCATGATTTGTTTGTTTTGTCATCTTCTCCCTTGGGCCTTCACATCTGTACTTATTTATAAAACATATATTATTATTTTAAGATTCCTCAGCACCCAGTCTTCGAAGCACAACATATGACTTTAAAAGTTAATTTCAATCTTCCACTCATATCATTCTATTATTACTGTTATTGTTTATGTTGAGTGTATATGTTGAATGTATATTGCAAAACAACCGAATGCATATAATCTAAGACGGGGTCCTCAAACCTTTTAAACAGAGGGCCAGGTCACAGTCCCTCAAACTGTTGGAGGGCCAGATTATGATTTGAAAAAAAGAATGAATGAATTCCTATGCATACCGCACGTATCTTATTTGTAGTGCAAAAAACACTTTAAAACAATACAATAATTAAAATGAAGAGCAATTTTAACAAATATAAACTTATTAGTATTTCAATGGGAAGCCGGGGCCTGCTTTTGGCTGATGAGATAGGATTGTTGTTGTTGTGTGCCTTCATGTCGTTTCAGACTTAGATTGACTCTGAGCCAAGTGCTAGGTAAATGACCTTGGAAGGCCATATCTGGCCCTCGGGCCTTAGTTTGAGGACCCCTGATCTAAGATATAGGTGTTACAAATGATGCACAGAGGGGAGGGGGAATAACAAGCTTTCAGAACCAGATCCATGGGCTCTTGGGCCACAATTTCAACTGACCACAGTTTGCCATACCCCATATTATTCATGGTAATATGAATGCAGACATGCATGTTCACATTGCCTTCCTTTAATAATATGGGGAATGATCATCCACATTTTTTTGTAGCCATGTGGTGTCCAGGGTCCCAGAATCAACCCCAATCTATATCCAACTTAACATTACTAATTAAATAGAGTGCATGGTTTTTCTAACTTGAAAGAATCTGCACAGGACTGGCTAATATTTGAACTATCCCCTATGTATGCAATTGGTGTTGTTAACATGTTGCTAGGATTTGCACTGCAATGTTTTTTATGCTACTTCAGAGTAGCTTGGTCAGAAGAAAAAGATGTGTAGAAAATATTTCTAAGGCAATAATGCATCAAGATAGAGAACAATGAGGACACATTGGAAATTTTGTAGCAAAATCATCTCTTCCCGAAATTAGGTCTTCAAATCCAGTCCTTTGTTAAAAAGAAAAAAATAGTTATGTTTTATTCCCAGCTGAGTTAGGTCAGCTGCTGAGATCTATCAAAGAATAAGGTGAATTACTATCTTATGAATCTCATTTCAATGTATCATATGTCTGTCTAGCACCTAAATTTGAATCTACTGGAAGCTTGCAATTTCTTTGTTCAACATATAATATTTCTGGGATGAAAATGTAGAAAGGATTTTTTTTTCATATCACTCACTCCAAATGGTACACATAATGCTATAAAAAATCTGTTATGCCACTTTTCCCACTCACAATATATGCTATCATATTCATGACAGAAATGAAGAATGAATACTGAGGACATAATCAATCAAATAATAGACACAAAACACTTCACTTGAACAACCTATTCAGCAGCAAACAGTGTGTGAACTTAGTGGATAGAAAGAAACTACATAGGCTAAGTTTATTGCCCAGTTCCAATATGTCCCACAGATATATTTTATCACTTGGAGCACAGTTATGCTTATTCAATTTGCTTACTCTTTCTGTAGAAAAATATTGTTGAATGTACTATAGGAAGAGGAACATTTTTTATCAGGGAAGATTACAGTAAGTGTCCTGGTTCATTCAGATACCAACAGAAATAAGCACAATTGCAATGTATGAATTCTTTCACACTTGGTTAATATATAGGCTAACCATTCTTAGGAGTCAATTTGTGAGCACAATTACATCTGTGTATGTATGCAGGGCGGGACCAATAGAAGATAAAAAGTGGCTGAATCATCTTAGTAGCTGCATATTCACACTTTGTTTCAATGCAACCTTCGGTTTACAGTGTTTACTATGGTAGCTATTTTGATACAGACTACTAGGACAGTCTAGTAGCTAAACATAAAAAAACCCCAAGATTATGGCAACAAGAATGATTGACAACTGGGAAATAGAGGGAGAAAATGTGGAGGCCGTGACAGACTTTGTATTTCTAGGTGCAAAGATTACTGCAGATGCAGACTGTGGGCAGGAAATCAGAAGACGCTTACTTCTTAGGAGGAGAGCAATGTCCAATCTCGATAAAATAGTAAAGAGTAGAGACATCACACTGACAACAAAGATCCACATAGTCAAAGCCATGGTATTCCCTGTAGTAACCTACGGATGTGAGAGCTGGACCTTAGGGAAGGCTGAGCGAAGGAAGATAGATGCTTTTGAACTGTGGTGTTGGAGGAAAGTTCTGAGAGTGCCTTGGACTGCAAGAAGATCCAACCAGTCCATCCTCCAGGAAATAAAGCCCGGCTGCTCATTGGAGGGAAGGATACTAGAGACAAAGTTGAAGTACTTTGGCCACATCATGAGGAGACAGCAAAGCTTAGAGAAGACAATTATGCTGGGGAAAGTGGAAGGTAAAAGGAAGAGGGGCCAACCAAGGGCAAGATGGATGGATGGCATCCTTGAAGTGACTGGACTGACCTTGAAGGAGCTGGGGGTGGTGACGGCTGACAGGGAGCTCTGGCGTGGGCTGATCCATGAGGTCTTGAAGAGTCGGAGACGACTGAATGAATGAACAACAACAACACTAGGACAGTATCAACACAGCAGAACAAAGAGACCATAGAATCATAGAATCATAGAATCAAAGAGTTGGAAGAGACCTCATGGGCCATCCAGTCCAACCCCCTGCCAAGAAGCAGGAATATTGCATTCAAATCACCCCTGACAAATGGCCATCCAGCCTCTGTTTAAAAGCTTCCAAAGAAGGAGCCTCCACCACACTCTGAGGCAGAGAGTTCCACTGCTGAACGGCTCTCACAGTCAGGAAGTTCTTCCTAATGTTCAGATGGAATCTCCTCTCTTGTAGTTTGAAGCCATTGTTCCGTGTCCTAGTCTCCAAGGAAGCAGAAAACAAGCTTGCTCCCTCCTCCCTGTGGCTTCCTCTCACATATTTATACATGGCTATCATATCTCCTCTCAGCCTTCTCTTCTTCAGGCTAAACATGTCCAGTTCCCTAAGCCGCTCCTCATAGGGCTTGTTCTCCAGACCCTTGATCATTTTAGTCGCCCTCCTCTGGACACATTCCAGCTTGTCAATATCTCTCTTGAATTGTGGTGCCCAGAATTGGACACAATATTCCAGATGTGGTCTAACCAAAGCGGAATAGAGGGGTAGCATTACTTCCTTAGATCTAGACACTATGCTCCTATTGATGCAGGCCAAAATCCCATTGGCCTTTTTGCCGCCACATCACATTGTTGGCTCATGTTTAACTTGTTGTCCACGAGGACTCCAAGATCTTTTTCACACGTACTGCTCTCAAGCCAGGCGTCACCCATTCTGTATCTTTGCATTTCATTTTTTTCTGCCAAAGTGGAGTATCTTACATTTGTCACTGTTGAACTTCATTTTGTTAGTTTTGGCCCATCTCTCTAATCTGTCAAGATCGTTTTGAATTCTGCTCCTGTCCTCTGGACTATTGGCTATCCCTCCCAATTTGGTGTCGTCTGCAAACTTGATGATCATGCCTTCTAGCCCTTCATCTAAGTCATTAATAAAGATGTTGAACAGGACCGGGCCCAGGACGGAACCCTGCGGCACTCCACTTGTCACTTTTTTCCAAGATGAAGAGGAAGCATTAGTGAGCACTCTCTGTGTTCGTCCACTTAACCAATTACAGATCCACCTCACCGTAGTTTTGCCTAGCCCACATTGGACTAGTTTCCTTGCCAGAAGGTCATGGGGGACCTTGTCGAAGGCCTTACTGAAATCCAGGTACGCTATATCCACGGCATTCCCCGCATCTACCCAGCTTGTAGCTCTATCGAAGAAAGAGATCAGATTAGTCTGGCATGACTTGTTTTTGATAAATCCATGTTGACTATTAGCGATGACTGCATTTGTTTCTAAGTGTTTGCAGACCGCTTCCTTAACAATCTTTTCCAGAATCTTGCCCGGTATCGACGTGAGGCTGACCGGACGGTAGTTGTTTGGGTCATCCTTTTTTCCCTTCTTGAAGATTGGGACCACATTGGCCCTCCTCCAATCTGCTGGAACTTCTCCCGTTCTCCAAGAACTCTCAAAGATGGTTGCCAATGGTTCCGAAATGACTTCCGCTAGTTCCTTCAATACTCGGGGATGTAGTTGATCTGGCCCTGGGGACTTGAACTCATTAAGAGCGGCCAGGTATTCCTGGACGACTTCTTTCCCAATTTGGGGTTGGATGTCCTCCAATCCCTCATCCACTCCATCTTGCTGAGGTTGAAGACTCTCTTTTTGTGAGAAGACCGAGGCAAAGAAGGCATTAAGTAGTTCTGCCTTTTCCCTATCCCCTGTCAGCATTGCCCCATCTTCTCCTCGAAGAGGTCCTATCGCCTCCTTGTTTTTCCTTTTTCTACTGACATAAGAGCACTGTCTCTCTGAATCAGGCAATGTTTCTTCCAATTCAGGCTTCTGAAGAAGAATCAATCAATCTATAAAGGAGATGAAAGTCTTTAATGCAGTGGTTCTCAGCCTGTGGGTGCCCAGATGTTTTTGGCCAGAAATCCCAGCCAGTTTACTAGTTGTTAGGATTCCTGGGAGTTAAAGACCAAACTATCTGGGCACCCTCAGGTTGAGAACCATTGACTTAGTGGAAATAATAGATGCTTCCAAAAATTAAAAATCTGCTCTAGAACAGTGGCTTCCAACTTTTGGTTCTCCAGATGTTTTGGTCTTCAGCTCCCACAATTTCTAACAGCTAGTAAGATGGTTGGGATTTCTCTGAGTTGAAGTTCAAAACACCTGGAAGACCAAAGGTTAGGATCTACTGTTCTAGAAAATAACATAGCAACTGGCAGTCTCCACACCAGTGGGCCACTAAACCTGCTTTAAGTTCCTGTTTGGACCTCAAAAAGTACCAAACAAGTCAACAAATCTATTTTCACTGCTAGGCATACTGCACTCCATGCCTTAGTTACATCCCATTTAGATTTCTACAATGTGCTCTACATAGGGCTGCCTTTGAAGACCGTTCAGAAACTTCAGCTGGTCCAAAACTCAGTGGCCAGATTACTAACTGGGGCTCCGTACAGGGAGAGAACCACTTCCATGTTATGGCAGCTCCATTGGCTACCAATCTGTTTCCAAGTGAAATACAAAGTGCTTGTTATTACCTTTAAAAACCTAAATGGTTCAGGCCCAAACTATTCGGCTGATCGCATCTCCGTATACAAGCCTGCCTGGGATCAGTGGATGAGGCCCTGCTCTCAATCCCACCCCCATCCCAAGCATGCCTGGTGGGAACGAGAGAAAGGGCCTTCTTTGTGGTCACCCCCCCCCCCCCCACCTCTGGGACTCCCTCCCTAAGGAAATTAAAATGGCCCCCTCCTTGCTCTCTTTTAAAATACAATTTAAAACCTTTTTATGCTCACAAGCATATAGAGAGGAGGGCATATGAAATACTCAGCATAAGCTAAATGGATTGGAACATGGAAATGGCCGTTACTCTGGTTTTTAAATCTTTTAAAATCTTTTTTTTTAAAAAAATTGATTAATCTTAATTTCTCAAATCCAGTTAATAGTTTAGTTAAAATGTAATTTTTAGCTGTGTGCTGTCTAATTTGTTGCAATGATTTATTATTATATGATTTTGATGTTTATTGTGTTATTATTTAATTTATGGTAGTTTTATTTATTTGTGGGTTGCACTCTAGGAGCATTGAATATTTGCCACTGTATGGTGTTAACCGCCCTGAGTCTCCATTGGGGAGATAAGACGGGATACAAATAAAGTTGTTGTTGTTGTTGTTGTTGTTGTTGTTGTTGCTGCTGCTGCTGCTGCTGTAGGGAATTGAAATGTAAGATAAAATTCACTGAAAACAATTGGAATCCAATTATGATGTCTGAACTTGGCTTGTTTCGACAATTACATTTTAAATTAACAAAAGTTCCTAATCTGCTTTGAATGTTATTTTCCTGCTTCTTGGACTGGATAACCCACGAGATCTCTTTCAACTCTATGATTCTATGATTGCAAAACTTTGATTCTGTACTTTTGATAAATGCATTAAAATGATAATTTCAGTAGGGTAAACTGAAATCCCATCTTTTATACAGCAATTACAATAACAGAAGATCTGGCCTCTTTTTCATGTGGCCACTTCAAAAGAGAAGGAAATACATGAACCCAAACTTCATTCCTATCTTGCTAAATTACGTTTTACTCATGTCTCAAGTCAATCACTTGCCTATGCTAGCTAATACTTAAATAAAGCCAAAGTAGCTTAAGGTGACTAAGTAATTTGCCAACAAAAACAATGATTCTTAAGTCATGGTAGGGCCACCTCTGCAACAAAACAAAAATAACTCTGCAACAAAATATTTCTTGTTCATAATTCTAGAAAAGAAACATTACACATTTTCAGTCTTTGTCAATGCAAAATTTGATATCTTTTTCAAGCCTGTAACAGTCACACATATTCTGCTCCCCAATAATGTTAATACTAATTGTCAAAACAGATCAGCATACACAACATATTACAATAAACTATGTGGGAGGAAAGCATTCTTTCCTCTTTTCTTATCTAAACAAACCTCTCTACTATGCTGCAGAATGGAGTCAATGAAAAATACACATGACTGATATCAAAGGAAAGCACAGTGTACATTAGGGATATTTTAACTTTTCCCTAAGTGTGGCACAGTTTTAAATAGAACTCCACTTCAAAAGTCTTTATGCTGACTAACCCTAAAAAGCTGGCAATGGTGCAGCATATAAACACCATCCAAAAAGTCCTAGACTCTCTTCTGGCAATTGGTTGTGCTTTTTTTTTTTCATAACACTAAACAGAGAAAGATAAAAAAAGAACTTCAAAATTGGCACAGGTGATTCCAAACTAGTAGTGTGACCTTTCTGGAAGAAGCTTTTGGCATTTATGACTTGGCAGTTTTAGCAAAGGCGAGGCCAGGATAAAGAGGAAGACAGGAAGTCGAAAGCTGGCCACGTCTCCTTGGCAAACAGTTCTGTAACAGGGTAAACCAGCTCTCTCGCTGCCAAACCAAAAACTGTGGGGGAAGCCCACATAATTTGCCAAGAAAAAGACTGATGAATTGTACATCCTAAATTCAAAATGCCTGATAAACCTGAATGCTATGCCAAACCCTAATCTCTTTAAACCATATACTACAGCACTGCAGAGAACTTAATTCATCCTTATTAATGTGCTTTGAAAAGGAAGAACACAACAGCATTTTTAGTATTTGCTATTAGCAATGATGAAAAGTTGTTCACAGGGAGATGCTACACTAGTTGAACTTCACTCAGATAACATGAGTCACGCTTTTACTTTTAGAAGCTACTTAGGCCTAAACTAAGGAACTAAACCCATCTTCTGCTCCCCAATAAACTTTAAAATGCACCAGCACTCACATTAATTCAGTATGAACAACAACATATAAAAACTCTATTCATTTCTCTGACAACAATTAAACAGTCGTTTCACAATTAGGACATGTAAATGTCAAATTTATGCCTTCAACTTCACCATACCACCAGCCACTTATAGGGCTGACTTACAGAACAATAAGCCAGAATCCTTGATTGTTGGAAATGGGGAACCATGCTTATTTATGCTTGTCAACTGCTCCCACTTGGCTAGTGCTGCCAGTAGCAATGTCTAAACCGATCAAGAACTATTGGTGGCTTCTTCGGCATTTTTGTTATTATTACAATCACTTTTATTTAACCCCTTCATTTCTGCAAATACTAGAATTCAAAGCAGCTTACAAATTAAAACAAAAACACATACTCCCTCTGTCTAGTTGCCAGCAAAGATCATTCACCAAGGAATCCAAAGCCATCTTCATTCCCCAACCAGGCCAAATTGAAATGGATCATTTGGGAGCCTCTAAACCTGGGAGGTCAGCACGTGTTGAACAACCATCAATGACATGTTGACCTGTTGGATAATAACTAATTATATTTATTATAGACAGTTTCATAGAAGGCTTTTCAAGAGGAGGCCAGCAACAGCTTCCTTTTAGGCATGCTGGAACCATGCCTTGTTATAAGATGTTGACTAGCTACTCCTTTCACCCACTTGGCTAGTGCCCCTCTGCTACTTTTAATGAGCCAAGAAAGGCAGGGTTCTAGTGTACATGTGGCAACTCTCACTCCTTCAAGGATTCTGTTCTGATCTATAGACTGCACAAATTATAAAGACCCCATTGTTGCTGTGCAAGCATAAAACATGCTTGGGCATTTTCGTCTTAAAGAAATCTCAAACTAACATTTGGTATTTGACATAAATAAGCAATTTGCAAAAATTAAAGTCAACAAACTACAGGAAGAATGGTTCCTTTCTAGCTTTTATCCACATCAGAGACACGCCCTCTCAAAACCGGTAAACATTTTCAGAAATTTACAGTTGACCTGCACATTTTTAGGTTTCTCTTTCATGGATTTGAGTTTGTGCTGCTGCTTAACGTGGTCAACCTTCCCACCACACTCCTTCTGCTACCCCTTTATCTCTCCGCCACTATCTTGCCTCAATCATTTCCCCTCCTTTCCACCATGAAGTTGCACCAGATATTTACACCCCTTCCTTTGTTTTACACACCTTGCCACCACCAAATCTCACTAGATTTTAAACCCCTTTGTTGCTTTGTGGTGGACAGATGAGGAATGGAGAACTGAAGGAAGGTTAAAATCTGGATGGGAAGATGGTTAATGAAGAACTCATGTTGTTGGCAGAATATAGACAAAGAGGTTGAAGGGCAGCAGATGGAGTGGGGCAAAGAAGCAGAACAGAAGGAATTTGGTTTTAAATCTGGAATCATGGATAAGGCTGTTGGTGAGAAAGAATCCTGTAGAATGTATGTTTGTGTATATAGTGGCATTCATTATGATGGCAGGTTTTCCACATTCATAGGTGTCCTGTGCCCTGTGCCCTTAACCCTACAAATGGTCTGATTTTAACTTTTTCTGTTCTTTGTGTCCTGACTTATGGTTTCTTCTCACTTCTAGTCTGTTTCCTCTTGGTTTGTCCCTCGATTCTCAGAAACAAAGAGAGCTAAATATAGTCAAAATATTGGACCAGAAGGAGGCAGTTTTGGGTGTGTAGAGAAGGCAATGTTGAAGAAGTTTATGGGAAGTAAGGGGGGGGGGGGGGGGATTCAGTCCCTGCCACACTCTCTTCTGACCAATTGATCAGTGCTGTTTTGTCTGTGTGCATATGCACATGCTCAGTCAGAACAAAAATCTAAGCCTTGCAATCAGTATCCATTCCCTATCCTGGAAGGGATAGGGATATATATACAGAAGGAAGAAGCACTATTCCATTTTCATTTAAACTACTGACATTTCAAAGGATTTTCTATGTTGATTTTTTCAAAACTCACACTCATGTTGTAAATAGGATATATTTACATGTGTAACCATGTTAATAATAATCTCACAAGTTCAATTTGATGTGAAACCTCTGCAATCCAATCTTGTATTAATGACTTCTATCCTACCAAACCTATTCAAAAGACACAACATGTGTAAAACAACATGCAATACTAAGCAGTCATTTAAAGGGTTTGTTAAGGTATTTTTTAAATTTTTGCAAGTTTTCATATGTACAAATTTGCACAAGAATATCTCTTGAGCACAACGTTAGGTCCAATTCAAAACCCAGCTTTATGCAAAAGCAATGTTTCTTTTACTCTTTATGTAAATTATCACAGCTATCAGAGAATTATTGTAATTATAACTAGGGAAGTACTGTTATTAAGAACGTTACACTGTAATACCATTATGCAACGCTGAGAACTTTTGTCTTTTAACAATCCAGAATACGGGCATTCTTTTGTAGTTCCGAGTGATTTCACCTCTTTCTAATAATATCCTTTTATTTTCTTTGAGAGACACCGAATGGATACAATCCCCACTAACTTTTTTTTTAACGCAAAGCTTTTTAGAAATGCCAAGCCTTATGGCATTTTGAAACAGGAATAGATGCTTCCTCTTTATGGCAGCATAACGTGTTCAACCTGCTTTGCAAAATGGATAGAGAGCCCCCACCTCCCATCTCCTCAAATCTGTGTTTCATAAACTGTACTCCAAGAGAAGTAGCAATAAAGTTTATTACAGACCTAAAGTATCTGCATAAACCCGGTTAATTGAAAAGTGGGTGGAGAAGGCTGCCAAATTAAATGTTTACATTAGCACAGCTGTATTGTAAAAACATTCTGCCCCCTGTGCTTTGTAATTATAAGATATTTCTGGACTGTGTATCTCTACAAAGTTTATCTCTACTGCCAAGAGTATTTTGGCACAGAATGTCTGCAATTTTTGGCAGCCAGAATGCTCTCAGCGCAGGCTGTATCTAAAATGGCTGCCAAACAGTTATCCTGAAATGTCGTCAACCTGGTGTGTTGTCCTGGGTGAAGGGCAAAAGTCAAAGCTGATGTCTAAAGCTGTGTGATTGTTTTGAATTAAATCAGAAAATTCCGTTTCTACAGAAAGTAGGAGGACTACACCTTCGTTCTAAGGAAAATACATTGAAAAGTTATACTGAGTAATAAAAGACTAAGATTTCCTAGAGAGAAACTTAACTGTACTCTTACAAACCGAACTATTCTAACATTTTCTTTCAAATTTCCATAGCAAAATACTGGAATCTGCTATTTTAGACAGTGTTAAAAATAAGAAAGGCTATCAATATTTGAACATTTTGATACAAGCTGTCTCTTTAACTCTTCCAAGTATAAAATTTCTCCTCAAAATCATCCAAGAACTAAAGTAAACCATAAGAACAAGACACTTAACATTTACAATAATTATTAATGTCAATGAAAAACCGCTGCTCTTTTCCTTAGGATCCAGTTTCTCTGAACATTAGAATAAAGCAATTATGTGAGCCATATGAAATTAACACATCAGAACTTTAAAAACACAAACAGAATCTCAAAGCAAAATTTTTTAGAAGCAATCAATGTTTGAAAATGCGTATCGTACAGCTTTTCTGACACTGCAGACTACAGAATATAAGGGCACATAGCATAAGGAAAAATACTTTGTCAGTGTTAAGTGTTCTTCACATTCACATACACCCATTCACTTTGTACAACTTAAACTAAGGGCAATAAATAAACTTCAATGCCCTTTATTCTTAACTATAGTTCTACAGTATATTTTTATTTCATCATACAGCAAAAATCCTTTAGGGAGAATGAAATCCAACTGAACCCACAGATGTGGGCAACCTAGTTTTTGGAACAGCTAAGGTAAAAAGCGCCATAGGTACATGAATTTGAGTAGGAAACATTGTCACATGACAAATAACTCAGGGTGTGTAATATAAAGAAACAGATACCAATGTGTTCTTTTGAATAGCATGGAGATTGCACGTTATCAGTACTCTCCTTCCCCAACGGGCTCTGGTATAGAGAAAGAACATATAATTTGAGAAGAATCACTGGAGATGCAATTATCTATGAGCCATGGCTTAGGAACCTCTGAACTATATTTACACATATACATATCTCTATTTCACATTTAACTGAAGTTATAGCAAACGGATAGGTTGTGTTTTCCATTCAGCAGGTTATTTTTCCATCAGGAACTCAGATTCTCTGTGCTCCTGCAGCACAAACCTGCTTCCTTTCTATGGTACTTAAACAAACAATGAAATACAACACTATGAGAAAGCATTTCAGTATAAAGTTTTCCTTGTACAGTGCTGGTCCATTCAAGACAATTCTGTGTACAAAAGGACTTTAACCCTCTGTTTAGTTAGCAATCAGGTTCAAACTTCAGTGTCCTTGTAAATCAAATGACTAGTGACCTGGAGTTAAAGTTCCACAGAACACAGTACTTGGTTGTTCCTAAATTCCTTCTACTCTTCTACCATTAATCTTTAATAAGCACTCTTTCCCCACCTCTTCCCCACCCCTAAAATACAGCCAATCACATGTGTGCCTTCACAGAATCTTTATCAGTTAGATATGCTGAGTAACTTTATCACTGTCTGCAGTAAAACGCTTTGCAAATTTGTAATCAACCTTCATCTATGCGGTAACTGTACTTGTGAAATCCTGCAGCTATTTCAGTTTAAAATATTTTCATATGTGACACCAAGAGCTCTTCAAAATTGTTTGTCCCTCTATGGTACAAAATGTTTATTGATCAATTGACTATTACCAAAAGAAAAGAAAAACAGAATAGCAATTTCATGGGCTATTACACAGCCGGAATTTTACTATCAATTATAATATTTAAAATGTTGGTAAAATTAATGATAGAAAGTAATAAATAGCATGTTTTAGTGCATAGTTTTAATTATGTTTTCATTTGAATACCTCATGTTTTAGACATGCTGTGAGTATGTTGTAAATACCATCTTAGTCTACACATCTTTGGTTTTCTGGTCTGTGACAGAAACAAAGTGATTACTGTTATTTATGACTGAAAGGTGTTCCTGTCCAAACAAGCTTTAATAAGGACTTTATCAAGTCTCCAGTGTAACAGACAGCTATCGGTCCCTCACATCCTTCTAAAAATTATAATACAGGAGCAAGAGCACTGTAGTCTCAAAAGTTCCTGAACCCCACAACATGACCTCTGGCTGTAGAGTATAAGTTGCTAACACTCTTCCATCAACATGGAGGTCACAACAATTGAATATTTTTGAATAGACAGTAATCAGCTGTCCAGAAAAAAAACCTCTTATTGAGAATACAGGAAGGTAAAATGCCCTGGGTTGTACTATGCCCCATCCCAGAATATACTAACCAACTATATTCTTTAGTTATATAAGAATTGATCCTACATTCTTTAATATCATGTTACAGAATCAAATTCTTGTTTAGTTTATTTTAAAAACTTATATATTTCCTGTAAAGTTTGGTGTGGATTCTATTCAGGTAAACCATAGTTCATTTGTTTAGGGGGATTTTTTTACCATTCTGGTTTCTATAAATATTTCAACCTACTCCAACACATTCTGGATTGGTTGAGGCCAAAACCCATGATATAAAACAGTTGGCTTGGTAATATCAAAAGATACTGACTTAATGCCATTACATGTCTTCTCATTATTGTCCCATTCTACCCACACTGATTATAGCAACCTTGGATCCTATGCCAGGAGAAAAGTGGGAGATAAATCCAATAGACAGATAGAAAAGTTCAATCAACATTGCCATATTATGCAGCTTGAACTGTGTTATATGGTGAGTGTAGACCCATATGATGCAGTTCAATGCAGTTCAGATTTAATTATAGGGGTCAACGCTGCATTATATGGCAGTGTAGATCCAGCCATCAATGGATGAATAGATAGATAAACAGATTCATGACGTGAAAGGAACCAGAATACTCAGTTAAGAGATTCTTGGTGAGGCTTTCAAAAGCTTCTTCATCCTTCCCCTTTATGTTTGAAACAAGCTCCTTTCTCTATTTGCTTATTTATAAAGGCAAAGAGAAAGTATGAGTAAGTGATCACAGTCATATGTGATAAATCCAATTTTTTTTCTCCTAGCAAATTATCTCCAGATTATTTTTTTATGATTTTTGTTACATTCTTATCATGGCCTTTTACTTACAAATAGTGCTCAAGGCAGATAACAGAACTAAAATCAAATTAAACCATGAAATCATTAAAATCATCACAATAACTAAAAATCACCACTTAATAAATAGAGTTTTAGAATTTCATCCACTTCCACAAAATCCATTTTCTGTTCTTGGGACCCAGGTAATTGCTTGTAACTTTAAATCTTCTTTTGTGCTATTAAATAAAGATTGAATATTGAGAAAAAACACAAGTCCACAACCAGGCATGTAGCCGGGGGGTGGGGGGGGCTTGAGGGGCTTCAGCCCCCCCCCCCCCAAATTCTCATGGTGGTTCGTGAAAAGGCCTTACTGGTGCATTATTTAAACTGTTGTGTTTATTCATATCATGATCTGATTACCATACTCAATATATCCCATATGCATGGGGGCATTGGGGTAACAATACAAAAGGTTTGCTAGGGTAGACCCTCTTTCACTTAGCCCCCCCCCAAAAAAAAACCCAGACTCAGCCCCTCCCCCCCCCCCTCCCGAATCGAAATCCTGGCTACTGGCCTGTCCACAACTGAAAGACTGTTGTCATTGCTATATGGTAAATACGGAGAATCGTCAAAGTCTTCCAAATACTAGTGGCTATCTCTGAAGAAGAAAGAACTCAAGTTCTCACCTCGATTCTACAACTAGTCTATGGCTAGAAAACAGTGACACTCAGTCCTGCAGCAAAGCAGCTTTGTTTGTTTAAAGTTTAAAGTTTCCACAAGGTTAAATGATTTGATGAAGAAAACTAAATACAAATTAAACATTGTGCTGAAAAGAAGAGAATGCATTTTGAATTTGTCTCCATTTTTCTATCCAAGTTCTGAGCACAAAAAAAGAAGAGACCCACAAATATCAGTAGTTTATGGAGTTAATGCTGAGTATCATGAGGACATCCTATGTACCAGACGTAATGGAAGATTCCTGCTGTACTTGTAATAGTTTTGTAGATGAGGGATATATAGCACATTTCACTCGTTTCGCCATTGAACTGCAGGGGTGAAAAAACCGAAATCGACAAAAGTTCATCTTACATCTGGTCACCCCACATGAACTGTATCATGCCTGTTTCCTTCATTAATGAGAGGTGTTCACTGTAAGTACCGAAAATATAAATCCCAAATACATGAAGTTGGTTGTCTTTCGCACTATATGAGAAGGCAAAGTAATGATTTTTTTTTAAGGGGGAAAGACAAAAACTGACTTGCAAATGAAATGTCAATGGCCAAGACCAAACATTTATTAGATGACGACTGCTTGGGAATATGACTTGAATTGTAGGCACGTATTTTTATTCATTAAAATGAATAATCAAATTAAATCCCACACTATGGTGTCCCAGGCTCATAATACATTAATAAAGTTTCTTAAAAGCTTTGGCAGGGGGCCAGCACAGTCCATTAACTCCTTGCAAGTTGTAAAAAGAAGTAAAGTCATTTCAGGCTTCTTTGTGGTTATGAATGAAACAGCAGGCAGTCTGTATGGAAACGTCACTTTGGATAGGACATTGGTAATGGATGCTTTGCTGCTCAATCAAAGCAGTATGGGGATAAGTTAATGCACTGAATCACAACCTAAACCCTGATGCTTTGCAAAACTAATTTAGTTAAAAGTGGAAGGAAAATGGCAAAAGATTCCAAGTAATGAAGACCTGTTTATTTTGCTAATAGGCTGTCACACTGCATCTGGGTTAACTTGCCCACTGTGAAAACCAGAAATTATACAATGCATTTTCAACGATTATAAACTGTTTTGCTACAACTGCTTAAGCTACTAAGCCTGTTTTAAATGCAACACAATTTTTCTTTATTAAAAAAAGGAAATCCTACCTTCCTGTGATTGTTCTATTATATGAAGACATAAATAATTTCAACAATTGGTAACTAAGTGGCTGTCTTTACATTTGCCTAACAATTTGAATTAAAGTGCTATACTTTCCCCCTAAGCTTTATAATACCATCTGTTCTCCCTCTTCTATTTTTTTCCATGACATTACAAACATTTCCCTTTGGTAAAGGGATTTAATATTTTGCATCCTTTAAATGAAAAAGCAAACGTGAATGGAAATATACATATAAAGAGGCATACGAAGATCCAACAAGAGGGGCAAAGAATGGAATAAGGAATTAAAACATTTCCCCTAAGGTACAGCTCTCTCTTCAAAACATAATAGGGGCTAAAAATGTACTATTTAAGATCTGGGGGGAAAGGATTAAATAATTTTTAAACGAATACATTTTTCTCAATAGGCAAAAAGAAAGTAGATAATATAACTTAATAAATCAACAAAACTTAGAAGAGAAACAATAGTGTTCATAACATTATATTTTGTAAATGCAGTGGATGAGCTTGACAACTGGCACATTATGTTATTCTCCTTTGACAGCCTGAACACAAATGTAGCCAAATTTACAAATGTAAAAATCTGCATGTATTGAGTACTAACTGAAACAACGAGATCAAATCTATCATCTGAATTAGTGCACTGTATCATGGGGTTGAAATAGTGCAGATACTTCAGCTGGTCCCATGTAAGCGTGCATTTTTAAAGATGGAATGGCGCTCTACTACATTATTATTCTAGTGCCTTGTGAGCTGATCACTGAGTTCAAAGTGTAAAAGTAGGTGATTTAGGCAAAAACGTAACTGATGGAGCCTATTCTAGCTTGCTGTGATCTTTCTCATTATTAACCTTTATCATATTGACTACACTTACTGTTCTTGGCCACATGTATCCTTTTATAACGGATGTATGATCTTAATAAAGTTGACTGATTGTGTCCCAAATTTCATTCCTGAAATGCTGAAGAGATCAACTCTCTTACACTCAGGTCCTCCTCCCAGAATGCCTAGCAAGGGAGGGGAGGTGGTTCAAGGTGATTCAAGAGAGCTTTCACTGTGGTGGCATCTCAGTCGTGGAATGTCCTCACAAGAAAGTTCCCTTAACATCTGCATGGTGTCCTTTCTAGCATCCGTTGTACACTGAACTCGTGAAAGGGTTTTAACCTTGTTTTATTGTGTACCTATGGTTTTAAGTTTTATTCTGAGACTTACAAAATAGCATAATCAATACAAAAATAGTCATTAGTTACATATAAATTCAATATATCTCACCATTGTGGGGGAGAAAATGACGAAGTGACCTGCCTGCCTGTTCAGTTTGCTATCAAGGTTGCAGCTATTTTTAGACAATTTCAAGGCCTCTGCTATGATTTGTTTATGATGCCCTGAGTTGTTGGGATATAGAGTGGTATGCAAATATTTAAGTAAATAAATGCATTTGTATTTAACTTGCACTTAGATTAGATAGTCTATAAAACATAGAATATAAAATGTGACACATGACCAAACATCAAAAATATGTCATAATTGCTCTCTAGGACATAAAATGGGGAGTATGCTGAGGGACTTGGGACAATATACCGTTTATAAGCCATATTTTCCTCATCACTGATTTAAATAATAGTAATTGTATTTATTTTTGCATTTACAAATTTAAATAACTACATGTAGATTTACACAAATACGATCCTTATGCAGAAGCAGTTTGTGTGAGTGGAGCACACATACACACACATTGAGCAGGAGCCCAACGAAAATGTGCTAGAATATTTCCAAAATGCAAATACCTATATAAGATACACACACATGCATGAAAAGCTCTTTTCAGTAGCCAGGAGCTTAATACCAAACCACTTGGACACCCCAACAAATGTGATTCAGTATTTATCAGATTTCCTCCCTTCCTAGCATGTCATTTCCTCATAGTGACATTCAAACGGAGATGAGATCAAGACTGCCAGAAATAACATTATCTCCTTTATTTTAGGGATCTAAAATCTAGAATTCCTTGGAATAATATACCACAAGATTTTAATTAAGTAGAAGTCCCCAATGTGAGTTCACATTCCTACTGAATTGCTATTCCAGTGAGTTAAAATTACACACACATCTACATGACTAGAAAATGTGCATGCACATGTATGCGTGCATTGTTTTTAAAAACACTAGTTTTGGGCAACATTCCAGCTGAAGCTTATGTCTTAAGATACAGATGTTATAAAGGCTTGTGGTTTTGGCTCAATCCACATATGAGAACATAACTTCTGCAAGCACTAATTTATCTTGAATCTTTCAACAAGAATATACAGTAAAGTTCAAGATAAATCAGTTTTGTTCACATCTTAGCTCAACAGGCAACTTAGCCTCTAGGAAAATATGATTTACCATTTTGGTTAAGAAATTGAGAATGGACAGTGCTGCATTTATACAAGCTAGAGCATCCTATTATTTTATTTTTAAGAGAAAAATGAAATTCCAAGGGTTTATGAATAAAACCTGAGGAAAAAACATTCATTTTCTAATTAATATCTTTCACAATCAGAACATTGGCTAAATGCTGTTCATTGATCAATTGCTTAATTTTTATTCAGGCCCTAAGCTAGGGTAGTGTTCAAATCACTGCAGCCGGTTTACCCTATCAATCCATAGAAGTCTATCAAACTAAACAGGCTTAAAAGAGTGGACGTAACAAAATTAATTTCTACTTTTTGGAAACATTGAGTGCAAAGGGATGAATGACACTGCTTTAACCATGGACTCTGGTGACTAGGGGCAATTTTTGATCCTTCCAATATGTTGAGCAATTTGTGGTCAAGCTTGCTGATAAGAGTTGCAGTGCACAATTTGTCCAGGCCAGATCTAGAGTGTGAGCTAATGTATTCTGTAACAGAGCTCAAATGCAGAAATAGTCTGAATCAGGGGTTATAAACTGAAATTTAATTCAGGTAATAGCAAAATGACCCTTGCTAAGACAGAGACAGGCTCTGGAACTCAATTAAATCTGATTGGATAAAAAACCTACTGAAGAATCAGGGTCATAATGCCTATTGCAATTTTGATTTTCTTCACTGACTCATGATAATGTAATGAGGTCTTGAATATAATAGCCCTCCTTGGGATGGGAGAATAAAACCAAAAACTCTCTTTCCCACACAACACTAACAAGCCTTCCTATTTCTAGAAGAATTTTGAATAGGCTTGTACCTATTCTGTTAGATTTTATTGAATGGGAGGAGGAGGAAGGAAGAGAAGAAAAGGAAGGAGACATTGTTCAATTTATTTGTCTATTAAATTTTTACTCCAATCTAAAACTAGCTGGGCGGACAATTCTTCAAGTAACTGTAATTAACTATTCACCACCCGGATGGTTTACAGAACATGTATCTTCTGGAGATGTGAAAAGGATTTTCATCAGGATACTAATCTTAGTAACCTTTGCATCCACTTTGGGGAGATTGTGGAGCTCTGAAAATGGTGTTGAGTCACAGTGGGGCAGTCAAGTCTGTCAGGGCTATATAATAGAGCATCAGTCAGATCCAAAGAAAATGACAATCCCTTTAAAAGGTCTGGTTCATTGCCTGACCCTGGATTCAGTACGTTAGCTGCTTGGTGCTGGATGTGACCATAAGTCCAACCACTTTCAATTGGTGTACTAGCTATATTACTTCCTAGTAGAGTTAGAATTGGCCATGGTCTCACCTGCATTACTTGCTTCTCATGTAACATACTCTATAACAGGGGTCCTCAAACTTTTTAAACAGAGGGCCACACCATAGTCCCTCAAACTGTTGGAGGGCCAGATTATAATTTGAAAAAAAAGCATGAATGAATCCCTATGCACACTGCGCATATCTTATTTGTAGTGCAGAAACCACTCAAAACAATACAAACATTAAAATGAAGAACAATTTTAACAAATATAAATTTATAAGTATTTCAATGGGATGTGTGGGCCTGCTTTTGGCTGATGAGATAGATTGTTGTTGTTGTATGCTTTTGAGTTATTACAGACTTAGGTTGACCCTGAGCGAGGGCCAGGTAAATGACCTTGGAGGGCCGCATCCGGCCCCCGGGCCTTAGTTTGAGGACCCCTGCTCTATAACACACTCTGTCTGGTATCGGTTGGTCAGTTCAATTCCAACAATTGTTTAATGGTGAGTCAACATGAAAATAAATACTGCTTATTCAGTAGGTCTATTCTGGTCAGGAGTAACAAGAGGATTTAGACCTCTAAATGCTGAACTGTGAACATGGAAAATTGAACTATGTTGACTAGAGCAAAATTGTGTGAACCTTTCTTTTATCAGTTGCACCAGCAACCAGTTTGTTTCCAAACACAACTTGAGAAGCTGGTTACCTTGAAACCCTTAAAAGGCTTGAGATATGGTTAACACATCATGTTAACAGCTCCAAGAGTAAGCTGCTGCAACTCTCTCACAAAAGCCTTAAGTGTACGACTTCAAGTAACTAGTCCATCTTCATCTTTGTTTGGATTCTACCAGAAACTGACAACATTTCTCATCTCATTTGATTATGTTGATGCTTAATTTAATTATTAGTTTGGGTATTTTCTATACTTCTGTACTTGCTGTGCTGTAAATATGTTTTTGTGACTGAGTCATTTAAGCCACCTGAGTGTAAACATTTTGAATGGTGCTATTTGGAGGAGAAAAGTGGATAAAGATTTCAAACACTGAGAAATAAATATAAATATAACATCAAAGAAAAATCTAATGAGAAATATTATTTCTCATAGTACTCTACTATGCAAATGCAAAAATGGATTCAAACACTTTTGTATCCCCAAGGTGTGTTTTCCACCTTCCTTATACAATTTGGTCTGTGTGCATGTTTAATTAGTAAGAGCTTTACAACAGATTTTTAACTAAAGAATGACTGCTGGTGGTGAAATACAGCTAATTATATGCTTTATGACAAGATGTGTGAAGGTGCATATAACAATGCTATATACATAAAAGCAAGGTACATAAACTGACAACTTAATCTCTTTCACATTAACAAGCCATACTTTGGAAAGTGGCAGATCTTCAGTTCTTGTTAACAAAACTCTATTCTATTTCAATTGAGAACAAAACACGGAGCTAACGAAAGCAAAGGACTACAATCCTTTGCCTTTTCTTGCTCACTAAATATAGTATTATAAGAATGCAGGGACCTTTTAAAATACCATGATGACGATAAAAGCTGTGTCTCTTTAAAAAAAAATATTTTGTTTTCAGAGCTTTGTCAAAACATAATTAGGCAGCTAATTGTGAACTATGGTCATAACAGACATTCCAGCAAGGCACCATCATCTCAAACATAAGGAAAAATAAGAACATAAAATTAAAGTAGCCTAAGAAAGGAAGGCACACACAGGCAGGCACACTATGGCTTTGAAGCTAATGAACAATAGGTCCCTTTTCCAACCAGTTGTAGGCAAGTCAGCAGTGTTTGGGCTACTTCTGCTTGGCTGAATTCTCTCATACAAGGGCCACTTCTGAACTATAATGAGGCCGTAGTAAAGCATCTGTTTAGGGATTAGAAATCCTGCAACTCTGAATGGTCAGTACAACATAAACCAATTTCCTGTTTAACTCTGTGTTTGCTGCTTTGCAGACAGCATGTACTTCACTGCCAGGTTTGTTTTCTCAATGGCACTGACTGGGGGAGGGGGGGCAGGGGTGAGAGGAGCTAAAATGAAACGTATTGTTTCTGGGTCTGTAAAATGACATTTACAAATAAAATTGGTTGAAATTGTGTATGTGTGCAAAAAAGTTGAAAAGCGTTAAGATCACTAACTTTAATTGGATTAGATAACAAAATCTGTCTGTACAAATTGTGATTCATAACAAATATTTTGAGAAACAGTACACAAATCAAAATATTTAGTCAATTAATTCATTAATTTGTTACAAAAAAGCCATAAACAATCAATCAGACAATACATCTGTGTCTATATCTACAGCTATCTCTATGTTTATATGTG
This sequence comes from Anolis sagrei, assembly GCF_037176765.1. NCBI lineage: Eukaryota > Metazoa > Chordata > Lepidosauria > Squamata > Anolidae > Anolis > Anolis sagrei. The sequence goes on along the minus strand of NC_090022.1, from coordinate 214,386,128 downwards.
TCTTTCAGTATTTACAGGAATTGCCAGCACTGACCATAATTTTAGCAGAAGCATTTCCCTTTTTCTTACACATAAATGACTCCCTAAAGACAGTGCAAGTTCTAACACGAGGATGTATGCAGCGCATTTCAAAACTATTTTACTCATATGCAAATATATTTAGATTTGTAGCACACTTCTCTACATGTCTTTACAAAGATAAGTCTTGCTGGCTTATAAAAGGAATTAATATGGGAATGCACCCCTTACAAACCAATTACATCACATACAATGATTTTTGTTGAAGGTTTAGTCAGAGTACAAGAAGTTATATATCATATATATCCTTCATAGATGAACAGATACAGACATATAATTTTAGTTTATTTATTTTATTTATTTATTTATTTGCTGCATTTATTAACCGCCGCTCTCAGCCCTAGAGCGACTCGCGGCGGTGTACAACATATAAAACCACATTTTACAGTAAGCTACAACAACAAAAAGAAACAACATATCACTAATCTACAATCATCTAATTACACTAAAATAATCCGCTCCGTCTTATCATAGAATCATAATCAAGCTCGTAGTCCATATTCCGTTCCAGTTGTCATTTCCAGTTACTGTAGCATTCAGTTAAATGCCTTCTCGAACAGCCATGTCTTCAGGCTTTTTCGGAAGGACATAAGGGAGGGCGCCTGTCTGATGTCAACGGGGAGGGTGTTCCACAGCCGGGGGGCCACCACCGAGAAGGCCCTATCCCTTGTCCCCGCCAGACGTGCCTGTGAAGCAGGCGGGATCGAGAGAAGGGCCTCCCCAGACGATCTCAAGGTCCTCGTGGGCTCATAGGCCGAGATGCGGTCCGAAAGGTATTTTGGGCCGGAACCGTTTAGGGCTTTGTAGGATAACACCAGCACCTTAAATTGGGCCCGGTAGCAGATCGGCAGCCAATGGAGCTGGAACAACAAGGGCGTTGTATGCTCCCTGCGTCCTGCTCCTGTTAATAACATGGCTGCCGCGCGCTGGACTAGCTGAAGCTTCCGGGCCGTCTTCAAGGGCAGCCCCACGTAGAGAGCGTTGCAGTAGTCAAGGCGGGATGTGACCAGAGCGTGTACCACCGTAGCCAAGTAACTAGTTCACTTCTTAACATGAGAAGTAGAGAGTGGAGCAACTGACAACCAGGATTAAACAAAAAGAACTATGATGATACACAAGTCTAAGAAATGTGCAACAATGCCTGTAATAAAGAATGAAAACAGAAAGTCTGATCAAAAATGGACACAAGGTGGTTTAGCTATCTTTAATTGATGACACCTTGTTCAAATGTCACCAATTTAGCATTTCTTCCTTTAAAAAAGGAACACTCGGAAATCATGTGCAGCTTCAATGGAAATTTATAACATGCGTCTTGATTCTAACTAACACCAAAGAGGCATTTAGCATAGTTACTGAAATAAAAGCTTCGGAATTTTGAACATGTTATACCATAGAATCACTGCAGGATCTCAAATATATTATGAATATTCTGCATGGGCCAAGTTACACGATTCCTTTTCAGCCTGTAGCTCGGAAGGAAGAAGTTAGCTAGCAAATTCAATCACCTGCCAGTTTTTCCCTTCTGAGCTTTGAGGGTGCAGTCATACAGGCAGATACCCACACACACAGATACACCTTCAAAGGGATTATTATGCGGTGAGAAAAGCCCTCCTCAAAGGGGGCTTTTTACCACATAACAATCGTCCCTACCACCACCACCTGGGGGGGGTGCAACTATTATACGGTGAAATATAGTAAGGTGGCCAACATGCCACATAGTCACTGTTGTTTCTCTGCAATATCACAAAAATGAACATCTAACAGGTAGCTAATCTAAAAATGAGTGTATTAATATGATAGCCTGTATGCTAGGCATATGGGTTTATACACTCTTCAAAAACCTTAGAAGACTGGCTTTGGCTGGAGGGGCAAGAAGATGGATGACAGACTCTGAAAGGAAATTAGTGTTTTGACTAAAGTGGTATTAATTAACTTGCAAGACCAAGTTGTCATTTGGTAAATTGGATGGATATTTTTTTTTACAAGTTGAAATCTAAAAGAGTAATTCCTATTTTGCGTAAGATTAATGTTTCTTATTAATAGTCAATGAGTTTGATGAGAGAGCTACCTACCATACTGTGCATTGCCACCTTCTAAAAGACAGTGTTTGCTAAATAGTCTGATAGTATAGCCCTGCAGTTAAAAGGATCACAGTATGTTTTAGAAATAAACAAGGAATATTAGTGTAAAAGAGAATAGGCATGGTAACTGTTCCAGTAAGTCAACCACACCCAAAGGTATTCCATAGCTTCCCATCTCATCCAAATTACCTGCTTCCGACAAAGAGGCAGCACTTAAAAGCCACCACACTCAGTTTATACTTGTTTGGGGGGGGGGGGTCGTCATCATTTACCACCCCTTTTTTTTTTTTTTTTTTTTTTTTGCACTGCCACAAACCATGGAGTCAAACTTGTCCAATGGTACAGTTTGACTACAGAACACCACACACATATCTGAACTTCAGGAGCCAAAGGAACAATGTGATTCCATCCCTCTGGCATTGTGTAACACCATACTTGAACGATACATTATTATAAATTCTATGAGAAAAGTTTTGTAATGTGAATAACCTGAACTTATAAAATACTCTTCACAACTGAACTGCATTACTTCATTGGAACAAAAGAGGTTAACTGTTCACCCTCCCAGAAAATCAGTGTTCACGACTATAAGGAAAGTAATTCATTTTAAAAGAACTTTCTTTCTTTCTTTCTTTCTTTCTTTCTTTCTTTCTTTCTTTCTTCATACTCCTGTGAGTCTAAATGAGAGTCTGTTTTCACAACTACATTCCATAAAAACATTAGGAGAGTGTTTCATGAATGAGGATGTATTTTCTTATGGTGTCATTGTTTTACTACTTCCCATGTTTATTTGGACAGATTCATAGCACTGGGTAGGAAATGTATTGGTTGGCAACTTCAGTTTTGGAAGAGAAAGTAAACACATGGCGATTAGCAAACAGTAAACTCTACTGTGTTTAATTTTGGCTTAGAAGGGGAAGGCAGACAAAAAGCAAAAGAAGTGGGTGGAGAAAGACAATTTGGCATTATAATTCAGAACAAGAGTTTTTGCTCCTCAGTAGCTTCCTAACCTTTAACTGGAAAGATTCCACATCTATGCTTTTTCTCCATTTTGTTTTTGCTCCCCCCTCCCCAGCCTCACAAATTAAATAAATCTTTCTGCAAGTTTCAACCTATAAAATATGCAACTAAATATTTTAATATAATTATCTTATCAAACAAAAGCCAGGGTGATCATGTTTTTCTTCAAATCTTGGCATTTTAAAAATGTATTATTTAGGTTGATTATAATTTCATTAGTCTGATACTTTTAAAAATACAAAAATCAAAGTACCTATACACCTAACAGAAAGTTAAGTGTTACTGGACTCAATAGACTACTTTTGGGTAATCCCATGGACAAAGGAAAGCATTGCTACATTACAGATTTAAAATATATATGACTAAATGTCTTGTTCTCTGCTTCCCTTTTTCATTCTCTCCCTGCCTCAATGCATTTCTGGTCTCACACTTCAGGCACCCAGAAATATAAGGTGGTTAAACAAAATGAAGAAAAAGGATACCAATTGATTCTCCCATTCTTCAAAACAGACATAACTCTTCTGCTGTTTAAGGCCCCTTCCACACAGCTGAAAAAAATCCCACATTTTCTGCTTTGAACTGGAATATATGGAAGTGCGGACTCAAATAACCCAGTTCAAAGTAGATATTGTGGGATTTTCTGCCTTGATATTCTAGGTCATATGGCTGTTTGGAAGAGCCCTCAGACAATCAGGAAATTTTGTTGGACTATTCTTGAAAGAGAATGTTATGGTACACAAAGCCAGCAGGGATGAAGATGGTAGAAAACACCCAGTATGGAGCTTGAAATAATTTTTTAAATGCTGAAAATTTAACCTTAGACTTAAATTGAAGCTGTTTTCTTGACACTGTATGTGTAGTCACATACATCTCATAACTCAAGAGATTATATCTTTGGGACAAAATTATGATTTGAGTTGGAAAGACTGCCTGTGTTACAAACTTGTACTCTATACCTCAAAGTGATACTTGGGACATGCTGACTTTGGACACACAGTCACCTTGCTCACTACTTAGTCAATGATCAAAAGGACTCCTGAGCTAATTCTGGACACCACAGAAAGGAAAAAAGAGCAAGAGAATCAAGGACTGATATCACTGTTGGATTTACATCTCCACTTTGAGAACAGCCTAATATGCCCTTGCTAGTACTAGTAATTTCTCTTTACTAATCACCATTAGAAATTACTCCAGTATCGAGGCATGTACACTCAGCTACATGGTGTATTGTTTACCACTTGCAAATACAAAACAGTCAGTAAATAGTATTCAGTAATCAATACAGACCAAAAGCATTTCCTTTCACAAAGCTCTGCAGCTGAGGACTTGCATCCGCCAGGCCCAGTTAGTTCATTTTCAAACAAAAGTAGGAAATGGCTGTATCCTAGCACTTCACTGTAACCACATGAGTCAGTGCTTTGGAACTCCAATCTCTATTCTCCACTCAAACCAAAAAAATGTGCTGATAAACACACTAACTACTGAGATAAAGCCTTAGCACCAAAGAGATTTCAATCCCAATTTCTCACTGCTGCAGTGAAATGAACTCACACAGTGAGACTAGGAAACATGCTTTAAGGCAGGGGTCCTCAAACTAAGGCCCGGGGGCCAGATGCGGCCCTCCAAGGTCTTTTCCCCTGCCCTCGCTCAGGGTCAACCTAAGTCTGAAACTACTTGAAAGCACACAATAACAACAACAATCCTATCTCATCAGCTAAAAGGAGGCGCACACTTTCCTTTGAAATACTAATAAGTTTATATTTCTTAAAATTGTTCTTAATTTTAATTATTGTGTTGTTTTTAAATGTTTTTTGCACTACAAATAAAATATGTGCAGTGTGCATAGGAATTCATTCATGGTTTTTTTTTTTTTTCAAATTATAATCTGGCCCTCCAACAGTTTGAGGGACTGTGACCTGGCCCTCTGTTTAAAAAGTTTGAGGACACCTGCTTTAAGGGGATAGAAAGTCCTCAGTTCAGAGCCTAGGTCAGACCTGAACACAGGCCACTGCCCAGGATTGTCATTTATTCAGCATGTAGAAGGTTCAGTTCAAACCTAACCAGTCCTATGAAGGGAGGCCTAAAGGACAGAAGGAGGGGGAAATCTATTATAGGCTCCAGCCTCTGAAAAAGAATAAGAGAGAGAGGGAGAGGGAGAAAGAGAGAGAAGGAAGGAAGGAAGGAAGGAAGGAAGGAAGGAAGGAAGGAAGGAAGGAAGGAAGGAAGAAAGAAAGAAAGAAAGAAAGAAAATCATCCAATGCCGCAGTACTGGCTGTAGAGTTACTACCCCAAACTTAAAACTGACTCCAACTGAACCAGGAACAGTGCAGCCGATTTAGGGAGCTGGGTCTAGGTATGTATAGAAACATGACAGAATATCACAACAGACTTTCTGTTCTTTTTCTCATACACAGAAACACAAGATTTTGCTGTCAATGTTCTATTGCTTATGATAGCCTATTCCAGGGGCAATGTCATATTAGTGTTATAAAGTGGGCACTTTCGTTTACCTATCAAGTGGCTTTCTCCTGCACAATTCTGGGAAGGACAGGTTGCCAACCTGTAACTGTGTTTCTTTGGATGGTTCTCTGTGAATTCACACTTGTGGAGTATACTCCACCAGCGCAGGCTCTAACGGAAGCTTCTAAGCCAGTGGTTCTCAACCTGGGGTCCCCAGATGTTTTTGGCCTTCAACTCCCAGAAATCCTAACAGCTGGTAAACTGACTGGGATTTCTGGGAGCTGTAGGCCAAAAACATCTGGGGACCCCAGGTTGAGAACCACTGTTCTAAGCTGTATTCTTTCAAATGTTGGGAGTAACCCCATCCACTCCTCTCCGGGCATATAAGGCATCCTGGCTCCACGCTCCCCAGTTCATGAGCAGCAGTAGCATTCAGAAAGGGGAAGGTTTGCATGTGGGGGGGGGGGGGGTGGGAATGGATGGGATTGTGTGAATTCACAGAAGACCACGCAAAGAAACATAGTTATAGGTAGGCAACCTGTCTTTCTTCTTTGAATCCTTTGTGAATGCACACTTGTGGAGACTAGCAAGCTATGGTTTAGATAGATGGGACACATGTCAAACTGGCACTAAGCAAGTAAAACAATTCACACATTTATTGCATATTCAGTAGTCAGGACATAGTGCCAGAAGAAAGATGCAACATTATAATAACTTTATATGGGGTCCCACAAAGGTGTGGAGTATGAGCTCGAGGTTTCAGCCAGGTGTGGGGGGTTGAACTAGAGGGTGGAGGTTGTTGTAGCCAGGTGGTTGGTGAAGAGGGATGGATGACCTTGATTTTGCAGGGACCACAAGATTGCTGCAAGGTAAGCCTTGATGGAAGACAAAGCGAGATTTCTGGCCAACAAGGTAACTAGGATCTCCAGGATATCCGGCATCAAGACAGAGGTTATGGAGACATCACAGGACCAAAGAAATTCATGGAAATTAGAAATCTTTTAATATTAGGTCTTAGTTGTTGAAAGCTTGTGAGCTGCTTGGAGAATGCATCAGAGGGCTGACAGGATGTCAGTCATGGTTCTATCCTGTAGGCTGAATTCTAGCACTTTCATTTCTTCTTAACTGACCCTTGCGATAATTAATGTTAACTTCTAAATAACATGTGGAGACTTAGATTGCTTGATGTTGACATCATATACAAATCTATCAGCACTGCAATTGCTTGTGCTGGAAAGTGGTGTAGTTCTTTAAAGAGACATTTGTACATTTGTAGATAGTGAATCTATGCTGCAGTTTTACTCCTGTGAATATTACTTTGAATTAAAATAGTATACTCGTAGAAGTAACTCATGGAGATTTTCAGACGTATCTCAAGTTACAAGTCCAGACTGTTTACTAAAGTATAAAAAGCATGCAATGCATTGTTTATAGAATGAGAAGAAATGTAGGGTATGTAAAACAAAAGCTGAAAACCAAATACAGTAACAGCACTATCTTGTTACAACTACTTGGCAGTTTGTCTAAAGCACTATTGTCAAAGACTGATATAGTATGTACTGCCTGCTTGCCAAAAACATGCACACACATATGCACAAACCTTCCAATTTTAAGAATGTTTAACCATTATCACCCTTTTTGGCAATGGACCCAAATGTTCAAACATCGCTATACTATAGTGAGCCCAACTTTACTAGAGCTACAGTGTGATGACACTGTTCACAAGAGGAATATTAATCAATGCCCAAATGAATAATGGTGTATTACATAAGACCACAAAGTTAAAAAGGAACTGGAGGGAGGGGATTATATTACCTTTTTAAAAAATCTACAATCCAGCCTCTGCAGGATAGTTTCTCAAGTACCTATTCAAAAACCATATAAGACACCACTCCATTTGTAATGAAAGGACGAGTAAACCTTGAACAAAGCATTAAGTATCAACACACACACACTTTTTTTAGATATGAGAAAGCGAGTATGTGCACACAACAAACAGTTGCCTGCTAAAGTATGACTTATCTTCTAGTGAAATATTCATGAGGATCTGACTATCAAAGGGCACGATATGAAAGCAGGACTGAAATGAATGATATGGGGGTTTCCTGAAATGATGTACATGTGGCTGTCCAGAACCCTGAACAGTATGAGTGTTTTATGTAGATTGAGCCTCAAATGTAAAGCATGGTCCGATAATGAGACTGGCTTAAGATAAGATGATGCACTATTTAATAATTCAGTGAATAAACAAACATTTGCATTTGTTGTGTACTGATAGCTGCTTACATTGCTTCTCTTGTATTTGTTCTGAAACTAGTAATTTTTATACCTGCAGACACTAAACCAATTTATAAAAGCTTCCTTGTTCATTTCATTGAGGGCAGTACTATTAAAGATGTGTGCAGAATTCAGCAAAAATCCAAAACCTGAATATAAGCAAGCTACTATGGAATCTGGACTAGTCTGAGCACATCACAATGTAAGCTGGCTTCTGCATAAAGCAGTGATGGGAAACTACTATGTTTGTAGGCCCATTTTACTGCTCTAGGGCTTCTGGGAACTGCATGGTCTGCCAAAACAAACAAATAAAAATCCAGAAATACCCAAAAGTCAACTTCTGGTTTGGTTCAGTTTTTTTAAAAAATGATAATTTTGATGTTAAAACTCCAAGGTAGCCCTGCAACTTATTTAACAGGTGTAGTGTTTCTCCTGAAGGCAATTCATCTTTCTTCTTACTAGATTATTTTCCAGGAAATCTGGAAGTATTGAGGGCTGTAAAAATAGGCTTGTTTGTTCACTGCATCCTAAAATGAGTAAACCAGAACCTGGATGGATCCAAAGCATCTTTTAGACTTAATACAATGCAAAAGCAGTCAGAATGAACACACAAGACAGTTGGATAACCCTAACCCTAAACAAGAACCTGGAAGGATCCAAAGAACCTATTAGACTAAATACAATGCAAAAGCAGTCAGAATGAACACACAAGACAGTTGGATAATGAAGGGGTAAAAGTGAGTTACCAACAGGTTCACCTTCTAATGCTTGAACTTGTTTTACAAGGCATACTCCAATAGATATGCTTTGAGGAGAAGCAGCTGCACAACCCACTTCTGGTGTGTTACTAATGGCTACTCCTCTGCTATCTTTTATCATTTGCATAACAACAGTCATGGGGATATTAAAGATGCTCTCCAAATTGAAGTTTTATTTTTCACCAAAAAATTGCACCCATTTGTCTGAAATACAGAAGGCCTCACCCTCTGTAGAGGCTCTACTGAGTTTATACATTTCATCCATTCCTGACTAACAGAATTTTTCTATTTCCATTATTTCATAGTAAAGAAACCTCAACTTCTACATTTCAACCTAACTTATGCATACCTTCTTTCAAGCAAAAGTACTGTGTCAAGGGCAGGTTTTGGGGGTAAAATTATGGATTTTAATAGGACTTGTGGATAAGTCAAGAGTCATTTTATGGAGACAGGAAAGACTAATGTCGCCACTGGATACCATTACAATTTATTTTCCCAGACATTCAAAAAAAGCCAGAAATGGCATAACACTGGAAAGAGTAGATGGAGTCAATGCTTCTTTTAGATTCTTCTGGGAATGGCTACACTCTTGTCTTTCATCACTCTACTCGGAGAAGGGAATGACTCCTCTTACAAGAGCTAAGGCATAGTACTCACACTATCCCACAAATAAATCAACCCAGGATTTTGGGGTTGAGTTTTAATTAAAATTTCTAGACTTAAACAGAAGTGTACAGGGATGGTGATTTTCTGGAAGACTGAGTCTGGGTGATTAATTGGATTCAGGGGCTTGGGCATGTCCCTACTTACACACATTCATTATTTTGCTCCTTGCACTGAGGAAAAATATGAGCCTTGTCTTTAGATTCAAACATACACAATTCCTTGTAGATGAAAAGAATGAAACTCTTTTTTTTAAAAAAAACCCTTAATACAGTCTTTATTTTGGTTTGATGGGAACCAAGTAAGATTCTAATATGTTTCTAACAGGTTCATCACATATTAGTTATGCATCCTCAGGTAAACTACCAAGACAGGTTCCCTGACTTTGAAATAACAGAATGTGCAAAACTCCCAAGGATGATGTGCGGATAAATTCATATTAATTCATACTTACCATGAAACTCTTATTAGAACTCCTATACATTATAAATGTGCATAAAATACAAAGTCCTTTCAGGATCATGATTACTTTGATTAACAAAGCTTACAAGGAAGTTCTCAGGAAGAAAGCTTACTATCATTATTTCAACTGTTCTTTTGCATGTCATCAAATAAACAAACATTTCAAAGGGGCTCCACAAATATAACTTAACAGAAGTATCTCAAATAAAATTCAGCAGCACCCTACCACATATTGCTTATACTTTTGAAGTTGCCATGATCTTTCTTTCCATTCTATATTTCAGTGAAAAAACTAGAGGGATGAGGCAGAAAATATGAAAGGCAAATTTTAATTTAGAATTTAATAAAAACCGATTAAGCCACGCAGAGCATAAAACAAAGCTACTTGATAAATCTTTTGGCTTTTTTTTTTTTTTTTTTTTTGCAGAAATGAAAGAAATATGTTTGCTAAAGCAGATGACAGATGCTGGTTTAAAGATAAGTATTATTTATATTTCTGTACCCAATTTCTAGCTATGTATAGCTTTATCATCCAGTAGTATACAATCAACAAAGCATTTGTTCACTGTTAGTCATTCACTGTACAGCTTACAGTTTCCATGAAAATTTGTTTCGCATAAACTGTTGAGACATAAATGCACAAAAATCATACAGAAGATTTAAGAAAACAAAGTATTCTTTGAAAGCAGTGCCCTGTGTAACTGCACAGAAAAAAAAGTGCTTGAAATTTATGTTATAAGACCAGCAATTCATTTTGTGAATGCAGGAAGGTCATACCCCAAGATTTTTAGAGGTCACACCCTCCACTTTGGAATATCAGCGTCTGATAAAAATGGGCTTACTTAGGCAATCCCTCGTAGCCCGAGGATGATGGTCCTCCAAGTACAGTGTAGGTTCATAGGTGGCTGTGGAGCCCTATTCTTGATCCGCATGTTCTCCCGCAGTGAGGACTGGTTTCCAGGTGGAAGGTGGTCCCAGTCAGGGTTGGCACATTTCTCCCTTTCACCTTCCATTCGTGCCTCTTCAAATTCTGCAGCCCTGCTGGTCACAGCTGGCCACCAGTTAGAGCGCTCAAGGACCAGGGCTTCCCAGTGCTTGGTTGGCTTTAAGTCCATCTTTAAATCTCTTTTCCTGTCCACCAACATCACATTTTCCATTCTTGACTTGGGAGAATAGTAACTGCTTTGGGAGACGGTGATCTGGCATTTGGACAGCATGGCCAGTCCAGGGGAGTTGATGGTGATTTCTTAGAGGTCACACCTTCCACTTAGGAACATAAGTGTTCCTGATAAAAATGGGCAGCAATAGGTGAGGCAAAAGCATTCCACATATGCTGAAAAACACTGTATCATTCCCATATATATTCTGTTGGATACGCTGTAGTCTTCAGTAGTGTTGTATAATTATTAAAAGAAGACTGGTGGAGGAGGTAGGCTTTAAATTACTTCTTAAAAGGGGACCAGACATAATCTTTCAGCCTAACCCACATCACAGAGGTGCAGTAAGGATAAAACTATCTTGAGATCATTATAGTAAAGATTAAATATTTACATAATAAATAGTAATAACTCAAATAATGTCTCAGGAATTGAGATTTTCTTCTAAAATGCCTAAGAACAAAATTTAAAATGCTATAAAATCTGGACAAATTATTACTTTAGTAACGAGGAAAACAAAAAAAGAAAGAAAGAAAGAAAACAAGCGGAGATAGGGAACCTGTGGCTGCCCAGGTGTTGTTGGACTCCTTCTCCCAGGAGTCCCAGCCATCATGGTTAATGGCGAGGGATGATGAGAGTGGTTGCAATTCAACATCATCTGGAGGCCCAGATGTCTCCACCGCTATTTCAAATCAGGGAGAAAAATGTATCATAACCTTTCTTTAAAAAATGTTTGGAATAAAATGGTTGGAAGGAACATTCAGTTAAAGCTAAACAATATTAAACATCTGTCATTTTTGCCAAGATCTTTTATGAAACGCCAACTTAAATTTTCAAACAATAAAATTGAGGAGATAGGCTAGCATAAGGGACAAACTGTCTTCAGTAATAAGACATAATTATCTCCTAATGATGAAGGAAAAGCACGAGAAAATTACTTCGTAACTTCCCATCCAAAAGCACAAGCAAGATACATCAGTGATGCATTTATTTCTAATGTTTTAAAATGAGATTAAAGTTATCTTGCCTTCCCACCAAAAATAAAAAATAGAGCTTCAATCCAAATTCTAATCCCAAATAGAGTAGGCCCATTGAATCAACTGCCGAATGATAAATCAACACTTATATAAATCCACTGATCCAATCATTTCTCCAATTGAATTTTGGGCAGGATACGAATAACTAAGAATTTGAGACAAAGTATTAACTGAACATATGGTACTTCCAATTCTCAACTCAAAATGAAGGGGCATTTCTCAGAATATAACACAATAACACTGAATAAAAAATGGTATTGCCATTCTTTTAACTATGCCAGCTTGTCTCAGACACAGAAATGGGTCTATTGTCATCTCACATCTGATTTAAACAAATTTTTCAACCATCTCCTATTCATGTAGAATGTAACACATGCATGCATACATATATCACAGGTTTTCAAAAAGCATCAGAAATAAAAGTAGGCATTGAATCTTAGTCACATTAATTTCAACAGGAAGGCCTATTATATTTTGCAATCTAACTTTTCACTATTAGTACAACTTTACTCACAGAACATTTCAGTTCATTGCATTTAGGGGTGCCAAGATGAAATATTGCCACCTCTGCCCTTACTGTCTTCTACCTCTTTTCTAACTTCCATTCATTTCTAGAACACAACGTGACAATATGTGGCATCACAGAATGGAGAGTCAACAACAGAGCCCAGTAAGTAGGCTAAGTATCCCAGGATCTGCCAAAGGGTAGCCAAGCAGGAGGGCTTCAATCAACACACCAGGAGGCAAACTGTTTATTAGCTGGTTTTGCAGGTGGAAAAGATCCAGAGTCTGCCAAAAGGATTTGCTGCAAGATATCCAAGAATTTCCGCTGCTTTCATCCCCAAACAATCTCCAAAAGTAATTTGCATGCAAATAGAAAGACAAACTCTTTCTGTGCAGTAAATAATGACTCACACGCACGTGTGTGCATGCACACACATGTCAAGAAGCCCAGCTTCTGAAACAAGCCCAGCTATATTCAATTCTAGCACAGTTTTTGCTGCAAGTATGATTTGTTTCTTTTGATGCATTCCTGTCAAATATTTTTTGTGAGGTAAACAGTTAAGAAATGAAAGGTAATAGATTTCTGTGTGTGTGTGTGGCTGGGGGGGGGGGCGGACCTCACCTGAATGACGGCACTGAATCCAACCCTAATGCAGATAAATTATGGGTTGCTATAAGTTTTTCGGGATGTGGAGTCTTATTACACTACAGATAAATTATGGGTCTTATTACACTACATATTTGTAATACTCTGATTCCACTTTAACTGCTATGATTGAATCCTGTGGAACTCTAGGATCTGCAGATTAGGGAGAAATATTTAGTAGTCTCTACTAGAATGGTGCCGTGCCTAACTGAACTATAAGTTTCAAAAGTCCATATGATGTTATCACAGCAGTTGAAAGAGAAAACAGTGCTACAATTCTGCAGTGCAAAAGGCGCAGACCTTAACTTATTTGCTTCATTCATAGGCACTTTTATTAAAAGCTAAGCAGGATCACTCCTGATTAGCACTTGGATGAGAGAGAGAAAATGAAGACCAGGTGCTGTGGGCTATATTCAGAAGAAGAAACTGGCAAAACCATTCTTGAATTTTCCTTGCCTAAGAAAATTATGAAATACGTGAGGTTGCCAAAAGTTGGCTGGAGACTTGAAGGCACACACATACCCCCCCCCCCAAAAAAAACCCCTCTCTCTGAAATAGGACAGAGGGTGCATTTTTACTTAACAGAGCCACCAGTGCTTTGAATCCTACCCCACACCCAAGTAGTGCATTTTGTACTCTTATTGTTCCTCCCTACCATATGCCAATCAACTGTTCCAGGTAGTATTTGAGGCCCTCTCTGAGTGAGAATAGCTCTCCTCCCCTACTGCACTGCTCCACCTTTGTCTTTGCTGCTACTCCGTTCTTCTAATTAATTCTTTCTGCAACAATATGTCTTACCTGAAGCTTCATTACATACTTGGTTATGTTACTTGCCCTAAAGAGCCTCTGGTTCTAAAGATGGGACCAAACATTTTCATAAATAAAATAAATAAATTAAAAGTTAAGTTTAAAAAAAGAATAATTTGTGACTTTTCGAGACTGACACTTTTTTCTGAATATTCTTCTCCATTTATTTTAACCAAATAAAATTTAGCAGCTTGCATAAATACCAGTTTACAAGACTTAACTATGGATTATTTTAATAAATACCTGGATGTAACATATCTTCAAAGAAATCTGCAAATTCCAATGTTATTTATTCATTATATTTTTCAAGATAAAGCTATTCAGTAACTCAAAAGAGGAAAAGTTTTCTCTTCATTGTGACCCCCTTGTTTCAAATGCCCTATAGTTAAGTCAGAAGTAGCTAAATAGTTAATCTTCAGCAACTGCTCGAGGAAGAAGACTAGTGGCTCACTGCCCATCATTCTTTTAGACAGAGCTTGCTTTTTTTAAAGGGCAGCTTGTCCAGCTCAGCAGTTAACTGATTATACTAGGGAACTCAATGGGGCTCCCAGCCAACCCCTGAGACTGCTGCCAGACCCTTGGGTATTCAAAGGCCAAGTTCCAATGTGGTTTTTCTTCTGCCAGAATCACATGATGTCAGTGCTATTTTCTCCTGACCAGAATAACCAGTCATTCAGGTTGCAGCAAATGATATGCAAACAAACTATCAGTTCAACAAGCTTTGCACTTAACTCTGAGAGGTTACACACACAAAAGGTGCTGCATACTTCTTTTTTTTCATCCTGTGTTTGGGGAAGGAAGTCTCTTGAAGCTTTATCAGTACTCACCAGGTTTAGGCTAAGATTGAAAGAACTGTGAATAAATCTGGTTCTGAAGAACAAATCTCCCAGGATTTTTTAGGTTTGCAACGTAAATGATTATGGGATCTGAGAGAACTGAAGAACCGACAAGATAAACATATGAAGTCAATGGCACATGCCTTATAAACAGCAATACATGCCAAACAGAAGTGAGTTGCATTTTTGTCCTCCATTTCAATGCCAGGGATGAAATCTCTTACATGTCAAATTATAACAATCCTATAAATATTTTCTTCATTCAGCTGTTCTTGAAGACCACACAAAGGCTGTAGATATGCCACCATGTGCTAGCTAAGTAACTCACAGAAACCATAGAAACCATGATAATTGCTTAAAATGAATTCTAGATGCTACCAGTATATTTCTGGTGCTGGTGTGTTGACTGGGAGGAGTACAACACAGAAAAACGCAGGAGAGGGTTTAAGTCTTCTCCTTAAAAACTCAATTAACATTGAAACTACCCTTAAGTTACAACACAGTTATCAACCAGGTGTCTGGCCCTATAATATCATGGCTTTGTTCCCAATGTATTAGTTTTACAATTTTGTTCTATTCACTTATTTAGATTGCTCATTATTGTTTAAATTGTTTACAATGTTTTAAAGATTTCTGGGAGTTGTAGACCAAAACACCTGGAGATCCACAGGTTGAGAACCACTGCTCTAGTAGGACAGAGGATTAGGTCGGAGCTTATAAAACAGTGGTTCGCAACCTGTGCTCCGTGGACCACCAGTGCTCCACAAGAACTAAAATATGGTCCATGGCCTTGCCATTACTACACCGTTGCAAAGAGAGCAACTGGTCTCATGAAACCCATTTAGAATGCCAAGGCTTATTAAATATGATTTTCTGTGGGCGAGCAGAAGGCAACTACTGAATGGCATATGTTCTGTATCAGAAACTATCCAATGCAATTTTCTGAATCAGCACCCTAAATAACCAAACCGAATCTAAAGTTGACCAAAAACTGATTCATAACCCTTTTGGTACTAATGTTGGAGAGTGGTCCCTGGTCAAGAAAAAGATTGGGAACCACTGCTTTAAAGCAAGCTAAAAGTTCTGCCAGCCAAAAGCATTGCATACTTTTTAATTTTAGTGGAATGTAAACTTCATAATGTGAACAAGTTTTTTTTTTCCTAATTCGAAATCTTGATGTGATTGTTTGAAAAATGTTCATATTAATACTAAAAAAATAAATTAGTAAAATAACCTAAACTATATTTTAAAGAATTTATTAATTGCATTATTAATGCCATTCTAGTGCTGTCATGCATATCTGTTACTGAAACAGCCAGAAGATGGCTGAAAACTGTAAAATATACTGGACTTTTCATCTCAAACAACTTGCTGCTCTCCTATGTGATTGTGTCAGATGAGTGGTCTTTAGTATGCACAACTCTAGTTCTCTTGGAGTTCTCTGTTCTCTTAGGAGAGTGACAAAGGCAAGAGCTTAGTCCATCACCAATCCCTGCTACTCTCTCTGACATGGTACTGCTTCTAGCCATTTTGAGTGCCTGGGTGGCAAAATGGTGGTAGTGGCAGCAGGGGCAACAGACCCCCTGAGAGATGGTAGCAATTTCCCCTCTCCCTGGAATGACTCAACTTATCCACAGCTCATACTGAAATCTGTAATTCATCTTCCAAAACATGCCTTCAGCTTATACATTAGTATATACCGTAAATACTGGCACAATACTAAGGGTTAATTGCTAGATCTTAGAAAACATTTTCTACTTACCTGTGATTATAACTCTTGAACAATAAAAAGACATACTGTGATATAATTTGCCTAAGGGAGACAGCCATTATGTTATAACAATGTAAGAGCTGTTACTGTATTTACTTTTTTTAAATGTTAAATAGATTCTTTTTCCTAAAGATATTATGGTATCCCTAACACAAAGTGACCACAACTTTAGAAGAAACAATTAGTCAAATGCCGCATTATTACAGGTTGATCTCATTATGATTGCAATTTCTCCCTGTGTGTTTTAAGTGGGTTCTTGGAATGGACAAAAGAAAACACAGTGTGCACATTATATAGCATCTCCCCAAGTCTGTTCAGAAACCACAAAACTGTAATTTTTCAATTAGTCAAAGACAATGGGATGAAATCTAAGATTGGCCACTCCCTCAGGCACAGCAAATCAAAGGGGGAAAAAGGTAAGTGACCTCGGAATAATGAGAAGGCTGGATCAAGGGATAACATTTGTTCTCTTGCTTGGTAGTTTATTCTAATATAGCACAAGACTTTTGACTATTTAGCTTTTACATAACAATACCACCCACAAATTCCAGAGAGGGTCTGCCCAACACTGTGCTTAGGCAATGGATAAAGTGCCCCTGGGAACTGACAGCCTGTAACATGGCCACCTGTCACTTATTTGTCACAACTATCAAGATAGAATATGTGGCAAAACATCTGTTATTAAAGTCTTTGCAAACTGTCCCAACAACACTGATTCAACAGTAAAACAAAACAAGACAGGGAAAGGGAAGGAAAGCGGGGGAAGGATGAAATGATAAAATGAAAGACATATGTAAAGAATTATGCTTAAGAAAGGGAAAGCAAATGCATAAATGCAAGCCTGAAGATAACCAGCTGGTTAGCTGAACTGCGGGGGGGGGGGGGGGGAGCTGAGAGTTGTAACAATGCATTGCAAAGTGGAAAATGCACTGACATTAAATCAAGTTATCTTAGAAAAAGCACTATACCCAAAATACTAAGACCCAATTTATAAATACAAGCTTAGGCAATACTTCCTTATTTTTTTCCACATGTTGTCCAAGATGGGGTATATGGAGATGATGAAACAGTACTATGAAATTCACAATCACACCAGCACTTTCCTGCTTTTATGGCAGTGTGACACATCTGTATACTGGATCGCACAGATTCTTAACAAATTATACTTCCATGCTATAGCACAGGCATGGACAAACTAAGGCCCAGGGGCCGAATGCCACCCCCTGAGGGATTATCTGAGGCCCACCGCATCCTTGTGCAGAAAGAACGGAGGAGGAAGGCACGCAGCAGCTGAGAGCCCTCTGGGGCACTCTCAGCCACTGCATGTCTCGCCCTCCTTCCAGCATAAAGACCATGTGAGCAGCCCTGTCCTTATGTTGAGAGGATGGTCTAGGGAAGACACACAGTGACTGAGAGCCCTCTGGGGTGCTCTCGGCCATCGCCTATCTCGCCCTCCTCCCAGCATAATGCTGAGAAGTCAGCCCAAAGATCAGGGGAGGAGGATCGGGGCAGTCGCTGCATGTTTTGTTTTCCTCCCGGCATAAGGATGGGGCAAACAGCTCCATCCTTATCCCAGGAGGAAAACCCGAGGATGACACAAGCCTTGCCCTGCCCCCTCCCAGCCCACCCTTTCACAGGTCCTGTCCCTCCCAGCAAGTGCCTGGCCACCCTACCTCCTGGCCTGGCCCTCTTGGTTGGGCCCAATTGTTGCCCCAAGGCAAAAAAGTTAGCTCATGTCTGATATAGCACATATGGCACACATCCACAAAGATCCTAGCAATACAGTCATTCATACAGTTAACAAAAACAAAGGCAAATGATAGAGCAATGGCCTCCAATGAGTCTGGATTCTAAAGATATTCCAGCAGTATGACTTCCAGATTGTCTTAGAATGGCTTGGCTCCCCTGGCGCCACACCTGTGGAACTCGCTTCCCAGCGGGATCAGGTCGGCTTCTTCCCTCCTCTTTAAGGAAGAAAGTTAAATCATGGCTCTGGGACCAGGCCTTTGGACAGCAAGCATGACAGCATCTTGGATGTTGAACCGGACTGAAATTGGCTATATGGTTGATGACAATGTTTTTAATGTGTTTTTAACTTAATGTTTTATTTATTGTTTTAAACTGTTGATATTTGTGTTTATATTTGTATTATATTGAGGCTTCGAATTGTGGCCAGTCTGTAAGCCACCCTGAGCCCCTCCTCGGTGGTTGAGAAGGGTGGGATAGAAATATTGGAAATTAATTAATTAATTAATACATCAGCTTCCCATTATGGCACATTGTGTGGAATTAATATTAAAACTATTAGGCAATAATAGAAGGAAACTCAGAAATGAGATCAGGGTTTGCACAATCTAAGGTCACTGCTGATAATCTTTAATGATATAAGTTAGTGTCTGCCTGAAGTTTGCAATGAAGTTTAGAAGAATCAACTTCTGTATAAACACCACCCCACCCCCACCGTAAGGGGCCATTTCAAATTACTGTCTTAGTAAAAGAGGACATTTTGTCAGGCAGGTAATCTGTTTCCAGATTAAGAACATTTACTTTCTTCCTGCTGGATTGTTCCCACAGATATGAACACAATGCAACCTCTGCAATTAGTTTTCACAGGTGGCTGTTTTGCCTCCAGTAAAACTGCTTTCTTTCTCCTCCTGCAAGTCATAGCAAAGCAAATGTATATTAAAAACATTTCAGATATGAAATAAACACTTTCATAAAAGCAGCTGTGATGCAATGCATCATTTCTGTCTGACCTGAGTTATGGAATGAACTTCAGTTGCCAGGATCAAAGCTGAGGGGAGGGAGGCTTGGTTTTGAAGGTGCTGGAGCTCTGAGTAGCACAACTAATAGGTAAATTCAAAGTCCCTTGGAGTCAGAATCACCTAAGTTAGAAATACTTGCTTTTTTCCCCTCTGCTCTCTGTTGGCCATTCTAAAAAGCTGGACTTGTCAAATCAGGGCATTTTATATGCCCTGATTTGCTAAATTAAAGAAGTGATAGGGAAACTCCCCACCATATCTCATTAAACCAATGATGGCTTTCCCAACTGAAGCGTGGAAAGGGTGTTTAACTTGCTGCAGATATGACATTAAAGCTCTTCATTTCCAAGAGGAAAAAGAATTGCTACAACTAAAAATCTTCTCAACTAAACATCTGTTAAAACTGCTTGTAGATCAAGGGTCTCATGCTGCTTAAACACTGGGGGTCCAGTCTCAATCTTTTCCCCCCAAGGTCTTTCGGGAGTATACATAACCAAATACAACCATATAGCTAAAACATCTGGAATGTTATCCTCCAAAAAGAAATTATTTCTTGTAATATACAAGGAAAATTTGTGTTTCACAAATGTGAAACTACAGGTCACATCTCTTCAGTATCTCCTTAGTGGTCAAGATTACTGATGGGCTAATATCCAGGATCCAGGTCCTTAATGGGTTCAGATAACTACATTTATTCCAAAAACCTTAGAAACATCAGAGTTATTTCCAACTCCAAGTGTGTGCAGTTAGTTTTCTGCCATGGCCTGAGGAGTCAAATCATTTCCACAATCTTGTGCAAATTCCTAAACCTCTTCCCACAGCAGTAGCCAATGCTGTTGACAGTCCACTAGAAACAGGGATCAACTTTTTCCCTTTGTCCACCCCTTCCATTTTTTCCTTTTTGCTGTTTATGATCCCCATCTTTCCCCACTCCCATCCCAAGCACTTTGAACACAGAAGGAGAGAGCAGCAGCCATCAGGTAAATGAGTGGTTGTGCATGGACACAAATAAAGAACTGATTCTGTTCCAGCTCAGGTTAAGCATCTCATAATGGTCACTACATTGTGAAGGTGAATAGTATGAGTAACAAATAGTCATGATCTCAGTGAATAAAAAACAACTGGCAGCCTATATGGGCATCTAGTCTGGGAAAACTTAAAAATAAAATAATAACAGCGCCAATGAAAAATATGAAAACTCTCCCAGCAGCTTGTGGAAAGGGTGATTCTTAGTCAGACCTTACACTGACTTTCATTTTACACTGGCACTTTATTTTACACCTACTCAAAATACTGATCCCTGAAGACTTCGGCTAGCATTCTATTTAGTAATTACAATGTCGTAAGCCTAACCTATGGCATCATAATTATTCCAGTTCACATTTTCAGTTGTTGCATGGCTGCAATGAACAAAGTGTCATTTCTAATTAGTCATGTCATCTCATGTTGTCCAAAACATGACAGCCTCAGTTAAGTAATGTTTTTCCCAGAAGAGGTCAGGCTTGATGTGCTCTTGGACCATATATTTGTGTAGGGTAAATAATAAATTGTATTCAAACTACTCTGAACCTCTGATAAGGGGATATGAATCTGGAGCATGCAAAGGACTGGGCAATTCGGGTATTCCTGAAGGTTGGCTTGTAGTAGGATACCTAATAAAAAAGAAAACAAAATTCTGCCTTTTTAATAGTTGTGGGGAAACATGTAACTTCCACTTCATTCAATCTACGCCTCCCTAAAAGCTCTCTTCTGCATACCTCTTAAACAGATTTTCCTGTATTCCATGCAGCAACATTAGATCATGTATGGGCAGATTTAAAAGTGCAAGATCTACTCTGTTATTTTGTATTTCCCAAGCTCTATCAAGGTATACAGTTCTGACAGAGATGCAGAAAATGAAGGGAATCTCTGAACACCCACTAAAATCAAGAAACAGTGATCTGTACCAGAGCACAAGCCCAAATAATTTCACATTTCATCTCAAGTTCCCTTTCTTAGAAAATTAATTTGATGGGAAGGCAAACATTATTCTTTGTTTTGAGTCTTCGTTAACTGTTTACTGGGGTCCCTAAAATATATTTAGTTACTAATTTAATATACTAGCTTTCTGTCAGGACTAGATTTGGTATACAATGAATATAGACTGGTAAACCTGATCTGGCGGACTTTAAACTAGGTTGTGTGTTGGAGAGTGACATTATTCTTGGGAACAGTAGTTTATCAAGGTCCAAAGTAAACAGACAAAAGGCTAAAGAGAAGGTTGGACAAACACAAGTACCAAGCAGTGAGGGGACAATAATATCAAACAGCTAAAGGGAATGTCCTATGGGTTTAGATGTCTTTACACTAGTGACCAAAGCATGGGTAATAAACAAGATGAGCTGGAACTCTTAGCAGTACAAAACAGTTATGATGCAATAGGCATAACCAAAACCTGATGAAACAAATTCTATAATTGGAATGTAGCAATAGAGGGATATAATCTTTTTCAGGGAAATAGACCAAACAGTGGACTAGCATTATATGTCAAAATATTTACATATGTGAAGAGATGCAAGACTTCAATTCTGAAAACTAGTTTGAGAGCATCTGGAGAAGAATTAAGGGAACAAGGACTAAAAAGGGTATTCACCAATGGTTCCACTACATCCTGGAAAGTGGAGTGCTGCATGATTCAGTCCTGGACCCAGCACTGTCCAATATCTTTATTAATGACTTGGATGAAGGTTTAGAGGGCATGCTGATCAAATTTGCAGATGACATGAAATTAGGATTGATAGCTAATACTCCAGAGCATAGGATCAGAATTCAAATGACCTTAACAGATTAGAGAGCTGGGCCAAAACTAACAAAATGAATTTCAACAAGACAAAGATACTACACTTAGGCAGAAAAAATGAAATGCAAAGATACAGGATGGGTGATACCTGGCTTGAAAGCAGTTAATGTGAAACAGGTCTTGGAGTCTTCATGGACAACAAGTTGAACATGAGCTAACAGTGTGATGCAGCAGCTAAAAATGTCAATGGGATTTGGGGTTGCATCAAAAGGAGTATAGTGTCTAGATCGAGGGAAGCCATGTGTAATAGATCTAACCTTTGCCGGCTAGGCCGAAGCCTAAGAGTCAGTGGGCTGAGTCTCCATCTTGATAGGGAAGCTTAGAAGAGCTGACATCTTGGGAGAGGGGAGGAGTCAGCCGACTCCTGATTGGTTTAAGCACCAAGGGGAGGAGTTGGGTGTGAGTGAAAAAGGCTGTCACTTCTGACAGGAGGAGAGAAGGGTTCTGAAAGAACAGGAAGAAGGGTTCTGACAGGAGGAGAGAAGGGTTCTGAAAGAACAGGAAGAAGGTTCTAACGAACAGAGAGAGAAGTAGGATTTTAGCAGAGAAGGATTTAGACAGGGAGAAGGAAGCTTTAGAGTGAGTCAAGCTGTTAGGGAATAAGAAAGGGACAAGGGCTTCAGTATTACTGTACTTGGAGGGTCAGTGAGGAAGACTTGTCAACTTGTATTAATAGAGATAGTACAAGGGAGCTTATTACCCTGGGGAGTAGACTGGAGAAAGTCTAGTTACTCTGTGAGACAGTCAGGGGGACTGATCTTAGGAACACACTGTTTCAAAGAGTTGAATAGTGTGGGGAAGGGAACTCACTTCAAGTAAAAGCTACACCTTTTGTGGAAGTCTTATATCTAATAAGCCTAAGCCTCAGTAACAGAAATACGCATGTGTACCACTCATTTTATGAGTTGCCATATTCTTGAAGTTCAATAAACCTGTTATTAGTTCATCTTTAACTGGTGTCTGCCTCAGTCTGTCGTATTCAGTGAAATCAAGTCAGCCTAAAAACCTCTTTACAGTCCAGTCAACAAGTAAAGGAGCTCATAAAGAAGAATAGAAGCCAGGGTGCATATTACCTCTAACACATTCACACCTTTGTTTCCTCAAACAATAAAATTGAGGTGGTGGTGCAAAAATCTACCAGAATCATTGGTCTCTAACATCTTTAGTTATTACCTCACTAAAATTTTTGTCATACATGCGCTAAGGGACACCTCATTCCTTAATCCTGTTTACATTGGTGGCAGCGGTGGGATAGAAAGGTTTTCCCCCCTGCCAACTGCGGAAAGGTCGTTAGTCCCTATTACATTGGTGGCAGCGGTGGGATAGAAAGGTTTTTCCCCCTGCCAACTGCGGAACAGACGCTAGTCCCTATTACACCATGGTTCCTCTCTATTCTGCTTTGGTTAGACCTCACCTGGAATATTCTGTCCAATACTGGGCACCACAGTTCAAAAGAGATATTGACAAGCTGGAAGGTGTCCATAGGAGAACAACTTAAACGATCAAAGGTCTGGAGACCATGCCCTAGGAGGAGCATCTTAAAGAACTGGGTATGTTTAGCCTGCAGAAGAGAAGATTGAGAGGAGACATGATAGGCATGTATAAATATGTGAAACAATGCCATAAGGAAGGAGTAGGCTTCCTTTTTTCTGCCCTGGAAACTAGGACTCGGAGCAATGGGTTCAAATTACAGGAAAGGAGATTCCATCTGAACATTAGTAAGAACTTCCTGACTGTAAGAGATATTCAGCAGTGGAACTCTCTGCCTCGTGTGGTGGAAGCTCCTTCCTTGGAAACCTTTAAGCAGAGGTTGGATGACCATCTGTCAGGGGTATTTTGATTGTGCTTTTCCTTCATGGCAGGGGGTTGGACTAGATGGCCAATATGGTCTCTTCCAACTCTATGATTCTATGATTCTAGGCATATAATAAAAACACCAAATAAAAATGTTGGGAGTCAGAAAGCATTGCAATACTACTAGTAGTGATCTAGAGATCTACCAATAGGTAGAAATCAACCCACCTATACCTTAGAGGACACTCTAATCCAAGGTTTCTCAATTTTTTTTCAGTCGTGGAGCAAAAGTTTCTTATGGAGCCCCAATAAATGTTTTTATACACACACACACATATCAGGCATGGTCAAACTTTTGGACACAAGGGCCGCATTGCATTTTAAAATTTGACGGATGGGGCCGGCCAGTGACAAAGGGATGGAGAGTGTTTGTGTGAACTAATTGAAGAAAAACATGAGAAAAATCCTATGAATGCTGCACATACCTCATTTGTAGTGCAAAAAAGAATGAAAGAACAACACAATATTTAAAATGAAGAAAAATTTAACCAACTTAAACTTAAGTGGAGTTTCAGTGGAGAACCCCAGGGGCCATTCAGTCTAACTCCCCTTCTGCTATGCAGTAAAAGCACAATCAAAGCACTCCAACAGATGGCCACCTAGCCATTGTAAAAATAATAATAACAACAACAATAACAACAGAAACCCCAGGGGCCATCCAGTTTGATCAAAGCACCCTCCCCCCGAGCGGTGGGAGGGAAACAGGGTTTTGGAAGCAAAGAAGTGGGGGGTCTGGGCAGCAAGAAAAAGAGGGAGCCAGGTGGGAAAGAGTCTGTGCCCTGGGAGGATGCTGCTGCAGCTGTTTTGACAGCTCCAAACTTTAATTTCCTTGCATTTCTCAGGAGGAGGAGGAAAGAGAAGAGAAGCAGCATGGTGCCACGGAGCCTTTCACTATCACTTGTGGAGGATAGTTTAAGAACCCCTCCTAAGAAACAGCTATATATATACTTCCAGACAGGCATGCATTTCTGTCCCCACTGCACACCAAAAACCCAACTTTCCCAGGGGAGGAGGAGTGGCTACATGCCATCCCAATATCAATTGGAAGTAAGTCCCCACAGGCCCAATACCCCATTAGACCTGAGCCTTTCAGGAAGGCTCAGATCTAAGGGGGTATTTATTTAATTTGGTATAAATGAGGTTATTCCAAATTAATTCGTATTTACCAGGGACTTCACTTGGACGTCCCCGGTAAAAATCCAGACAGGTCCCATGTTTTTGGTCTGTCTGGTTGGGTCTACTGTTGGGTAAATGTGAACCCCTTATTCCTACTGGCTTTTCAGGCAATGGTTAGAGGTGAAACTATTACTTAGATTTACCAACTCTGCTCCCTACCAGATGAAAGTTTGTTCATATCCTGGTGACCTTTAGATTTGACATTTTATAATGCATCCCAAATGGAACTGGTTTTCACAATATAAGTGTCCACTTGAGGCCTGTGTGAACATCATTATTCTCTCTAACAGCTAGTGAAGGCCAACACAAATTAAGCCAGAACACACCACTGACAAGGAAGAGGTATGAGACTTGGAGATAAAAGAGCTGACAATATGGTGAAAATGCCTCCTAAGAAACGGGCATCTTTAATAGTCATAGAATGTTGGGTGCTCATCGAAAAAGAGAAATGGAAGCAGAGAACAGAATGGAGTAAGAACCTTGGAGGAAGGCTGACACGTGGAATAGAAACACTTAGAATCATAGAATCATTCTATTAGAAAGTGAGGATAAACTAAAATATTTTGCTACTGGTACCAAGTATTTCTTTCAATGATGAACCTTGACCAACCACTTAGAAGCAAAACAGGACTCCCACATATTATCAAGCATGCTAAGGTAACATCAAGGTCATCAGAATAAGATAGGCAGAGGAAAATGGGAAAGTGCTCATGTACATTTCCTAACTACACAGAAGTAACTGCATCAGTTATATGTATTGCTGATAAAATGCACTTTTTAATGCCACAAATATAAAGGATTCCAATCCCCATGCTGATCTTACTACTTCAAGCTAACTACAGACCACAGAATCACCCTAATTTCCCATTCCTTGCCTTTGTTAACAACACTTTTATATTACATCTTTCTCCAGTTCCATTCTGCCAGCAAAAAAATGAAGTTGTTGCCCTTGATGGCAATAGAGAAGTCACTAATAGAGAGGCCATTGAAGGAAGAGATGAATCAAAAGATTTCTAAACACCCAACAGGATCCACTGCAAGAGTGGTGTCAAGCCTGTGGCCCTCTAGGTGTTTTGCACCTCAGCTCCCAGAATTCTTGGCCATTGGACAAGCTGGTGACGGCTTCTGGGAGTTGGCGTCTGAAACATCTGGAGGGCTATATGTTTGTCACCTCTGCACTACAACATCTTGTCGCACATCACATTTGAATTACCAACTACTCTATAGTGCTCATATCAGTTACCAGTTTACTTCTAGAGCCAATTCAACATGCTGCATTTCGCCTCTATATTTCCATGTAGCCGATCCCTATTTCAATAAGCTATTTCAGGATTATGTAGGAATAGTTTTCCCTCTGTGAGCTTTCCTAAACTTTCCTAAACTTTAAGAGTTTAAAAACAGCTTGTGCTCCTAGACCTAACTTTAACACACACACAAATATAGTAAAATCCTGCAGGAGCAGGACCTCTTTGCAATTGTTCTCAAATTGAGAAAGGTTTTCCTTTTATAGTGTTCTTTGGCTTCTTTTTGGAAAAATGCAAAAAAAAATACTATTTCATTACACTGTCATCACTGCTGAACTCAACAAGGAACATTGGTTCCTCACTCTAAATGTCTCAAACTGTTTTATATATTTATAATATTGCTTTATTATCTGTAAATTATGTGATTTTTTTACAATGTAATTTATAAATAATTGGATACCAGCAGAAAATGACTTTATTTAGGTTGGGAAATATTCTACAAATGTACCAAAACATACAAAATGTTTAAACATTTGAAGTAATATATGAAATAGTAAAACAATTATAAATCCATCTACTAATCATCAATAAATCATCATCAGGATCATGTTTTGAAGATGCTGTCCCTTTCAGCATGTGTTAGGATTTCTTGTGATGCTCAGGATAAACAGCAAGAAGTATTAGCTATACTACAGAACATATCATTTTTAAAATTATTTCCCAACCTAAGTAAAGTCATTTTCTGCATACACATTTTTCTCTTAAAAATTATAGCCCTTTTTATAAAAACCCTGAATTTAAAACACTTGAAAACACACAAAGACAAATGATATGAAGGAAATCGAAACAGAAGAGGGGGGTGCATTTTTTCCCTGAAAGCCTGAGTTCACAGAAGGGGAAACACTCAGAGAGTAAAATGCATATCAGCTTGGTTTTCAGCTGAGTCTACTAGTCTCTCTTGCACGTAATTCCACTCTTCTCCATCCCCCACCTCCAATCATAACAAATTAGTCTAACACTTGATATTTGTCATATCTTAATAAGGAAGAAAAGCCTCGACAGAAAAAAAAATTAAATCAGGAGGTGACAGGAAACAAAACACCATTTTGTCTTGAATTTGCACAGCCTAATTTATAGTAATACAACAGAACCTAGGAGTTCTGGTAAATGTCAGAGCAGCAGCACTCATTACATATGTTGATAGGTATGAACCGAAGTCTCTGTAGGCCTTTCAAAAATTGCACACAGCCGATTTAATGCAAACCAGAAGTCTCTGGCTGCTGGATGAACATTCAGACTCGTTCCCATGTGGATATTAAGAGGAGGGGGCTTTCTTTTCACTCCTCATTTATTTACAGTTGAAGGGTGGGTCTTTTCAGAGTGAGCCCAGGGCCAACTAACGATGGATTTGGTTTGTGGGAAGACACATCCCACTTCCACAAAACTCTCCAACCACAGCAGAGAAAGCACCATGGTTTATATGTAACCTCTTCCCCCACCTAGCATCTGCCTTGCCCAATCTCGTCTGGGACAGCTCCAATAACAACATCTGCTTGGCAGCTTTTCAAACCCATGGATAGTTATCTAACTGAGGCTTTTGTGCTGCACTGTTTATTCTGTGTGAAGAAATGCCTCTTTAGTTGAAAGAGTACTTTAGAAAAGCTGTGCAGCTATTAGCAAGTGAAGCACAAGGCTAATAACCCCCACCTGCTCATCAAATTAATTATGACATCTGAGTCATTATAGCTCAGAAAGAACATACAACTACAGAATTGTCACAAGCAGAAACAAATACATTGTATGTTAGAAACAAAGAAGAAATTAAAGCCAGCAGAGGACAATGACCTTCCCTATCTTTTTTTAAAAGTTTTTTAAAAATTGATCATTTATTTCTTTTCAAATTATATTTCAGTACAAAATGATACACGCAACGATGGAGGCTAAAACTCTGTAACAAGGAAAGAAAAATGGTAACAATTTTATTAACTCTGGTGCTGGAAATATAAACAGGCACTTTGAGAAACCTAATTCAAAAACCATAATGATCTTTGTATCTATCACCTAGGTGTTCTAAACCCAAAAGTCGTCTATATAAATAAAAATGTAATATTCGTTTGTGGGATTAACATAACTCAAAAACCACTGGACGAACTGACACCAAATTTGGACACAATACACCTATCAGGCCAACGAGTGACCATCACTCATAAAAACACTGACAAACACAGCAGAAGAGACTTAAAAAGCCAAAAAAAGCAAAGAGATGCTACAGAGCATGAGCAAAAACGCATCCCCCAGCAAACAGAACACACAATAGCATATCCACACTCTCTTCTGGACTACAGTTCCCAGCATCCTCTAGACCAGTCCCTTTAGGAGAGGAGGATGATCCAAATGCACTGCTTCCAAGCTGCAAGCTTTCCTCTCCTTGGATTTCTTTGAGAGCATCCCAGTCCCTGCATATTTCCAATTTCCTATTCCTAGACTGCAACTCCCAGCAATCCTCCAGATAGAGAGATTAGAGAGGTAGGTAGGTAGGTAGGTAGGTAGATAGATAGATAGATAGATAGATCAGGAGGACTGCTGGGAGTTGAAGTCCAAGAAGGAAAAAAGGGGAGAAAGAGGAAAGGAAAGGAAATCTGGGGAGGGGGAGGAAGGAAAGAGGAAGAGAAGGAAGGAAGAAGGAAAGAAAAAAGGAAGGAAGGAAGGAAGGAAGGAAGGAAGGAGAGAAAGACATAAGGGAGGGAAGGTTGGCCACAGCAACGCGAGGCCGGTACAGCTAGAGTTAATATAAATATACACAGGTCTTTTAAAATATATGTAAGTGTTTATTTTAAGATCTCTGAAAAACCATACAGATTTTCGGCAAAACGTATCAGGCAGAACTACCATTAATATAAAGCTCTGGGTTTGTTTGTTTTTAAAATTATGTTAAGGAAGAAATGTTGTCATAGTAAGTACCTACATTTTCGGTACTACAGTAGTTATCAGACATACTGCATTCCATAACTCTAGCAGACATGAAACAATGCCAGTTTCAAGAAACACGATTCAGATAAAATGCAACATTTAATATCATGTTGGGTTGTTCTACTTATGAATGTGCACTACAGTTATTTGCAGTTAAGGTATGCATTTGCAATATTTTATAACAATCATTTGGACACAATTTTATGTCAGCTCTATATTTCTGAATCCTGAATTTTTCTTTTCGAATAAGAGTGAAGGTAAGATGATAAGACATATAACAAGGTTACTAGTTATCAATGAGTTGTACTGGATTATACCCATTACTTACACAATGTTCTCTGTTTTAGAATACCTTAAGCACTCATATATAAGTCTAGCAATTTTAGTAAAAATAATCAACCCAAAAAACCTGCGTTGACTTATCCATGGGTCAATATGAATACTGTACCTAAACTCTTCTCAAAAGAAAGGAACTATCCCCTTCTCTGAGTAAAGAAAGACCAGATCTTACTCCATTCCAGGATTAAGCTAAAAGAATCACCAATTCCTTCAATGATTTCCACCATTACGCTACTTCTGGCCTTTCTGAATGCCTGGGCAGGAAATGGCAATGGTGGCCAAGGGCAACTGGCTGCCTGAAGTAACACTGGTGCTCTCTTCTCTCCATTCAATGACCCTCGACTATTCAGAGATCATTTCAAAATCCTTATTTTTTGCTGTTTTACAACACCCAAAATATATACATGAAAAGAATTATTTACAGAACTTGTATGCATGCATTATCTCCTATCACTACCAATCAAATCACTCAACTATTATGTCCATTGAGGATACATTCAAAGATCCTCTGTGGTTACCTGAAACTGTGGATAACAGCTAACTGTATATAACATTAAAATCACATCATATCTACATTAAAAGAATGAAGTTGCATTTATCTAAAGTTAGCACAAACTGAAAGAAGTCTCCCACAAAAGCATTCTCTTCTTACAGTAACCCCCTGTACAGCCAAAAACCCAATTGTACTGGCCACGGGACAGCAGGGAAGATAAAACATTCAAATTTTATTGCACTAGGCTAGCAATAGATGCCTTCCAGTTTATGTTTATCTCATGGATTGTTGACTTCAAGATACTTCATCATCATGGCATTAGAAGGTCCAATGTAGAGGAAATGATGACATGGAAAGTACCTAATGACCCACGAATGCCAGATTCTTCAGATATTATACATACATCAGTGCATTAAAGATACCGATATGGAAAATGTTTTTGAGGTAGTTAACCAAATAAGATAATTGTTTGAAACTCAATTCTCACGTATCAACGAATCTGGAAATGGTACACACAATTTATCTTAAACATTTAATGGCAAAAGGAGCAATGATGTAATTTTTCTCCACTTTAGAAAATGTTCAAATGCCATAGGTCCATAACAAGAGGCAACTGGTGATGCCGTGTACGTATGTATCAACTAAGACAAAAACATGAGGAAGCTGGGCAGGTGATAACCCTAGTCTTTTCAAACTATGTGGCATTAAAAGCAGAGATCTGTAACCTGAGAAACTTGCAAATACACATCACTAAGTGCACACTGGAACTGCTAGCATGAACAAACCATAGGTCAGATTGTTATCTGGAACAGCAATCCTAAATTTATCTCAGAAGCAATCCCGAATATGTTTGAAGCATCCAAAATTCAGATCCTATTCCAACCTGTCCAATCAATCTGGAATCCATTTCAGGGCATAATTTCTCCCTCATTTTCATAATTCCATAATATTCATAATGGTAACAGGTCACCAGCATCAGCTAATAAGTGTACATTCTTCTTAAAAGTATTCATTAAAATAACCATGTGCACAGAATTCATGTGCTGCAGCTATTTAAAAAAGGTCTCCCACTTGTAAACACAGCAGGGGATGTGGAGGGAATTAATGCTACATTGCTCAAAATACTTTAAAAGTTATTTTAATGATTGGTTCCCACAAATTATGGAATTTTTTTGCCGTAGTTTATAACAACCATGGACTCCACAGAAAACAAGCAGAGTATTTTACAGCATACCCATATTCTTGTGTTTTTGGCGTTTCGTGAGCTGATAATACAGATCATTGTAGAAAGGAGATTTTTGCATCTGGAGAGCAACTTCATATTTTTCCAAGTTTATCTGAAGTGGGAGGGGAGCAAAAGCAGTGAGCATAAAAAAGCACTCCTCACCTATCTATTGCCCACTCCTTGCCAGAATCTACCCTGCTGCTGACATCAATCATGTTTTGCGTGCCATTCTGTCCATGTATTTATAAAAGGAAAGGAGTATCATTTTATTATGCAGTCTACCTCTCTAAACTCCATTCCTAAAACAGGAGAATACTGACTCATTGTGGTGGATGTGGGACATGTGGTTATTACCCAACTTTTACTTTAGAGAAACTATGTAAAGCTTGAAACCTTTAAGCTAAAACATGATTAGTTAGTTCAGTAATAGATATCTTAGAACCAAGTCTTTATTCTCTGCTTTCTATTTTGAGTATATGCAAGCAAAGCTATGCATGTGTGGGAATGCTAGAGACATATTTTGATAGATTGCCCCCTCCCCTTTTCAAGATGAATTGCTTTGGCACTATTGTCTGCATACTTTTTAAGAAATGAAAGTGCATGCCAGAAAGAGTGTGAGTGTTTCATAAAGTTCTGCAGATCCTAGATCACACACAGCAAACTGATTCTCATATCCACTTAATCTCAGTACACATCTCCACCCCTACTTCCTTCCCAATGGTATGCAGCCTTGAAAACACAAATGTTCAAGTTTCCTGGAGCTAAGCTAAAGAGGAAAAGTCCCATTCCCAAGGGCTATAGCTACATGCTCTTGGCGCCCTGTAGCTGTTAACTGTAGTAAAATATAATGTGGCACTTCACCACAATTAACCACAAGGGAAACAGCCTCCCCCCTCTTTGATGATATTTAACAGATAACACTATGGATTCCAGATGTTATCTACAAACAAAGAGTTCTGAAACCAAATGAATGTACATGTTTTGTGCTGAAAGAGAATTGAGTATCAAGCCAACTTTGATTTAGTTAAGAAACTACTCATGGCACAAATGTTAACCAAGAAAATAAATGACTGTAGTTTGGAACAAATCATGCACACAAAGAGTACATTAAAATGTATAGGAAGGCTTATAGGTAACAGAATATTATTTAAAAACATTTCAGAAAACCCCGTAAAGGAGTGCCATGCATTTTAATGAAAGGAGTACAGTAAATAATATTAAAGCTTACATTTGATATACATCAATGAATGAATGTTTGAAAAATACCAACAGTTTATCTATTTGCGTGTGTATTTTTCCCCTGCGTATTAAGCTGTTTGTTCTATATTACTACTTTTCAGGTGAAGGTACAAGATCAAGGAAGTAAGCAAAAATGTCCATTAGAAGGAAATTATGTCTCTCATGCAAAATGTGATAGTAGCCAGTGTTCATTAAGAATGGATAAACCAAAAAAAGAGTCAGTTGAATATTTGAATTAAAACTATAATAATACAACAACAACAACAATTCTTTATTGATTAGTCAATTTTGACCATATCAAAACATGCAAAACATACACATACAGTAAAACCATATATGAATACAAGGCATCATGGCCTACTGGCCTGTTGACCCACTCCTAAATAATTGAGCAATAATACGGTAAGTTGAATAACCAGACCACAGCCAACTCAGTAAGTATCACATTGCATCTCTAGATATATGCAACTCAAACAAAATACCCAGGATCTCAAAAGTCTGGAAGTTGACCAAGCTATGTCACACTTCAGATATCTTTGACATTTTTAATATCAGTCTTTATGGGATGTACTACTGAGCTTTTCAGATACTGTTAGACTATATGTCCTAAAAGCTCTAACCCTTCGTCATGTCAGTGTTTTTTGTAAGTTGCAGTTCAACAACTGAGGGTTGTAGTCCAATGGATTTAGTAATGTTCTGAGAGTATACGGTATCAAGTTTGACACACCAGTGGTGAACAATGATAAATTCTTTATAACTGTTTTCAGGGATAAGGTCCACTGATTGGAATGCAGCCTACTGATACACATGACTGGTGTCTTACTACCATCTACTCCCCTGCCCAGCAACCCTGTTTAACAACGCTACAATTATTGGCTGAAGAATTGTTTTAAATAACTGCTTTTCAATGCTCTATTTCTATTATGATGCCCCCATTTTAAACCACACTAGGGCCTTTTCAATTGCTGGATGGTGTGTTTTAAATTATTTTAGAAATAAACAAACAAAACATTAGAAATCCATACCACTGTACTCCATGCTTTTCAGGTTTTTGTTTTAACACAAAAAACTTTGTTTACATTTACATTTTTAGAGAAGCCTAAAAAATTCCATAGCCAACAATAAAGCTTCTGAGCTTTCTAAAACAACAAACTATACTACAAGAATCTATGAATTTCATGTTTGTTTGCTGAATCGGTTTTTCTTTTAGACATCCATGCTCAATTTCCAATGTGAAAATATTCCTGAAAAAGTAACAAAATATCCCAACAAGGAGTGCCCTATGCTTTGATGTTTAAAGCATAGAAATTCAATGTGCTTTGTTTGCTGTGTAGTGTTCAATTCACATAAATCCATGATGAACTGACCTATAGTTTTATTGCCTTACATTTTGATCTGCTTCGATAATTCAAATTCAACAGTTCGGACCCAATGTGTAAACCCAACACACTTGATTTCCCATGGGAGAAAAGCAACTGTAGTTTGGAAAGAGAAATTGTGAATTTCTTTTTTGTAGACACTCTGTAACAGGGAGAAAAAAAACTTGCAGTCGCTTGTTCTCAGCCAAGATGACTTTATTATTATAATTTATCGATATAGTACCATCACTGTATATGGTGCTTTACAAGTAAAAGGCCAAAAAAAAATCTAATTCCCTGCCCTAAGGCTTACAATCTAATCAAGACATGACACAAAAAGAAAAGGTGATGATGGTGCTATGGGAAGGGATTAGGTCCAACAGATACAGCCTCTTCTTCTCTTCCTCTAAAGTCAGAATAATGACAGTTAGGATAGAAGATGGGCCTTCCACCTACAGCTGGGTCTAGGCATGATGGAGTTATGCATGTCTCCTCTCCCTCTAAGGCCAGTGCCAGTTAGGATGGAGAGGAGGGCCTCCATCAGCTTCTGGGTTTAGGCATTATGAAGCTGTGCCTGAAGTTTCTTCTTCTCTCCTTCTGAGGCCAGGTCAGTGGCAGTTGGGGTAGAAAGGAAGACCTTCATCTGCTTCAGGGTCTAGGCATAGTGGCGCCTTTTCTCACTTCCTATACCCACTCTGAAATGTAAACCTTAATTTTGCTTGTGCGATATCTGATGTATCCATATAAGTTACCTAATTTAAAAGCATTAGAGGTTTTCCCTTATAACGGAATGCCTGTTTATAATAAATACGTTTTCCACAACTATCTACCTACATCAATTGGCTAAATTGTAGTCACATTAGAACTACTAAAATATTTTCAAGTCTGCTGGAGGCGGCCATTTGCCCATCTTTAGCATTTGTTTCAGTGTTCCTTGGTAGAAAGACAATCCAGGAAGCTGTGTACTTTTAGAATGGAAGTCACATTAGAAAGAAAAAAATCATTGCAAGTTTGCTGTGTATAGTTTATTCAAGAACTCTAGAAATCATGGCTTTACATGTGAATACACCAAAATTGATAGGACTAAGAAATAATGGCTGTAATTAAGATGAAGAACTATTGCTCTGACTACTGCTTAGTGAAACATGCATTATGTATTTTGCATTGGATTAAAAATAATGCAGACTAATAGTCATCTGTTTGCCATTCAAAATTAGTATTTTCATTTGGGGGGGGGGTTGGCACTTTATGGTAACATGTTTTACATCTTTGAATACAAGACAGAAAGCTATCACAATAAAATTAACACATCAAACTCTTGCGAATCAGGAACTTAATGCAAAGTGATCAAGTCTCAAGTTCAAATGTGTGTCAATGTGCATAATTATCTGGCAGAGTATTTTAACAGCTCCAGATCTCCGTATGTGTTTAAGCACACATGCACGTGCATGCACACGCGCACACACACATGCAAACATTTGCAAGAATTTCCAGAAGTGTGCCGAGGCATGTTTTTGGTTATGTGCCAAATTATGTGCTTCTGTTTTTGGCATTCAAATATGGATTAGACAGATGCACAAGCATGTAGAATTTGGCAAGTAGTGACAACGGTCTAGTCTGAATTTAGTTATTTAATCTTTTCATGAGACTTGCTAGTTGAAAGCATTAAGAGAAACTTATTTGATATACCTTTCTTAATCCATACTTTATCATTTGTCACGTATTAAAAGCCATAGTATTTTCCACAGGTAATTACTAAATGAAGGCAGTATAACTTTGATACTTTTTGCATTGTATACACCTTTCATTATTTTTAAGGGAGTCACACCTCACAAAGGTTGGGAGCCACTGCTCTACAGAATTTTTTATGGGTGCTTCTTTAATTTTTGGAAATAAACAAGTATATGACCCACATATATTCTAGGGATTAAAAATATTAATTGAGAAAGGCACATATGAGCATAGGCCCTGGAACGGGAACAATGATTGTTAAAGCCTTAGCTCTTCAGAATAGACAAAGACGAAGTGAGTCCCACCCTCCCTAAAATGATCTGGAAAGGCTGAACCAAGACTGCACCTCCCACTTTCACCAAAAAAATCTTAAGAGAAACTATAGCTGAAATAAATATTGCCTAGAAAACTTAGTGATAGGGTCATCATAACTAGGAAATGACTTAGAATCATAGAATCATAGAGCTGGAAGAGACCTCATGGGCCACCTAGTCCAACTCCCTGCCAAGAAGCAGGAGAGGCACAGAACAAAAACAAATACAGTAGAGTCTTGCTTATCCAACATAAACGGGCCAGCACAACGTTGGATAAGTGAAAATGTTGGATAATAAGGAAAAGCCTATTATATGACAAATTACATTATGATTTTACAAATTAAGCACCAAAACCTGTTTTATAACAAATCAACAGAAAAAGCAGTTCAATACATGGCAACATTATGTAGTAACTACTGTATTTACGAATGTAGCACCATAACATCACAATATATTGAAACAGCTATGGATCCGGATGGGAGGCAGACTGCATTGGATAATACAGAACGTTGGATGAGTGAAGGTTGGATAAGCGAGACTCTACTGTAAGTTCTATGCAAAGTTACTTGACTGTAGGTCCTACTAAATATGAGGAAGCTCTCAAACTGACATTGCACTCATAATTGTGTTCACAGTCAAAAGTTGGATGAGCTATGTTCCCCCACAATCTCCCATTCCCTCCAAAACTATGTCAAAATTGTAACAGTTTGGGTGTGGACGTCACGCCTGAGATTTTGTGCTGCCACATTAACTGAGTACTAAAACAAAGGATATGGATTCATAAATAAATCCCTCCATCACTGTCAAGTCCCCTCAAAACTACATCAAAAACCCATGTTACTTGTGTATTATTTGTTTATTTATTTGTTAACTGCATTTCTATACCACTTTTCTCACCCCTGGGGGGACTTAAAGCGGTTAAAATGGCAAATTTATGGCATCCTACAAACCTAGTCTTCAATTCTCCATGCAAATGTGGAAATGCTATATTCAGAATACATCAAAAATCAACTGAACCCCCAGCACTTCACCAACTGCAACATTCAGCCCACAATATTTGCAACATTTATGGTCCAAAAGAAAACTGACACAAAATCATGGCAGAGAACAGAGGGGATATGAGATCAAGTATTTGTAGTTTACACACCAAATGTGACTGCAGTTTTTAATCTTAAGGTAGATGAAGTAAACAAGATGTTAACAGTCCTCATAGCCTTCTTTGGATCAATTCATGCCTTATGATATTTCTTTGATTAAATTTTGATGCTACTGGTGGTAGTGATCCCGCATTTCTTCCAAAATTGAGATTCAAGGTTGTTTGAAAATAAATTCAATTTTTGGTAGTATTTTCCTTTTAACACTGCCACTGCCTTCATTGGAGTTGCAATATTACTCCTTAATCGTCATTATTACTATTCCACCAAATGTGTGACCATGACATTCCTTTTAACAAGATTAACTACATTGAACTGGATTATGAGTCTACATTGCCACATAATCCCAGTTCAATGAAGTAAATCTGCATTCTGAAATTGGGGGTCCTTCCAGACAGGCCCAAAACATGAGGCCTGTCTTGCTTTTTACCTAAGGCATCCAAATGATGCCTCAGGTAAAAGTGAATTAATGCAGAGTAAACTGGGTTTTTCCTGTGCATCATACTTTCAAATGCAGAATTATTACAAATTATGAATTTTCAGTATTAAACTCCATTATTAGACAAATTCTTCCTTACAACAAGACTACATGTATCGATGGATTTTGCTGTTAACCATCAGAATTACCACTCCATTGCTGAGTATGGTATTAACTTCAATTAAAATGTACTTTGAGTTTGCCAACTATTCTAGCAATGAGATACTGTATTACTACAATAAAGACCTAATACTTTCCTACAAGGAGAATCCTAAACAGGAACAAAGTTTACAACAGTGCAAAGTACATGTAATGGGGCAGAATCAAACTGTGGCTTCAGATCCTGGCTTGTTCTAAGGAAATAGGTTTTAAAGCCAAATGTTTCTCTTCATCAGTGTGAAAGGGAAGAATGATGGGTACATAAGCACTATACCTACTTCTCCAAGAAGGAAACTTGTGAAAAGACCATGATGTATGGCCCTCTAAATATGTATGAAGAAAGTTTGCATCCCATGTATCAACTACTATGAGAATTCCAGGCTGTTGGGGTTCAGCCTGAGTTTGAACTTGAACCTGATTCTCTGTTTGTTCCTCCTGATGCTAATGAAAGTATATTTACTGATGCTAATGGAAATGTACCTTTTGATGCCAATGCTCCTGAAATTAGTGAGGAAGAAACTGCTGTAGGTTTGGAAAATGCCAATGTTCCTGAAATTAGTGAGGAAGGAACTTCTGTAGATTTGGAAAATGAAAGTACCAGTGTTCATGAGAATGTTTCAGAGAGACACCTTGAACTTTCCCTCCCTTCTGCACCTGTTAACTGTAATGACAACAGAAGGGGCCAAATTTGGGAAGACAGAAGTAAATCACTCAGTTTGCGTCGATCCTCCCGAATTCAAGAATTAAAAACATTGGCTTCAAAAAAGAAGGGCGGTTCACGGAACCAATTCTTGAGTTTTAATTGCCTTACGCCGGGCTGACTGTCTCAGTTCAGGCATCGTTTCAGAATTGATGAAGACCTTGGCAGTTCTCCCAGTTCCCTGGCCATAGTTTGGGAAGATTTCTAGGATATTAAGTATGGTTAGTGGATTGCTAACAGGTTCCAGTATTTCACAGTGAGGCTTTTGGTTTTGCTTTGTCCATTTAAATTCATGTTTGCTGATTTTGCTGTGGCTTTTGACTTGCATTTTTCCTTTATTTTGTAACCATTTCTCTTCAATAAAAAAGGATTGTTTTTCACAGCCAAGTGTGGTGGATAGTTATCTTAGGGCCTTGTTCCCTGCTCTGGATTGCAACACAGGCTTCCACCTCTTTGGTGTTGGAATTTGAAAAGGTGGAATAGGGGAGCTGGAACTGACATCAATTTAGTTATGTTTGTAGTTCCATGTGTACTGATCTTAACAGTATGTTTGGGACCATGAAGAATGAGCAAGGAATGAGCACAGAGACTAATTTATTATGATTGCAGATGAAAACCAATGGTCACCAATACGGGGGGGGGGGGGGGGAGCAAATGAAAGTATACACAAGTGTAAAAGGAAGATGTACCAAGACTTACATCCACTTAAAAACCTTAGTTTGAATGTATGTTAGTTCATTAGGATAGGATAGTGATTATTGTCTATTTGTGCACGTTTCTGTTTTTGTTTTTAATGTTGATACGGTCAATGGACTAATCAATAAACTTTGCTTGCTTGCACTTAAAAAACCTTTGATCGACAAACAGTGTCTTTGTAAAGTCTCAAGAATAATACAACACACTGTTACAGAAGGATCTGACAGCAAATCAGACACTTTTGTTCACAACTCAGGCTCCTCTGCCCAGAAACATCAAGAATCCTATAACAAAAGGATGCATTCTTTCTGATTACATTTTTATATTGGTATGCAAATCTTTACAAAATGTTTAACTTGTTCCTTGCAGTGTTCATAATGAATTCTTAGAGCTGTAAAAAAAAATGTAAAACTCTATTTTGTACCTGTTTCACACTTTCATTACAATGGTAATACCATCTGAATGACAGAAAATGTATGAAGTTAGTAACAGTGTATCTGACCACACATAGTAAACAAAATCAAATTAATTACAGCTATTTACATTTCTCACTATTATCTAAATATGTGGAACTATAGAGGTTGGATTAGGACTCCAGAAACCAGGATTAAAATCACCCCTTGGCCATAGAAACCACTAGGTGATCTTAGGCAAATCACACTTTCAATCTCAGAGGATAGTATGGGCAAACCCTATCTAAACAAATCCTTCTAAGAAAAGCTTCTGATAGGTTCATGTTAGAGTCAAGATGAACTGGAAACTACTTGAAGGCACACAATATCAACCACAGCAACAATAACTGGAGTTTCAAAAGGAAATCAAACATATAGATTATATAGCAAAGTCTTTGGTTGTGTAGATCACATAATGATTCACTCAAAAAGAAATAGGCGAGTCACAACATTTGACTGTCCTAATGCATAGCCTTTACCCAGGTCAAGAGGCCAGTTAAGAACTGTACATAATGAAACAGAATGGCAATTGGCGAAGTCAGGAAAAGCTGCATTTTATCATCTTCCCTCTTTAATTTATACACAGAACATACTATACAACAGTGTGTCAAATTTCTGGCCCTCCAGCTGTTTTGGATTTCAGCTTCCAGAATTCCTGACTATTGGACAAGCTGGTTAGGGTTTCTGGAAGCTACAGGTTGCACACCTGGAGAGTCACATGTTTGACATCTATGGCATACAAAACGCTAGATTGAACCTGGAGGAAGGAAGTATGAAAATTGGAAGAAGTACATCAACAATTTGAGATATTCAAATGATGCCATATAGCTAGCAAGAGCAGCCAAGACTTGGAAGTGCTACTGAGGCACAAGGAGGGAAAGTGCAAAAGCTGAATTAAACATTCAGAAAATTAAAAAGTGGATGATTAAGACATCAAAATTGTCAAAGACTTTGTGTACTTGACTTGAGCCCCATCTACACTGCCATTTAATGCAGTTTTATAATGCAGTTTAAATGCACTGAACTGCATTATATAACTCTATACTGCCATATAATGCAGTTTGATGCAGTTAAAATGCATTATGAAACTACATTATATGGGGCCTCTGTCATAATTAAAAATCAGAAAAAGACCGGGACTTGGAAGGGGAGCTATAAAGGAAGTAGCCGAAATCCTGAAGCGTAAAGAACTATAACTGAATAATAAAGTTAGGACTATTCATGCCATCATATTTCCAGTTTCTATGTATGGTTGTGAAATATGAAAAGTGAAGAAAGCTAACAATAAAAGAATCACCACACATTTGAAACGTAGTGCTGGAGAAGAGCTCTACAGATAGAAGTCTGCAAAATAACCAATAAATGGGGTTTAGAATAAATTAAGCGCAAACTTCTCTAGAAGCCAGTATTACAAAACTGGGGCTATCATACTTTGATCATATCATGAGATAGCATGACTTATTAGGAAAAACCATAATGCTTGGTAATATATGAGGCAGTAAGAAAAGATCACATTACAGATGGGTAACCTCAATCATGAAAGGTAAATATTACAGGATCTGAACATGGTTATTGAAGATACAATGTCTTTGAAAGTCTCTCACTTATAGGGTCAGCACAAGTCAAAGCCAACTTGATGACAATTAACACCAATCACATTTAATATTTTGTTCTCTCACTAAAACATAAACCAAGGTCTTTATATGAAGTTCACATCCTTGCTGGGCTCACAGAAAGTTAATTTGCAATGGTACATATACAAAGACAGATACATATGCAAACATAAAAAGAGAAAACAGTCCAGAATTACAGGATTTAACTGGTCTTTATGTGGTCACGTAAACACAACAGGCAGTAGTAAAATCCCCCAAGCCAAATTTAAGTTACAATTATTGTAAAACCAAAAGAACGCATTGGAACCATTGTGCCCTTTAATCAGATTGAATACGCTGTATCCACTGCTTATGAAAACTTCTCTTTCTCAGCTTTTTACTCCATTTAAAAACATGGATATAATTATAGTTGTTGGTTTATAACTGTCTGCTAAGCGAGCAAAGATAAACTGCTATTAGTAAGCATATCCACTCCCAATAATTGTATTTTGACATTATAAGTAAAAGATACAACAAACATTAAAAAATGAAAAGTCAACTATAAATATATAATGAAATGCTATAGACATACAAAGACAATTGTAACCAAACCAAAGCTAATCAAAATTCAATTTTCTGCCCTTTACAGACATATAATATGCTAAACTAAGCCAACATTATAGCCATTTAGGCTCACGTACTTGAAAGTAAGACTTTAAAATAGATATGCAATTATAGGGGTTAGAGTGGTAGTCTTTTTTAAAAAAGACAATTTTACTGGGGGTTTTTCCTATCGTCATTGATAAAACCGCTTCTCGTTTCTCAAAGCAGCATCAACTAAATTACTCAGAAAATAATGTAATTCCAGCATTGTTTTGTTGTGGGCCTTTAAGTTGTTTCTGATTTAAGGTGACCCTAAGACAAAACTATCACAGGTTTTCTGGGACTGAGAGTGTACCACTAGGTGAGTCACCTAATGGATTCCTATGGCTGAGTAG
This sequence comes from Anolis sagrei, assembly GCF_037176765.1. NCBI lineage: Eukaryota > Metazoa > Chordata > Lepidosauria > Squamata > Anolidae > Anolis > Anolis sagrei. The sequence continues at coordinate 214,343,798 of NC_090022.1, read as the reverse complement.
GAAATCAAATACTTTGTTCCAAAGTCCTAATCGAACACTCAAACTACTATGTCACCCTGCTTCACTCTTTAGCATCAAATCATAGTTTAGGCTTCTTTTTTTTCAAAACAAGCAGCCATGCTATCTCTTGCAGCATAAAAACAAGGAAGGGAGGGGGAAGGAATATAGCAATACTTGGGGAGAAATTTCTTTGCAATGCACCCCAAGGAAAACAGCATTGAATACCCTGAACCCAATCCACTCCTTTACTAGTACAGAAATAATATGAAAAACGCATATATTCACATCACTACATATCCCTTCATTCACAAAAAAATACAGGACTTCACTGCAATACACTGGTATGGACTGCTCCAGTGCATGTGTACATTTTAAAATCCTGAAACAGCTGAAGAGGGCTGTAAACAGATGGAGCCATGAACACACAGGTGGCTAAATGGAAGCACAAAGCAATTCCCATGAGAACTTCTGCAACCATTCCTTTGTCCTCATATTTATGAAATTAAAGAGAACTTGAATTTACACAGTGGGCACCAGCATAGCAGGTACATGACCCCAAAGAAAAGCAGGGCTTAAGAGGGCAAACATAAAGGTAGCAGGAGGGTAAGGAGAGATAATGATAAAAAAAATCTGCTTGTATGCACATTCGGATTTTCGCATCAGCGCTTATGAGGTCCAGCAAACCTCAGAGATTAAAAGAAATTAAAAGAAAAAATCCAGCAAATGTCCAGCATCCATTTTGCAGGTTTTTAAAATTTGCTAAATACAAACGTTTCAGGATACAAGAGGACTGTTTGATGGGACTGACAGCTCCATGTTTTGACTTGCTTTCATGTACCTCCATTTTTTGCTCCACTTCTTTGTCCCAGATTATGAGGCTGTCTGGAAAGGTCCTGAGCTGCACGTTACTATAGCAGGGCTCTTCCAGACAGGCCCAAAACCTAAGAGAAACTGGGCTTTTTAACCCAGTTCCTTCTGAGTTTGTATCCCCACACCCTCCCACAACCCTTGGCTTTCCCTCAGGGAGTGACTAGATGTCATCCGGATCAACCAAAAGTTAACCTGGGATGGCAGCCAGCCCTGCTCCAGCCCTCCATTTCCCTCTCCAGAACTTATGGGCCTGCCAGCAGAACAGGCCCCTCTGCAGAGTACTCATGACACATGAAAATGAGGTTTAAGGAGGTGGGGGAAGAAGACTGCCCGGGTAGGTTTTGGAGAGGGAAATGGCAGAGCTGGGAGGAGAAGATGCCCTCCCGCTCTTTCAGGCTCCAACAGCTCGAAGAAACGGGATGGCTATGGGGATAGACCCCTGGGATTGCAGAAGCAGTTCCAGGAGACAGTCCCCACAGGGTCCACACCTGAAAAGATCCAGACCTTAGCTTAAGGTCCAGATCTTTCCAGATGCTTCATTAATCTGGAGCAAACTGGGAATTCCTGTTTTTTTTTTCCAGATCAATTCGGTTTTACCTGAGGTGTCATTGTTTTGGGCCGGCCTGGAAGGATCCGCAGTCTAACAGATTTGGGATATACTCCTGCTTCTTTCCTATGCAAAGACTACTTCTGACTTTTCTCACATACATGGTATTGATTGGACCAAGAAGACAACCCTAATATATGTATTTTCCAGAATTTTAATATTTGCAGCCTATAGAACAAATAAGAAAGGATTCTACCACAAACAAGCAAAGTGGCATCAACCTGTCCAAGGAGCAAAACTCAGAAAAGGAAATAATTAAAACATGGTTCCGCATTTACTAGAAAGGTAACTTTGTTATTGCTTTCTATAATCTTTTCAATATTACTATTGACTAAATTTGAGAAGCATAACAAGTATCTCTTATATTTGTGCCTGATAATTTCTATCAAGACATAGAAGCAGAAACACAAATACTCGTGTATGAAATTATCATAAAAATACCTTCCAGAATATAAACTAACTTTCTATAATAGATCTCTAATTATAGTGGTGTTACTGGCTGCTGATACACAATCAATGTAACAAAGCAAAAAAGGGCCCCTAGCTTCAAAACCGAATACACGTTTCCCATGCAAAAATCCCCATGTTCTTTTTCCAGATGGACAATGTGTGAATATTTTTGCCTAAATCACTGCCAATAGCTATCACAAATACTAGGCTACAAACATTTTATACAACACAGGGGTTTTATTGCTAGTCAACACTGACAGTGTCCCAGAGTATAGTAAACCATCTTAACTAAGTCTTTTAGAATGAGAAGTGAGAGTGTCTACATAATAGAAGACGAACTGGCAAAACCAACTCTGAATAGTCCTCTGGGTGTTTGTTTCTGTAGATACATCTTTGTAAATATAAGGTACTGTCACCCCAAAAGCAAGAAGCAGGAAAGTCCCTGCTTTCTACCCTGAATGTAGTATTCAATCAGACTAATTCCAGTTGTATTAGGCCACTGTCTGACCAATAAGCCAAAACAAGATTTCTAAGGCATAACAATACTACATTTGTTTCTTCTAGAAACTGGAGGGGGTTGTTCTGGATCATTCCTGATAATCCCACAGAATCCGTAATACAGATGACAAAGTAGTACAGATGATCCACAGGCAAAGAGCTTCCCTCATCCAGAGAAATTGCTGCAACACCAGCTTTCCTGTCTCTCACCACAAAAAAAGTTAATTACTAGTCTTTTTGGTCGCTGAGGGAGATTTTTACAATATAATGAACAAAACATGGGATCAAAACAAAGTCAGTCTGATGAAAACAAATCAAAAGTTCCTTTTATTTTTACAAGTCAACAATTGTTTTATAGAAAAGTGAGACACCCACTGAATGATCAAATACAATCCCCGTCCCAAGATAGCACAAGAGCCTAAACATAAGCTTCCCTGAACTATTTCTGTCATACATTCTTCTGAAAGCCTAAAAAGCAAGTATTACATACACAAAATGATGCTTTACTCAGCCCTGAAGCTTGACTTCCTTAAAATAGTAAATGAAAAAGTGCTGCACAATCTGTATTGAGAACACAATTTATCATGAATATCTTATCTTATTCTCTTTTTTAAAAAAACCAAGAGGAGTATAAAACCATTTTACTTTACAGGGTGTTTTTTCAGATCCTCTAAAAGGATTAAACAACAAAATTCTAAATGGTTTGTTTGTGGCTCCCATGCAATATATGTAAATTAACTATTAAATTCAGTTTGGGACACTTTCACATCTGTTTTCAGCACTTTACAATGAAACCAGGGACTTCATACATACATTTGCTGCAATAAAACTGCCAGTAAATTGGTGTTTTCCAAAATATTGCCCATAACTACAACTATTCAGTAGTCTCATTTGCATGATCCAACACAATTCCCTCAGAGCATCCCCTCTGGCTATACTAGTTGGTACCAGGTACATGGGCTAAAATAGTGCTTTATTAAATAATCCAAAACAGGACAACATTACAACAGATTATGGGAAAGAAACTCATAGTCATTCCCTATAATGTGATGCAAAACAATGACAGGTCATGAATTAGTTTTCTTTATGGGTATGCATCAACATGAATTAGAATAGTGTAGATATGGAGAAAGAACAGGCTTTTAAATATAAACATGTTAACACACTTGATTAACCTACAGTTTCTTTCATTAGGTCAACAACATCATTAAACCCTGCAACTATGTACATAATGCTCACTTTCAGATTGTACAATTAACTAATATCCATACTAGCATGTCCAATGTAATGGGATGCAGATACAAGTGATATGTTATTTTAATGGTCTAAGTATGTAGCTGTTGTTGCTGCTATTGTTAACTGCCTCCAAGTTTCCCTATCCGCAACAACCCTGCTTTTCTTATTGTGTCTAAGAAGTGAGGTATTCCAGATCAAACTGCAAGGGAGGAAAGGTTAACCCTTCTTTCTTCAGGAACAGTGTACCCCCAAAGTGGAGATTAGGATTCAAACCAAAGTTCCCACTAACACAGTCAGTGGTATGCAATATTAATTACTTCACAGGACAGTACCTAATTTGTTAAGATAAAAAAACACATAAACATACCTAGTATTTAACTTTGAAAGGAAAACATCTGACATGGTTATTCGCCAATTAATGTAATATCTAGGTTGATCATCAGGCAAATAGAGGGGCTATTTATAGGATCCATATGTTCCAGAACAAAAGATACTGTAACCACAAGATTATGGTCCAGTTTCAGAACTGAGTTCTTCATTTATGGTGGTTCTTCATCTGCCTAAAGATCTACTCATGATAGAACACCCAAAATAGACCTACTGGAAGGGAGGATTCTACTCCGAGGCATGAAATGAAGCTCTTCATCATATGTAACACCATCTGGCTAGAAAGGGCTCCATTACAAGTAGCAGGCTGGGGTCATTACTCATGACTATGGCACCAGATGGGGAAAACTTACAACATGGATTGATAAATCAGAATCCTTATCACTAAGAAAAGACACCTTTGTTTCCTTACAATGTATCATCTAAGAGGGAAGCACTATAACATAATTTTTTAAGTAACTTGCTGGAGCCTTCCAATCTGGCATACTTTCTCAGAAGTAGACTTCTTGTACTGTTATTGCACACAATGATTTTACTCACACTGAGTTGTCTTCTGCTTTATTTTGTGAGTGCAAATGGCAATGAAAGCAGAAGATTCCAGGGAAAGAAGAGGCAAGAAGAGAAAGCAGTCCTTTGCTTGCTGCTTTCTTGGAAGCCTCACCACCTCAACACATGCAGTAATTCCATGCCTTGAATAGCTCAAGCAGGCCTACTTCAAGGCCAGCAAATCTATTCAATATTTTCCCTTTCTGAAACAGAGGTTATGTCAGCCACATACATTTTCACATGGGGATGGTGAGGCTTTCCCCACTAAGAATATGGGCACTGAGAATACCCACCTATCCCACCTCATACGACTGGACAATCAGAAGATGCAAATTGTGGGCTACCTTTTGCAAAGGTTATTCACGCTTGATATCACAGAGACATATTTGTGGTATTTACTATTTTTCAGCTGCTAACAGCAGTTATATGGGCTGTATAGACCTTTATGTTGACTGTAGTCCAGTAAGTTTCATATTATGAGGAAAGCAGCAGGGAAAGTGAAACTGTTAAAATTGGATAGGCCACAACAAAAAACATTCTTTTAAACTTTCTCTGGTTTCATTAACAGTTCGCTAAGCAGAATTCTCATAAAACATGAATGAAACCTTTAGTTGTATGCACAAATCTCAGGATTCAAATACTGGTATTAGAGGTGATTGGAGTACAATACTTGCAACGCTTCTCAAGACAATTTGTGAGAGGGGGAAACAAAATTAGGCAAAAGGCATGCTGAAGCTAGAATTACCCAGAGTTTTTCACTTCTCTGTAGATTTCCATGGCTACGATATGTGGGTACCGGCAATGTTAAACCTCTCAGTGTGATGAAAATGAATTTCAATTTTCCCTTGTGGAATTCCTCAGCCTACAAGTATAACATGGCACAATGATCCCCATTCCAACATTGGAAAAATATCATCACAATCTTAGAGTTTCATCAAGCGGTAGGGCTGAAACCTTACAGTGCTTCACATTACTACTTCCTCATCTAAGTCTGCTTTCACTGTATGGGCATCTGCTATGAGATGAAGTCTATTAAGACTACTGTCACAATATTGATGACATTTTTTGAGTGAGCCTAACAGAAAAGCTGCAGTATTCTCCCATTCCTCTTAGCTCCCACATTCCAAAAACAGATTGAGAATATATTCTGATAGTCAGATGCTGTGATCCAGATACACCAGAAAGAACCTTTTAGGATTTTTAAAGGTCATCTTATGTTGTAATATTGCTGTAACATCAAAGATACAGAGATATGATGTTAAATTACCTGTATTTCTTCAATTGTAGGATGTCATCGATTAAGACAAACCCTAATTTCAGTACCAACAATAATAACAACAAAAATACATGAGATCTGCCTGTAATTCTAAGGTGCATCTTATTTTTTGAGATGTTTATATAGGAAAAAGGTGTGTCTTAGAATTGAAGAAATACAGTAGTAAATCTCCATTGCTGAAATAGTGTTGCCAGCAAAAAAAAAGGCTAGAATGACTCACATTGTCAAGGAACATGTCAAGCAAGCAAGAGATCTATTCTGAATCATACATTCTATTAGACCTGGCTCACAATCCTTGTGTGTAAAACTATGCTGATGAACTATGAACTACAATTTCCACATTGCACTCATTGAGAATTCCAAGCACACTGCCCTCCATTTCCTTACCCTCCCTCCCAATTATGGAGACAAAGAATAAGATCTTCCCAGACTCTGTAGGTAATCACAACACTCAGCCTACCGTATTTTGATTGTATGTTGTCTAAGGCATCGAATAGTTGTCTATGTGTAAGCTGCCTTGAGTCCCCTTTGGGGTTGAGAAGGGCGGGGCATAAATATGGTAAATAAATAAATATTTAACGCCCAGTTATAAGCTGATACTCAGATGGCAGGACATACAGAATGCATCACCAAGGTATCATCAACTGAGTTCTATGTCCTCATCAAGTGCTTTTCTGGTACTCTAAACTATTATGCTAAATGACATTTTAATCATTTTTTGTGTTTCAACTCCATTTTAAGGCAACATATATACACTGTAAATATACAGCTAAACAATAACTGGTAGTCAGAAACATAAAAAAGATATAGTGCTCTTTCAAAGTCATGTAGTCTGGAAATCATCTTCAGATCTTTGTTCTTTCAAGTAAGTGCCTTGCAGTAGATGTTTTTATCTGCTGATGGTACATAAGACTAAGGAACTGATGTCACTCCAACATTATTGCTATGACTTATTTTCATACCATAACTAAATAGGTAAGATCCTCACACTGTCCACAAATAGAAGCCCTTTAGTCTATAACTTGAACATCTGTCTGTATATTCTACTACACCTATAATTTAGTCACATTTAAAAGCTCCATGTGGCCACTGCACTCTCTGCAGAGATTGATTTTATCCCTGAATGTGGTTTCTGTATGTCTGTTTCATATTAGACAAATGTAAAAGAGAAAAAAAGGAGATTAATTGAAGGACCAAATGCTGTGCTGTTAGTGCTAAGAAGTCATTCCAAATGTTCCAAAAAAGGATTAATGCTGTATAACAAGTCTATTTAATTACTTAGAGACCAGTGATCCTCATATTACTAAAAGCAGCTTTACTCCTTATGTGATATCTATAAATAGAGCAGAAATTGTTGAGAAATAGCTATAGATCATGTCAAAAACATTCAGGTTATACAATGCTTCAAAAGCTAATACACAATGCTTATAAATCTGTAGAATACATTATATTCCTCTAAGACTACATTTCTGTACATTCCTCTAATAATTTCCTGCATTTCCTGATATGAACTTATACCCACTTGAGATAGGTGAAAAACTTAACTGTGTCCTTTCTTGACATTTCAGCTGCAGGCCTGCCCACATTTAAATTTAAATAAGCATGTGTAGGCAAACGTGTGTGTGTGTGTGTGTGTGCATGTTCACACAAGCAAATCAATTACTGGCTGAAAAATTGCTTCTAATGTTATTATGGGAAGTCACATGTATCTTAAAGGTTGTGGCTACAACACAATAGTCAAAATCATTTACAATTCTGCTTTATAACACAATCCAGTTATACTTTAACCAGCAAGAAAAGAATCACATGATTATTAACATTAACTCTTTAGCTGCATCAATGTGAACAAAAATAGATGTCCATGATAGTTTCATAGCATGAAAAGAAATATAATCAGCCTTCCATACCCATAGATTTAATCAGCAACAGCTTAATTTTTAAAAATCCAAAAAGTCTACATTTTATTGTCAAAAGCTTTCATGGCCAGAATCACTGGGTTGCTGTGTGTTTTCTGGGCTATATGGCCATGTTACAGAACCATTCTCTCCTGACCAGGCATGTAGCCGGGGGGGGGGGGGGGGGGCTTGGGGGGCTTCACCCCCCCCCCCCCCCCAGCACCACGAAATTCTCATGGTGGTCTGCGAAAAGGCCTTACTGGTACATTATTTAAACTGTTATGTTTATTCATATCATGATCTGATCACCATGCTCAATATATCTCATATGCATGAGGGTTTTGGGGTAACAATACAAAAGGTTTGCTAGGGTAGACCCTCTTTCACTCAGACTCAGCCCACCCCCCGAATCAAACTCAGCCCCCCACCCCACCGAATCAAAATCCTGGCTACGGGCCTGCTCCTGATGTTTGAGACCGCACAACCTCTGAGGAAGCCTGCCATAGATGCAGGTGAAATGTCAGGAGAGAACTCTGGAATATGGCCATACAGCCTGGAAAACACACAACAACCCAGTCTTCATTTTGCCCGTTTATATTTGGGACAGTATTTTAATATTCCACTGTATAAATTGGGACTTAATCATCCATTAGATATCCATGGCAGGACCAGTGGGAACCAAACTCCAGAGGATACCAATTGTCTGCTGTGCATTTCCCTTGTTAGCTTAAATATGTAACTTCTTAAGGCTGTAACAAAACATTTCATATGTGTTATTATATACAAATTGTTAAATATACCATTGGTATATCCTTTACCTGTGAATTCTAGCTAAAAACCATGATGCAATATCCTTTACCTGTGAATTCTAGCTAAAAACCATGATGCAATATGGAGTGGTTTTTCATTTCAGGTGCAACAAAACCATTCAGTATGTAACATTGGAAAACACATACAATGAAACCAAAACATTGTGGGAAATCTGTTTAAAGAAGTTGCACAGCTTGCATATATTCTTACAAGCTATGAGATAAGTTTGTACTGTAGTATTTTTATTTTATCTCACAGGTGCAAAGACAACCCTGCTATCATACAGGGCGAGGCAGCCCACCTTAGGCAATACCTTTTGAGTATCATTAAAAAGCAACACATTATGGGGGAAGAGAAGTCAGATAATCCAGATCTCCTCCCTCAGGCATCAAGTTGTCCAACCATCTATGCACAGAACTCTTTTAGGAAGATTACAAGCAATAATTCCTACTAGGCATACAAAACACCTCTATCACTCAGCTACTTTTTATCTCACATTAGGTGGTTGGGGAATCAAAAGAGCTGCAACAGATGCTGGGAAGAAGAGTCATTCCTTCACTTCCATTGAAAACCCAGCTTCACTGGGTGGTTCCATTCCCTGGGAAATGGTTCAGTTGTGTCTTGCTATTACAATGACAATTTATCATCAAGAACTGTGTTTGAGTCTTTTTTCCCTCTTTTCTTCCCATTTTTTTTCCATTTTGTGTCTTGTTTTGACACTGTAAGCCAGTCAATGACATTGCCTTGTTTCACCAACTGTAAGTAAGCAGCTTTGAGACCATTTTCAGTTGAAGAGTGGGGCAAATATATATATATATATATATATATATATATATATATATATATATACACATGTGTGTGTGATGTACCTCTCTCTTCTAACTTGAAAGAACCATTAAAGCAAAGAAGGAAACAATAAGTGATGTCTACAAATACACAGTAAAGAGATGTCTGTCTAACAAAAGAGCATTCAGTCAGTCCATGTGGCTCAGATTGTCTCCCTCTGTGAATTCAGAAGTAGTGCTAGAAACCAAGCTACCCAGACAGCATGCTCAGGGTGCAGTGAGCAGCTAGCCCTTCGTGATGCTTCACAGAGCCAAGTTAGTCGCTGCCATCGCAAACTGAGAATCAATATGCAATAGCTATATAATACAAGGCTAATCTGTTTCTCCTGCTTGCCAAAGATTAGAATCTTCGTAAAGAAATCATTTTAGTTTAGTTTACATACTGTATTCTACTGTTGACCCAAGACAGCTCACAATATATTAAATGGGCTCACTAATGTGAAATCCAGTGAAAAATTGTATCGATTCCATTGGCAGTACCAGCTACAGCAAATCCACTAATTTAACTGCTGATTTAATTAAGTTAATTATGTGGCTTTTACTTTAGTTGGAACTACCTACAGGATTTAGACCTATGTGTTTACTTAAAATTGTAAACTATGTATGCTAAACAGTGTAATGCCTTAAGTATTTTTGTGCTGTTAATTACTGCATAATATCACCCCAGATGTCCTAACCTAGATAAAACTGAAATGATAAAAAAAATACCTAAAGGTGAAGGCTCTTGAAGCAACTACTCTTTTTGAAGACAACTGTGTATATAAAATCATTGTTAACATGATGCCCACAAAGAGAACTGAGGATACCCACTTCCCTTGTTAAATGCATATTCTAAAATAGAGTCAGAAGGAGAAGGGGGGGGGGGGGGGGGCTAACACTACATCCCTTCAGAGTCTAGGAGCAAGAATTCCTTTTGCTGTCCCTCCTATATAAACACGATCTGCCAATTTGTCCCCATCATTGTCAGCAGACAAAAGGAAACCAAGACTACAGCCAGACCACATCAAACAGAAGACACAGCAATTCCAGAGGCCGCCTAGAAGCCCACTGGGGTGTAAAGTCAGAACTGAAGCCTTCTTGTCAGCTATTACTATAAAAGAACCAGAAGAAATGGTGACACTTCTATACAACAGAAAGGTCAAGGAGTTCATAGCCTTTGCATGACCCAGACAAGTCAAGGTCAAAGGATTCAGGTAGCAGCTTGGCCAGGGCATAAGTTACTGGTTCAAATGAATTGTTTTAACAAATCAGCTTTGGTCAATTAAACCTAACAAGACATGTTGCATCACATAGCAGGGTTCCTGACACTGAGGCCAGGAGCTGAGGCTGGCCTCGTAAAACAAGGCTTTTAACATGGCATAACAAATTTAAGGTAATCCATCCAGAAACTGCAGATGTCAGCATGATAAAATACAAGTTGCCCTCACCAAGAATCGTTTTCACACATTTCAGTCTCAGAATACTGAGCCAGGGTTATCCCTCCTCACTCTTGAATGCATTGACAAGAAGTATATCCACATAGGAGGCAGGTAATTACATTTAGGCTACATAAGTATTGACTCACATTTATTGTATTTGAATAAAAATTGGGAGTGGGGGGTAAAAAACACCTAACCAAAAGAAAAACAAGAATGCCAGTTTGTAACATCTACTTAGAATGCTTCTTACAATGGAAACCCACTTTGTGGCGCCTACCTACAAGGAGGTATTTCAGACTTAAAGTCAACAATATGTTCAGAAGAAACAGACTTGTTACCAGGTAAGCATGTATTCTTCTGCTCTCCATTTTCAAGCTTACCATCTTCAAATATGTCACACATAAAGATAAGCAACATTTTCTCTTTCAAAACACAACTACATTATGCATATTTTCCCATATGGCAATTTTAAAGGCAACTATGAGAACTGTCTCATCTCTTCCACGAGAATTTAAATACTTCACCCAACTCTTCTGATGAATACAGGACTGTAACAAGAACTACTGAATATGTAAATGGCTTCAATTAGACCTTTAGAACAGTGGCTCTCAACCTATGGGTCCCCAGATGTTTTGGCTTTCAGCTCCCAGAAATCCTAACAGCTGGTAAACTGGCTGGGATTTCTGGGAATTGCAGACCAAAACATCTGGGGACCCATAGGTTGAGAGCCACTGCTTTTGAGAATCATGACAGCATATTAGAGAATCATGATATCATAACTTCTAACTCTGCTCTTCAATTCACTTATATAGCTTTGCATTCACAAGAGGGTGAACCCCAAGAATCCTCCATTTTTCATGTATCTGGTGAAGTACAGTTAAGTCTACAGAAGTTTATTCTATCAACTGCTTTCTCTCAGTTGCTCTCAAAGGTGTCAGAAGACTCCGAACTTCACTAAACAGTAAAGTAGAAAATAAATTTTATTTTAGATGCAAGTCTTGTAGACACAAATTGCATTTATGTTCCAGCATTTAAGATCATCTGCTGCTCCCTTTCTCATCCTACCTTTTATTTAAACCACCAAAAAATCATCACCATATCACTAAGATTGCATACTTAATTACTGGTAAGTATTTCAAAATCTATGTAAGTGTTTGCATAGAAATCTAAAGTGAAATGGTAATATCACTTAGATTCAAAAGTGTCCTTCTTGCTTGCACACTGCATTCTTTCTGATTCCCCATTTTGGTACATGATGTCCCTTTTGGTACATTTTGGTACATGAGAGGATCCCTCAGTCTTTGAGAGTAACTTTATGGAAGGAATAAGAAGCTCCAGCAGGAAGAAATAGCCAGGAAAGCCTCACTATGTAACCACAATTCTGTTTATTCTTCTCAAGACATAAACCCAGTACATACATTTTCTTTTTTGTTTATGCATAAAAGTTTGATATGCCTGGGGTATCTTTTTCAAAGCCTCTGGTCAAAATATTTTGTGCCATATTCTTAACCAAATCAATCACATTTGTTTCAAAACAAAATGACATAAAGCATGATAGTTTTGACACATAGAAGATTCTACATGTCCTCTTATTTTAGAAGCACAGTAAAATAAATGTTCCGTCTATGCACCCAACTTTCAAATCAGTATTTTCTTTAAGTAGTTGTTACTGTTGATAGAATCTAGCTACAATTGGCATATGATACATTTTAAGCAGTGTAGGTTTTTTTAAGATCATAAATGCACCTCCAGTTTATCTAGGATTCTTCTCCCACTCAATCCCAATACTAAGGATTATATCAGCACTGGACTTCCAATGACGGAACAGTGGGATCCAGTGGGAGTAGATTCTTCAAAGTGCCAGGAAACTCCCAGGAACTGGTTTTCAGGTGGCTGCTAGAGCTTCAGGGAAAAGGGGGAGGAAAGGGATTCCTGTGATGTGGCCTAGCATCACAATAAATGTAAATTTAAGCTTTCAAGATTGACAAGAAAGCATACATAATCATATTCTTATAAAGTTATTTTGAAATGAGTAGAATTAAAGGCATTAAACATTACTTATTGAAGAGCCATTTTCAACACATAGTGATATTTTCAAGTGGTGCATGGATGGTTATTTCACCTTACAATATATCCTACACTTTCTCATGAAAGTCATAGCTGTGCAGCACTTAGAGATACTTCAAAGAGCAAAGCAGCAACAACAAAAGAGATGACTGCCATGTGTCCACTATCATACTTTTGGTGAACACTGAATACATGTTATACACTACAGGCATGCCTCTCTGATAAGCCTCTTCACATTACAGTGTTCCCTGCACAAACTGCTACAAACAACTGTTACACCATACTGTGTGAAGTGGTCCTTAGAAACCCATCAATGAGCAACAAAGCTCATCTGAAGCACATAAATTCAATTTCCTAGGGATCCAACAAAACATAATGCTGATTCAAACATATTATATTGGCGTATTCAATTCCTGTTCAATTGTTTCCATGAAAACAGTTTTCAGATGTGCTCAATTCATTATTGCTATTTTAATGAAGACCGGGTAGTTATCTAAAGATCTTTATTTTACTATTTCAATTTTTATGCTACTAACCTAGCCCACATAAGAAGTAAAATACTAAAAGGTGGTTTAAGCAACAATAAAGTACAATATTTAATAAGCAGTAATGAGCAAAGTACTACTACATAACACTAATACCAATACATCAGCAAAGAGCTAACAGAAAACCAGAATACTGTATTTTAACACTCTTCATGGTTACCTAATGTCTAGCATATTTTTAAACATACTTAGGGGGGGATCCTTATTGAGCATACTAAAATGCAAAAGAGTACATTTAAAGGTTGTCTATAACAATAAGCCATATTTATACACACACACACATCAGCAGAAGCCAAAAGAGCAAAATATTGAATTTAATTGCAAAATATTTATTTATCATATCTGGAGCAAACCAAGGGTACAGTTGTAATGTATGTAAAAAGAAACTTGGCATTGTATTAAATGTCCTTTGACCAGTAGCTGGCCACTTGGAGTGCCTCTGGTGTTGCTATAAGAAGGTCCTCCATTGTGCATGTGGCGGGGCTCAGGCTGCATTGTAATAGGCGGTTTGTGGTTTTCTCTTCTTCACACTTGCATGTCGTGGACTCCACTTTGTGGCCCCATTTCTTAAGGTTGGCTCTGCATCTCATGGTGCAGAGCCAAAATATGTGACCATCTTCTTAAAGATTCTAGGCCCTAGGATTTGTGTATCTTATATCAGGGAAAGAAGGGGAAAGTAATGCTGCCAGTTTAGTTAGCCTAATACTAGGGTCAAGTGCAAGTTAATGCAGAATTGCCATGCAAAGCAGAATGGAATGATCTTAGTAAGCCTCGGAAAATGATTTTCATAATATAAAGTATTGCCAGTCTACCAATACAAAATACATCTCTGTAAGTATTTATTAAACTATAGAATACTGGTCATGAAGCTTATGTGTACTGCCCTTAGAAAGAAAACAAAATCTGTAATTTTTAACTTATTGTGATAGCTCTATTTTTTCAAATATAGTTTCTCCTATTCCAGTGAAAGATCAGCTCCTCACACACACCCCTTCACCCATCCCCCTCCTCCCATCTCTGTTTTCTTTTCTTTTTTCAGAAACCCAGACAAGACACAGTCTGGCGATTCAGGGGGCTCACACAGGCCAGACTTCCTTCAGTGCAACCCTTTGGGTAGACCTGCTAATCCATCTTATTAATTAACAAGATAATGGTAGTTTGCCGGAAAGCAATATTATTGCTAAGTTCAGGAAACATCAGCAGAAATGGTTTAGACTTTTCATTGGTCTCTGGTAACCAATCTGTGAAGTTAACACACAATTGTATTTTGGCTTTTTAAAACACGGAAATTCAAATGTATCATAACAGCAACAGAATTGACAGAACTACACCTATCTGCTGTTAATGCATATCTGCTGAATGCAAATCTTGGTTTATAAATGGAAGCAACAAAACACGGCCCCCAATACTTTACCTTTAAACGTCATACTAAAACAGAAAAACAGTAGTATATAATAACCACGTTATGAAAAATGCGGAATTTACATGAGACATACTAAGACTTACAAATGCCTCATATACTTCTGATTATTTTTAGTAGTAGTAGTAGTAGTATGTCTTTATGTATCTATGATGACTTTCATAGTATGTTTATACTGCATTTAATACATTTAAAATGCACAAGAATAGCAGATAACACGCGGATTAAACACTGAAGAAAAGACTTTAACACACAAAAATATGTGTGTTTTGTTTTTTAAAAAAGCAGCGCAACTCTAGAAATCTGCTACTGTAAAATGAAAAAGTTATCTATTAGAGGAAGGATTTCTATTATCCAAAGTTCTACTGCAGCAAACAAATACAGCAGCTTTCATTCAGCGATTGTCAAAAACTTTCCAATGTGCCCACTGCAATGCAGATGCCAACCAACGAATCAAAGGCATTCAGCAACTAGACAAAGAGGGTTTGATGCCAACCTCGGTGCCACTGGCAACCATTATTGGCATCAAGCACATTGTCTGCTTTTCCTCCCCCACTCGGCTGGCACTTGACAAACAAAATGGCGGTTCTTGTAGAAACGGAACAGAGCACAAGAGCTGCACTGATTGAATCAAATACACCAAATGACTTTATGGACTAAGAAACAGCTTATACCAAATAAGACAAACAAATAATTCCTAACCCTGTGAAGCAAAACAGAGTGGTGATGACATTTAATTTTAAGATGAATACAAAACACTCTAGAACAAGAAGGAAATCAATTTTTAAAATGATTTAATTAAGTGCTACATGTTTTAAACACCTGTAGACCATAAATCATTTTGGCCCTTTTTTTCTGCCCCAAACAAGTGACGAGAACACATAACCACATCCAGTAACTTTTAATTTCTCATCTGTCTTGAAATTCCAAGTCAAAACGCATAACAAAGCAAAAGAGTAAAGCGGCAAAGGAAAGACGGGCAGGATTTTTAGAAAATTAAGAGGAAAAAAGCAGATAAAGCTAATCAATGACAAAACTTGGAAGACGTGCTTGTATTTCTTCGTCCACTACAGATGTGGAAGCAAACAGAGGAATCCTTTTTGTCAAATCACAAAAAGGACTGACATTTCTAGATCAGGAAATTCTCGATATATTGTAACATTGCTCTGCTCTGCAATGCGGATGCCAACCAACAAATCACAGGCATCCTAGGCTAAACAAAGAAGGTCCGATGCCAATCCTGGTGCCACTGGCAACCATTACTGGCACTCAAACTATTCTTCCTCATGCTTTCCGCCAACGTTTAAGCACAAACCCTATTTGATCCTTTCATTCATTGTAGATATTTATCCTAATTTCATGGACCCCTACCCATGTACCCCTTATTAATTGCTGTGCTTTGTTGATGAGATATTTTAAAATAAATTTTCCGATTCCAAAATACAAAACCCACCAACTATGAAATGGCCGCTACTTTAACTGACTCTGTGTTTATATCTTTTGCAATCCTAGCAACCTTTGATGGGTTGCCTGCCAAAATGAGAAAATTGAGAGCAGACTATTCTGACAACTATTAGAAAGTGTCATTTTTTCAATAAAGGAAAATGACTGCAAACGTATTTCAAATACAGAAGCTACTCCTTGTTTAACAGCTTCCTTAAAAAAACAGCTAACAAGCTAGATGCACAGTTTGTAAAATAAAAATAATGGTCTCCCACAAGTAGCCTGATGCAAACAGATGTAGCATCTAAGAGCTGGTTCGTGTTTTCATTCTTTTGTTTTGTTTTGGTCAGTAACTGGAAAAATATTGAAAAGTTGGAGCAATATTAGGAAACAATTTAGGTAATTCAAGTGTTAAAAAAATCTTATTATACAAGCACATGCCATCAACACATAACATACTTACATGGTATCATCAGTCAACCATCTACCCCAGCCCTCACATCAATTCAAGCTATTGATCCATCAGCTTGAAAGCACACCATCTGAAGAACTCTATGTAAACAACTACAAGATTTGCTTTAACTAGGTTATTTTCAACTGTTGATGATTTCTGATGGACAATAATTGATTCAGTAGCTGAAGTATGTCAGTTCAATAAAACCAACTGGTTTTAGCCTTTTCAAATACACGTAGAGATGAACAAAATGTATATTTGAGATAGTTATTTGGAAAACTTCATAGCAAATTCTCTTTCTTCTTGAAGCATAATCTTATGTGATTTGCAGCAGATTTATATACTAAGAGGTTTCACAGCGCTTAATGGAACTCATTATCCAGAAAGGAGATATACGGTTACAGCCCAATATTGTGAGTGTTTACTCAGAAGTTCAATGGAACCTATAGAACATGTCTGTTCAGAAATTCAGACTGGAGTTACACAGTATTTAGTGCATTGGACTCACTACCAACAAAGTAGGTACCTGTTGAAAGCCCAACTCACTACTGGGCATTGGTAGGATCACAATTTATGAGAATATCCGAGCAAAAGTTGCACCATGATGAAAATATTTCAGCATAGTTAAATAGGTGTTTAATTTCCAATTAAATTTCAAACTTGAGTTCTTTTCTTTTAGTGAGATTTAAAAGACATACTGTGAATTGGGGCCCTCACTAGACTTGGTAAATACTTGCCACTGCTAAAAAGGAGATAAGGGAAATATTTTCATTATACACATACACACTAATGCTGTAATTTAAACTTACCATTCTTTGTTTTTCATAGAAGGTTAGAAATTAGCATGTTTGTTACTAAATGAGACAGCATCACATATAACAAGTAGTATGAATACAAAAATGTTTTGAGCCATTTCTGCAAATTACAAGATGAATGACAGCTACTTTAGCTTTAATTTCATATATTATTCAGTTAATTTTCATACAAGAGGCCCTTTATTTTATCTTAGAACAAGAAATAGCACCACCCATCTGCTTTGCTTTGGGCCTCTTTTCAACAACAGGCCAATGTATGCAAAAAGCCGTCATCTCCAAACGTAATATGATTTCAGTTTCCTCCTAGCATAGACATGCCTATTTTGCAGTGGTTTTTAGATGTTGGTTAGAAGCATCTATCTGAAAATGCACACACAGAAACAACCCATGCATCTATTTATATGCATTACCCAAAATATCCAACTGGAAAAACAATTGTCTAAGCGCACACAGAATTCTGACTATAACTATAGATGGATTTGCTAAATTTTCAATAACTTTGTATCCTTCATATTTAGCCATGTTTTTCAAAACAAAGTATGTGTAATAAAATTTAAGTTACAATTTGCTAGCAATATTTAGAGAAACAGCACATGGTGAACTGTGACAAGGCCAGTGACTAGCATGAGGTATTCACACATGACATGTTCACACTTGCTTCATATTAACATCTAGATACTTTGATCCAGGGCCAGCATTCTATAGTGTTCAGAATGCTATCTAATTAAAATGTGTAGATAACAGACATAAGTAGCAATCATTTCAATTAAGTACATGTAACTATATTGAATGGTGTGGATATGGTTTTTTATGCATTTGCCTCTATCAGTGATGCTAGAAACAGACAGATCAATATTTAACACTTTTGATTGATGAAACTTTCTTAATATGTTGAACTTTCTCTATAAGGGATATTAGCAATCATTCTGAGATGTGCATGTCACTCAGGTATAAATTACAAATATAAGCACGTGCCTGTATATATTTATGCAACAATATATCCATAATGTGTTTGTGTGTGCGTTCGCACACTACACACACACAAGGCACACACACACACTGACTAAAACAAAAGAAACTGAAGAGTTTGACATATTCACATAGAAAAATGACCTACCTTGATCCTGCACATAGTATGCCAGAAACAAATCAAGCTCCTTGACTGATACTGTTATGTGATGTGGCTGAACGCAAAGTGCTGGATTTGTGCAGTGGGGGGATTTCATGAGCCGTTCTCCATCCGTACTTTCCAAGGGGATACCTTTGAAGAGGATCACCATGACTAGATCCAGGCGCCAGACTTTGTCTGCCTGTCGCAGGCAGTCGATTCTCCTAATCTTACCCTTCTGGTCAGGATTGGACAATACACAGCATGGGTGCTTCTTCCCAGTAACAGTGAGCACAAAATCCTCCCGATACTCTTGGCGGATATCTTTGCGCAGTTTGGCGAGAAGCCTAGATGCCCACTTCTGTTTAATTTCAGGCTTTTCACTAAGTAGCTCATCCTTGACTGCTCTTTCCTCATCCTTTGACATTCGCTTTTCATGCTTTTTAAAGTACTTGCGTTTTCGAGCCTGAAGGTTGAACCAAGTGTAGGCGATTGCACGGACATGTGGAAGAAGTGCCTCAATGAATGGGTGAAACTCATCCTGTTGGAAGAAGCAAAAAGGAAAAGAATACAAAAACTGAAAATTACTTCCATCGCAAGGAAACAGTAACATATTTTTCTCGCTTTAAAAAAGGTGAATGAAATGTAGGTTTAATTTTTTAGTATTGCTGGGTCCTGTTATTTCTGTTCTGGCAATCAAAAAAGGCCCAGGAAAAGGAGCCGTCCCTCAAAGGCAATTCTTTTATTTCACTTTGAAGAGATATGTATAGCATCAACCTACAAATGGCCATAGAAATATATCAGTTGAAAAGAAAATAAAGTGTCTGGAGGTTTCTAACATTTACAAGCAGGAAGTGATTATGAACAATTGCACCAAGTACCATTTTTACAAAGGACAGCACTGTGACATTAAAGTGGAAATGTTGGAAAAAGTGGACTACAACTAATTCGTACAACTCATTTCTTTTCTCTATGATACAGGAACACAAGATAATGCTACACAGTTCCCGCTTTTGGAGTATGCTCTCAGCAAGAGATGGATGGCAACAAAAAGAACACGCGCTAATAAATATGATCCACTCTCTTATCCATCACCCAACATTCCTATAATGAAATACTGCCATTTCTGCAGAATCGATACTATTTGCCTACTACACACTAAGAGAAACTATATAGTAGTTTATATTATATCATAATATAGTAGACTATAAAACATCTATTAGTTTTTAATGTATTACAGTATAGTATGCAATAAGACACCTAAAACTAAAAGAGAAGGAAGAAACAGTAGGGATTGAAGCTTCCAATCAAGCTTTCTGCATTTTTTGTGCCGCATAATTTCCTCCCAAACTGCATTTTTCTTCCTAACGCTGTAACATTAAAAAGTTATGAATTTAACGATGGACATAACATGATTGTTTCTCAGCAGTTGTACTCGAATCCATTGTGGTGTTCAAAATCTCTATAGTACTTATTGTAAATAACAAATCATGAAGCGTACAGTGAAAAAGGAGAACTTGGCACAAACTTTGGATTCTTTGTACAGGGTGATATTAATGCTGCATCACTGGATAAATCCTGCTTTTCTGAAATGCATGTAGCCTATTTATAGTTTCCAATCACATAGTTTAACCAGATTTATATAGATCTGCCTCATTTTAGTATTTATTCCAGTTAATGGATATGATAGAAAAAAATTACATTTGTTGGGACTTATGTTTTATGTGCAGCTACTATGTAAGTAAACCAATTTAAACAAGTATAGTAACTGCAAGAATATATTAATAGAAAACTCTGGCAAATTAATGGTGTTTCTCTCTCAACCCCCATCTGTTTCTATGAGTTATTCTAGATCTTAGTTATTCTAGATCTTGTTCTATCTTTCCCTTAATACTATGCATTCAATGTAAAGTGCAACCTCATGTTATATTGACAGTAAAATTATTATATTGTATAACTGCCTTGTAATTAACATGGTGATATTGATATTTAAACAAATTTAACTGGAAGGTAAGCCTTACTGATTTCAAAGATTTTTTTCCTACTAATTATATTTATGGTGGAGGTGCAAATTAAATAAAAAACATTTAGTATATCTTCAACGGTAGTATAATTATTAAGTTGCTGGTGTACATTGCTGATTATTAAGCCCAAGGAACTGGTATAAAGAGCAAGCTATACAAGCGCCAATATTGTTTACTGAACAATTGTGAATAAGATGTGAATAAGATGGCATGCACTTATTCAGGTAAGGAAAATTAATGTTCTAAGCTTCTATAGAAACATTAAAATTTTGTATATGCTATAGTTTCCCATCGGGGTAGAAATCAAAACAAAATGATACCTTTCCATGGGACAGATCTTGGGGGGCGGGGGGGGGGGGGGTATGAACCCAAGCAGATTGACAGTGCATGATTTAAAATGACTATAATATGAAACAGAGCAAAGTGACAAATAATCATAATTTAAAGAAACCAAAAACTCCTAGACTTTTGAAGATTTCTGCCACTATGCACAGTTGACAGAAAGTAAAGTCTAGACCATGGAAAGAGTTAAACCACAATCTGCTCTTTGTGTGGGAAGTCAGCACAGCTCAGAGCAACCACAGCCCTGGATAAGACTTCCCTATCTCAACACACTCTGGTGCCAACTTTTTTTGACTGCTACAGTTTGAATCTTTCCTTTAGAACCTAATCTGTGTAAAATCGTCATTAAAAACTGATTTTGATCATGCATATAGCAAGAGGGTGGCAAACCAAACAGTTTGAAAGAAAGGAGGACATGGGTGCAAGAACGCTGCCCAGGGCTACCTAAAAATGACTGCGCAAGATGTATATAAACCATGTAAGTGTACTATTGTATTACTAAGTTTCAGACTTCGGTATATTGCATTTTACTATGAAAATCATAAAGACACCACTTTAAATTATTTAAGTAATAACACCCAGCACAATTTTAGTGACTCCACAGGAAATAAACCCTGTTGAATTCAATGGGACTTACTCCATGGTAAGAGTGCTTGCTATTATTGAACGAGCAAAGCAACTTATTTGGTATATTTAACTATATAATGGGTTACTAATTAGGAGAATATGCCACATGTACAGTTTTTGAAATCATGCCTGTCATCATCAAGGTGGTGTCATCGCACTTTTAATATGGGACATATACTTTAAAGTAAAGATACAATAAATCAGAAAAGCCAAACTCAATCATAAAGTTGTATTACCGGATACTGTTATATTCACTCTGCTAAAACTTATGCTAAAAAAATAATTTGACACAAAATGTCTCAAACTTTCTTCTAGTGGAGATGCAACATGAAATAAATTCACCTCAAAACACTTTCTAAAGACCTTTCAGGAAACCTGAATTTTTGCATCGAGTACTGATAGATGCAAAATAAAGTTGTATGTGGCATTTGCATGTGGCGGGAAACATAACAGAATTTTGCACACAAAAAATGTTATAAATAAATAAACATTTATTACGGTCAATGACCAGCATCATTGACCAGCAAAAAATGTTATGAAGCTAAAAGGTATTTGACTGTTCTAACACATGCCACAGCTGGAGCCATATGTACGAACAATTTGCAGAGAAAGTACATAGAAACCACTTATAAATTTGAATTGGGGGAGTATGTGCATGAATGATACAATTTCAGTATTAATATGCCAAAAATTATCTCCAGAATAACGAAATGGGAAAGTATTTCCAATTTGCCATCAATTCATTTGTAATAAATTTAGGAAGACACTTCCATCAACGTAGCAGCTAACTTCATAATGATAGTCAAAGAGACATGTTACAATATTGCATTTTTTCGTTTTACACAAAATTAACGCAGAAACTCCTTCAAGTTTGTTACTTGCACAGCAGATTATGAAAAAACCTCTGTAACGAACACACAAAATAGCTCTGCGAGGATTGTATGAATCATGTGAAATGGGAATGGACATTATTCTATTGTGGATTGCCTATTATATTTAAATCAATTTCATAGCTGGAAAATGACTAATTACAACTCAGTTGCTATTATAGCTTAACGTGGCCTCAAATTAGTGTACTTGGGATCCCAATTTAACAATACAGTAACTATTCCAATGCCTAGAAATTACTTTCATATGGATTTCTTAAAGGGAAAAATCATATATTTCAATACTTATGAATGCATGATTTTATTCAATCATTTGTTTTCTAAGACTTCTTAGTACAAATATTTTATATAGCATGATCATTGTAACTACAGTCAATCTCAACCACTGTGTAAATGTGGAAAGAAGGGCAGAATTTCAAAATGATTTTTGGTTACGTTTTTCATTACAGCATATCAAGCAAAAAATGATATACCACTCAGCCTTAAGGAGCAAATGCTGCGCCAATTCGTATCACAAATGTAATTTAGGAAAACATTCCATGGACTTCACTTAAAAATTAAAAAGTTGTTTCTTAGCAATGCCATGATGTGGATGTATTTCTACACACACACACACACACCAAGAAACTGGACTCTACATAAATGACATCTAAACAATATGTATCATTTTGCTTTAACCAAAAGTGACTTTCTAAGGAATGTCAAGAGCATATGCAAAAATATTCAAGCCAAAAAATGGTAATGAACCATGATATGAATGTATGCTTTTTATCTTTATGTCTCAAACTTCGTGTACACTTTCATACATATATAGAGAGAGAATCTGAATGTATAAATTATAGTTTTAGAATTAAATTGTGCTTAAACTAGTATTCCAAAAGGTATAAGGCCAAAAAATTGTAATGAACCATGGTATGAATGCAAGCTTTTTATGTTTATGTTTCAAACTTCATACACACTCTCATATATATGTAGAGAGAGAGAAAGAATCTGCATTTACCATTCCGCTTTGAGAAATAAACTGTGCCTAAATTGGCAAGATCTAGGAAGCAAATAGCTTCAGTATTTTGGTGAGCCTAACCCAACCTATCCCACTTGGAGCAGAACACCCAAGCAAGAAATAAAAGTCAAACACCTTTAGGTATGGCATATCCGTGCCCACAATACTATATGAAGAGATATACTGGTTGTTGCCATGGCTCAACTATCCGATAATACTTTTTTCCACCTGTTTTGTCCCAGGGAAGTTCCTATTTACTTGCTGAAAAGATCCCTAAGTTAATCACCCTGTGATGCCAAACAAAATATAAACAATACAAATGTGTCAGCCAAAAAAGCGACAGGACTGTATCCAGTCATTGAAGAAGTCTTATCGTGCTTGAGATCTTCATTCATAATTCTGTGAATGCCATGCTCCTTTGGAAGCAGGAGAGTTCCGAAATTGTAAGACTTTCGGTCATCTCGCAAATATGAATTAACTCCAAGCTCTCCTTCTTCCACATTAGTCACAGTAATGTAGATGGAAAGCTGGAATCCTATGCAGTGAAACGGGAAGCCTGAGAGTCAGCATGTAGCTGCAAAGGACTGAACCAGAATCGCCCCAAATGAATCTCTGCTTCGTGCCCAAGCTATTGTGATAACCTGGCATGGAAAGCTAAGCACCTTCTCTGCTCGATTGTCTACACCCGAGCACGACATTCCTCCTCCTCCTTTTTCCCTTTCTCAAACTTTCTCTCCGCCAATCTTCCCCAGAGGACTCCACACTTGCTCTGCGGGCATGCAATCGTAGGGAAAGTCGAGTTTGCCTCTCACGCAAGGTATCTAAACTAGACTTTTCCTACAATTGCATGCCCGCAGGCCGACATGCCGCCGAAAGGACTAGATTTCGCTTTTGACCTTGGGGTTGGTTGCAAGAAAGTTGCGAGCCTTGAAGGAAGCGAGGGAAACATAAAGGCTCTTTGGAGGAGCAAGTTCAACACAGAACAAAAGCACCCACCGATCCACAAACTAAAGGTAGAGCAAACCAAAATCATATCAGTACTGCCAAAGGAAGAGATCCGTCAGGACGGCGGGACCCGTTTCCCAAAGCCATTGGGCTCGCCACTCTCTGGTGGCTATCCCAAGCTCTCGTTCTTGGCCTCTCTGTGTGTGTCTCAAGTTCCCCTCTTCAAGGAGCGAGCGTCCCGCACTCTTCCCGCCCAACCAACCAGCCAACTTCCCCCAAGTACCTGAGTGAGGCAGATGGGCGAATACATCATGACGCCTTCTTCTGCGGCTGCTGCTGCTGCTGCTTCGGAAGGCGCGCACTTCGAGGCGGGGAAGAGGCTCAAGAAGCGGGTCGTGGCCGCTGCCTGCTTTACCGAGGCATTTTGGAGCCCGAACCCCGCGCACTCAAGCCAGTCCCGCACTTCCAGAGAGGAGGAAGGAGAGGGCTTCTTCCCGCGGGAAACCCACTCCGAAGCCTCTCGCGCTCCGCTTTGGCGCGCGCGCTCTCTCCCGCTCTCTCTCGGAATGAATATGGGGGGGGGGGAGTTAAAAGAAGGGGGCGGCAGGACTCTTTTTTCCCTCCTCCCTCCTCGCTATGCCTTTTTTTTTAATCCCCCTCCTGTTTCTCTCTCTCTATTTGGAGAAGCTATTGCCGCTGCTTGCGGGTTGTTGCTGCTTCTGCTGCACCACGGTCCTGTGTCAAACCACGTTGCCAAAAAAAAGTTCAAGGTTGGAGCGGCGGCGGAGCGGAGCAGAGCAAGAGCAGGAGGATCCTGGCAGGGAGGAGGAGGAGGAGGAGGAGGAGGAGGAGGAGGAGGGCAGGCGAAACTTTTGCAAGGAAAGGAAAGGAAAAGGAGGGAGAGAGAGGGGGGGAGGAGGGAGAGGGAGTGTGCGGCTGTGCGCGAGGGAAGGCAGCGGGAGCGCGCGCGCGCCTCCCCAGGGCGGCAAAAACACTTCGACTTCTTCTCTGCTGCCGCCGAAGGGCTCTCCTCACAGCAGCAGAAGCCTATGCCTCTCTCTCTCTCTCTCTCTCCTTCCCTCCCTCCCTGTGTTTCTCCTCTCCCTCTCTCTGTTTCTCTGTGTGTGTGTGTTTCTCCTCTCTCTCTGTTTCTTTCTGTCTCTGTGTGTGTGTTTCTCTCTCTCTCTCTCTCTCTCCCTCTCCCTCTCCCTATCCACCCCCTTCCTCTATGGATAATGTTCAGAGCCCCTCTCGCTTAAACGCCCCCCTCCCCCTGTAATAAAAAAAATGATCTCTTGCAAATTCAAAACGATCAATCTCCTTCTTCTTCCTCCCTCCCCTTTTCCTTCATTCCCTTCCCTTTCAGGAAAAAAAAGAGTGAGCGAGAGTGAGGATGAGGAGAAGGAGGGGAGTTGTTTCACTTTCCTTGATCGCCCCCCCTTTCTCCCCCCTCCCTCCAAATCCGACTTGCAGTTTATTATTTAATTACACCATCGGCGCGCGCAGTCCTCTCCCTCCTCTCCTCTCCTCTCCTCTCCTCTGCTGCAAACGCATTCCTTCTCTCTCTCTCTCTCTCTCTTCCAGTCTCCCCCTCCCTCTTCAACACAAACACTCTCTCGGAGTGCCCCCCCCCCTCCTTTCCCTTCTCGTCCTGCCTCTTTATTATCCCCCCCCCCCCACTCCCGTCCTGGAGCAAGCGGCACATATTGCAAGCATTGCCATCTCGCCTTCACTCCCTTAAACCCTCACCCCCCTCCTTCTCATTCAAGTCCTTTCGTCGCCCAAGTTCAAGACAGTAGCGAGGCGGGAGAAAGAAAGAAAGAAGGGGGGACTGGAAGGAAGTGGGCAGGGAAGGCTTCTTTCTTTATTGGGGGGGGGGCGCAACATTCCCACACAAGGGGGAAAAGTCACCCCTAAAGTGGTCGCAGAAGAGGAGGAGGATGAAACTTGGCCACTAAATAACAATGTGTGTAAGGGGAGGGTGTCTTTACGCCAGGCAAGGGCTAACCTCTGCCTTCCAGGTGTTTTGGGCTTCGTCCCTTTCCAGGTGTTTTGGGCTTCAACTCCCACCATTCCTGGCCTCAGGCCCCCTCCTTTCCACCCCTCAGCCGCTTAAGCGGCTGAGGGGTGGAAAGGAAGGGGCCTGAGGCCAGGAATGGTGGGAGTTGAAGTCCAAAACACCTGGAAGGCAGAGGTTGGCCCATGCCTGCTTTACACAGACTGTGGGCAGGACTCCAACAAAACGGGGCCCTCCTTCAAGGATACCAAGGCTCCCCCCTTGGGGGATGAACGGGACGAGTCCGAAGTTTGAAGTTTGCCAGCCGGCTGTTGATTTCCAAACGCCTTGCTGCAGAATAAGGTCATGGCACGTTCTTTCCCAAGCGCCGCAGATGCCTCAAAGCGGGCGGGAAGACTTTGACCCGGGAGGGAGGCCTCCAGGTAAACCGTCCCCTGGATCTCCCCCCTCTTCCCTCCAAACTGTCCTGAAGGGACCGGCGGCCTTTTTCCTCTTTTTTAATTTTTTCCAACAAGGGGGGGGGGGTATATCTCCGCGCCAGGCGTTTCACAGCGACACATCAAGAGAAGCAGGCAGGTTCAAGTCAACCATGAAATGGTCACTTTTTAACCCCGTCCTGTCCTCATTAGGGAAATACTCAAACACAGCCCGCTCTCAAAGGGGGCTCTTAATGAGGGGAGCTTGCCAAGTCGACCAGCTGCAATTCCCATAAATTTACAAGCAGGAGGGAGGGAGGGGAAGAGGAAGGGAAGGGAGGGGGGCGGCTCCCACAAAGCAGGTAATGTCAAAGGCAGAGCCAAGGCCGACCACGCATTAACCCTTCCCAGGCAGCCCAGGGCAAGGAAGAGGACACACCAACCTAGCTTCACCATATGGGCCCCATCTGCATTGACCATATAATGCAGTTTGAAGCTGGCTTCAAACTATGGCAAATTTACACAAAAAGTGTAAGAAGGAAAGCCCCACCAGTGCTCTCTGTGGTTTGTGTAATCACCCCCCGGGCCTCTGACTAGCTCCAGGATTTCCTATGTGATCATCTGCACAGCAAAAACACTTCCTTCAATAGCAGTTTGAAACTGCATTAAACCGTCAGTGTAGATGGGGTCATACACACAACCTGCTTTCAGCCTATTAAGAAAGGCCAACCACAAGGGAGGAGCCTCACTAAACTACAAATCCCGGAATTTTGCAGGAGGCACAAACCGGATTTTAAGTGGATTTTTTCTCTAGTGTGATGAAGTAGCAAGAATAACAAAACTGATGCATTGTGTGGTAGAGTTGTACCAAAGTTAACTATGTGCAAACTTCTTAACTGTTTTAACAGATAACATGGTGCAGTGGTTTAAACAGTGGACTTTGACTCTGGAAACCAGGGTTTGAATCCCCCCTCATATGTGGAAAGTGATGTTGCAAGTCATACTCTCTGATTCAGAAGTGGTTTGAAGGCATACAATAACAACAAGAATTATAGAGTTGGAAGAGACCTCGTGGGCCATCCAGTCCAACCAAGAAGCAGGAAAATTGCATTCAAAGTTCCCCCGACAGATCCAGCCTGTTTAAAATCCTCCAAAGAAGGAGCCTCCACCACACCCTGGGGCAGAGAGTTCCACTGCTGAACAGCTCTCACAGTCAGGAAGTTCTTCCTAATGTTCAGGTGGAATATCCTTTCTTGTAATTTGAAGCCATTATTTCATGTCCTAGTCTCCAGGGCAGCAGAAAACAAACTTGCTCCCTCCTCACATATTTATACATGGCCATCATGTCTCCTCTCAGCCTTCTCTTCTTCAGGCAAAACATGCCCAGCTCTTTAAGCCCCTCGTCATAGGGCTTGTTCTCCAGACCCTTGATCATTTTTGTCACCCTCCTCTGGACCCATTCCAGCTTGACAGCATCTTCCTTCAATTGTGGTGCTCAGAACTGGGCACAGTATTCCAGGTGTAGTCTGACCAAAGCAGACTTCCCTGGATCTAGACCCTTATAAACAGTTATAAAGGTGCAATCCTCTGCACATTTATCTGCAATTAAATCCAAGTGAACTCAATGAAGACTTTATTTTAAGTAGATATACATAGGAGTGCGCAGTAAAACCTAGGTTCTTTATTTTCATGGGTGTGAGGTAAGAGTTTGAGTATGCTGATGTGCTCAGATTTCAAAGTGGTTCCTCCTACTTTGGCAAAATTATCGTGTAAGATGCCCGTTTTCACTATTTGTTCTGTTTGTACAGTAGATGCCATGGGCAGAAAGTGAGAAAGACCTAACAGAACCAGGGTGCAAACTGCAATGACAAAAGAAAGCACAGTTACCTTGCATGCAAGGCAAATGCAGTTTTAATAACTGCTGCAAAGCAATCAGAATTGTTTCATATCTGATGCAGCATTTAATCAAATCCTTGTACTGTTACACTGTGACTGTAGAAGTCCCTCAGTAACATCTGTTCTTCTTAGGAAAGCTACAGTATCTCAGTCTTTACCTCCTTCCCCATTTTTGACAGGATAGTTATATGAACTAACAAATCTGATAGGTTCATCTTAGGGTTGCCATAAATCAGAACTGACTTGAGGGCACTCAACAGTAACAACAAAGTTATAAGTATAACTGAGACAATGTATGTGAAGACACCTGAAGTGCTATATAAATACTGATACTAAACCTTTCTTCATTTGCCTCCCTCGTGAAAGGGCCTCAATATGATCAAATGCCAACAAGGCTCTGCTGCAGACCCTGCTTATACCACCAAGATCATATAACTTCGGCCCCCCAATTCTACATGTTATGTGTTGACATTTACACATAAAACTTTTAAAAGACAAGGGTTCATTGGAAACTACCTTCATCTATGCAGATGTGTATCCCGATACAAGGACATTAGGAGTCATAATAGTCACATGCCATAAGACACAAAATGTGACCTCTTTAGTTTATGAACACATTCATATTATTATTTCACAGAAGTGATAATGGTTATAAATGCATACATTGCCCCTTTATGTCACAGTCATTTACTGCTAGCCTCAAGGACCACTGCAGATACTTTGAGAACGGAAATCTATTTTAACATGTTACATATCTGTTGTGCATGTTTTTATCTCCCTGCAATGCATGTATTTTACACTCCCTACATTGAGTTCACACTCTATCAACATAGTTTTAAATCTTTAGAATTATCTTCTTAATGTGGATACCAATAACATTGTATTATGTTGAGTCTGAAGGGAAATGGGAGAACACTAAAAGATTAAGGGTCCCCCTCGGCATTAAGTCTAGTCATGTCTGAGTCTGGGGGTGGTGCTCATCTCACAACCTCTGTGGATGCTTACCATAGATGCAGGTGAAACATCAGGAGAGAATGCTTCTAGAACATGGCCATATAGCCCGAAAAACCTACAACATCTCTATTTCTAAGCCAAAGAGCCAGTGTTGTCCGTAAATGCCTCCAAGGTTATGTGGTTGACATGACTGAATGGAGCGCCGTCACCTTCCCACTGGAGCGGTATCTATTGATCTATTCACATTTGCATGTTTTCGAACTGCTAGGTTGGCAGAAGCTGGGGCTAACAGCAGGAGCTCACACTGTTGCCTGGCTTTGAACCACCAACCTTTTGGTCAGCAAGTTCAGCAGCTCAGTGGTTTAACCTGCTGCGCCACCACCAGGGGCTGCAGTGAGAACACTATGAGCATAAATTAAATCCAAAATATCATTTGGTTTTACCAATAAATGTTCAAATAACATTGGAATAGTTCTGTCACAGTTATGCTCACTTCATTGGTTCTTTATTAGTGTCACCAATTCCTAGTATTGAGGTATATATATTTGGCAGGGTCGAATAGTGGACTGGCAGAGCAGTGGATTCCAATGGAGCAAGAAAAAGGGTAACCCCTCTTTCTACTCCAATCTTACACATATACGCACACACCTGGCCCTGGAAGGATGGGAAATTCTCCAAAACTAATTTTTCAAGTGATTTAGGGCACTGTTTCTTAAACTGTGGGTCCCGACTCCAAATGGGGTCTCCTAGCTAAATATTGAGATCACCATAAATCTGGCAACTGTTTTGGCAACTGTTTTCTGAGCTTCACCTAGTGGCTGTCTTAGACATTTACACAAATACGCAGTGTTTACAATGGACTCTGCAGAAGATGCTTCAGCTTTGCTTCATAAAAAGGAAAATCTTCCAGCCTGTTTAAGAAGTCTTTCAAATACTTATTTTTTATCCTTAAATGATAAATCACTGAGTTTTATATTTATTTCACATAACTATATATCCTGGGTCGCATAAGCATTTCTTGGACCAAAATGGAAAAGTTTAGGAGACCCTGATTTAGGGAACTATGGGGAGGGGGTGTATCTAAAGCAGGAGTTCTCAAACTTTTTCAGCTGCAGAGCCCTTTTTGAAGTAAAAGTTTCTCGTGGAGCTCCAATAAATGTATATATATTGTGGGTTGTATTTTATATACTTTTTATTTGTAATGCGGCACTAATGTGGCCAACTGTGAGCTACTCTGAATCCCCTTTGGGGTGAGAAAAGCAGGGTATAAATATCTATATAAATAAAAATGCAATGTTCGTTAGTGGGATTAACATAACTCAAAAACCACTGGATGGATTAACACCAAATTTGGACACAATACACCTATCAGGCCAACGAGTGACAATCACTCACAAAAACACTGAAAAGCACAGCAGAAGAGCCAAAAAAATCCATTACAACGCATGCGCACACATATACACACACACACACATATACACATATATACACACAAAACACATATACACAGACTGGGCCACAGCAACACATGGCAGGAAATGGCTAGTAGGAAATAAATAAATATATTTTGTTATACTACAGTACATATAATGTATGTGTGTGTATATATGTATATATATATCAGGCATGGGCAAACTTTTTGAGGCATTCTGTTTTAAAATTTGACAGACAGGCCAGGCCAGAGTCAGATGGATAGTGTTTGTGTGGGCTAATTGAAAAAATGAACAAATACCTATGCACACTGCACATATCTTGTTTGTAGTGCAAAGAAAGAAAGAAAGAAAGAAAGAAAGAAAGAGCAATACAATATTTAAAATAAAGAACAATTTTAAGCTACATAAACTTAACAGTATTCCAGTCCAACCCTCTTTTGCCATGCAGGAAAAGCACAAACTACCCCTAACAGATGGCCATCCAACCTTTGTAATTATAATAATACTAATGCAAGCAACCCCAGGATCCATCCAGTCCAACCCCTTTTGCTATGTAGGAAAAGCATAACCAAAGCACTCCCTGAGTGGGGGGAGGGAAATATGGAGGTGGTGGGAGGGAATTAGGTAGGAGGAAAATAGGGAGCAAGGGAGCGGGGGGGGGGGAGGGTAGTGGTGAGGGAGGCAGGAAAAGGGGGAGAAGCAGGAAAGAGGAAGGAATCAGGCAGGGGGAGGGGGGAAGCGGAAACCACAGAGCCCCTCAGTATGCTTCACAGAGCCCTAAGGGCTCAATGGAGCACACTTTAAGAACCTCTGACCTAAAGACATTGGATTGAGTTCACTGTTGTTTAAGGGCTCAAATATGGAAGTGGGCATCCACTGGCACCTGAGCCTATCATCTTGAAACGTTTAGGGAATCACATGCATGTTACATTGTGAATTTCCAAGCCCCTGCTTCATGTTATTAATAGTCTACTCTAGGGTGAAAGTACAGAGCAAGATGACATGAAGACAACATAGATAGGCTGTCAAGAGAGGCAACATAGTGGTGGCTTCCAGGAGTAACATAAACAATAATACACCATGCTGCACTGTACTTGTTCATTTTCATAAGCTCCCCTTCAATGTCCAGACCCAATCTGACATTCTAATGTTGATTTTTCATCGCTTGGGACTTTGCACCTATGGAATTGCCTCTTGCTATGCACACTTAATTGATCCTTTCCATTGGGGGTGCCACACAAAGTGCTGCTATTAAGTGGGGTACCAAGTATATGGCCCTTCTCAGAAGCAGCACTCTAGTTAAAGAATAACTTTCCTAAAGAGAACTGCCTAGCACTGACTCCAGTATCTTTTCATCATTGCTCAAAAAACATGCTATTCTCCCAATTCTTTTAGGTCATCCTGAAACCTCAACATTTGGGACTTTTTATCATTTTTTTTCTTTTACTGGAGTGAATTGTTTTAATATTCCAGTCTATTCCATTATTCTATTCTTACTGCATTTTTAACTCCACCCCACCATGAACCATCAAGAGAACATTGTTAAATAAATAAATAAATAAATAAATAAATCCCATTTCAAAAGGAGCCATTTAGGGTGAATTAGGTAAGTTATAACTATCTGATATAGCATCAATGGTCACGATCAAAAGCAATGGTGTTCATCATAGATAAACTGGTCATAAACATACACACACATGGTAGCACTGGCTTATCATAAGCGCTACACGAGCACTTTTGGTCTCTGAGGTGCTCACCCTGGTTGGGCTTTGTTGGTTTTAGTATCCGCAAAAAGGCATGGTTGTTTAAAGAACTTTTCTTTGTACATATATGCACATCACAGAGCTATTCACAGTGAAAGGTAGCTGAGAAAATACGCAACCAGTTTTGTTTCCGGTAAGGGGAAACAAAGAAGACAGCTTTGCGCCTGAATGATGCCTGGAAATGTGATGGGAAATATTCTATGCACTACAGTACAGCATTATTGTGCTTCTCAGTGTGTCCTCAGGTGCCCCAGAGACACAAAGCCCAGCCTGGCCTGGCTTGGCCTTTCACTTACTGACACACAACAAACCAACACTACTACTAGCTTCACAACCATTACTGTAACTGCAAGATTTTCTAGGAACAAGACAGAAAGCCAGGAATAACCAAGCCCATTCCATAAAGGCGCCCTTCAAAGAGGAATGGAAATTGTTTCATGACTCATCTAAATAAATGCCCATCTTTAATAATCCAAGGATAAGAACCACACACTAACAACATCCACCAGAAGATTTCTCCTGAGGACATGAAATACAGGAATTACTTAAGAGTATACAGAAGGATAAACAGATAAAATGCACACGCCAAGCTCAAATGTTCTCCTGGAAGGTATCTTACTGTAGATTGTCTCTTGATACAGTTTGAGTCAGAAAACATTGTTCTACAGAAGGCAAAGTGTATGAGCAAATTACATCTTAATGTGTACATTTCAGTAAGGAAAGGCAGGACAGGAATTAAATAACTCTCCTTGAGTAAAATACAAAATGCTCATATTCCTCTTTTAATTAAGGCATATCCTTTTATCTCTTGAGTTAAAACTATTACAACAAGTTCGGGTACAGTTCCTTATCTTTAAGCACATGTCTATTTTTGAATGCATATATGTTGGTGTCACAAATTTCCTGGTGCTATAATTGGGTGGGTGGGTTCAAAGCCAAGTAATTTTTGCATTTTGGTCCACAGAAACACACACAAACACAAAACTCTCCATAAACTTTCCATTTTTCCATTTATCCATTCTGCTCACAATCCTTAATTTTGATTACTGTGGATAGGATACAAACAGTAAGATACCTGACATATACATTATATTAACTTAAATAACATAGAAAATAATATGAATACGACAATTGACACCATTCAATAAAAGCCTTGTATTGACAAACCACAATGGAATTGCTCTACTTGTCCATGAGAATTAGTCATTTATACATACTGTAAAAGAAGCTCATTAATTTGAATATCCCAAATAAAAGAAAACACTGCTCGGTATTGTACAGACAACTAAATTTATGTCGGTTTATAAAGAAACAAAAAAACATCACTTTGGTTATTTACTCCCATTCTCAATATTGTAAAGACATATCTTCATATATATATTTCTTCTGCAGAGGGTAATAGTAAGTTAAGAAACTATGTTCTGACATATGTTACTACCAGCATACATGTGCACCGAGTTGTTAAAAGCATCGCATACCTATCTGTCTATATTTCCTTTGTATATACAGTCTCAAACTCACCGAGAGTGCTGCACTGATATCAGTGCAACTTAGGAGGTTAGTCAGCTCAACTGTACGCTTCATCAAAAACCAGAAACTCAAAAAAGGTCGGGCCAGCTCTCCCCTCTCGTCCAGCCACCCTCCCCTCCAGGATTCTCCATAGACAACAGTCCAGTGTTTCAGTCTATTGGACTCAGAAACAAAAGTTCTTATTCTTTCTGCCTTAATGTAAGATACTGAAAAAGTTTGCACACACATTCCAAAGTGCTTTGGCAACTGTATTTCTGAGAAGGTTCTGGAAGCGGAAAGGGAATGACTGCCGTCTAGATGAGTGACAATGTAGGATTATAAGTACCATCCACTGTGTGAGACGAGTCTACTCTAGTTATACAAACACTCTTAAACCGAGAGGCTATGTCTAAAATTAATCCATAATCCCAGCAAGCCCATTTTTATAAAAACTTTTTTTCTTCTCTTTGGTTTAAAACATATTACATTTTTACTTTCCACTTTTACAAATATTATTATGCCAAAACATTATTTCCAAATTAGAATGTTTATTTAAATTAGGATCTCTTTCGAAACTTTTTGCTATTGTTTTAAAAGCTTTCAGTGTGAAAAAATAGCTTCTGAAAGTAAGTAACGCTAAATATATTTACTAATACTAGCTTTAATTTATGCCAAAACAGAAATGGATAATGCATTTTAAAATAATATTGCAGCTAATTATCCCTGGAAAATCCTTCCCAACAATAAAATAATGAATCAAGCAATACACTCACTTTCTTTGTCTGAACTTTCCCTCCGCATGTGTGTGTGCGTATATGCTTGTTTTTGCAAGCTCAGCAAAAAGAAGTTCATGAAAAACTTTTTTAAGAGAGCAGTGCCATATTTTTTTCAAAAAAAGAACTGTCAGCAACTGTTTATCTTTCAATGTACCCGCTAAGCCCATTTATTTTAAAACTGCTTTTCTGTTGATAATACTGTCATTATGAATAAAATTTGTCTTTGCCCAACCAACCTTTTTCTAGTCAGAGAATGAAGACGTGTATGCATATAATCAATGCAAACTTTTCTTCATGAAACTACTAAAATCTATGTGGTGTGCATGTACATATCTTTCTCCGATTTGTATGCTTGACCTCTGTCCACATATGGTTTGATGGTGTCTCTAATAACCAAGCTTTCTCCATTTCTCCGACCAAAAAATGCAAACATGAGGCCTCAATATAAAACTGTAAACCACAACGTTTTATGTTACACAACATAGAAGTTTCTAGCCTTGCTGCATAAAGGTCAGATTCACTCAGCCTTCACTTTCACCCGCATACCTCCCGCCAAACTTTTATGTATTAATCTCAAACTAGTTAAAGAATCATTCCCGGGTTACTACAGGACGCATTTTGCTGACAGCTTATAACATTTTTTTGGTTTTTTAAAAAAGTTTAAAATCAAAGCATTATTTTGGTCCATGTGATTCATAGTTAAAATTACACATGGGCAGAGACTCAGGATCACTTCAAAGAAAGTTAGACTTAATCTTGTGTATTTTGGCGCCTTTTCTCTGCCAGCTACTGTACTGAGAGCAAGGGGAGGGGGGCCCAGACTTGGAGATCTTGTCTGTCCCTTCTCAAGTTCAATGGCACCAGGAACAGCAGGAAAAGATGGCCATGTTCACAGCTCTAATAATAATTCAGATCACGCCACATCGGCATCTTGTGTCAAAGTCGAACTGGCTTCCCCGCCCCCTCCAACCCAAGAGCTGCCAAGTCTTCACACACTCTGCATTCAACCACAACTTAATGGATGGGATATTGTGCATTAAAATGTGGCCCAGACACAGGCGAAGGGAGGAGAAGCCAGGAGAGGAGACACATAACATGGGACAGAGGGGAGAAAATATGCAATTTCCCCCACAAAATGGGAAGCACTGCCAAGCTGACAGAGGACCCTTCCACACAGCCCTATATCCCAGAATATCAAGGCAGAAAATCCCACATTATCTGAGTGTGGACTTGGGGCCCTTCCACACAACCCTATATCCCAGAATATTAAGGAGAAAAAATCCCACATTATCTGAGTGTGGACTTGGGGCCCTTCCACACAACCCTATATCCAAGAATATTAAGGAGAAAAAAATCCCACATTATCTGAGTGTGGACTTGGGGCCTTTCCGCACAGCCCTATATCCCAGAATATCAAGGCAGAAAATCCCACAATATCTGCTTTGAACTGGGTTACACTCTCAGATAATATGGGATTTTCGACCTTGATATTCTGGGATATAGGGCTATGTGGAAGACTCTCAGATAACCCATTTCAAAGCAGATATTGTGGGGTTTTCTGCCTTAATATTCAGAGATATAGGGCTGTGTGGAAAGGCCCAGGGAGAGAGAAACAATAAGCAACCCCCCCCCCCCCCCGTCCATGTGCAGATTGAGAAACATCAGACGTACAACATAAATAACCCATACCTATATCCTGAGACATATTAGCTATCAATGCAGACATGCATTTCCTCAAAACTTGGCAATAAACAGTATATATTTACATGCACTCGAAAATATTTTAGGACTCTAGGGAGGGAAAAAACAAGGAAAAGGCACTCAATAGAAGCCACAAGAAGCTGAAAATTAACCAACACTTCATATGAAACCTCCTCCAATGCTTTAACAGATAGTTGCCAGCCAAAGGGGAGGGGAGAAAGTTGGAAGCAGGAAATGCACCAAGTTCACCACTTTTGGACACGCACTCCTATCCACTGTTTCCTGGCAGGAAAAAAAATAGGATGACCCACATTCAAAAGCTGCCAAAAAAGAGGAGGGAAGCCGCGAAATATAAACAACCCGTCCTTATAGTTCATCCAGCAAATTAAAATAGGATACCCATTGCCCAAAGGGAGGGAGGGAGAGGGAGGGGGGCCTAAGGATAAGAGTCAAAATAAGCACAATCTCTATCTAGGAAAGGAGAAGGGAGAGAGGGAGAGAGAGGACAGCCCATAAGGAAATCAACAAAGAGGAAAAGAAAAAAAAGAAAAGAAACTGGATCGTTTCCAATGCCACATACCATTGTACTGTATTGCATTAAACGTATGGGAGATCCTGAATTCTGTAACACAACACGGGTACCGTTGGCTTCACATTTCTCAGTGGACACAACACACACAGGAGAGGAAAAAAAATGTTTCTCAAGGGCGCGCGGGGTGGCTGGTGGTTTGGTTTGGATTCCCAACCTCTCGTCTTTATTTACGTGGAGAAATAAAGGCAGGAAAGAGAAGTATATTTTGTTCAGTTTTTGTTTTTGTTGTTTTTGTTTTGTTCAGTTTTTTTAAGGCAATCAGAAAAGAGGAAAAAACAAAACATGTATCTTGGCTTAAGAGGGAAGAAGGAAAGCAGCAAAGGCACACACAAAAAGAAGTCTACAGGCAGTGAGGGGTGGCCCCCGCCTTCTCCTCCTCCTCCTCCTCCTTTCCCTCTTTTTTCAATCTTCCTTCCTCTTTGAGTCGCAAGGCTGAAGAGTAGGTTGTGGTGGCGGACTTGAACGTGGTCCAGGAGAGGCTGAGCCCTTTTTTGGGGGGCGGCCGGGGCTGCTGTGTGTGTGTATGTGTAAAAAAAAAAGAGTGAGTGAGTGAGTGAGTGTGTGTGTGGAAAAGTCCCTCCTCCTCCTTTTCCCTCCTTTTCCCTCCCTCTCCCCCCCTCCTTCCCTCGCGCGTCTGGCTCTGCAGAATGAGCTGGCGAGGGGCGAGCGCGAGCGGCGGACTTGGCCTCTTTCCACCTCGCGCTGATTGGCCAGCGGCGGCGGCGGCGGCTGCCCTCGACCACCAATCACACGCCCCGCCTTCGCCTCCCCCCCCTCAACCCTCCCCCCCCCCCCGGAAAAAAAAAGAAAAGAACCCGTGGGAAGCGCGGCTCTTCGCTTCCGCCTGGCGGCTGCATGAAACACCAGGCGAAAAGAACACAAGGGAGGGGGGGAAAGAAAGGGGAGCGATTTGCATATTCATATCCCAGCAGCCAATGAGCGGCGGGGGAGCCAGAGGGGGCAGCCGCAATAAAGTATGCCGTTCCAGACAGGTCAAAGACCCTGAAATCAGCGCATGTCAAAGTAGTCTGTGGAGTGAGACAAAAGTGAGTGTGTGGGAGGCAGGCAG
The DNA here is from genome assembly GCF_037176765.1 of Anolis sagrei. NCBI lineage: Eukaryota > Metazoa > Chordata > Lepidosauria > Squamata > Anolidae > Anolis > Anolis sagrei. Next base: position 214,305,157 of record NC_090022.1, on the reverse strand, counting down.
GCAGGGAGGGAGGGAGGGAGAGAAGGAGGGAGGAGAGGAAGAAAGAAAGAAAAGGGGATGCAAGGCTTTGGGGGTATGACATGGAACCCCAGTCTCGTTTTGGGAAAAGGAATAAATATAACAATAATCACAACTATTATTATTATTACTGTGATTATTGTTATATTTCTTTATTATTATTTATTTGAAACACAACAAGATGGGTCCACACAAACAAGATCACTCTGCTGGCTGTTTATTATTATTATTATTATTATTATTATTATTATTATTTTACTGACACAAAACCACAGTATGTCACAGCAAACGAGATCTCTATGCTATTATTATTATTATTATTATTATTATTTGAAACACAACAAGATTAGTACACAGCAACCAAGCTCACTGTGCTGGCTTTTGTATTGGATCACACTGTGGGACATCTCCCAAGTGTCTAGGACTGTGTGATATATCAACAAATAATGTCTGCAGATCCGAGTAGGATCTGACAGATGGTAATTTTGTCTGTGCTGATTGTGTTTAAGTGCAGGCCAAGGTCTTTAGGCACCGCACCCAGTGTGCCAATCACCACTGGGACCACCTTGACTGGCTTGAGCCAGAGTTTTTGCAGTTCAATCTTTAAATCCCTTATTATTATTATTATTATTATTATTATTATTATTATTATATACACAGCAAGATGAGTCCATAGCAAACAAGATCACTCTTTACTGGCTTGTGATAATAATAATAATAATAATAATAATAATAATAATATTTTAAGTGCAGGCCAAGGTCTTTAGGCACTGTACCCAGTGTGCCGATCACCACTAGAACCACATTTACTGGCTTGTGATAACAATAATAATTGTAATGATGATCTGCACGCATTATTCGCCAATACATCACACAGTCCTAGACACTTGGGAAGTGTCTGATGTGTGATCCAATACAAAAGCCAGTATAGTGAACTTGTTTGCTATGTACTAAGCTTGTTGTGTATCAAATAATAATGATAATAATAATAATAATACACTGACTGAAACCCCAGTGGCACCCCAACCCTATAATAACTACTAAGAAAATAGTCTTGAAGGAAGGGGGGGGGGAGGCAAGGTTTGGAGTATATAATACCATACTCATATTTTGTTATTAAATATAAAATTATATTAATAATAAAATATAGATATTTTAAACCACCCTGAGCACCCTGAGTCCCCTAGAGGAGATAGGGTAGGGTATTAATAAAGATGTTATTATTATTATATTAATAATAGTAATAATAATAATAATAAGTTGTCTGAAACCTCAGTCACAGTCCAGTCCTTTAAATATCTAATTGCTAAGTTAGTGATGAGGAAGGGAGAGGGGAAAAGTAAGATTTTTGGATGTATAAAATAAAATGGAACCCCAGCATTGTTTATTATTATTGTTATTATGTCCTATAAATATCTACTCAAAAATGAGCTGGAAGGGAGGGGAGAATGCAAGGTTTGGAAGGCATAAAACACAATGGCATACCCATATAGTTTTGGGAAAAGGAGGAGGAAAAGGAAGGCGAATGATGGTGTACTGATTGAAAGCTCAGCCACAGCCCAATACTATAAACATCTACTCAGAAATGTGAGCTAAGGAAGGGGGAAATGCAAGGTTTGGGATGTATGGCTCCCCAATATTGTTCTGGGAAGAGGAAGAAGAAATAATCATAATAACACTGTGATATAAACTCCAGTTGCAGCCCAATCCTATAAATATCTATTCAGAAATGAGTAAATAGCAAAAGGGAATTAAAAGAGAGGAACAAAAACCCAAATGCGTGTATCAATATGCCATGTCTGATTTATTGAAGAACTGATACATAAATGCCACCAAGTCATCATTAGTTACACCGGGACCGGTCCATGAAAGCCTGCATCCTTGTTGCCTCCTGTTAAGTCAATGAGGATGCCAGATGTGCCAGGAATACAGGATTAGGTGGAAGTACACAAATTGCAGCCATGAAGGCTGCTGAACAACTGGAGCTGTGGAGCACTACCACTTCATTTATGTAGTTACTTAAGTTTCAAAGTCTTGTTTCTGACAAGACTTTGGGAGCATCCACTTTTTAAAAGCACACCAATAATGTTATTTTATACTTCCTACTTTCTAGTAATCACATATATTCTTAACAGCTTTTCCAACATCTTGGTGCTCAACTTTTTTTTCTTGAGTTGAATTATATAAACCAGTGGTTCCCAGCCTGTGGTCTGTGGACCACCAGTGGTCCGCAAGAACTAAAATATGGTCTGTGGCTACACCATTACGACATCATTGCAACGAGAGCGACTGGTCTCAAAAAACCCTCATATAGTGCCAAGGTTTATTAAATATGGTTTTCTGTGGGCAAGTAAATGGAGACTACTGGATGGTATATGTTCTGTATCAGAAACTAGAGCTGATGTGGTCTATCCAATGCCATTTTCTGAATCAGCACCCCAAATAACCAAACCGAATCTAAAGTTGACCAAAAACTGATTCATAACCCTTTTGGTACTAATGTTGGAAAGTGGTCCCTGGTCAAAGTGGTCCCTGGTCAATAAAAAGTTTGGAGCCACTGATATAAACAGATTCAGCCCTGGAAAAGTCAATCCAAGAGAAGGAGAAAAGCAGCAAGTCAAGAAAGAGTTAAAAAGAAAAAGGCAATGAATCCCTCGCTAGGGTCATTCTACAGTATCCTTTGTTATACTTTTAGAGAAATCTTTCAAAAATAATGGTAAAAAATACACGTGTGCTGCTCAAACTGCAACTATGTAAAGCTATCAATACAAGGAGTGATCTCAGCTTTAAAATGTGATCTCAGCTTTAAAAGCATCTGAGCCCAAATCTGCTCCATTGTATAATGGTGAAATAGACTAGCATCCTTTTAAAGTGCAGAATTATAGTGTAAGGAAGAATCTAAAATACCTCGATTCTCGGGTATTTGCTCATTCGGGTTCACTCAATACACTAAACACCCAATATTTGGCTGAGTACCTTGAATAAAACATTATTCTTAATGCTAAAAATAATCTCTACAATGGAAACACATTATTAGCATAACTGTTAACTGAAGTGATATTTCATTTTTAAATATTTCATTTCAGTTAATAACAAAAAAAATCCCCAAAGGGGTTTAAATTTTTTTTAAAAAATAGTGCTCAAATATTTAAATATTTAAAAATTGGTTAGTATTCAGATGAACAATAAACCATTAAAAATAAGGGGAAGGCCAGCTTAAAATTCTGAGAACACTGTTTGGGTCTAATTTTTCAAGTCCCTCATTCTATAAACAAACAATAACTGCAGTAGAAAATGAATCTGAACCATGCAACGCTTGCTGTTCTTTGTTTAGAGACTGTTAGGGCAGTCTGTTCTATGGGCTTTGCAAACTATAGATTCCCCAGACGGGGATGGGAGGAGATCCATGGTTGTTGTGGCTGAATCAAAGTTTAAAAGCTGCAGACCATGGCTGTTACACATTAAATAATAATAATAATAATAATAATAATAATAATAATAATAACTTTATTTTTATACCCTGCATCCATCTCCCCGAATAATAATAGCAGAAGTAGTAGTAGCAACTTTATTTTTATACCCCAACTCCATCTCCCCAAATAATAATAATAATAATAATAATAATAACAACAACAACAACAACAACAATTTATAAGCTGCCCCAAGGAGACTCGGGGCAGCTTACACATGGGAAGAAATGTTCAGAGAACATCAAAACAAAACAATCAAAACAAAAACAAAAAATGATTAAATTAAAACATAGCAAAGCATAACAATAAAATAAAACACAATTAAAGAAATCATAACGGCATAAAACAGCAGCATTAAAACTCACTCAAACAATACACAACAAAAACCAATAAGCAGAATACTAAGATGGGCATGATCAGGGTATAAAGAGGACAGGACGTGAGAAAGTCCAAAACAGCGTAGTATAGAGCCAGGGGATTGGAAGAAGTGCAGAGAACAGAGTACTATCTGGCAAGCTGGGCATTTATAAGCAGGGACTAGTCATTCTCAAATGCTTGTTGGAAAATCCAGGTTTTCAGATCCCCAATACACTGCATTTTAGAAATTTTATAATTTTCATATTTTATAATTGTATCAGTTAGATTTTTATACACTGTTAATTATACTTATGTCATTGCATTTATACTTATGTATTGTTGTCTGCATGTGGCACTTGGAGTGCTTCTGTGAGCCACCCTGAGTTCCTTTGGGGAGATAATGTTGGGGCACAAATAAGGAGCTGGGGGCGGTGACGGCCAACAGGGGCTCTGGTATGGGCTGGTCCATGAGGTCACAAAGAGTCGGAAACGACTGAATGAATGAACAACAACAAAACAAATAAGGAATTATTATTATTATTATTATTATTATTATTATTATTGCATAACGGTGTTTTTATTTTTAAAAATAGACAAAAGATGAAAACCTCATAGTCGTATGAGGTCCTTAAGCAGACAGGAGAAATAGCAGTGAGCAGGATATGTAGTGAGCCTATGCTAATGCAACAGGCATTAAAACTACTACTTATTCACCACAACAAGATAACTAGCTCAACAGTATCCACTGAAACAGACATTTCAACTGGAAGTCCATAATCACTATGAAAGCTCATTTACATATTCTGTGCATCATTTTACAGTTTTGTTTGTTTACAGTAGTGTGATGACCCTAATTCTAATAACCATGTATACAGCTCACATAGCATTTTTGTGTCAGAAGCTTCAAAACTGTGGAGCTGGTTGAAGTCAAACCAGAGAAGACACAAAGAAAGCAAAAACTGCAATAAATAATATGACCAGTACATTTTCCTCAAGTTGTCATCATGAAAAAAATGAGGTTCGATGTAAGCGAAGAACATCTGCTTCTCGAACCGCTTCTAATGTGTATAATGGACAATAGTGAAGTTATTGATATATACTGTGAAATCTTCAAAAAGCTTAGTCCCCGTTCCCCCGCTTTGATCTAAAGATTGAGGCCCCGCTTGTAAACTTTAAATTTCACTAAAATCCACTAAGCTATGCTTCCACACAACTTCTTTTCACTTCAACAGATTTAATCCCTCCTCTCCCCCCAATTCAATAAGGGGAACACTTCCTGCAAGAAGCATTCGACCAAAATAGGTAGATTACATTCTCAGAGTCAGAGCTTTCATTATGCAATTACGGCTATTATAAAGAGAAGATCTTTATTGGAAAAGGGGGCAAAAGTTATCAGAGATGTTTAGAAGGAACCCCTTTCATTAAGAAAGGTAAACCCAAATGTGTGTGTGTTTTTTCCCACCCACTGTTCACAAAATGCATGGTCTTAAATTAAAATCCCTCCCCTGTCTTTGGTCCATGTACGTAGGTTAATTAAATGATTCTCCCCATTTTTAATTTAACTGTAATATTCATTCACTAATACCGACAGGCACAAATAGTGCTTTCTTAGTTGACAGAGATATTTAATCATTTATTTGCTGTTTTACATGTAGAAATATTGTTGTTTACAAAACTTGAAAAAATATCTAAAAGAGGAAAACAAACAAAATAATGGGTTGTTATGAGTTTTCCAGGCTGTACGACCATGTTCCAGAAGCATTCTCTCCTGACATTTTGCCTGTATCTATATATACAGGTGAAACTTCAGGACAGAATGCTTCTGGAACATTATCTAAAAGAGAAAAACAAACAAAATAATGGTGCGGCCATGTTCCAGAAGCATTCTCTCCTGACATTTCACCTGCATCTATACATGCAGGTGAAACGTCAGAAGATAATGCTTCTGTAATAGTATCTAAAAAAGAAAAGCAAACAAACATTTTGCCCACATCTATAGCAGGCATCTGCAGATGTTGTGTAATATATATCTTCACAACCTCTGAGAATGCCTGCTATAGATGCAGGCGAAACATCAGGAGAGAATGCTTTTGGAACATGGCCATACAGCCCGGAAAACTCACAACAACCCTGTGATTCTAGCCATTCAAGCCTTCGACAATACATTAAACAAAATAATATTTTAGAAAGTAATGCTACTAATATATTGTCTCTATACAACTTGACTTGTTAATAATGAATGGGAATTTTAGCATAGCAGGACACCTATCTTTTACCACTAAGGAAAACAGTGTTTCATAAAACACATCAACAGATTTTAATGTTACATTCAATATATTTAATTTGATGTCTAAAATCCCACATAATACCTGGCTACATTAGCTCTCTTTCTTCCTCCTTTTCCCCATCTTAATACTAACTACAATGAGCTACAGTATTCCTTCCTAACTATCACAAGGCCTCATTCTAAATGAATGACTTAAAAGCTTGCACAGGAAACAATTTATATAAAATTGATAATATACCTGTAACAAGCTAAACCCACAGGGGTTAAATCCCAATAAACAAGCCTATAAAGGTATTTCCTTCCTGAATATGACCAGATTTCTTTTTGTGAATATGATTTAGGTTTGGGGGAGGCACTTCATTTTAAAATGCAATATATGTTGTAGTAAAGAATTTAAGGTTAGGGAATGGTTTTTTAAACTTCAAATATTTTATGTATGTGTTACACCACCATTTACTATAAATACTGTCGTGGGTAGAGAGGATCTCCCAGCAACATACCTACTGTTAGTGCAACTATGCTGACATCACACATTTGAGGAAATAGATCAAACTGAATAAGCTATTTGGTCAGAAATATCACATAATGGGGCATGATAGAAAGAAAGGAATTAAAAAATATCAAGGTTTTACAAAATGAAACATTTTTTATGTATCAGGAGAGACTTGAGAAACTGCAATTCGCTTCTAGTGTGAGAACTTGGCCGTCTGCAAGGACGTTGCCCAGGGGATGCCTGGATGTTTTGCCATCCTGTGGGAGGCTTCTCTCATGGCCCTGCACGAGAAACTGGAGCTGACAGATGGGAGCTCACTCCGCTCCCTGGATTCAAACTGCTGGCATTTCGGTCAGCAGTCCTGCAGGCACAAGAATTATAACCCATTGCACCACCAAGGGCCCCAATGAAACAACGAAAGAGGCAGTGAAACCTGATAAATCATTTAAAATATTATTGTCTTCTTTTCCCCCTTCATATATAATTGCAAGTCCTGAAATCTCCGTTAATATTTGCATTGCTCTGTCCTCCTCCTGCCACAGAGAGAGATAGTGCCTCCATCAGATTGTTTGATCGAAAACACTGACCTGATGACAGTACTGGATAACAACTCAGTGCATCACTGTGTTTGGGAGAGACTTTTCTGGATTCTACATGCTGCTAATCCTGTGGCACCCTCTTACATAAAAAAATGTTGCTTCAGTTGCTGGCATAAGCTTCTGGAACCATGTGACTTAAAATAATCTGAAAAATCAAATCCACTTTGCACATTGCCATTGCACAACAATCTGCAGCCTGCCTGTTGATGAGTTCCAAGAAAGGGAGAAAGTTCATCATTTAACCTAAAGTATGCAAAACTCAGCCCCAAAGGCAACATTTGAAGAAATAAATTAGCAGGTGAAAATATGGTGATGCAATCTTAATTTGCTACACAGAGAGATTGGCTAATACCTTAGTAACTGTCATCTGGAAACTGCCATGTGTTTCCTCTGGTAGCACCAAATACTTTGCACAATGCAAGTCACTCAGAAGAAGAGGTCAGATCCATTAAGCAAAGGTCAGCTACGCCTAAACTAAGGAAATCTATGCTAGTCAGAGTTGTGATAGAAAAAAGCAGGCACAGATTGTATTTCAGTGGATATCATTATTTTAGAATGTGTTTTCCCCATTATACAATTTGTATGGGGCTGATTATCATCATCTCAATTTTGGGAAGCTAAACAAAAGCAACATTAATGACATTTGTATCTGCTTACGGATTCAGCTAAGAATTACTACACTGGGTTGATGTGAGTTTTCTGGCTTGTATGGCCATTATCCAGAAGCATTCTCTCCTGACATTTTGCCCACATCTATAGAAGGCATTTGCAGGGGCTGTGTAATATATATTCTCACAACCTTTGAGAATGCCTGCTATAGATGCAGGCAAAATGTCAGGAGAGAATGCTTCTGGAACATGGCCATACAGCCTGGAAAACTCACAGCAATCCAGTGATTCCAGCCATGAAAGCCTTTAACAACACAGTAATTACTACACTGTTACTACCTCTCCATGTCTCCATGTGAAACATATTTTGATTTTTTTCATAAAGCTCCACGCTTCTTAAAAACTAGGAAGAGTCACGTTTCAAAAATGAAGGTGAAACTAGTGCATTCCAAGTAGTATTCCCCTGAACCACAAGAAAAGCGAATGCAATTTATATCATAGAATCATAGAATCAAAGAATTGGAAGAGACCTCACGGGCCATTCAGTCCAACCCCCTGCCAAGAAGCAGGAATATTGCATTCAAATCACCCCTGACAGATGGCCATCCAGCCTCTGTTTAAAAGCTTCATCATGAGTCATTGATTGCAACAATTTTATATTTAACAGTCTTTCTCCTTTAACACCATCATTATCACCTGCAGGCCCTTTTTTAAATTTTATAAAAACACAAGGAAAGGGCCAGCAACCCTTTAGTTAAATATGTTGATCATCACAATGATATTACTGGTTATAGAGACTCTGGGCCCTTCCACACAGCTATATAACCCAGAATATCAAGGAAGGAAATCCCACAATATCTGCTTTGAACTGGGTTATCTGAGTGCCCTTACACACAGCCCTATATCCCAGAATATTAAGGCAGAAAATCCCACAATATCTGTTTTGAACTGGGTTATCTGAGTCCACACTCAGATATTGTGAGATTTTCTGCCTTGATATTTTGGGTTATATGGCTGTGTGGAAGGGCCCCTAGTTGATACAAGCAAGTTAGCAACATGCAGCACTAAACAAAGGTAAGTATTCCATGCCAGTAGAAAAGGGATACATTCTGTTATGCATACTGCATAAGACCTATTCATTTCCACTTGTTCAAAGGACTGCCCAATCCAAAATAATATATCTACAGTCATCTTGACTATCAAAGCCCTGGAACGAGGCCTAAGGAGGCATTGCTTCTTGTAACAAAATTCTGATTGATGTAGACAGGATGGGCTCCAGGTAGGCCACCCATCCAGGAAAAGGCAAGTGCCAGAGACCACAAAGGAAAGAGCAACTTGCCAGATGCACAAATGCTGTAGTAACAGGACAGGAGTCGGTTTCTTGATCCAGACCGCAGCAACACCTTAAGTGGGTGACCAGAGGCCATAGTTTCCTCTAAACATGGGAGTGACCTCACAGCTTCCAGAATAGTCCTGCTATCTCCCTCTGTTTTGATTTTTGAAAATCCAAAATGTCTCTAGCTGTTGGAGGGAGGCACAGACTCTGTGGAAGGTTTGGGAAGGGCTGTGGGCCGATTTTCTGGCTCTCTGGAAGTTTCTCCCTCTTCCCGCCTGCCACCTGCTGCCTGAGCCTGCCAGACATGCCAACATCTTAGGAGCAGATGCAGATGTGAAGGGAGAAGTGGTCACAAAAGCGTTTGTTCTTCCAGAAGTGTGCAAGGAATGGGCTCCTGGCACCCATGGCTCTGTTGCCATGCCCACGCCTCAGCTGTTTGGGTTCGCCTAATCTTCCCATCTCCTTCTACCCCTGCCCTCCACACCCCACAGGAGGGTGGCAAGGCAGGAGGCTTGGGCAGGTTGTACACTTTTGTCCCAGCCTGAAATTCAAGCAGAGCCTGGTACCAAAACAAAGAATGAGAGGATTCTGAGCTTGAGGTATTTACAAATCCACCCTAGGTCACCTTTTGGTATCAATATAATTTAATGGGGGGGGGGGTGTAGGGGAAACTGCAGCTATTGTTTGGGAGTGCCAATTCCTGGCTAATCTGCAAATTACCCAGATCGTCTTTCTCCCAGCCGCAGGAGACGGCCTTCTTTGTGCTGCATGCTATTTGCAAGCCTGCAGAACTGGCAACCTCTGCATGCCTGCAGTCTCTTCAAAATGCTGCAAGGTGCTGGCAGAGGACACACTCAGTCATTCGCAGAGAAAGCCTGCCTGCACAGAAGGCAAAGCTATGCGGTCACAGGAGCCCTCCTGGTGCCATGGGTTAACCCCTTGTGCCTGGCAGGAATGATGACTGACAGGTCAGAGGTTCGAATATGAGGAGAGAGGGGTTGAGCTCCCTCTGTCAGCTCCAGCTCCCCATGTGGGTACATGAGAGAAACCTCCCACAGGAATGGTAAAACATCAAAAGCACACTAGCAACGTCCCCTGGGCAACCTCCTTACAGACGGCCAATTATCTCACACCAGAAGCGACTTGCAGTTTCGGGGGGGGGGGCAGGGAGAGCAGAGCCATAATTTTCCTGATCCCACATTGTGTTTCTCCTCTCCCTAAATCCTGCTGAATAGGAAAGGAGATGGGAGGACCTCTGGTTCAGATCTAAATGCGAGAAATGGGCCTGGGCTCACAGAGTTTCTCAAACCCAGGGCCTCCTCACCAAATACCGGGCAAGGGCTCCACTGGCGGGCCCTTTGTTACTGGAGCAGCCTCTTGGAACTGGCCTTTCCCAGTTGCCAGGAACCTGTCGGCGCCCAGAAGGGACTGCCGAGGAAGGGAAAGGAGAGCGGGCCAGGCAGGCCGGCGCCTCTTCGCCCAGCCACGAGGGGAGAAAGAGAGTGGGTCGGGACCCGCTGCGGGGCGAGCGCTTCGAGAGAAGGGGAGGCTCGCAGGGCAGCCCTGACCTGTCCTCAGGCAGGGAGGGAGGGAGGGAACCCCAGCCCGCACCAAAGGGAAGGAGGCCGTGGCCGGGAGAGCCCGCCGCTTGGAGAGAAGGCCCCGGGACCCTGGAGGGAGGCGCCGGCTCCATCGGAGAGGCTTTGGGGGCGGCGAGGACGAGGTGCAGCGCGACGGGGCCTCGAAGGAGAGAGAGCAGAGCCACACACCTTCCCAAAAGCCCATGGAGAGGGACGGGGCTTCAACAGCGGGCCACGGGGATGGTCCTCCCCGTGCTGTTGATCTTGTCGTTGTTACGGTTCTCCTCTTCTTCATCCTCCTCCTCTTCTTTTTCCTCCTCCTCCTCCTCCTTCTCTTTTTCCTTCTCCTCTTCCTCCTCCTCTTCTTCTTCTTCTTGTTCCTCCTCCTCCTCCTCTTCCTCCCCCTCTTCCTCCTCCTCCTCCTCTTCTTTTTCCTCCTCCTTCTCTTCTTCCTTCTCCTCCTTCTTCCTTCTCCTCCTCCTCTTCCTTCTCTTCTTCTTCCTTTTTCTCCTAGTCCTCCTCCTCTTCTTCCTTCTCTTCTTCTTCCTTTTCCTCCTCCTCTTCCTCCTCCTCCTCCTCTTTTTCCTTCTCCTCTTCTTCCTTCTCCTCTTCTTCTTCCTTCGCCTTCTCTTGTTCTTCTTCCTTCTCTTCTTCCTCCTCCACCACCACCTCCGGACCCGCTTGGACTCTCAGCCTTATGGCCCTTTCCTCCTCCTCCTCTTCCTCTGGCTCTGACCCTCCCTTCTGCCGGCCCAAGTCTTTGCTCCGGAGTGGCGAGGCTGCCGTGGGCTCAGCCTCTTGGGCCCCTCGTTCGTCCCGCCGTCCCACCCCCATTCTCTCTCCCCATCCTCCCGCGGAAGGATGCGCCCCATCTAGAGCCTGGAAACGTGGCCTCCCTCGAAAAGGAGCCCGACGGAAAGTAGGGGTGGCGAGGGAGGAGAGGGTCGCGCCCCTCAGTTGGCTGCCTGCCTTGGCTCCCACTGCCTGCCAAGTTGAGGGGTGGGTGGGTGAGAGAGAGAAACCATGCCCGGAGGGGGATCTCCAGGCGCAGTGAGTTAAACCCTTGTGCCCACAGGATTTCGAATCCGGGGACAGCGCGGATGAGCTCCCGCTGTCAGCGCCAGCTCCCCATGCGGGAACATGAGAGAAGCCTCCCACAAGGATGGTAAAACATCCAAACATCCTGGCGTTCCCTGAGGAACGTCCTTGCAGACGGCCAATTCTTTCACACCAGAAGCGATTTGCAGTTTCTCAAGTCACTAAAAAGAAAGGGGGGGGGGTCGTTGTGAATCAGAACTGACTGAAGGGCGGACAACACCCTCACGGAAAGGGAGAGAAGGAGAAAACGGCGGGGGCCTGAATAGGGGGGGGGGGTAGAAGAGAGGCCGGGAGTGGAAGAGGAGCCCCGCACTGCACTCTGCCGCCAGGCCCAGACACTCGCCAGACAGGCACGTTCCTCGCCCGACCCCGCCGTGGGAAGTAAGTGGGGGGGGGGGGGACAGACCCCTCTTCGCCACGTGACGAAGGGGGAGAAGGGGAAGGCCAGTCCCCCCTCCTCCACCTTTGGGAAAAAGTTCCTTGGGCAACTTGGCCCAGGCACTTTGCCGACGCTCAGCCAGGCAGAGCAATGGAGGGGGCTCAAAAGTGGGAGGGGGGGGCAAGCTCCTCGGTCCTAAGGCGAGACACACACACACACACTCCTGACAAGCTTTCCAGCTCCGATTCCGTCTCGCAGAAGTAGCAGCAATGCGTTGTTCATGGCCAGAATCACTGGGTTGTTGTAGGTTTTTCGGGCTGTAGAGCCATGTCGCAGAAGCATTCTCTCCTGACGTTTCGCCTGCAGCTATGGCAGGCATCCTCAGAGGATGACCCAGGGGAGCTGCAGTTGACAGAGGAAGTTCAATCCTCTTTCCCCATATTCCAACCGCTGACCCCTTAGTGGGAGAAAGAACTGAGGCAAGTGGGAGAGTTGCAACTGGCCACCTTGATTAGTACTGAACTGGCCACCTTGATTAGCACTGAATGGCCTTGCAGCTTCAAGGTCTGGCTGCTCACTGCGCCCTCTGGACATTCTCGCAGATATATAAACCCAGTTTTCCTAGTTTCAACAGACCTCACAAACTCTGGGGATGCAGGCGAAACGTCGGGAGAGAATGCTTCTAGAAGATGGCCATACAGCCCGAAAAACAACCCAGCAACAACAATTATAATAATACCATCATCGGCTAGTGACCCAATAATCAGGAAAGGTGCTGCCGAGGAAAGTTGTATGTATTGTCAAAGGCTTTCGTGGCCGGGTTCACCGAGTTGCTGTGATGCCCCAGGCAGTAAGAAGCCACACCTTGAAAACTACTAGGCCATTCAAAGCTAATCAGGGTGGTCAATTGAAATATTCACACTTGCCTCAAGCAGACTAGAATCTTTTCTTCCACCCTGGACACTCCACATTTATATATACCGCATTTTCTTAGTTTCCAACAGCTTCCAAGTTTGACTGCTTACTGCCTGGAGGAATCCTTTGTTGGGAGCTGAGAGAATGCTTCTGGAGCATGGCCATACAGCCGGGAAAACTCACAGCAACCCAGTGATGCCAGCCATGAAAGCCTTCGATGATACATTAAACTGCAAGTTGCTTCTGGTGTGAGAGAATTGGCCGTCTACGTGGACGTTACCCAGGGGAGCTGCAGCTGACAGAGGAAGCTCAATCCTCTTTCCCCAGATTCCAACCGATTTGTTAGTGGAAGAAAGAACTGTTTGAGGCAAGTGGAATGTTGATGAGCACTGAGTGGCCTTGCAGCTTCAAGGTCTGGCTGTTTACCGCACCCTGGACATTCCACAGATATATAAACCCCACTTTCCTAGTTTCCAACAGACCTCACAACCTCTGAGGATGCCTGTTATAGATGTGGGCGAAACGTCAGGAGAGAATGCTTCTGGAGCGTGGCTATGCAGCCTGGAAAATTCACAGTAACCCAGTGATTCCGGAGGGTCACGAAAGCCTTCGACAATACATTGATCCGCTAAGATCTGTCCTTCAAGAGAGAGGCGCCCCTGGATTCAATGTGACACGCCTTGGGAAGGAAGCCCTTGGCAAGATATACGGCTCTCCTTCAGCCTTTTTCCTTGTGAGTCTCTAGCTTTGATGTATTGTCGAAGGCTTTCATGGCTGGAATCACTCAGTTCTTGTGGGTTTTTTCGGGCTATATGGCCATGTTCTAGAGGCATTTCTCCTGACGTTTCGCCTGCATCTATGGCAGACCTCACAACCTCTGAGGATGCTTGCCATAGATGCAGGCGAAACGTCAGGAGAAATGCCTCTAGAACATGGCCATATAGCCCGAAAAAACCCACAAGAACTGAGTCTCTAACTTTGATTTGAACCCCGCGGATGCCTGAATCTCGTGGCTTTGGTTGGGATGCTAACCCTGGGTCTCGGCTTCCGGCTCCCACGAGTCCCGGATCTGGGCCTTTCGTGGCTTCTGCTCCGTGGCCTTTTTTCGTAGGCAAGACACCAGCAGGGCTTTCCGCTGCTCTCTTCCTTCTCCCCACTTGTCCGGCGTGGGAGAAGTGGACTGCTCTGCTGTTCTGAATAGGAGGCTTTAAATCAGGCACGGGCAAACTTCGGCCCTCCTGGTGTTTTGGACTTCAACTCCCACAATTCCCAACAGCCGATTTACGTAAAAATAGTAATTATAATTATAATAACATTTTGAGGGCAAAGTTGACTCCCAGGAAACATGGATTTTGGATGAGAAGGCAATGAAAAGTTTCTCCATCCTCGACGGGGTTTAGGAAAGGGATGATGAGAGAAAGGAAGAAGGAGAAGGAGAGAAAGGAAAGAGAGAAGGGGGAAGGCACGGAAAGCCCCAACCTCTCTCCCTGGCTGTGTTTACGTTTCCTTCTATTCCACTTTCCCATCGGCAGGCGGGCATTTTTAGGAAATGTGTTCTTTGCTATTGATTTAGTCAGTCGAAGAAAAATAAAATATTTCCCGGGTTGCTGTGAGTTTTCCGGGCTGCATGCCCACGCTCCAGAGGCATTCTCCCCTGACGTTTCGCCCACATCTATAGCAGGCATTCTCAGAGGATGTCAGGTCTGTTGGAAACTAGGAAAGTGGGGTTTATATATCTGTGGAACGTCCAGGGTGCAGTACACAGCCAGACCTTGAAGCTGCAAGTCCACTCAGTACTCATCAACATTCTCACTTGCCTCAAATAGTTCTTTCTCCCACTAACAAATCGGTTGGAATCTGGGGAAAGAGGATTGAGCTTCCTCTGTCAGTTGCAGCTCCTCTGGGCAACGTCCATGTAGACTGCCAATTCTCTCACACCAAAAGCAACTTGCAGTTTAATGTATCCTCGAAGGCCGGAATCACTGGGTTGCTGTGAGTTTTCCCGGCTGTATGACCATGCTCCAGAAGCATTCTCTCACCTCCCAACAAAGGATTCCTCCAGGCAGTAAGCAATCAAACTTTGAAGCTGTTGGAAATTAGGAAAATGCAGTTTATATAACTGTGGAATGTCCACGGTGGAAGAAAAAAATCTTGTCTGCTTGAGGGAAGTGTGAATGTTTCAATTGGCCACCTTGATTAGCATTGAATGGCCTAGCAGTTTTCAAGGCGTGGCTTCTTACTGCCTGGGGGGGGGGGGGCATCCGTTGTTGAGAGGTGATTAGCTGTTCCTCATCGTTTCTTGTCTGGAGCTCCTCTGTCTTTCTTTACTGTTATGATTTGATTTTTTTTAAATACTGGTAACCAGATTTTGTTGATTTTCATGGTTTCTTCCTTTCTGTTGAAATTGTCCACGTGCTTGTGGATTTCAATGGCTTCGCTGTGTAGTCTGACATAGTTGTGAGAGTGGTTTGCTTGGGGCAGGTGTGAATGTTTCATTTGGCCACCTTGATTAGCATTTAATAGTCTAACAAACCTCCCAACATCTGAGGATGCCTGCCATAGATATGGGCGAAACGTCAGGAGAGAATGCTTCGGGAACATGGCCCATACAGCCCGGAAAACTCACAACATCTCAGCTGATCATTTGGATCGCTTTTCCAAGCCTTTCCCCACATAAATCCACTTCATCACACTAGAGAAAAAAGGCCACTTAAAATCTGGTTTCTGCCTCCTGCAGAATTATGGAGTTTGTAGTGAGGCTGTTAAAGGCTCCTCCCTAAACTACAAACTCCAGAATTCTGCAGGAGGCAGAAACCGGATTTTAAGTGGATTTTTTTCCCACTAGTGTGATAGTAAATAAATGTCAATCCAGCCTTTCCGGGAACGATAACGCCTCGCCGTTCCCTTTCTTTCCGCTTGACGCAACGAACGAAAAAAGTCTCAAAGAGCAACCGGGATCCCGAGCACCGTAAACTTCCAAGGGAAGCAGTTGGAACCGCAGGAGATGGTTTTGGACTGAGCCCATAACGCAGGACACAACACCCGCCTTGGTTTGGGCTCAGAAAACAAGGAGAGAGAAAGGCCAGCGGGGAGCGATTTCTTTACAAGCCGCAAACGATTTGTTGTAGGTTTTTCGGGCTGTAGGGCCGTATTCCTGAAGCATTCTCTCCTGACGTTTCGCCTGCATCTGTGGCAGGCATCCTCAGAGGTTGTGAGGTCTGTTGGAAACTAGGAAAATTGGGGGTATATATCTGTGGAAAGTCCAGGGTGGGAGAAAAAAGTCTTGTCTTGTCCTGGTTCGTCGAAGGAAAGCACAGTCGCCCAAGGGGACCCCCAACCCACACAAGGCCCGTGGGAGAAACGCGCCATCCTCAGGCGCTTTCTGCAGAGGCTGCTTCCCTCCCCTTAGCACCTGGGCGGGGAATGCGGACGCCTGCCTTCGTGGAAACCCACGGCGAAGTGGGAGGGCAGGCAGCCCCTTCTCGCCCTTGAAAGCAAGGCAGCCTTGCGGGTCTCCTCGGAAGGAAGGAAGGAAGGAAGAACGAAGGAAGAACTCTCCACCAGCGGAAGGAATAAACGGGGACTGTCGAAGGCTTTCATGGCCGGAATCACTGGGTTGTTCTGTGTTTTCCGGGCTGTTATGGCCATGTTCCAGAAGCATTCTCTCCTGACGTTTCGCCCACATCTATGGCAGGCATTCTCAGAAGGGAAAGAGGTCTAAAATACAACTTATCCAAATCTGGGGATTCTTTTTTTCCTGAGAGTATGTTGTATATATATCATACACTGGAAAGAGCAAAGAATAAACAAATGAAAGAAGAGTAGTTAATTTGTTTCCCACAGTGCAGATTTTTTCGTGTTAGGAGCGACTTGAGAAACTGCAAGTCGCTTCTGGTGTGAGAGAATTGGCCTTCTGCAAGGACGTTGCCCAGGGGACGCCCGGGTGTTTTATCATCCTTGTGGGAGGCTTCTCTCATGTCCCCGCATGGGGAGCTGGAGCTGACAGAGGAAGCTCATCCGCGCTTTCCCCGGATTCGAACCTGCGACCTGTCGGTCTTCAGTCCTGCCGGCACAAGAGTTGTGAGATGACTGCTTTCCTTCTGAGATTATTACTTTCCTATGACGCTGGCATTTCGTTTGCAAGCAGGGCTTCCCTAACCGCCCCCCCCCCCCCCCTCCAAACAACATCATTCTGGTTGTGTTGTTGTAGGTTTATTCGGGCTATATGGCCAAGTTACGGAAGCATTCTCTCCTCACGTTTCGCTTGCATCAGTGGTAAGCATCCTCAGACCTCACAACCTCCGAGGATGCTTTCCATAAATGCAGGCGAAACGTCAGGAGAGAATGTTTCTAGAACATGGCCATATAGCCCGAAGAACCTATAACAGCCCAGAGATTCCGGCCATGAAAGCCTTCGACAATCTCATTTGGGTTCTTCCAGGGCTTCCTTCCTTCCTTCCTCCAAAACCCTGGCGCCCATCTACACTGAGCAGTTCGAAACTAAACAACTGCGGGGGGCCTGGCCAAACAACGCCAGCGAAAGCATTGGCCCTTAATGCGCATCAGTGACCTGTGGCCTGTGGTGTCGCCATCCTGGCCTCGACCTGGTTCCAACATTTCATATGTCATCATCTTCACAGGGAAAGGACTTCCTCCAATACCGGTTTGAACCAGCATTCAGTGTTTAATGTAAATGGGACCAGGGGCTTCTCCCCCAATGCCAAACCCTCCCCGTTTCCAAAAGTAACGGATCAGGAAAGAACTAGAATTAGCAGAGACCTCGTGGGCCATCCAGCCCAAACCAACTGCCAAGACGCAGGAAAATCACATTCAAAGCACCCCTACAGATGCTTAAAAGCCTCCAAAGAAGGAGCCTCCACCACACTCTGGGGCAGAGAGTTCCACTGCTGAACAGCTCTCCTTACAGTCAGGAAATTCTTCCAAATGTTCAGGTGGAATCTCCTTTCCTGTAGTTTGGAGCCATTTTTTCCACGTCCTAGTCTACAGGACAGCAGAAAACAAGCTTGCTCCCTCCTCCCTATGACTTCCCCTCACATATTTATACATAGCTATCATGTCTCCTCCCAATCTTCTCTTCTAAACATGCCCAGCTCTTAAGCCACTCCTCATAGGGCTTGTTCTCCAGACCCTTGATCATTTTAGTCACCCTCCTCTGGACACATTCCAGCTTGTCAACATCTCCCTTCAACTAGTCAGAAGCAAAGGTAAGGGAGACTGGGGCCTCCTCCACATTGCCCTGTATCCCAGGATTTATTTATTTATTTATTTGGGGTTCTTTTACCCCGCCCTTCTCACCCCCAAGGGGACTCAGGGCGGCTTACAAAAGCAAGGCACAATTTGATGCCTGCATCATAAAAACAATCAACACAAAATTACATCAATACACAGTTAACACCAAATATACATTATAACCATAAAATCAATAAAATCAATAAAACCAAATACAAACCCAGATTCTCCTCTTACATGGTCAGCGTTCACTACTCATAGATCTCGTTTTACATTCCACTTCATCAATCCTGCTGGTCTTACTCGCCTGGTTGTCTGATTTAATTGCCCAAAGGCCTGGTCCCATAGCCAAGTCTTCACCCTTCTTCTAAAGGCGAGGAGGGATGATGATGCCCTGATTTCCCCCGGGAGTGAGTTCCACAGGTGAGGGGCCACCACTGAGAAAGCCCTGCTCCTCGTCCCCACCAGCCTCACTTGTGACAGTGGTGGGGTCGATAGCAGGGCTTCCCCAGATGATCTCAGACTCCGAGGTGGGACGTAGAGGGAGAGACGTTCGGACAGATACACTGGACCGGAACCGTACAGGGTTTTGTAGGATCAGGATCAGGTCCCAGATGTCCTCCTTATCCCAGATTAACTGGCAGTGAAGACTCACATAATCCAGTTCAAAGCAGATAATCCTGGGATACAGGGCTGTGTAGATCCAGCTGTAGTTTCCTAACAATTTGGGTGGGAAATGTAACATGATTCACTCTAAGCAAGCCTGGGAACTTTAGAGCAGGCCTGAGCTAACTTGGGCCCTCCAGATGTTTTGGACTTTAACTCCCACCATTCCTAAGAGCCTCAGGTCCTTTCCTTTCCCCCCTCAGACGCTTAAGCTAAGAAGGGAAGCTAAGAAGCATTCTCTCCTGATATTTCGCCAGCATCTATGACAGGCATCCTCAGGGGTTGTGAGGTCTGTTGGAAACTAGGAAAATGGGGTTTATATATCTGTGGAATGTCCAAGGGGTGCAGTAAACAGCCAGACCTTGAAGCTGCAAGGCCATTCAGTGCTCATCAAGGTGGCCCACTGCAACATTCCCACTTCCGTCAAACAGTTATTTCTCCCACCAACAGGTCAGCGGTTGGAATCTGGGGAAAGAGGACTGAACTTCTGTCAGCTGCAGCTGCCCAAGCATCCCCTGGGCAATGTCTGTGTTAATGACCAATTCTCTCACACCAGAAGCAACTTGCAGTTTAATGTATCATTGTCAGCTTTCATGGCCAGAATAACTGGATTGCTGTGAGTTTTCTGGGCTGTATGGCCATGTTCCAGAAGCAGAGAAGGCTGAGAGGAGACATGATAGCCATGTATAAATATCTGAGAGGAAGTCATAGGGAGGAGGGAGCAAGCTTGTTTTCTGCTGCCCTGGAGACTAGGATGCAAAAGAACAATGGCTTCAAACTACACGAAAGGAGATTCCATCTGAACATGAAGAAGAACTTCCTGACTGTGAGAGCCATTCAGCAGTGGAACTCTCTGCCCCGGAGTGTGGTGGAGGCTCCTTCTTTGGAAGCTTTTAAACAGAGGCTGGATGGCCATCTGTCAGGGGTGATTTGAATGCAATATTCCTGCTTCTTGGTAAGGGGTTGGACTGGATGGCCCATGAGGTCTCTTCCAACTCTATGATTCTGATCCTCTCACCTCCCAACAAAGGATTCCGCCAGGCAGTAAGCAGTCAGACCTCGAAGCTTCAAGGACATTCAGTGCAAATCAAGGTAGCCAATGGCAACAATTACACTTGCCTCAAGCAAACAAGAGTTCTTTCTCCCACTCTGGACATTTCACAGACATACAACCCCCACTTGACCAGGGCAATAAAACTCACATAATTTCATTCCTACATATCCAAAGGGGAGGCAACAGTGACTAGCAGGAGGAGTAAAGACAAAGCCCTTTTGGGAAACATGCATGATAAAGTGGGGGGAAAGAATCCCTCAGCTTAGTCCTATCTCTAGTCTAGCTACTCATTGAGGTCTGGAAGCTTGATGACACAAGCGACTTGGGCAAGACACAGATGAAACCCAACATAAATACCCTAAAGACACCCAATCTTATAAGCTAAGCAGGATTGGCCCCAATTCGTATTTGGATGGAGAAGCAGTGGTTCTCAACGTGTGGGTTCTCAGGTGTTTTGGCCTACAACTCCCAGAAATCCCAGCCAGTTTTCCAGCTGTTAGGATTTCTGGGAGTTGAAAGCCAAAACATCTGGGGACCCACAGGTTGAGAACTACTGCCCTAAGAAATACCAGGAGCTATAGGCTGTTGTTTCAGATAACAAACCATTTCTGGGTATTATTTGTCTAAGAAAACAACGTTAAATTAATAGTGACTCTAGGTTGACAGATGACCTGAAGGCGCACAAGTGTAATGGGCTACCTTTCCCATAAGCATGTCCTGTAAGAACCCTCCCCCCTTAACAAATTGATGCATTTGATAGAAAGGAACACTGCAGTTTGGGTGAGCAACTTCTCCAATTTTGAGGGAAAAAGAAATGCAAAATGTGAAGTCTGTTTTAAAGGAAAATCATACTTTTTAGATGGTTCCAGGTGGTTTTTATCCATCACGTTACAGGCTTCTTTGGTGTACTGTTCTCATACAGCAGTGAAAGCAGTTTACTTGAAAGCATAATAACAAAAATCCAAAAATAATTATATCTCAGGGTGGCCAGATACAAATAAAAAATAGAAAAGAAAAGGGCTTCTGCTCCCTCTTCTGTAGAAGTAATAAGGGTGAGCAAGCGTTGTCCTCTTTTGCCTCCAGCCATCCTAGTCATAAAAGTATTTATGCTGATGATGATTTCAGAGAAACTTCCTCAGATGTGGGCTTTGGACCGATGCCTTAGCTGTTAGTAATGTTACTGTTATGGTTGTAATTATTGCCATATACAAGATTCATAAATTATGAGTCATGCGCTTGAGTTCAGCAAAGTGGAAAATGACTCTGTCTCTGCTATCGGCATGGTTTAGACATGGAATGGGCAACGATGGCCACCAGAGGGCAGTTAACTGTCCAAAATATCCAATGGATGTCACATCCACCTACATTGAAGTTAATCCAATTTGCTCGATAGGCATCCACTAAATATGTGGAAGGGCAGACCAATAATTTATTTATTTATTTACCGTATTTATATACCGCCTTTCTCAGCCCGAAGGCGACTCAAGGTGGTTTACAGTCTGCACAATTCGATCCCCCAACAACATAAATACAATTAAAACATTAGCATGTAGAATATAAAACCATACAAAACCAATAAAAAACATGAATCCTCAGTGTCGCTTTACTAAAATCATTATCCAGTCGCATCATCCAGTCATTCTGTAGGCCTATCTTTGCTTGTTACACTGCATTTGCAAATGCTTGCGCAAAAAGCCAGGTTTTAACTTTTTTTGCAAAATGTTAAGAGGGAGGGGGCTGATCTAATATCCCAAGGAAGAGCATTCCACAGCCAAGGTGCCACCACTGAGAAGGCCCTGTCTATCGTTGCCACCTTATTTATTTATTTAAAACATGTAGATTTTAATGGATTTGAGAATCTGATGAGGATCGATGTTTCACCAGTACTAGCACTTCCTGCCTTCTACATGTTCTTTCAAAGGTGAGTAATATCTGTTCAACCAATGCATTTGCATAGAAATGTTGTAGCTTGGACTAGCCATAAATCTTTAGCCCTCTACTCCCAATGAAACTGACTCTGAATTTCCAATCATATGGTGAAGAGCGACTGTGCAGCAGTATCATATGTTGGAACAAAAGAATCCCAACAGTTGCCTTCTAATTCTCAAAACAATTATAAATATATTTATAATGTACATGTTCATTTATATCTGTCCTGTTCTTTTATGCTGCCTTTGAAATGAGCCAGAAATAAACTTTTCCCTGAAAGGCAAACATTGTGTGTAATTGTCAGTCCCAACTTAAAAATAGTACTCAGTCTTGCAATATATCATTATGTAGACACAGAGAACTTGGCAAGATTACTTGTTTGGACTACAACTACCAGAATCCTCTAGGGATTCTGACAGCTGTAGTCCAAAATAAGTTTTCCAAGCTCTCTATATGCAAACATGTAGGTATTTATATAGATTCTGTAGCTTTCTGAGGAAGTTCAAGTAAAGGTTAGGTAAAGTAAAGGTAAAAGGTTTCCCCTGACATTAAGTCTAATTGTGTCCGACCTTGGGGCAGGGTGCTCATCTCCATTTCCAAACCAAAGAGCCAGCCTTGTCCATAGACACCACCAAGGTCATGGGGCCTTTCCTATTTTCCTTTCAAGGGAGTCTGGGTCTGAAGAACAGTGTTGTGGCTTAGCTGGATTCACAGAGTGTCTCTGATGAGGATGATGGGACTCAGGTTCAGAGTCTGGTTCAAAATGTCCCTGTGAAGAAGTGAAGTTTCCCACAGCAAGGAACAAGAGTGTTGAATCTGAAAATAGCCAGGTGCAGGTGCAGATTGACTCAGAGAAGGACAGTTCTCAGCCTGCTAATGAGCAAGCAGGGAAACAGGCCGATACTAATGAACAGACTGACCTTGACGAAATGGGAACCTTACTTCAGGCTGACCGTTTGGAATTCCAAGTTCGAAGGAGTGAGAGAATAGCTAACAAGAGGGAGCCAAAGGCCAAAGAAACACCTTCATGTTTTGCAAAGGATATTAAACAGTGTGTTTGAGACCAACCTTTTGTCAAAGCAACTTTTCGTTCAACTAAGAAGCTTGCCTTTGTCTGGATTATTTTCTTGTTTTCACAGTTTCAGGACTTTGTCATGTTCTCTTGGGTTTTGCTTTGCTGGTGCCTTTTTGGATTAAGCTTCAAGTGCTATGTTATATTGATCTTTCGGAACATTAAACTTTGCCTTTAAGAACTTTTTACCATTTATTTTTAATAAACTATAAATACTTCTTGCTGTGTGCAGTTTGGTGATTTCAGCAAGGTGAATCTACTCTGAGGTGCAACAAACAGGGTTATGGAAGCACCCCTTCTGGGACCCTTTGCCATCTTCCTTTCAAGGGAGTCTGGGTTTGAACAACAGGGTTAAGGAAGCATCCTTCCTGGGACCCTTTTCTTTCTTCCTTTCAAAGAAGTCTGGATTTAAAGAATGGGGTTAAGGAAGCACTCCTCCTGGGACCCTTTCCTACCTTCCTTTCAAGGGAGTCTGTGTTTGAGCAACGGGGTTAAGAAAGCAGTGTGTGAGACATGTCACAGCATTCTACTATTCTGATTGGCCCAACAGGCAGGGCTCATAGGGAAACCCCATGCGAGCAGCACACGGCAGCCTCTCCGCACCACATGGTGTCAAATAAGGGAGGAGGCGCCATGATCGGCTGCCACATGGTCCCATTACAGATGAAAAAAATGGCTGAGCCTTTACCATTACGGCCATCTGGCCATGCCGAATAAGCTAGACTGGCCAAAGGGAACCGACGACTCCAAATCCATGCACAAGCCTAATATGAAGCCTGTGCAGTTCCAGAAACAAAGCAAATTCATCTCTTTAAAGTATATCTAATACGGTTTAAAATGTGGATTTCAATGTTGAGATAAATGATTGTAATATTTATACTGTATTTTCCTCCCAGCATTGAATGTTTGCTGTCTGTATGTTGTGCTCTGCCCTGACTCCCCTTCAGAGTGAGAAGGGTGGAATATAAATGTTTTAAATAAATAAATAAATAAATAAATAAATAATAGAGTAAAGTGAAGAATCGCTGTTCTAGCAAACCATGGTATTATCATTCATGATAACACACCCACACCCACACACCATCATTGGATCAGTGAATCTGCTTTGGGTTTTACTCCAAACTTTAAACAAGTTATGAAGGTATTGATGTTTGGAGGAATAGGGTTCAGAGCCTTGGATAACTCCTTTAAAAACTGAACAAAAATGAGGAAAAATCCACTACCCCAATGGCAGGAAAGCCATCCACTGCCACTAAGTGAGTCATTGTCAACATAAACACATTATAGAAACCATGCTTGTGTCTATCAATCCAAAGATCCCTACCTAAGAAGGTTCAAATCTTTTTATTTCACAACCACACACAGTCTGCAAATAACCATAACTCAATAGAAAGCCACTTTGAGTCCCCTTTGGGAGAGATAAAGTAGAGTATATATAAATATAAATATAAATGTGTGGTTTTCTGGCATTGTATATTTCTGCCGCTTCTGAGACTATTCATTTGTATTTTGATTCTGTACTCCACTTGTCAATGAATGTCCAGAATCAGTAGCATCCACCATAGTCCTTTTCATCCTGGGCAATGACAATGCCAGTATAGACTTTGGTTTGTTTCTCCAAGGTGTTAATGGGTTAGGTGCTCTTAGTTCCACTCCTCAGCTGAGACCTCTCTAACTTGGTTGGACCTGCTGGTAGTTATACTACCACCAGCACAGCTCTCAGCATCCTTGGAGTAGTTAAGTCCCCCACCATGACAAGGCTCTGGCATAAACCAGTACAAGTGGTGGTCATCAGCACACTGGGTGCCATGCCAAAAGATCTCAGCCAGCATTTGAAAACAATAAACATCTTCAAAATCGCAATCTGTCAGGTGCAAAAGTCCACCTTACTTGGATCTGCACGCATCATTCAAAAATACATCACACAGTCCTAAACGCTTGGGAGGCGATACAAAATCCAGCATATATATCTCCTTTGCTGTGTCATACTGTGTTTTTGTGTCATAATAACAACAACAACAACAACAAACAATTGAATGTAACATCCAGCCAGTTTCATGATTTACTTGAGGGAAAAGTGTGTATGTGTAGAAAAGCTCCCAAGGGAAGGATTCAAGTCCTGCTGAAAAGTATGTGGTTTCGTCCCAGCTTACCTGCCTGAATGCATCTCTCCTTATGAACCATCCAGGACCTTAAAATCTTCTGGGGAGGACCTGCTCTTGGTCCCATTTTCTTTGCAGGTGCGTTTGGCAGGGACGAGAGACAGGGCCTTCTCAGTGGTGGCCCTTCAACTGTGGAACATTCTGCCTAGGGATTTAAGATTGGCCCCCTCCCTTCTGACTTTCCAAAGAAAAGTTTAAACCTGGCTTTTTGAGCAGGCCTTCACTAATGCAGCATAATTATACGACTTGATGCTGCAATTGAATAATGACTTTGACAAGGAGACACTCATGACAATGTTTTATGGCTTTGTACGTTTTTTTGTATTTATGTTAAATGTTTTAACCGTATTTTATTATTGTTTTAATTGTTTTATAATTGTTGAGGCGTCAAATTGTTGCCAACTGTGAATCGCCTTGATTCGCCTCTGGGCTGAGAAAGGTGGTTTACAAATATGGTACATAAATAAATATTTTGGAGAAGCAAGTGTCATCATGTTATACCATCACCAGAGTAAGACTTAGGGATAAGAGAATAGAGGATCCCATTCAAATCCCACTCCTCTTCCAACAAAGTCAGCCGAAGTTATTTTTCTGCAACAAATTACACATTCCCCATCCACTTTTTCTTGCAGGCTCTTCCCTGACACTTCAGTCCTGCTGTCTGAGACAGCTGCCTCATTCTGCTTGTGGCATCCTCCCCTCTTCTTCACCCTGCTCAGTTCTAGTCCCCATGCTGGCAATGTTGAAATATTATGCCGGCATAACTCTGGTGCCATACATATGCATAAACTCCTAAGGCCTGCCAAGCAATTGCTTACTGCTCCACCCAAGACTTTTATCGCTTCAGTCAACTTATGTGCACTATAAGATTGCATCAAAAAAGCTACAACAAATAGAAGATTCAACCTGCATGTTTGCTTTTGTTCATGACTTGAGGAAAAGGTGGGTTTAATAAAGGGAAAGGAGAGAAGAGTGTTGGACTCCATGCATGAACACACATGTGTTTTCAGGAGCAAAGCCAGAAATATTTGCAAGAAAATACTTCTCCGCTGATCCCTTAGGACTTTCAATACCAATATCCAAACATTTCATTGTGATATCGATTGCATTCAAAATATTAATCAAATCAATATAAAACAAAAAGATGTATCTGTGAGTTCCATTACAATAAGCTAAAGATAGAGTAATACTGAAAGAGTGCATTTAGTTCTGTCAGCTTTCTTGGCTTCCAATACATTTTAGTCTACTGTCTTTAGTCCTTACATGATGTCTTAGCTCTTGCCAACATGACACTCATGTGTCTCATTTTTCCATTGTTGAATTGCAGTCATCTTTCTAATTCTTGAAAAACAGCACTTTTTGTTATGATCGCACCAGTCATTCAAAATATCAAACACTCACAAATTATAAATATCATGGTAAGTTTATTCAAAAATATGATACATGTTAAATAAGATTAGTAACTCCCGCTACAAGCATATTCAACATCATTTAATCAGTTCCCGATTTGTGATCCGTGGACCACCAATGGTCCACAAGAACTAAAATATGGTCTGTCGCTTCACCATTACTATACTGTTGCAATGAGAGCAACTGGTCTCATAAAACCCTCTTATAGTTCTGAAGCTTATTAAATATGGATTTCTGTGGACAAGCAGATAGCGATTACTGGATGGCATATGTTCTGTATCAGAAACTAGAGCTGATGTGGCCTATCCAATGAAATTTTCTGAATCAGTACCCAAAATAACCAAACTGAATCTAAAGTTGACCAAAAACTGATTCGTAACCCCTTTGGTACTAATGTTGGAAAGTGATCCCTGGTCAAGTGGTCCCTGGTCAAAAAAAGGCTGGGAACCACTGCTTTAAACCTAAACTATGGCAAGTTATTCATGTAAGAATCACTTTTTATTGGAGTCATTTGCAGTATTTAGCATGCCAAAGTATTCCTCACAAGTGTGTCAAAAGTTTTCCTATTGCTGCTTTAACAGTAATTAAAAAATGAGGATACCTTGCCTTGGATCCCTTTCTGGGAGAAAGGTGTGATATAAACAGAATGAGTAAAATTGCAAAAATCAATGGATTAGAAATTATAACTGGCGTACAAAGTGTCCTCACTCAGAACATGCTTTCTATGCATATAAGACAATCAAGATACATTCTGCATTAGCGCAAGAGAAAACTTTGAGCCCCTTTTTTCAAACATAAGCACTTTTTAGGAAGGTCATTCATAGCATGATAACTGAATTTTCTATTAGCTCTGCATCTCCAGGGAAGATTAGAAACAAAACAATAATCTGTGCTTGTGCAAAGTCAGATTTATGCACTCAGGGCAATAGGTAGTTCAGTCATCTCAATGAGGGAACCGCTTCCATTAGCAAACATTTGAGAGGCAATAGTCCCTTATGAACTCTCTCAAAATCTACCCTGTAAGGTGGAAGGACCCTCTGGAACATGTACCTATAGAGCTGTGGGGCTACAGGGGAACAAGAGGAAGTGAGAGCAATGTGCAGAAGTCTGCTTGCTCAACAATGCATTTCTTTAAGTCAGTGTGTGCCTCATCTTCACTAAGAATGTTCTGAATCATTCTGCACCCCCGCCCCAAAAGTCCATTATAATTTACTACGAAGCACCAGAGAACAAGAAAGGAGATCATCATTCTCATTCCCATTAAGAAAGAAAATACAGACAATGCTTTCAATGTTTAACATTTTGTTTATCTAAACCAGTGCATCTAGCATTGATTTTCCCTTCTGGAATATAAGCAAGAGGTACAGGAGGGAAGGAGTCTCATTTCTCACTATTATTAGTATCATTAGTAGTGAAAGATCTGTAGCAAGCATGCACACACATACATACAGAGTGGAATTATGGGTTAGGAATGGGAGGGGGTTTCCACTGAAATGTCTCCCTTTAGAGGCTCATGATCAAAGCATAGTACTGCCATTAGATAATCAATCTGCATTTGCGTACATAAAAACCTAGGCAGCATGCAGTCTCCATTGCTTTCAACAGACTTTAGACATCTGAAACTGGGCACTCGCCCAAAATTTAGATCCAGTTGCATATTACATACCGAAAAAGACAGCACCAAATTTGAGGCCCTCTCTCAACTATTTTATTGTCAATGAAGAAAAAAAGAAAACTATATTCTGTAAGATATGCAGTCAAGTCCTGAACTTTTACACAGTGATACCAAGATAGTTTGTAAAACCTTATATGCCTTTTCTTTTTAAATGTCTTGTGTATTATGTGGTTTCCCCTCACTTCTCAGTTGAATGCTCCACAGAGATTTTCACATATTCTGCTTCTAGTATATAACTGAACAATGGTGTCCTAACGCAGCTACATCGCTGTTGTTAACTGCCATGACTTTCACATGGACTTTTGACAACCTAAAAATAAGAGACCTACAAGTCACCTTAACATCAATAATATAATATACTTGATTGATATTCTGCTCTTTCTCCCCAAGGGGACTCAGAGCAAATTACGGTATACATATATGGCAAACATTCAATGCCATTGTATAATTAACAAAGACAGACAGTACATAGAAAGAGGCAAAGCTTCCCTCTTTGTCATCTCCGGCATTTGGAGGCTGTGCTCGATTTGGCCATGGGAAGGTGCAGTTGTTCCATTTTTCCATGCCAAGGAGCCTGTTTTCCGTTGATGCCTTCCTGGTTGAATTGTCAGCATGTTTTCAGGTTGTTAAGATAAAGTATTTCAAAAAGAAGTGGAGGAAATGCAGAAAGTGAGGATGGAATCTAAGGCCAACATGCCTTCAAAACCAGGGCCAGAGGACCAATTTTTTCCTTGTGGAAGTTGAATCTCACTTCCCTCCAATCTTGTACCAACATTTGATTCAAGGAAAAGGGGATGCAAGACAGAGGTGCCCATAGCAACACAGTCAGCATGCCTAGAGTAATCATAATCTGCCTATTAGTATATCTCATGGCAGGTCAATACAGATGGCTGAGAAATACACTAACACCTTCACTAGACTGGGTGAATTTAGTGTCCTAGGATGTTTCACCTTGTCTAATGGACAGAATACCATGGTGGACATCAGATGACTTTGTGTGACTTCTGGCAGAGACTCCGCTCCCAACACTGGATGCTTTCACCCCAATACCCCAATGGAGCCAGCGCAGTACCTCGCCAGGAGGGTGACATTTTCCCCATGTGATGAGGAAAGTGTTACCGGGGGGAGGAAAGTGTCACCGGGGGGGGGGGGAGGGGGGGCTTGATAGATTTTCCCCGCTGCCCCTCTTTTTTCTCCCAGATGCCAGGCAAATCAGGATGATGAGGCTTCTAGTTGCCAAAGTACAACTATCATGCACTTTCCCTCCAATGATAAAATTATTTGTTTTCTCACAATCTTAGTCATTCCATGTGGCTTAATTATGACTCTACTAGACATGCACTTTGTTTAAACTCTATAGTAGCACCCACCCCCTCGATGGACTGTCACCTTGTCGTGGTGAGGGGGCTTGCGTGTTCCGATGAACCTGTGGGCACAACAACTGGAGTCCTGCACTCCCAGGAGTGGCCGCGGGGGAGGTCCCAGACCAAGCACAGTCCGAAGACCCAAAGACCTCAACAGCGGAGCAGGCGGAGGATAACATGGCACATGTTACAACGGCTGCGAAGGCGGAAGAAGGCTGCAACAGACTGAGAAGCCACGGTCATTGTGTTAAACTACATCACCAGTGGAACCTCATCTGTGAAGACTGTGTGTTGTTCAGTTGTGCACTCACCTCCACACATTAAAAAACCCCACGCACAGGCGTCTTCCAAAGAAAATAAAAACAAACCAACCAAAGTCCCATGGCGATCAGCGAGTGGCGACGGGGGCAGGACTGTGAAATCTGGAAGCCCCTAGTCACAGACTGGCACATGGGCGGTGGGTACGGACTCAGTCGTTCTACCTCAAGGTCCGAGGCAGTTGAGTAGTTCGGCAGCTGTATCCACGACTGAGCAGCCCTATTGAGGACCCACTCTGCTCACCCCACACGGGGAGGGGGCTAGAAAAGGTGCCCTAAACATAGTCTGCCTCTCTCATCCCTGACTGGACTGCCGCGTCCAGTGGGATCACCATCCTGCGGCCAAAAAAGAAAAATGAACTTCGGTACGTGGAACGTACGGACACTGATGGACAACAGTGACAGTGAACGCCCCGAACGCAGAACTGCCATCATCGCAAGGGAGCTGGGACGCTTTAACATCGACATAGCAGCCCTTCAGGAGACCCGGAGAGCAGGAGAGGGACAGCTGAAGGAAGAAAAAGGAGGCTACACCTTCTTCTGAAAGGGACTGCCCGAAGAAGACCAAAGAATGCACGGAGTTGGCTTCGCTATAAGAAATGATCTGATGAAACATCTGCCCGAAGCACCCACTGGCATCAACGAGCGACTCTCCACCCTCCGAATTGATCTTGCCAAAAACCAACGGGCAACCATCATAAGTGCCTATGCACCAACACTAGATGCTGATGAAGACATCAAGGAGAAATTCTACTGTCAGCTGGACACCGTCCTATCAGGGATACCTAAGGAGGACAAAATCATTCTCCTGGGGGACTTGAATGCAAGAGTCGGGCGAGACTTCGACCTGTGGCCAGGCACCATAGGAAAAGACGGGGTTGGAAACAGCAACTCAAACGGCATCCTGCTTCTCACCAAATGTGCGGAGCACAACCTTGTCATCACCAACACGCTCTTCCGCCAGAAAAACAAGTTCAAGACATCATGGAAGCACCCCCGGTCAAAGCATTGGCACCTCTTAGACTATGTAATCACACGTGCCAGAGACCGCCATGAGGTGCTCCTCACAAGAGCCATGACAGGTGCTGATGACTGCTGGACCGACCACAGGCTAATCCGATCCACGATGGCTATCAAGATCGCCCCCAAGCGCAGACTCCAAGGAAGAAAGACAAGGCGCAAAATGAACACCCAAGCCCTTCAGGAGCCCTCCAGGCGAGCCCATCTCCAAACAGCACTCAAGGACCATCTACCCACAGTACACCCCGAAAATGTTGAGGAACATTGGAACAAACTGAAGACCTCCATCATCCTAGCCTGCGAAGAAACTATTGGATACCAAGCCAAGAAACATCAAGACTGGTTTGACGAAAATGACATCGAGATCCAACAGCTAATCGACAAGAAAAGGAAAGCCTTCCAAGCATGGCAGAGAGACATCAACTGTGCTGCTAAGAAAAAGATCTACGCCAGTGCAAAAGCTGAGGTCCAAAGAAGGACAAGAGAACTCAAGAACATCTGGTGGACAAAGAAGGCTGAAGAAATCCAACACCTGGCAGATACCCATAATGCTCAAGGATTTTTCAAAGCCACAAAGGTCATCTATGGGCCAAGAAACCATGGCATACAGCCTCTACGCTCATCAGATGGAACCAAACTCCTGAAGGACCAAAAGTCAATTGCACTACGTTGGAAAGAACACTACCAAAGCCTCCTAAACCGCAGCTCCAGTGTGGCCGAAGAGGTCCTCTCACAAATCCCGCAACAACAAACCAGGGATGAGCTTGCAGCACTGCCTAGTTTGGAAGAAGTCAGCAATGCCATCAGCCAACAAAAGAACAACAAAGCCAGCGGACCGGATGGGATCCCTGCTGAAATCTTTAAAGAGGGAGGACCTGAGCTGACACACCAACTCCACCAGCTCATAGAAAAAGTGTGGGTGACCAAGAAAATCCCAGCAGACTTCAAGGATGCCACTATCATCACCCTCTTCAAAAAAGGGGAAAGAACAGACTGCGGAAACTATCGAGGTATCTCCCTTCTAACCTCTGCTGGAAAAATCCTCGCAAGAATCCTTGCAAACCGCCTTCTGCCCCTCTCAGAAGACACCCTCCCAGAATCCCAGAACGGCTTCCGCCCCTCCAGAGGAACTGTGGACATGATCTTCACTGCAAGACAGCTCCAAGAAAAATGCAGAGAACAAAATCAACCTCTGTACATGGCATTCATCGACCTTGCAACGGCATTCGACACAGTGAATCGCAGCGCTCTCTGGACCATCCTCCACAAAATCGGGTGCCCAAGCAAATTCGTGAACATCCTGCGGCTCCTCCACGATGACATGATGGCAACAGTCTTGGACAGCAATGGCTCCCAAAGTGACCCATTTAAGGTGGAATCGAGTGTCAAACAGGGATGTGTTATTGCCCCAACTTTATTCTCCATCTTCATCGCCATGATACTTCACCTTGTTGATGGGAAGCTTCCCACCGGAGTGGAAATCATCTATCGGACAGACGGCAAGCTATTTAACCTCAGCAGACTGAAAGCCAAAACCAAGGTCACAACAACATCTGTTATAGAACTCCAGTATGCTGATGACAATGTCATCTGTGCACACACAGAAGAAGATCTACAAGCCACTCTCAACACCTTTGCAGAAGCATACACAAAGCTTGGCCTGTCACTGAACATCGAGAAAACCAAAGTGCTGTTCCAGCAGTCACCAGCCGTCCCCTCTCCAATGCCAGAGATACAGCTTAATGGTGTAACATTAGAAAATGTCGACCATTTCCGCTACCTTGGCAGCCACCTCTCCACCAAAGTCAACATCGACGCCGAAATGCAACATCGCCTGAGCTCTGCAAGTGCAGCATTTTCCCGAATGAAGCAGAGAGTGTTTGAGGACCGGGACATCCGTAGGGATACTAAGGTGCTTGTCTATAAAGCTATTGTCCTCCCAACCCTGCTATATGCCTGTGAGACGTGGACTGTCTACAGACGTCACATGCAGCTCCTGGAACGATTCCATCAACGCTGCCTCCGGAAAATCCTGCAAATCTCCTGGGAAGACAAGCGGACAAACATCAGCGTGCTGGAGGAAGCAAAGACCACCAGCATTGAAGCGATGGTCCTCCAACATCAACTCCGCTGGACCGGCCACGTTGTCCGGATGCCTGACCACCGTCTCCCAAAGCAGTTGCTCTACTCTGAACTCAAGAACGGAAAACGGAATGTTGGTGGGCAGGAAAAGAGATTTAAAGATGGGCTCAAAGCCAACCTTAAAAACTCTGGCATAGACACTGAGAACTGGGAGGCCCTGGCCCTTGAGCGCTCCAGCTGGAGGTCAGCTGTGACCAGCAGTGCTGCAGAATTCGAGGAGGCACGAATGGAGGGTGAAAGAGAGAAACGTGCCAGGAGGAAGGCGCGTCAAGCCAACCCCGACCGGGACCGCCTTCCACCTGGAAACCAATGCCCTCACTGCGGAAGAAGATGCAGAGCAAGAATAGGGCTCCACAGCCACCTACGGACCCACAAGGAAACCCATGATGGAAGACCATCTTACTCGTCCAACGAGGGATCGCCTAAGTAAGTAAGTAAGTAGCACCCAGTACTTGTCATTACCAGCCCATATTCATCATTGACTCTTTGCATCTTCACCTAAGAGGATCATTTGTAGAACAGTAACTGTGAGGAGAACCCAAACACATTTTATCATTTACTTCGGTAGAAAGCAGAAACAAAACCTCCCAGTCAGCACCAGGACAAACCGAATGGTAGAAGGTCTCATTGCTGCCTGGTCTTAGACTCTCCTGTTGTTCTTCTCTATCTCCAAATATACTACCAAGAAAGATGAAGTACCAGAGAAATCCACACTTAGACAGGCTTGTGTATACAGGCCACTAGGTACCTATGTCACTTAGTTAGTTGAGAACTTTTAGCTGGTAATGATGATAGGTTGATGGGAACCAATCACATAGCATTCAAATTATCCACCCAATCTGGATACATTTCTAGGTTGCTGGTTCTTTTCTTCATGCTTCATAGTGGTTAAGAACTGCATCTTGTGCTTTTACTGTGTCTTGAAATACCAGTTCCCAATCAAAAAGGGGAAGAGAGAATTAGGAGCTTATCTCTTCCATAAAATGCATTTAGCATTTCTTCTTTGGATTTTTCCTCCTTTTAGCAACTTCAGCTGAGAAAATCATTCTCCGACTGTAGATATTGGCCCAGTGTGAGCAGAGACACACTGTTTTACCTTATGTTTGGCTACATACCTGAAGTATAAAGCATCTGTTGCAACACAATTAGACTTAAAACTATATTCATTGATTAGAAGGGAAATACATCCACATCTTATTAGATAAAGGATACTTCTTAGACCCACGATTGGAGTTCCATATTCATAATATGTATTCCTCCTGAGAAGCCCCACCATTCCTTGTTGAGGAGAAACTCTGCTTAGAGTCTCATTTGTAAAGGAAAGAACTGCAACAGATAGGAGATGAAGGAAGACTTTATGTGGGAGATGCTAAGATGGTAACAACAACAAGAAGTAACAACAGTGCCGGAAGGAGAAAGCAGACTGAGCATGGAAGTACTTTATAGAGTATAGGACACACATTTGCATAAAATTTGCATAGATTGTTGGAATCAATCTGAAATGCTGAGAAATAATATTCAGGACAGCAGTCCTTGAGTCCAGGCCCCGACTCTTTGCCGTTGTACTTTTAGCAACCTTCTTGAAAATTTGAAAGTGCAGCTGGGATCTATTTATTGTGCATTATAGGACTGACTATTATTTTATTTAGATTTATTGTTGTGAATTTTATTGTTATTGGATACTGACATGGATATAAAGCACAGTGAGGTAATACAATGCAATACTCCATTTTTAGTACAAAGAAAAGGGTACTTGAAAAAGATTTATTCTACAAATACACACCCAATCAGTTTGGCAGGAAAGGCTGTATTTGTGCCCACCCCCACCCGCTCCAATGTTGCCTCTAGCTATGAACATGACATATATGGGATTTTTTATCATTTACATTAATCAGATGCATGATGGTAGGCTTACAAAAGTGTCACACACTCCAGCAATTTTCGAATAAAAACAGGGCCAATATTATGATGCCACTATTTTCGTGCTGAATATCCTTATGCAATACCCTTACTTCTGTCCTCTGTCCTGCAAACATTTCTGGATACTGACTCGATATATGATTATTCTGCAAGGGTTTCTCTGTTTAAGAATCCCTTCTTCAAACGTGTTGCTTGTGTTACAAAGATATGCCAGGAAAACATACTTGTTGTGTTACTAACAATTCAAAGCAAACATTCACGACTGCAGAATGTGCAGCAACAGACCACATAATGTACAGTGCCATGGCATCAAGCTAACTATTAAGAGGAATGTGTTGTCAAAGGCTTTCATGGCCGTAATCACTGGGGTGCTGTGAATTTTCCGGGCTCTATGGCCATGTTCCAGAAGCATTCTCTCCTGACATTTCACCTGCATCTGTGGTAGGCAACCTCAAAAGTTGTGAAGTCTGTTGAAAACTAGGAAAATTGGGTTTATATATCTGTGGAAAGTCCAGGGTGGGAGAAAGAACTCTTGTCTGTTTGAGGCAGGTGTGAATGTTTCAATTGGCCAACTTGCTTAGCATTTTAATGGTCTAACAGACCTCACAATCTCTGAGGATGCCTGCCATAGATGCAGGTGAAACGTCAGGAGAGAATGCTTCTAGAACATGGCCCATACAGCCTGGAAAACTTAAATCTCAGTGGATTGTTTGGATCCCCCCACTTTTCCAAGCCCTTTCCTATACACCACTTCATTACACTAGAGAAAAAATTCCTGCCTCCTGCAGAATTCTGGGGTTTGTAGTTTAGTGAGGCTGTTAAAGGCTCCTCCCTAAACTACAAACCCCAGAATTCTTCAGCTTTCCCTTTACTCTATGTTTCTTGAGGTTGTGGAGGGGCTGCAAACCACATGAGCAGGTCTGGGACTGCTTAGAGCACAAACTCCATTTTAGAACACAGAGATAATCTCTGTTGTCAACAGACCAGAGACAACTAGGTTATCGGTCTAACAAATGAAAAGCCAAATTGCCTTGCATAAGTACATGTGGATATATACCACTGAAAATAAGATTTCACTCAAATGAGTTTTTAGTTAATCTCTGGAAGATCATACTTTTACAAAAGGTTATAATTTTCACATGGTTGTGAATGCCATTTTTCTCCAAAAGGTTATGGAGATTCTGGTTTTCCAAAAGATTATGATCTCTAAAAAGTCATGCCTTTCCAAAATGTGTATCCTTCTATATTTCAGAGGAAGGAACTGGCAAAACCAATTTCATTAAATTCATGGGGTTGCCATGTCGACTGCTGACTTGAAGGCACATGAATACACACTTCAGTGAAAGAATGCCTGCAATATATCATTACTACTTTTTAACTTTTAAATGTGTCATAATAACTTCCAGACCTCCACATTTATTATGTTCGCCATATTTGAGGAAATATACAATCTCTTTTTTGAGTAAGCCATGATGAAAAGGGAGTTAAATGTGTTTGAGGAGCATTTAAATGTATACTTTTTCAATAAGAAAACACACAGGCATACTCTCATGTGCACTCCACAAAAACCAACTCGCTGACAAATTCATGAGAGGGTCATAAATCTACAGTCAGATGTTTACGATAAGGTGAAAGACACGGCAAGGCATTTGCTCCGAAATAAGTGATAACTGCATGCCAATACTTTACATTTGCTCTTAGGTAGAAAAGAAGCAAACAAACAGCTAGGGCTGGTGTTGAAACAAACTTAAAATTAGCAAAAAAATCCTTTAGTATTGAACAATAATTAAGCAAAACAGCATTTAAAAAATATAGTGGATGGAATAATGGATTCCGGAATTTTATATGTATTCCTGCTGTCTTCAGATTAAGTGAACTATTTGCCCTTCAAAAACCTCATTCTGTTGTCCAGATGACAACATTAAAGAAAAATATGGTTTCAAAACAAAATATGTATTAGCTTTTGAAATAAAATATAGTGTCCAGTTGTCTGGGAAAAATCTGAGATTTATCACTTCCAAAGAACAATTTTAAAGCAAACTGGGAGGTTGCTAGAGACATCTACTGGTGAATATTCTTCCCAAAATCTCCCACAGAGGGGACAAAAAACATGATACCTACAACTAGTAAGTTCACACTGAATTTTACACTTAGATAACATGAACATAAAAAATAATGTATATATCAGAGTTGATTGTTTCTGATTCCTCATCCTTCATATACAGCAGCATTTTTTCACTTCACTTCACTTTATTTCTTAATTAGTTGCTTTCCACCAAGGTGCTCCGAGCGACTTACAATTTCTCAACCTGGGGGCTGGGACCTCTGGGGAGGGTCACAAGGGGGTGTCAGAGAGGTCACCAAAGAGCATCAGAAAACACAGTATTTTCTGTTGGTATGGGGGTTCTGTGTGGCAAGTTTGGCCCAATTTTATCATTGGTGGGGTTCAGAATGCTATTTGATTGTTGGTGAACTTTAAATCCCAGCAACTACAACTCCCAAATATCT
The DNA here is from genome assembly GCF_037176765.1 of Anolis sagrei. Classification (NCBI taxonomy): domain Eukaryota; kingdom Metazoa; phylum Chordata; class Lepidosauria; order Squamata; family Anolidae; genus Anolis; species Anolis sagrei. The sequence goes on along the minus strand of NC_090022.1, from coordinate 214,267,528 downwards.
ATTTTCCCCAAACTCCACCAGTGTTCACATTTGGGCATTTTGAGTATTCATGCCAAGTTTGGTCCAGATCCATCCTTGCTTGAGTCCACAGTGCTGTCTTGATGTAGGTGAAGTACAACTCCAAAACTCAAGGTCAATGCCCACCAAACCTTTCCAGTATTTCCTGTTGATCATGGGAGTCCTGTGTGCCAAGTTTGATTCAATTCCATCATTGGTGGAGTTCAGAATGCTCTTTGATTGTAGAATAACTATAAATCCCAGCAACTACAACTCCCAAATGACCAAATCAATCCCACTCCAACTCTACCAGTATTAAAATGTGGGTGTATTGGGTATTTGTGCCAAATTTGGTCCAGTGAATGAAAATACACCCCGCATATCAGATGTTTACATGAAGATTCATAACAGTAGCAAAATTACAGTTATGAAGTAGCAACGAAAATGATTTTATGGTTGGGGGTCACCATAACATGAGGAACTGTATTAAGGGGTCATGGCATTGGGAAGGCTGAGAAACACTGACATACAGGGATGCATGAAATCCATAGCTGAGATCTGCCACAGTATCATTTAAAACAAAACAAAAAAGCAACTATACTGGGCTTTTAAATACACAGCAGTGTAATGACACCTGTACTTGTGTACTAAAACACTATTTTCGGCAGTTATAGAATCATAGAATCAGAGAGTTGGAAGAGACCTTATGGGCCATCCAGTCCAACATGCTACCAAGAAGCAGGAAAATCACATTCAAATCACTCCCAACAGATGGCCATCCAGTCTCTGTTTAAAATCCCCCCAAAAAGGAGCCTCCACCACACTTTGTGGCAGAGAGTTCCACTGCTGAACAGCTCTCACAGTTAGGGAGTTTTACTTAATGTTCTGGTGGAATCTCCTTTCCTGTAGTTTGAATTGTTTTGTGTCCTAGTCTCCAGGGCAGCAAAAAAACAAACAAACAAACAAAAAACAAGCCTGGTCCCTCCTCCCTATGACTTATAATCTTGCTCTTCAGCAGGCTTCCATGGTGGGATAAAAGTCCCACCGAAGCCCCACTCCAATTTGAATATGATTGCTAATAAGTAATGGCAAACTTGCCCAACTGAGATTTGCCTCAGGAAAATGGTGAAACAGTGAAACAGCTAAATGATATAAGAAGGAAATGACTTTTCCCCATTTACTTCTTCAATAAAATGCAGCAATTTTGAAGTTAAATGTAAACTGGTTGTATGAAATTTTGTTTATTATACTGATTGCTTCTTTCTGCTATTTTTGTCTATTTTTAGTGTGCTATTTATTCTTCCTGTTTTAATTATTGTTGCAATCCATCTTGTTTTTACTGGAAGGATGCCATAAAAAGTATGAATAAATAACAAATATACATTGGAAGAACAGGGCATCTCTACAAAATGATTTCCTGTATTGCATCTGGAAATGGCCCAAATATTTATACACGCACAGAAATCAGACCTCTGGAAGATTGCGTGTTCAGTCTCTTATTGTGGAAATAATTTTGGGCTGTGAAGTGTGGTTGAGCTGGTGTAGTGTTGGGATCTGAGTGCTGGACTTAGGCTGGGTCTACATTGCCATAGAGGGAGAAAATGTGGAGGCCGTGACAGACTTTGTATTTCTAGGTGCAAAGATTACTGCAGATGCAGACTGTGGCCAGGAAATCAGAAGACGCTTACTTCTTGGGAGGAGAGCAATGTCCAGTCTCGATAAAATCGTAAAGAGTAGAGACATCAAACTCGCAACAAAGATCCGCCTAGTCAAAGCCATGGTATTCCCTGTAGTAACCTACGGATGTGAGAGCTGGACCTTAAGGAAGGCTGAGCGAAAGAAGATAGATGCTTTTGAACTGTGGTGTTGGAGGAAAGTCCTGAGAGTGCCTTGGACTGCGAGAAGATCCAACCAGTCCATCCTCCAGGAAATAAAGCCCGACTGCTCATTGGAGGGAAGGATACTAGAGACAAAGTTGAAGTACTTTGGCCACATCATGAGGAGACAGCAAAGCCTGGAGAAGACAATTATGCTGGGGAAGGTGGAAGGTAAAAGGAAGAGGGGCCGACCAAGGGCAAGATGGATGGATGGCATCCTTGAAGTGACTGGACTGACCTTGAAGGAGCTGGGAGTGGTGACGGCCGACAGGGAGCTCTGGCATGGACTGTTCCATGAGGTCACGAAGAGTCGGAGACAACTGAACAAATGAACAACAACAACACATTGCCATATGATCCAGTTTCTGAATTCAGATTATCTGCTATGAATGGGATTCTATGAGTCTACAGTGCAATAAGTGATTATGAATCAATGTTTTTGACAAATAGAACAGCCCTGGATTATGATTTGGATGACATAATTATAATTGATGTTTAATAATTTATGTATTAACTGTTTGGGTTTTAATTGTAATTGTTTATTTTCATATATGTGCGTATGGCATCGAATTGCTGCCTGTTGTAAGGCTGCTCTGAGCCCCTTCTGGGGTGAGAAGGGTGGGGTATAAATATGGTAAATAAATAAATAAATAAAATACACTGCGATATAATCCACTTCAAAGCCGATAATTTGGATTCCGAAACTGGATTATGTGGCAGTGTGGATGGGGCCTAAGACTCTGGAAACCAGCGCTCAAATCTCCACTTGGCCATGGATGACTGAGATCAAGCCATACCCTCTAAGCTGCAGGAAGTAATCGCACACACCCTTGTACGTATCTTGCCGGGAGGTCATCTTTGGATCACAAGACCCCCATTATTTCCATAGTGTTTCTATTTTACTCTGACAACTACACTCTGCACACTGATATAGCTCACCAGTATCCATCACTAGTAGGGAAGCACAATTCTCCAGCAGCATATATCCCATACTTCAGGATTCTTGAGAGATATATTCTTTGGACAATACCTCCCTAACATGAGCACATTTTGGGTTTCAACAGGCCAGTCCTTTTGCTTTTCAAGTTACAGAGGAAGTGCCTCCAACTACTATGTAATTTTCTGATTTGCTGGCTAAAGCACTGACATCAGAAATGGAGGAACACCATTACTGACCAAGACAGTTATGATTCTTCACAAAGGTTTTCCTAAACTTGGATTCCAATAAACGTAAACAGTTGCTTACTCGTTCAGGATCTTCTAGTATCCAATTAGAGGCCAGGGATATCATCTTGCAATAAAATTGGCATCCACTTTGGAACCTATGATTCGACTACAATAAGTAAAATGTACTTAGCTGCATTAGATTGATTTTGCAGATATTGCTTAAAATTCTCTCATCTTTCCACTTCTACCTGCCAGAAGACCTCAGTTCCCAGACTTGGGCTGAAAGAGAGAAACTTTAGCTACAGGACTCCAAAACTTCCAAAGCTGCTGCACAGACCAGTCTCTGGGTACATCTACACTGTAGAATAACTGCAGTTTGATACCATTTTAACTGCCATGGCTCAATGGTATGGAATCATGGGGTTTGCAGTTTGGTGAGGCAGAGAAGGCTAAAGATCTTGTGAAACTGTAGCTCCCATGATTCCATAGCATTGAGCCATATCAATTAAAGTGGTGCCAAACTACATTAATTCTACAATGTAGTTGTACTCTCTGCCAAAGCAGTTCTAAACCTACCTCCTCAGAGAGAGCCTTGTGAAGAAAAGGCATGGGCTGAAGAGAAAGTAATCAACTTCTAAGATTTATAATACACGTGAAATTAAACAGAGCCAAACCCCTGGTTTTCCAAGGAGTTGGCAGAAAGAAAATAAGTCATATATATATACTAGAGCAATGTTGGTGGAAGACGTGAAGCAAATGACCAAGAACAGGCTAGAATGACCAAGAACATTGCCATGAAGTATGAACACATACATGGCAATGAAGGCAGCAGAGAAATCATTTGTTGCTGCCAGCATTGCACCTGCAAAGAACCACTCAGTGGAGCTGTTTTGAGTAGTCAAATGGCTATTACATACTGGTCCTCAAGGGTAAAATACTGACCATTCACCAGCCCACTGTTAAGAATTTGTGCAGCACTTTGCAGATAAAGTCGCTCAGATCAATTCTAACTTGGATGTGATTATTGATACAGTTCCAATGGATGTAACTGTGGCTCCTGCTTGTTCAGTGTTGATGGAAACCTTTCTGTGCAGCCTGAAGATGTGGACAGGATCCTTGGAGAGGTGAGAGCTACCTAGATCCTTGCCCTACCAGGCTGATCAAACAGGTCAGAGGGGGATTGGCAGTGTGGGTGAAAGCAGTGGTCAATGCCTCCTTCGAACATGGCAGAATTCCAACTTGCCTAAAGGAGGCAGTTGGGAGACCTATATTTAAAAAGCCATCCCCAAACCCCTACAGAATGGATGACATTTGACCTATAAAGCCCTAAACAGTTAAGGTCCAACTTATCTTTCTGAACATATCTCCCTTTATTAGCCAACTACAGCTTTAAGATCTGTTGGGGAGGCCCTGCTATAGGTCCCACCCCCTTGGCTAGTGCAATTGGTAGGGAAGAGAGACAGGGCCTTCTTAGTGGTGGCCCCTTGGCTATGAAACTCCCTCCCCAGTGACATTAGATTTGCCCCATCCCTCCTGGTCTTCAAGAAAAAACTAAAGACCTGGCTTTGTGCACAAGCGTTTGGAGAATAGAGTAACACGGAATTTGATTTTAACCATGCAGTCCAGATAATGACCATAGGAAACTTGAAGCTCGGAAATAATTATTTGGTACTTTCTATGTTTTAATTTGTTTTATTTGTTTTAACTATTTATATATTTTAATTGTTTTATAATTTAATATGCTACGTTTGTGTTATGTGCACGATGCAACAATTGAATTTTTGCCATAATTTGTAAGGCCTCTTTTAGTCCGCTTCGGGGTGAGACAGGTGGGGTATAAATAAAGTAAATAAAACAAATAATAATAAATAACTGCTAGCCAGTGTCCAACCTTGCCTTTTTGAGCAAGGTATTGGAAGTTGTGGTACCCTCCCAATTCCAGGGGTTGCTGGATTAAACCTATTATTTAGATCCATTTCAATCTGATTTCAGGCCTGGCTATGGAACAGACAACTCTGATTACCTTGGTGAATGACCTTTGTTAGACAAAGTGAGTACCATTTTGGCTGAGAATGGGGTGCATCATCTTGAAATAAAAATAAACCAAATGTGAGCCAAAAAAGCACCACGGGCATAAATATCCAGAAAAATAAGAGACAGGTTACACGTTCTGTGTCATTTGTGTCCTCTACAAAACTGTGACTCTCTGTGAGAACTAATGATGCGGCAGTACAATTAAGCAGCAACAAAGAGGCAAACTGTTCTGTAGCCATGCCTAAAAAGCCAACAGAGAGGTCTTTATTTATTTATTTTTAATTTAAAAGCAAGGAAGGAGCATTTCTGCCAGAGCCTTTGAAATTTCAGCTCGAAGCATAGAGCCAAACTGACTTTGCAATCATGTCACAAGAAGGTCACTGTTTGAAATTCAAGCTGTTCTTGCAGACTCTTTTTCTTTCTCTCTAGTCTTCCCTTCCTTTCTCTCCAGTACTTCTTGCAACCTATACAAGCTTCATCTTGGCTAAAAAAATACTTTCATCCCCATCCCTTACAATCTCTGTTTCCCTTCTCTTCTTAACAAGCATCACATCAGTTTATTATAAAATTACCTGTGGCAGTAGTTGGAGCACAGGAGATGTGTGCATATGTGTGTATATGTGCAGTGCTTTGCTAACTGGGAGCTAGGGTTTGAATCTCCTCTAAGTCACAGAAACCCACTGGGTGACCTTGAGCAACTGTTGTCAAGGAAATACCATGTTAAGTTCATTTTAGGGTTCCCATAAGTCAGAAATGACTTGAAGGCACACAAGAACAATAATGTGTGCTTGCTATCTGGAGTTCTAACCTGTGTTTGTATTTCTGTTACTAGGTTGAAAGTGGGATGAAAGAATACGTGGGTTGCCTGTTTTTCTGCTCAAAAGGAATGTGATGTGTGTTGAATTCAGCTTGCAGAGTGTGTGACTACCTGGAGGTCCATCAGCTTAGGGCCCATCCAGACTGACCCAAAATGCGGGACATGTCTTGATTTTACTGGAGGCGTCCAAATGATGCCTCCGTAAAAAGCAAATTAATGCGGAGTGAACCAAGATTTCTCTGGTTTATTCTGTATTAATTAAACACTTCATTAGATCAAGATCTTTATGAAAGATCGTCTAATGTGGTGCTGGGTCTTTCAGGGCTGAGTCCTGGGACGCGTTTCCCAGGGGTCAATCTCTACAGCCATTCTGCACCTTTGGATTCCTGGAACCCAAGTGCCGGAGGCATCCAACCCCTCCACCCAGTCCTCAATTTACCACCTAAAAAGGGTCCCTGCCTGCCATGGAGCCTCTCCTCATATCCTAGTTGTGCGAAAAAATGATGCATGAGGAGAGGGGGTGCAGAGGGATTTTCCTTCTCATCCCTCCCATCTCCTTAGACATCATTTTTGCGCACTTCGAGGATGTGAGGGGAGGCTCCATGGCGGGTAGGGACCCCTTTCCCTAAGGTTTAGGGGTAAATAGGGGGCTTCAGGGTGCTTTCATGCTATCCCAATTTCAATCGGGATAACATATAGCTACCCTGGGAGGGACATCCCAGGGTTGTGGGAGTGGGTAAGGATAAGGGACAGAGTTATAGCGTTCCCCTTATCTGTAGGGTAGCCATCCTAGATAAACTGATGGGGGTCGAATGGGCTTTGTGTGTACAGTCAGGCAGTGGAAACACCCTACGTCTGAATCTTACCACTGTATCATTCTACTTTATGGCTTTGGTGTAGGAAATCAGAGACTTTTCGAATATTTGCTTTCCCCCCACATTACCTTTATCCCTTAAGCTAAAGCAGTAGTATTAAAAATGCAGCTTGATGGAAAATGTACCTAATTTCCTTTAAAATTAAAAAAGAAATGCTTCATTCCCCCTTGGCCATAATAATTAAAACAATCATTCTCCATGTTCAGCATCATCAGATAGAAACGACATCATTTACTTAAAGTTACTCCAACCTTGTGATTCTAATCATTATGCACTCCAGATTAATCTCAGGAATCAGCTGTTATTAATAAATGTTCATGCTTCACTTTTGAGGTTTCCTGAATGATTTCACATGAAGCTCTTGATTGATTTATAATGTGGTGACCCCATAGCAATTCATTGTCCTGTATCGAACTGCCAACTAGTGATGAGGCTTTGTGAAATAACATATTCTCTACAGATATTTTTCCAATACAAATAATGAAAAAATCTTTCATGTGGAAAGGTGGAAGGTGGAAGCCGAGCTTATTTCTAAAAGTGAGAAATTTTCTATTATTGAAACCAGTTGCTTGAAATCCAAGATGTTTAAAAACCTTGCTGTTGTCACAGAGTAAGTAAGAAAATGCCTTGATGTAAGTGCAGATATGGTAATAATCCAAATGTTACACTTTGGTGCTGGACCTTTAAGAAAGTACATGTTAAAACTTAAGTACAAAGTAATTCACTATCTTCCGTCACAATGTACTGTAATTTCCCTTTCACTAATAGATACAAGGAGAAATGTTCATTCCCACTGAACCTCTAAGATCATAGTAACATCTGCAAACAATATGCGATATTCTAGCTCATTCTGACAACTGAGCTCCACGCTCACTAACATCCATCATTAGGAGGATGGAACAATGCTGGGCAGCATATATCCCATGCTTTGTCTTTGGAATATACCTCGCAAACACAACCGCTTCTTTTTACTTTGGGTTTTAACAGGCTGGTTCCAAAGGACGTGCATCCTGCCCCCTTCCTCATGGTTTCCTATTAGCAACTGGTTGAATTTGGGGAGTGGGGATGTTTTCTGAACCAACATACTGAGGGTTGTTGTTTGGTTTTATTGCTGTTTTTGGTTTGGTAGTTGTGTTGTGTTTACACTTTTAGTATGTATCTGAGTGCCCATCCTTTATCTCAAGAGCTCCCGGTTCAAAATGGTGGGTGGCCAAATGACGTCCCCCGTAAACACAGGAGTAATAGCTACAAAGCACTAAAATGTGTGATTTTCAGTTGCAGGAATATCCCAGTTGTGGCCGGAAAATGCGAATATTTGCGGTATTTGACACACAAACAAAGGTTTTGCCGTGTAATCAATTTTCCTCATGTTTTATGATAAAAACAATAAGGAACAGACATGTATAACCCAGAAACATCACCCCATTGTTCCCAGGCACAAGTACACAACCAAACCTGTCTGGACAGATGGTCATGCTGTCTCTGAATAATAATAATAATAATAATAATAATAATAATAATAATAATGAAGTTCTGTTCCTGGCTTGAAGGTATCCGTTCCTGTTCAATAGTGTAGACCTGGACTTTGAAAGTAGTGGTCCTACTCCACAAACTTTGTGTGTAACAAACTTCATTAAATGTGTGGAGGAAAAAATTCTATTGCCAAGACAAAGTTTTCTCCCTCTAATCAACTTTCATCATCTTTTGAGGATAAAAGCGACGTGGAACAGATATGTATGACCCAGAAACAAAACCAGTACGAACAATGCACATATTTGCATCTGAGCATCTAAAGGTTTGGTTTTTTTATTTAAAAAAATGAAATGCTGAAATTTCCAGTGTATGTCCTGTGTTGGCCATTTTGTAGGCTTCGAAATCCTGTAACAAAGTAGGAAGTCTGGTAATTGCAGGCAGAAATCCTGGGACCAACAGGTTTGCATGCTGACCTGCTCTCTTGTCCTGGGTTTTTGTTTTGTTTTGTTTTGTTTGTTTGTTTGTTTTTTTGCCTCTCATGGAAAACCCATGATTTGGTGCTGTCTGGAAGCTACCTGAGTTTTTGTATTTTACAAGCTGCCTTGAACTATTTCTACACAAACTATGGATCAAAATATTCGAAAAAAATATGTACAAGTGATAAAATACACCAGATACCATAACTCTCTCTAAGCCTTCTACTCCCAAATATCCCTGTAGCATTCAACACATCCTGTCAATTTATTGTAAACATCCAAATCCTGTGATTTCCAAGATCCTCATCTCCCATCTCTTGCTATGTCTCCCCAAATTTTCTTCTGTGTTATTTTTTTTCTAAACTCAAAGCAGGCAGGCTGATGTTAAATGTTCAATGATTGCCCATTTCCTTTTCCCAGTAAAATATATGTGTACTTTCTGTGATGTCACAGTTGAGACAATAGGTTAATCTGTACTGCAGAATCAATGCAATTTGACAACACTTTAACTGTCATTGCTCAAGGCTATGGAATCATGGGAGTTGTAGTTTGATGAGGCACCAGCAATCTTTGGCAGAGTAGGATAAAGACCTTGTAAAACCGAAACTCACAGGATTACTTATGGCAAACAAGGTGGTATCAAACTACTTTAATCATACAGTGTAGATTCACCTAATGATTATGGGGCAGGGTTCAAAGTCTAGCAACTGGCTATGACCATTTGGGTTGTAAGCCTTTTTTTCTTATAATATCAAATAATAATTGTTTAAAAGTGAGGTCTCAGTAAAATAATGCTAATACTTTTTGTTCCCTCAGAATCAAAACTGCCATTCAACAAATTTTCTGAGATTAGGAAGTTTTCCCTGTGACCTCCAAGACTTACAAACCCAAACTTTGTTCATCTTTTTATAACGTGAATAAATATGCTTCACGTAAATATCTTTTGAACTCAGTAGGTTACAAACAGCTCTCCTTGTTTTGTACTAAGAATCACTAAATTCAGTGGCAGATTTCCAGTTGGTTTTATTGGGCTTTTGATTAAGCCCCTTATGAAGAAGCCTCCTTCTCTGTTTGCTGTCTCTTCTGTCTCCAGATGTTTATGGAATTAATAGTATTTTTCCAGCAACAGCATAACACAGAATTTGATAACAAGAGATAAACATTGTGACTGAGCACAGTGGTAACAGCCACACATTCTTATAAAAACAGTTGCCAGGAGCAGATAACCATGGGTACGTGGGGTGGCCATGCTGCTTTACAATAAATATTTGTGGCAGCAAAACAAAGTCTCCTTTGCATGTGGGAATCCTCTCCGTGTGACCCTCACGCTTCTTGTGTTTTTAATCATGTAATGGAAGCATCACTGCAAAGCTGGCTGAGAGTCAAGTTTTTATAGGCAGAATTTTGTTGTGCTGTATATGAGTAATAATGCGCTACAGCTGGCAGGCAGCATGTTGCTCCTGACAGTACAAAGACGGAAGATTCTGGGAGAGAGCGTCATTCTGAGAAAGCAGAAAAGAAGAAGATTTTGGAGACCAATCTATCACATCCTGGAGGGTCCCTAAGCAGAGAGAAAAGCTGTGCATGTGCCTCATTACACAGCATCTCACAACAGTAACTGAGCATTAAAGGTGTAACAACAATAAGCACAAGTAAAATCAGAAGATACCATGTTATTATGGTAATGTTATCTTCAGAAATTCTCCCCCCAAGCAAGACTAAACTATATGGTTTGCATGATGAAGTAACAGTGTAATCTAAAACCTTCTTACTAAGAAATAAGTATCATTTGGCTCGATTGCATTCTTCTCGGGTAAGCATGTATAGATGGAAGCATTAAAATGAAATATTTATTTTAAAATGAATAAATGTATGTGTTTATAGAAGGGTGGTAATCCAACACAAATAAGCCATGCTCCCTCTTCTTTCACAACCAGTAGTGAGACTGCTTGCTAAGATAATATATATGAAGGTTTTCCAGAAAATAAGGTTACAAGTTTTTAAAAAAAAATACAAATAATGAATATATTTTAATTCAACTTACATGGATTGTAGCATAGATATTACATTTTTTCCACATAATCATCATTCAGTTCAATACATTTTGTCATCTGTGGGGCAGGTTTTTGATGCCTGTATCATAGATGTTTCCCTCCTCCTTTTTCAGCCTGTTCATTACTTCAATTTTCACCTCCTCGTTGGCAGAAAAGTGTTTTCCACCAAGACATTCTTTCCATTTAGTGAACAGATGATAGTCACTGGATGTGAGATCGGGGCTGTGAGAGGGGTGGCTTAAAACATCCCAACCAAATGAAGTCAACAACTTTTGAGTTGCATGAGCAGTGTGCAGACATGCAATGTCATGAAGGAGACAGACTCCTGCCATCAGCATCCCACACAGTTTGTTTTGGATGGCTCTACGAAGTTTCTTCATGGTCTCACAATATATTCCATACCCATTTTGTAACATGCTATCTTGACATTATGTCCTCTCCAAAAACTGAAATGATTTCATGATGAATCGCAGTGGCATTCATGGCCTTAGCATTTAGGGAGCATATTGCAGTGCGAATTTTGAACTTGGAAGGAAACGGAATGAAGACGCTCATCTCTAACTTTCACAACAATGCCAGTCAATGAGCTACTGACGACTGGTACTGCTCGTTGGCTTCCAATGGCTTCTCAATACACGGCAGTGATACCAACTTCCCTTGAGAAAATTCCCCGCGAGAGTTACGTGCTTTGTAACCTTGTTTTCCGGATAACCCTTGGAAGCATCCATAGCAACCTATGAACCGACTTTAACTTATTCTACACAGGTACTCACACTATACAGTGAATGGTATGTGGGTATTGATCATTGCTTGAACTCGGTGATTGTCATCAAATTAAGTCTCTCATTGAACAACTGTATGGTGAAAACATGTCTCATCTGCACAGAGAAAAGGTTCACATGCATGTGGTAACAGTCATCATTGCACTGCACAATTTAAAGCAGACTCCATTTCTAGATATTTGTATGGAAAAAGAGCACTGAATCATTATATGTGATAGGGCATTATTTCAAAAGGCAGTGATTTTCTCACTTCTCAGACTTTGTGGTATGAGGCACTAGGAATTGGTTTTTCCCCTTGAATGTGGGACCAGAATGATACTTGTTTCCACAGGGCACAGTTGTTTTTGTCTTCCATGGAAACTTGCCAGGGACTGGTAGCCAATGGCTCAAGGGCTGGCACCAATCCAGGCACCACCACTTTGGCTAGCACAATGTAAAATAATGTTACCTACACAAATGTCTTCAATGTTTTAGAAAGTGTCTGCAAAAAGGCAACACTAACAGAAACTATCTATCTATTATCTATTTAATAAAGTAACACAATCTGAAAGTTGTTTGACATAAAATACTGTACTCTTTCAATTGTGGCTGCCAGATATTTTGAATGGAACTGCTACGGCTTCTTGGAAAAACAAGCATAACCATATATGACAATAAGGGTACATCTACACTGACCACTTAATGTAGACTGAAGACATCTCAAAAATGCAGTGTTCAAATGACACACAACTTGAACATGCACAGGAGTGTGCTTTAGGGCCTTAACCCCCCCCCCCCCCGAGCAAATCAGAGCAGCCCCCTCCTTCCTGGCCTTCAGGAAGGAAGTAAAAACCTGGTTATGGGACCAAGCTTTGAATATATGGAATTATTATATGACTAATGGAATGGCCTTGGATTTGACACTGGATGACATGATTTTAATTAATTGTTTTAATATTGCTGCTGATTTTCGGTTTAAATGTATATGTCTATTTTTAACTGTATGTATGCATGTGCATGGCATCAAATTGCTGCCTTTTTGTAAGGCTGCTCTGAGTCCCCCTTTTGGGGTGAGAAGGCCGGGATATAAATGTAGTAAATAATAAATAAATAAATAAATAAACCAGGATAAGCAAAAAATTGCAGGATACTCCGAAATAGGCCCTGTAATGTGCATCAGCACTCACAGTTATAAACTACATCATATGGCAAAACTAATTAAGGGATGGGCACTCCAACACTCTGCACATCCACATTCGTGTAGGAGGAATTAATAAAAAACTAAATCCTCCATGGCCATAAAGCAACAGATACTGTGGATCCTGGAATTGGGATGGAGTCAAACTCGACCCAGTTCCTGCACATTGTATGTGATCAGGTGCACATACACCTTTCTTTCATCTCTGCCTTTCGTCCCTCATTACTTGGTCACTGTAGATGTGCCCTAAAACTTTAATCCTAATCTTACTTGCAAGAAAATAAGTCTGCTGAAGTCAGTGGCATTATTCCTTTGTATGTATTTATAGGATTGTGACAGAAATAAGTCAAGAATATGATAGAAGAAGACTAGAGCAGAGGTCTTCAAACAACAGCCCGTGGGCCAAATGTGGCTCTCCAAGGTCATTTACCCAGCCCCCTTCCCTAAACTTTAGACTTAAGGCCACCCTAAGTTTGAAACAACTTGAAGGCACACAACAACAGCAATCCTAATTATCTCATCAATCGAAAGCAGCCTCACACTTCTTATTGAAATACTAGTAAGTTTATGCTGGCTAAAATATGTACAATGTGCATAGGAATTCAAACATGTCTTCTTTCAAACTATAGTCCAGACCTCCCAAAAGTCTGAGGGAATGTGAACCTACTTTTGATTGTTGCAGTCTTACTGGCTGGCAAAATGGGGTTGAAAGATCATCTACTTGTACCCCAAGGGCCAGCTGAGCCCACTTCCACTGCTTAGCTAGTACATCTTCTGGCTATTGAGGTAAGTTTGAGGAGCATTTATAATTGTGGGCATAGTGTCACTATTATAGTAAAGGCTTCCCCTGACATTAAATCTACTCATGTCCAGCTCTGCGGGTGGTGCTCATCTCCCTTTCTAAGCCAAAGAGCTGCCGTTGTTCACTGACACCTCCTAGTTCATGTGGCCGGCAGGACTGCATGGAGCATCGCTACCTTCCAGCAGAAGTGGTACCTATTGATCTACTCACATTTGCATATTTTTGAAATGCTAGGTTGGCAGAAGTTGCCGTTAACAGCAGGAGCTCACCCTGCTCCCCGGATTTGAACCGTCAGCCTTTCGGCCAGCAAGTTCAGCAGCTCAGCGGTTTAACCCACTGCACCACCAGGGGGCTGTCACTATTATAAATATGTATTAATACTGAATAATTAGCAGTTACATATCTGTAACTCTAGGCAATGAATCCACAGATGCAATACAGGAGGCTAGCCATGCACCTTGATGGATGGAGATGTCCTACACATTAGAGTTAAAAAGAGGATGAGAGATGCATCACAAAGTTGTCTGAATTCCAAAAGAGAGAAGGAAGGCACTACAGTAGCCAGTTCAGACAAGGTGTCCATATCTGCTATTGTATTGAATAACCCTTCATTTACAGTAACTTCTCACCAATCCCTTGCTACCTTTGTACAGACCAATAGAAATAGAGGGATTCGAATAGATATGGGGTGGGGGGTGGGGAGAGGCTTCAAATATGATTTCAATTCTGTGTGGAAAATATATGATGCTGTTGCATGGACTGTCAAACAAAGCCAAGACTTGTTTGATTCATTTATCCTGCGATGTTTCAAGATATGATGGATTCAGATGCAAGATGATTGAGCTGTTATTAATTTAAAGCAGATGGCTGTGGTCGTAGCCAACTATGGATATGAATCAGATCTATGCATAAAGTACAGGATTTCCAGCCAGGGCATAATGACTGTCTGCTTTGATCCTACATGCCTGTCGTTGAGGGATGTGCCATCTCTAGTCCAACTTTGAGTTGGATTAATTTTCAAAACTATAAGGTACAGTTTCTAGGTCATGAACGAACCATGCGATTTATATTTGGCTTTTTATTAACCTAACAGGCCGATGTACAGAAAAATGAGCTCAATGAAAATTGGCATTCAGAGAAAATCCCTGTTCCCAAATACATGCTCCACAAAATGGGGGAAAAAGAACTTTGGCAACTTGTATGATCATCAACAGAAGTGCCTTTTGAACAGGATACAAAAACTGGGTTTTCTGGATTTCCATTACATATGCTCAAGATGCAATTTATTACTCTCAATTTAATGTGGATGTACAGCAGTATAAAATAAGAGAACTAGCTTATTTATATAGTTGTTCTCTACTTATAAATTTTGGCTAGATCATCTTTTATAATGCCACTAAATCAAAATTGAAAGCTCACTTTATTCGTATTGAAAAGCCAAGACCTCCAAAGCCAAACAAATGCAGCCACTGCTGATAACCTTTTGAAAACTCTTATTAAAAAAGAAAACAAAACTAGCTCCTGTTGCGAAAAAAGTGCTGGATTAGCTCAAAACAATGTATTAAATTCATTAGTAACAATTCTTTTTTAGTACTTATCACATGCTGCCAATGACAGTATATGTGTATGTATGCACATATCATGTTGAAACTAGATTCTCTCTCAGGATCTGGCCTCTAGAGTCTAGACCAGGCATTGGCAAACTAAGGCCCAGGGGCCGGATGCAGCCCTCTGGGTGATTACCTCAGGCTCCCCTCATGTTCCCTGTCTTCTTAGTGTAAGGACACAATGGCCCACCATGCCAAAAAGATGGGGAAGGAAAGCAACAAGCAGCTGAGAGCCCTCTAGAGCAGTGCGAGTGGCCCCATCCTTATGCCGGGTGGACAGCTCAAGGAAGGCATGTGGTGGCTGAGAGCCCTCCGGAGAACTCTCAGCTGCTGCCTGTCACCCTCCTCCTGGCATAATGCCAAGAGGAGAGCCTGAGGATTGGGGGAGGAGGATTGGGGAAGTCACCGCATGACCTGCCTTCCTCCTGACATAAGGATGGGACAAGCAGTTCATCCTTTTGCTGGAAGGACAACCTGAGGATGACCCAGGCCTGTCCCCTCCTGGCCCCACCTGTCCTGGGCTCTATCTCTTGTGGGCCCGTCCTGCCCAGCATGCAAACGGCCACCCTCCCTCCCATCCTGGCCCTCCTGGCCAGGCCTGCAATGCAGCCCACAAGGCAAAAAAAGTTTGCCTATGCCTGGTCTAGCCCAAATTAAAACCTGTTAATTCCCTGGCTTCCTCCCTTGCCTGCAATTTTCTTTTGTTTGGCTAAGACAAAATGTATGTAATAATGCTTTCAGTCTCTAGACCCCATGTGTTGTTTTATTCATTTCAACTCTTTAGGGATGGGGACGGGGGACACAAACATGTATGCATAATGCATTCAGTGAAACCCTGAAGATTAGGACCTGCCTGTTTCTGGAACTGCATGTCACCACATCCCTCCTATATTTCAGAAAGGGGCCTGATGGAACAGCAGTTGAAAAGCTCTCCATGCACATGAACTCTTTCTCATAAACATCCATTACACAGTTCTTAGGGTTAGGGAAAGGATTATGGGCAGTACTGGTAGTGGACCACTGAATGTTGAGAGCTTTCCTTATAACATCTCTGTTTTTTCTTCATCATTTAGTTCCCTATTTTTCAAGTCACTGCCTACTTTGCCTCATTTCCTCATGTCTGTTGAACAGCATCTCTACCATTCCTCTCTTTCATTCTTCTCTTTTCTCATACAAGAGGACCATCTTTATTTATTTACTTTTTAAATTAATTGTAAAACTTTTAAAGCCATAATTCAAATGCACCTAACATGTATATTGAATTTGATTTGGATTTGTTCTGAAGGACTGGATGTGGTTGAGTAATAAGAGTGGGTCAAACCAGTTTATCAGCTTCAGTTTGGCCACCCCCAGATCTATTACTGGAAGGTCTTCCCTTCCCAGCTTTACAAGGAATGTGATTTGGCCAGAGCTTCTCTGAGCAAGTCTCTGAGTGAAATGAATAGAGATGACTCATTTCCATGAGGTGCAGGTTGGGTGGTGAAGCAGATCTATGTGAACCAGGAAGCAAAGGGGCATTTTTGGAACTAAATCTGAATAAAAGCACAAAACCCAGACTTCTTCTTTGTATGAAGAAGCCCAATCACCTCATTTCACTACATAACCAACCCACACCGTTTTGTGAACCCTTGCTGGCTTTTGTTAGCTAATGTGGATGTTTTGTTTAGATTTATGTTTTTATAGAATTTTGTCTGTAGTTTAATTTTTTGTTGTCAGATTTAACTGATGTTAGGTCTTAATTTTATGTTAGGTTTTAATGTTACTTGTATATGTGGAGTTTTTCTAGGATTTTATGTTAATATTATGTGTTTTATGTAGGCATTCAATGTTTGCCATTGTTATGTTGGAATCCGCCCAGAGTCCCCTTGAGGAGATAGGGAGGAATACAAGTAAAGCTGTTTATTATTATTATTATTATTATTATTATTATTATTATTATTATTATTAGAAACACTACAAGATTAGTACACAGCAAACAAGATAACTATGCTGGCTGTTGCATTGGATCACATGTCGGACACTTCCCAAGTGTCTAGGACTATGTGATATATCGGTGAATAATGCGTGGAGATCTGAGTAGCGTGGCCTTTTGCAGCTGGCAGATGGTAATTTTGTCAGCACCAATTGTGTTTAAGTGCAGGCCAAAGTCTTTAGGCACTGCACTCAGTGTGCCAATTACCACTGGGATCATCTTACTGGCTTGTGCGAGAGTCTTTGCAGTTCGATCTTTAAATCCTTATTATTATTAAATCATAAAATAATATTATTAAATAATAAAATAATAATAATAATAATTATTATTATTATTATTATTATTATTATTATTATTATTATGGCTTTCCCTAGATATTTTGTAAGAGTATTTATTGGTCTGGCCCAGATCGGGAATGGATGCCTTTCCTGCACCTTCTGGTGGTAGAGGAAACATTGGGAGCGGGGGGGGAGGGCATCCAATCCAGTGGATCCTTCTTGCCATCTCAAAGTTTCTAACAGCAGGCCAGAGTATAATGCCTAACAATCAGCAAGTGGGTTGGTCAATACCTGGATCTGAACTGATGTAGAGCCAATTTATATTTACAGCTGTAATCAATAAAAGTTGTGGATTTTTTCTTCCAATCTTGCATTACTGATGGAATATCATCTCAATGCACAGTAGTCATCCTTGAGCATGCAAATGGCTTTTTCAGAATTCACCCATGTAGCTGATTCCTTCTCTATCGTGCTTGCAACAGAGACTAAGTGGTGGGGAAGAAGTAAAATTACAGATGGACTTTTCACCTTCATTTTGGCAAGCCTTTAGTGCAGCAATGTAATATGCATTTCAACATCAGGTTCATATTAATGGAATGAAAATAATTGTCTTCTTTTCAGTACTAGCATAATTAACATAAGTGTTTTAGTATAAATTAATGGAGTGTGACTTTTTAACAATGTTTCTTATGTCTGCATGGACTGAATGCAGAGAGATATGAAAAATCTGTTGATGCCCAATGACCGAATATAATTAAATTCTGTTGATTTCTTCACAAAATTTCTACTTTCAATTTTGCTTAATATCTACGGCAATTCATCTATCATCCCAAAGCAGTTCAGAGTCCATAGTCCAGATGTTTGACAATGTATTTGTTTACCACAATTAATATCATAATCATCTTTAAGGTCCCACGACACTCTTTTTTTTTTGTACTGTAGTGATCAGTGTTCTAAGATCCTTAGGCAGAGATTGCTTTTGGATTTGCTTTTATGGGCAATTGAAGCATGTACTTACCAATAACTCTGCCCTCACTTAACTTGCAAAAGTGCAATCTTGTTCCTGAAGTCACTCTGAATCCTGGGGACATTTGGAAAGCTGAAACACTTCTCAATGTTTTTACTGAAAGTTTCCAACTCTCATAAAAGGAGCACCAAGATAATGTGCTTTCACTGTTTACCTTACACTTAATTCTTCAGTCTAGAAGTCTGTTTTATTTTAGAGCTGACCATTTGCAGATCTTTAACACTATGGCTTTAAAAAAAACCAAAACATTTCATCTACCTAGAACCCCTATTTCATCAGTTAATGAAAAGATCAAAAGCTAAGGAACAATAGTTTAGTACCTGAGAAGCAAAAGTTACTGTCAAGATGAATCAATAAGCAAAAACATTTTTTAAAAAACCTGCGATATAGGGTAATTACAGGCATTCCCCACGTTACGAACAAAATAGGTTCTGTAGGTTTGTTCTTAAGTTGAATTTGTATGTAAGTCGGAACAGGTACATTTTAAAAATATAACTCCAGCCACATACACACAGCACCATCCAAGAGAGCCAAAGAAGACCTTAAAATCATGACACGGGAAGGAGGAGGGCCTAGTAGGGTGTATTGTGATGCTGCTATAATAGTGATGGACTGCGATGCTGCTACTTGACCAAGAGACTTGAGAAACACCACTATGCAAGTTTAATGAGTGACAGAAATGCAGTCTAACATCCTATCATGACACGGTTAGAAATAAAGCAGCTCAATTATGTTAACGTTTTTATATTGTACTCGTGTTTCTATAGCATTGAATTTTGCCTTGTAAACCGCCTCAAGTCGCCGGAAGGCTGAGAGGGGCGGTATACAGATACAGTAAATAAATAAAATTAAGGGATTGGTGCAATGCATTATTTGTGTATGGGGTTGGTATGTTTAGTATTTTAATGGTTTTAAATTGTATTTACAGGTATATGTCCATTGTTTCTAGTGATTTTATGTTATGTTTTATTTGGTTTGTATAATGAGGCATTGAATTTTTGCCTAGATGTATGTTGTACACTACTCTGTGTCCCCTGCAGGGTGAGAAGAGAGGGATAGAAATGAGCTAAATAAATAAATAATAAATAATATATTAAAGCTTCGGATAGCATAAGGAGCCCCCGGTGGTGCAGTGGGTGAAACCGCTGAGCTGCTGAGCTTGTTGACCGAAAGGTCGCAGGTTCGAATCCAGAAAGCAGCATGAGCTTCCACTGCCAGCCCCAGCTTCTGCCAACCTAGCAGTTTGAAAACATGCAAATGTGAGTAGATGAATAGGTACCACTCAGGTGGAAAGGTAATGATACTCCATGCAGTCATGCCGGCCACATGACCTTGGAGGTGTCTACGGACAACGCCGGCTCTTTGGCTTAGAAATGGAGATGAGCACCAACCCCCAGAGTTGGACACGACTGGACTTAATGTAAGGGGACAACCTTTACCTTTACCTTACCTAACCTTGGATAGCATAGGGAAGGATTAATACCCCTCTGGTGTTTGTTTTGCTGTCTGTGCCCCTGTTCAGAAGATCTCACCTCACTTTCTGTCCCTGTCATAATTGGATTTTGAAAAAATTGGTTTGTTGTGGAGACAAGGATTGGTGAGAAAGCTTCCATGGAGATACATTTTCCCCATGATAACTCTTTCAGGAGTTGATTTCCCTTCCAAGGAGTAGATTTCTGCCACTTCCTGTCATCTCAGCCTCGTTCTTCACTATGTAAGTTGGATGTTTATGATTCAGGGACTGCCTGTATAGCCTGGATTTAAAAAAAAAAATCCTCGGGCATTGATCTTTATTGTGTAGAAGTGCTACTGCAACTTACTGACACTAGGTGGCAATCATCTCCCAGCTCCGCTAAGGGAGGATACAGATCAAGTCAATTAGAACAACTTCTCTGCTAGCTTGCCGTGATCGTATAGTGGTTAGTACTCTGCGTTGTGGCCGCAGCAACCTCGGTTCGAATCCGAGTCACGGCAGAATTGGAGAAATTTTACTTTCTCTCTTAAGCAAAAATGAAACCCTTTACAGAGAATCACTTTCCTTTTAGCCTACATGCCAGCTAGTTCCTGGGAGTCATGTATTTTGGAAATAACACAGAATGAGCATTTTGAGCAAGTTCTGCATTCCAAACAAGGGAGGGTATGACTTACGATCTCATTTATTTTTGTGCTGGCTATGGTCTACAAATCCATACAAAAACTGGGTCCCCGCTTTCTCAACAACCATATTTTACTGTTTCCAACAACACAAGTGCATATCTTCTCCAAGTACAGATCTTCTCTTGATCTCGCCACTTTATCTGACATGTTTGCCTTCATGATGGCTGCTCCCAAGCTTTGGAGCTCTTTTCCTGGATGATTCCCATCGGGTTGTCTTTCAATTGACAGGTTTTCTATTTCAACAGGCTTTTCTTAGATTTATTGGGTTTCCTTTTTCTTTTTAATTATTTATTTATATTGTCTTAATTTTAATTTTATGGTTTAAACTAGCAGAACAGAACTAATGGTTTAATAATATGTTAACAATATGTTTGATATATTTTATATGTGTTTTTTATCTGCATTATTTTGTTATTTTGTAAGCTGAGTCCCACTATGGGACTCAGGGACACACAAAACTCCTCTCCAAGATTTCAAACTTTTCTGAATGAAAATTTTTGAATAATTTATTTTCCCTTTTATAACTCCGGTCATCCATCCATCCCATAAGTTTTTTGATTAAAACATGCATTATTTTATTTACATAAATATTATTTATTTATTGATTTGCTTCATTTTTACCCCGCCTTTCTCACCTTGGAGGGGACTCAAGGTGGCTTAAAACTCCTGCAAAATGTAATGCCATATACAACATAACAATAAATAATTCTGTCCTACCTTTCAATTCAATAATAATTAAAATTGCTTATTTTTTTAATATTTGTGAGACTAGGGAGGGTTATATGAAACAATCAAATAGAATAGAATAAAATCTTGATTCCCATGATTAGTGTTTAATGTAACATACTATAAGTAAACGTTTAAAGCACAGTATAATAACAATATAAAATACATGAATTAGTACAATCACAGAATTCAGCATTATTCATGTACGATTTATCTGGTCAGATAGATAAGGCTTGATTCCCATGATTAGTGTATAATGTAACAGAACATAAGTAAATGTTTAAAGCACTGCAGTATTAGTATCACAACAATAGGAAATACGTGGATTAATACAATCACAGAATACAGCTTTATTCAAGTAACATTTATCTGGTCAGATAGAATAGAATGGAAGCTTGATTCCCATGATTAGTGTATAATGTAACATACCATAAGTAAATGTTTAAAGCGCTTAAGTATTAGTATCATAATATAAAATACATGAATTAATACAATCACAGAATTCAGCATTATTCAAGTCACATTTATCTGGTGCTGGTATGCTAAACCCGTTCTCAATACAGTAGATTCTCAGTTAATCAGAACTCAAGCAACCAGAACTCTCAAGCAACCAACAAAATTCAAATAAATTATACTTCAAATTAAAATTAAATGATTTTATAATAAAGTAAAATCAGTTTTTATAATACTATGTTACATGAAGTTGTTTGTCTTTATTTGTTTGTAATTACTGTATTATGATATTAATACCCAGTCAATACAGAATTTTTGGTATGGTATTGTATGGGGTATAGTTAGGCCTATTTTTAATAGTCACTCCCAAACAACCAGAAACTACATTTATTTGGCATCTATAAATCCCCATGGCTATCAGTTAACTGAGAGTCTACAGTAGGTGTTTTAAAACAGCAAGCCTTTCTGAAATGAATATGTTGCTATGTGCTTCCATTTAAGCATTAAAATATACAAGCTCCTTCCTGCCGTGACTCGGATTCGAACCGAGGTTGCTGCGGCCACAACGCAGAGTACTAACCACTATACGATCACGGCAAGCTATTCAGAAACTGAGAAAGGGGACAATTTTTTTTTTAAGTCTAAACTAAATGATGACACCTATATAATTGGTGCCACCTACTGGCCAACACATAGATACAAAATTTGCTTTGTCATGGCATGAAAGAAACGTGTTCTCCGCCTATCATTCCAGCAACAATCAGAAGCACATTAAAACTTATTTTCAGAATATGTGTTTATGTATCCTTCAGCAAATGAACCAATGATACCCAAGTGCGCAAGAAACATTTTTATTGTTCCTGTAGGAAAGACCTGTCTGAGATATTATTTGTGTGTGTTGTAAAAAAGATAGAAATATGGAGGAAGGCCTCTTTCTATCAAAAAGTGAATGCATGGTTCTGTTCCTTGTATGTATAAGAAACAGAACTGTCTATGTCACAAACACATACAAAATCTGCACTAATTAAGTTAGGAAGCCAAACAAGCAACAATACGGCACCAAAGGCTGGTGGCTTTAACATAATGAATACTCCAAGGAAGCAAAATGGCAAAATGAGTTGATGGATGAATATTATAACGACCCTGCAAACAAAGTAAGATTGTTTCCTTGCTGCTTCATTATTTGAAATTTTTGGTAAAATATATTGCAAATACAACATATTGCAACAGATTATAGCTCTAACACAGTGTTTCTCAACGTGGGGGTCGGGACCCCTGGGGGAGGTTGCGAGGGGGTGTCAGAGGGGACACTAAAGACCATCAGAAAACACAGTATTTTCTATTGGCCATGGGGGTTCTGTGTGGGAAGTTTGCCCAATTCTATCGTTGGTAGGGTTCAGAATGTTCTTTGATTGTAGGCGAACTATAAATCCCAGCAACTACTACTCTCTCTCCATCAGTGTTCACATATGGGAATATTGGGTATTTGTGCCAAGTTTGGTCCAGATCCATCATTGTTTGAGTCCACAGTGCTCTCTGGATGTAGGTGAATTACAACTCCAAAACTTAAGGTCAATGCCCACCAAACCCTTACAGTATTTTCAATTGGTCATGGGAGTTCTGTGTGGGAAGTTTGGCCCAATTCTATTGTTGGTGGTGTTCGGAAAGCTCTTTAATTATAGGCGAACTATAAATCCCAGCAGCTACAACTCTCTTTTCCCCAAACTCCACCAGTGTTCACATATGGGAATATTGGGTATTCGTGCCAAGTTTGGTCCAGATCCATCATTGTTTGAGTCTACAGTGCTCTTTGAATGTTGGTGAACTACAACTCCAAAACTCAAGGTCAATGCCCACCAAACCCTTCCAGTATTTTCTGTTAACTATGGGAGTTCTGTGTGCCAAGTTTGGTTCAATTCAATTCTTGGTGGAGTTCAGAATGCTCTTTGATTGTAGGCGAACTATAAATCCCAGCAACTACAAATCCCAAATGACAAAATCAACCCCAACAGTATTCAAAATTGGGCCTATTGGGTATTTGTACCAAATTTGGTCCAGTAATTGAAAATGCATCCTGCATATCGGATATTTACATTACAGTTCATAACAGTAGCAGAATTACAGTTATGAAGTAGCAATGAAAATAATGTTTGGTTGGGGAGCACCACAACATGAGGAACTGTATTAAGAGGTCACAGCAATAGGAAGGCTGAGAACCACTGCTCTAACACATGGTGATCAAAGTATAGGTACTAAACAGCTTCACAAACTCTTTCAAAAGTCAATGCCATCTAAAAAAAAGTCTATGTTGCATTCCAAAACATGGCTTCCTGTTAAAGGTGCAGAAGAAGTAAATCAGTTAAGACATTAAGAAGGATATAAAGCTAGGAAAGTTTAGTTCCAGGCCTCCCTTCTTTCTGATATGATAACAATATAGTCCTTGAGAAACAACTTCATTGGAAGCTCAACAGAAAGCATTATCACAAACACGCATTTCCTCCAGCAGTGGGCTGTCCCAGAGATAACATTACAGAATTGTATTCTCTTTTGATCACAGGCGCTTTAGTTTTCTGCTCTTGATATTCCATAGATTTTATTTACAAATAGAGTAACAGGCTTTGCAACAAGCACTTCTACCATTTATTCTTTATCAGATTCCAGCATAAAAGCTCTGAACCTCAGGGACGCTTTCATCAGCTAGCTCAAAATGTTCTGTTTCCACAAATTTTAATCTGTCTTGTTCTCCTTGGGATGCATGTTTAAAAAATCTGCATTATCGAAAACTAGAGATAAGTTTAATAAAGAGAAGTACTTTGCTGTTATCCAAAGATAACAGTCCACCCCTTAATTATGTGACACGAGTCTCAGGAATTTCAGTGGCATAGCAATCACTGTTTCCCTTATAAAGCTTTTGATAGTAATATGTCACTTCTCCTAATGAGAATTCAATGTATGTTTCAAGGGAGAAAATAGCCCCTTGTAAAATAAGAGATTATGCAGAATAGATGTCAAATCATAGCAGGAAACATGCTAAATACTTCACAAAGATTCCAACAGAGACAATTCTTGGTATAACAAAATGGATTTGCACTCATTAGCCAACAATAATGAAATGAAACCATACCATTTTATTAAAACAAACTCTACCCTTCAATTTCCCTTAGTGTAGCATCAATCATGTGCAAATATCAAACAATACGCCAGCAATTAAGGCTATTTTGATAACTGCTATAGCTTGAGATCACGGCTGAAGGTATAAATTTCACAGCTGGACTTTCCAGTGCAGTTAGACACATTTCACCCAAGCCAATTACAGTCCAGAGTTAAGTATAGTGTGCAAGGAGGGTTATCAGTCATAACATATCACAGGGACAATATTTGGAAGTTTAATGTTATGCTGAATTCCATCACAAAATGTCCATTCTCCAGTATGAACTGGAATAATTTTAAAGCATGGGTGCAAGACTGATATGATATATTTGATATAAAATACATAAAATAAGGAATTACCCAGTTACACTTCCTTAAAAGGAGCTTAAGATTGTCTGGGGAGGCAATGCTCTTGGTCCCACCTTCTTTGCAGGTGTGATTGGCGGGGACGAGAGACAGGGCCTTCTCAGTGGTGGTTCTTTAGCTGTGGAACTCCCTCCCTAGAGATATTAGATCAGCCCCGCCCTCCTCACCTTCTTTAAGAAAGTGAAAACATAGCTTTTTGATCAAGCCTTTGGAAATAGAGTGCAACAGATAAACACGGAATTATGTGCAATTAAATATTGGAGCTGCTCAGACAATAATAATAATAATAATCATCATCATCATCATCATCATCATCATCTTTATTTGTACTCCGCTACCATCTCCCCAAGGGACTCAGTGTGGCTTACATGAGGCCAAGCCCAGAATACATCAATAAACAAAACATCAATAAACAAAACATCAATAAAACTATCAATAAAATACAAATCATATAAATCACATGAACAAAAAATAAGCAATAAACAATCAACAGTGACATATAAATATTTAAAAGCAATGGCCGGGCCAAATGTAATAGGTTAAAATTAAAAATAATGGTGACGTGAACAAGGTAGGATATAACTGGGATAGGATTTTCAGAGAGAAATGAGGGAACACAGTCAATCCTAAATCAGTGGTAAAGTGCATTTTGAGGGTATATTGCTGAGAGTTTTCCTTATTCTGGGAAGGCACACTGGAACAACCATGTTTTCAGGCTCCTCCTAAAGTCTGCCAGTGTTGGGGCATGTCTGATGTCCCTGGGAAGTGAGTTCCAGAGTCAGGGGGCCACCACGGAGAAGGCCCTCTCCCTCGTCCCCACCAATCGCACCTGCGAAGGAGGTGGGAGCGTGAGCAGGGCCTCTCCAGATGATCGAAGAAATCATGTGGGTTCGTACACAGAAATGCAGTCATGCAGGTAGGAGGGTCCCAAACCGTTCAGGGCTTTGTAGGTAAGAACCCACACCTTGAATTGAGACCAGAAAATGAACAGCAGCCAGTGGAGCTCCTTAAACAGGAGGATTGACCACTCTCTGTAAGAAGCACCAGTTAGTAATCTGGCTGTTGCCTGTTGTACCAATTGGAATTTCTGGGCCATTTTCAAGGGCAGCCCCACACAGAGTGCATTACAGTAATCCAATCTGGAGATGACTAAGGCATGGACCACCCTGGCCAGATCCGACTTCACAAAGTACGGTCACAGCTGGTGCACGAGTCTTAATTGTGCGAAAGCCCTCCCAGCCAACGCCTGAGCTTCAAACATAAGTGATGAATCCAGGAGGACACCCAGACTGCGGACCTGACATTTCAGGGGGAGTGCAACCCCGTCCAGCACAGGTTGCCACCCTATACCCTGATCCAGATTACGTTCAACCAGAAGGACCTCTGTCTTGTGGGGATTGATCTTCAGCTTGTTCCTCCTCATCCAGACAGTCACAGCGGCCATCTTAATTGGTCCTCCAGC
Source organism: Anolis sagrei (assembly GCF_037176765.1). NCBI lineage: Eukaryota > Metazoa > Chordata > Lepidosauria > Squamata > Anolidae > Anolis > Anolis sagrei. The sequence goes on along the minus strand of NC_090022.1, from coordinate 214,240,799 downwards.
CCTACAGAGGTTAGCGATCACAGCAAGTCTTAGACTGACCAGATGATGGTCAGACTATGACAGTGGAAGAATATTTTGCTCTTCTACTCTGACTGTTCCGCTATGACTTGGACAATGAGGCTAACAGTGAAAGTATTGTTTTTACACGTTTTTAAAAATGTTTTAATGCATGTATTTTATAACTCTGTTTTAAATGCAGTTTTTGTTGCACATTGTTGAAGGCATCAAATAGTTTCCTGGTTGTAAAGCTGTCTTGAGTCACCTCCGGGTTGGAGAATGGTGGAGAAGCAGGCATGTACCCCGGGGGGGGGGGGGGGCTTAAATTCTCATGGTGGTCTGCGAGAAGGCCGTACTAGTGCATTATTTAAACTGTTATGTTTATTCATATCATGATCTGGTCAATATATCCCATATGCATGGGGGTATTGGGGTAACGATACAAAAAGGTTTGCTAGGGTAGACCCTCTTTCGCTCAGACTCACACCCCCCCCCCCCCCCCGAATCGAAATCCTGGCTACGGGCCTGCGGGGAAGAAATGTTGTAAATAAATAAATGAAGGATTAAAAGGAAATGCACGGAAGAAAATAATGATCAGGTTATGTTGGGCCTTGCTCCATGTTCATAACAGAGCATATGACGTAGACAATTTCCAGGGGCTCTGAGCTGATCCACTCTTCAATTGTCATTTTGTCCCAAACCCCTCTGTGCCCCACTGCACCCTAAAACCTGACCTTTCAGAAGGGAACAACTTGCTTTCTGTCACGTTTCAGGTCAGACACTGTCACGTTTCAGGTCTTGTTTGTAAGGTCTGGTGAGACTTCACTTTTGGGTCACTTCTGGGTTTTCATAAAGACCACTCTGAAGTGAAACAAATCTGGGATGCAAAATATTGAGCATCCATGTGCAATAATATACCCCCAAATTATGTTTGTCACAAAAAGTCTTAATGGAAAAACGTGGTAGGAACATAGAAAAGTTTGTAACTGTATTGATATATCTATCCAAATACTGTGCAAGTTTGTTTTATTATCAGCCGTATTTAGGAAAGTTTCATTCAAACTGTGATAAGTCAGAAGAACATCTACAATGATCTGAAGATTGTGGAATTTATTTTGTGGGCAACAAAGAAAAAGTTGGCCCATGATTGATCAAGAAAGCTGGAAAGGATTAGACAATTTTGTTCATCTGAAACATCAAAACATATAGAAATATTTGTAGTTGCACTTCTGAAGTTGTACAGTCATACCTCCAAAACTAAGTATACTATGTCTTCAGCGTCAAAGTAACCTGTATAATACTGTGCTTTGAAGGAAAGATTGAGTCAAAGGGGTGAAAACAAATGAAATTATACTGTTCAACACAGATTATTTTAGGATGATGTAGAAAATAATTTCATTCCAATTTTAAAGATATCCAGAACTTAAGACACTGACTTGAAAGACTATATATGAAGTGTAAGAATGATAAAGCCCTCCAAATGCTAGACCAGTGATTCTCAACTGGTGGGTCCCCAGATGTTTTGGCCTTCAACTCCTAGAAATCTTAACAGTTGGTAAACTGGCTGGGATTTCTGGGAGTTGTAGGCCAAAACATCTGGGGACTCACAGGTTGAGAACCACTGTGCTAGACCAAAACTCAGCACTCTTGGCCAACAGAAAAATGGTGAGGGATATTGGGAGCCCAACATCATCTGACGGGCCATGGATATGACAAGAGAGGAGACAATTGGCAAGTGTATATATCTGTATGTGTATGTGTATGTGTAGACAATGATGAGAAGTGGTTTATGAGGGTTAAGATTCAGTACTGGAAAACAGGCAATGTACCATGCAAGTCTGTGGTCAAGGAAAAGGAGATGAAGAAAAAAAATCCTATATGCTTTCCAAATACATTTTGTGAAATTGTTATTTTGATTAAATTGTACTAATAGTTAAGAAGGAAGGTAGAGGCAAATGCAGAACGGAACAGGAGAACCACAAAACTGTTTCTTGATCAAAATTGCTTTAAATTTGTCTCAAAGTTCTCTAAATTGAAATGTTTAATCTTATCAGTAATATTTGATCATGTACAAAAATTCATTTGTTTAGAATGTTTAATAATAATCAAGTGCCCGAAGCAAATCTCACTGTGTTCATTACAAATTCTCTCTCATGTGTTTTAGATTGAGTCAGGCTCTCAGAGGGAGGGAGTTCTTTTCCTGAAGACATTATCAAGGCGGACCGGGGGGGGGGGGGGGGGGGCACAGACTGCAAACAGTAGTTGAATTTCCCCTCCTCTCTCCTCTTCAGTCTGTTAAACCTCCCCACTCCCCAACTAAAGTCAAAATGTGTTAAGGGAGTTCATTACTATTTCCTCCATTACATAATTACAAACATTAAAATGTTAAGGTTTGTTACTGACAAAGTAAGCAGATTCTAGAAGTCTTTTGGACCTCCCAGAAGGCACGATTGCCTGTAGACACAGAGGCTGTGTTGCAGTAGTCTGTACAGCTCTGGGAGTTTGCTCTGGCTACTGCAACTATTAGAGGTCGCCTGGCAGTTCTGGCCTTCACACCTCTTTGCCAACTTCAGAGTCTGCCATGTTCTGGAGCGCTGGGCAAGGGAGAACCCCACACGCCCAGATGCTTGCATCCCCATATCAAGTTTTGTCCTTTTATGCATCCTTTTTAGTGTCTGTTCATCACCTGATGATGGCAATTCTAGAAGCTGTAGTTCTACAAGGTCTGTAGCCTTCTCTGTCAAAGAGTGTTGTTGCCTCACCATACTACAGATCCCACCATTAAAATTTCACAGTGTAGATGAACTCTCAAGGAATGCAATTAGGATATGAAATATTTTTATTATGTGGTTATTTCTTCCCTGATTTATTGAATTAGTTAAAAATATAGTGTGTTGCTCCTAATAGCCCTATACGCTTTGGGTCCAACCTATCTTCAAGACCACATCTTCTTCTACAAACTGGTGCAGGAATTAAGATATTCAGAGGAAGGCCTTCTCTAAGTCCCACCACCATCTCAAGAGTGGTTGGTGGGAACGAGAGAAAGGGCCTTCTCGGTGGTGGCCCAAGGCTCTGGAATACCCTCCCTAGAGAAATTATATTAGCCCCATCTCTTCAGGCCTTCTGGGTGAGTCTAAAAAACATGGCTCTTCAGACAGGCCTTTGATTCTGAGTAATCCATAGTCAACATGTTGAATCATTGATAGTACTGCCCGCACTTTTATTGTTAAGACAGATAGCCGGCTTACCCACAGATTCTACTGCATTTTAGGAATTTTATAATTTTATAATTTTATCAGTGGGATTTTTACGTGCTGTTGATTGCTCTTATGTCGTAGCTGTCTAACCACACCTGTCCATCAGTATGCTAGCTGCAGATGTTGACTGAGCACTAGAAGAGTTACTGCATTGCATAGCATTAGTGTCCTCTCTACCTTTTCTTCCTCCAGTTACAAACTCTTGGGTTTGTCAAGTCACCTTGTTCATTAAAAATGTATGCTTAGATTTGAATGAGTCCCTATCTTATCTCAGCTCTTTCTGTATCTCTGTAACAACCATCCTGTGTTTTTCTGCACTAGTTTTGGATACACGAGTTCATTCTGTAGCTCTAAATTGACAAAAATCAGACTTCACTTCACAGTCACATGTAGCTCTTATTGTACTATGTTGCAAACATCATTAGATACACTAAACATTCCTTATATTGTCCCACATTTTGTATTAGTGATATGTTCACCCAACTATATGTAATATTTGTTTGTTTGTTTATTTACAATATTTATATTCCACCCTTCTCACCCTTTAGAGGACTCAGGATGGATTACAATGCACATATACATGGCAAACATTCAATGCCATTTATACATACAACAAATATAGATAGACACAGAGGCAAATTAACATTCCAGCTTTTTCCAGCTTCGTGAGGGTATGCTCGATTCCAGCCACAGGGGGAGCTGCCACTTCACCATTCACTTGTGACACCAGGTCCTTTGATGGAGTACTTCACACACTCATACACATCTGGCATGCAAGCTGATGTGCGGTCTGCAGTATTTTGATCCTATGATTTACAAGTTAATAATTTGAATCAAGACTAATGCAGGGGTGAGAGGATGATGCATCTACCACCATGACTATCTCCCCTAGCAATCTGGTTTGAGACTCTGGACCTACTGTTTACTTTTTTAAAATCCATGTGGACATTAGTTGTCATAGAAAAGGATGAGCTACAATTAGGTCTCTAGCCAGTTTCATCCTGGTTTCACAATTAACATCTTATGTACATATAAGAGACCGGTTTAATTCTAATTACACAACTTACATGACTTATGTACATATAAATGACACAGTTTGCATGAGGTATGCATACACTAATTCATTCTTTCTCTTTCCCTCATGCTTCTAGGGGGCCCAGCTCTCAAAAACATTTCTCGTTAGAGACATGCATTTTTCACCTTTAAGTAAAAAGAAAAGCTTCAAACTCCTTTGGGGAACTGCCATTTATATTAGTGATGTCTGCCATCTGCAGCCAGGTTCTCTCACAAATATGAAAAACTCTGAAGAGGAAGGAATTATGCTCGAACTGAGCAAGTTCAGACCTCTTCCAGCTGATCCTCTTGCTTTACAAACAGTGTGCCTGTCCTTATTCTAAAGCCTTGCAAAGGACAAGCATAAATGCCCACAAAGACCCTGTGGAGTTGGCCTATAAGGCTGGGAAAAAAATCCCACCTAAAATGAGTTGGGAATAAATGTCACTGAACTCAAAATATGACATTTCTAAATAAACATGCTTAGGATAGTGCTGCATGACAGACTGGGGAGGCATGGCTCAGTTGTAAGTCATAAGAATGAACCAGGTCTGTTACTAAGTGGGGGAAAAAAAAGCAGTCATAGGCTTTCAACACTTCCTCTGTACCATGAGACCTGGTGTGCCTTGGCAGCACTTTTCAATAGAATAGCTATTAATAATGTAGAAGTTACATCAAGTTGCACTTAAGGAGAGTGTCTCCTAGCACATCTGATATGCTGTTCAACGTTAAAGTGATAAAAGTATTGGCCTCACTTCACTCCTACTAGAATAGGACAGATGTGTTTTCAAAGTTCATGTCACCAAGAGAATCTGTGTTCAAAGAGCATGGAACCATAGGAGTCTTCTTCTCTCGGCACAGGATGGCCTCTGTTTTCATAATAAGACTAAATGTAGAAGGAAAACAGCAACAAAAAAGAATAACCTGATATTGATCATGTGTTCCGTCTTCCTATATTAGCACGACATTTTCTCACCCACCTACTCAGAACAATCAGATGTATTCATGATGGACTTCATATAAAATACCATTTTGTTACTTTAATACAGAGGGAGAACTGTGACTGACATTGACATTTTCTTAATGACATCATAGGTGAACATGATTTCTTCCAATCCATTCTTTTCTTATAACACACAAAGCCTCAGAGCATGGTGGAGTCTCCTTCTATAGAGAGTTTTGAACAGAACCTGGATAGCCGTCTGCCAAGGGTGCTTTGAATGTGTTTTCCTGCATGATGGGTTAGACTGGATGGCCCTTGTGGTCTTTTCCAATTCTGTGATTTTATAATTCTAAGTTAGGACAATTTGTCATGTCAAAATCCAGGGTTAACTTTACCAGGCACACATACACAAAATATATTCTGACATAATATGCATACCAAGCTTTACAAATAATCCCAGCATTCATGGGAGGGAACAAAGGTTAAAACACTGAGGAATATATATATAAAATAAATATGGGCCTAGCACTAAGGATCTTAGTAGACCACAAGCTGAACGTGAGGCAGCAGTGTGACGTGACAGCTAAAAAAGCCAATGCGATCTGTATTAATAGAAGTAAAGTCTCTAGATTGAGGGAACTGATAGTACTACTCTATTCCAGGTTGGTTGGTCAAACCCACGTGGAATACTGTATCCAGCTCTGGGAAACTTAGTTCAGGAAAAACTCTGAAAAACTATAATGTGACCAGAGGGGAGCCAACAAAATGATCAATTGATCTCATCTCCAAGATACATCCCATATCTCCTGCTCTCCATCCTTGGGTCTCATCTCCAAGATATATCCCATATTTCCTGCTCTCCATCCTTGGGTTTCATTTCCAAGATATAGCCCATATGTATATCATTTTAAAATGCTTATTTATGTTTTACTGATTGCTTATTATGTTTTACGAGGGTTGAATGAAAAGTAATGCCTCCACCTTCGTAACTCCTCAACAGATGGCAGTACTGGTATGCAGCCGGTACTGACTTGTTCAGGAGACTCTCCTCTACAGTTCCATTTTGGCAGGAAGACTTAGCATTGAACGGTTGTATTGTTAACATGTTGGAAGCTGCTTTGGGTCCCTTTGTGGGAGAAAAACAGGATTTAAATAAAGATTATTATTATTATTATTATTATTATTATTATTATTATTAAAGGTCTGGAAGCTAAGCATTAGAAGGAGAGGGAGCTGGGTATGTTTAGCTTGGCAAAAAGAAGGGATTACATTTCTAATTTATATCATGAGCATAAACTTCTCCTTAATGTGGGGCACGTGCAACCAGGGAGAAGACCTTTCTGGTGACGGTATCCCATGTATGGAATTTCCTCCTGAGGAAGGCTCATCAGGTGCTAGCTTGTGCAAAAAGGAAATATTTTCAAAGTTTGGACAAATGAATATAATGACATACTCAAATCATCCATAGAGCAATGCCAGAATGATCCCAGGACCCATTTGGTTGTAAAGCGACTTCACAGGATTTGATTTTTTGTTCTCTCGTGCTTTCATGTCTTTGTGTGTTTGTTTCTTGAACTGCTTCTTTTATTATGATTGATCTAATTTTGCTTCATTGAACTGACCTTATGCCTTTGTATTCCATTATGGATCACATAGAAATGTACAAAATGAATAATAAAATAAATGCATGATATCACATCTTTGTATTCATGTTTTCCTATACTTTGCTTTGCTTCGCTAGCTGGGGGAAAAGAAAGTGATCATATCACACCACATGGTTTTACGCTCCTTCCTATGGAAACACTTTGGCAGATCACATTCATCTCCCTGTAACTTATAGGCTTTAGTTCTTAATGTGAAAAGAAGTAAAAAAACTGTTTGTGTTATATCCAATTATAATTTCTTGGAATGTAGTCAACTTCAAACATTCACATTGTTGTTTTAAAAACTGTATGAAAATCAAACACCACTTCTTAACTTACCAGAACTAGATACAACGGATTTATCTGCAACTGCACACTATGATGTTCCTTTAATTCCTTACTAGCATAACTGCTTACCTCCTAATAGGTTTTTAGCTTAAGATCTAATCATCCACTCTTGAATTAAGATGCCTGAATGAAGCCAACTCATTTGGAACTAAGCACTTTAATGTCAACAAGAACATATGGTATTGAGACTGAATTACCAAAGATCTCTTCTGAGCCACCTATTATGGAAGCAGGACTAAGACCCCAGTATTATTATTAGTATACTCATTTATTTGCTAGCAAATAATTGAGAGTAAGACCTTCTTAAGAAAGTGGAAATAGTTCAATAATTGCACGCAGGAAGACCAGAGGACTTTTCTATTCTCTTGGTTTCATTCCCATTGTAATTCATGGCTCGCATTCATCTATAAATGCCACTTTTAAAAATAAACTAAAACAGAAAAATTGTTCAGATTCAGTTAGCTCACTGTAAACACAAAAGCACACTGATGTTCCTTGACTTCCTCAAATGTTAGGAAACCCAAATATATCTAATGCACTAGGTGCTTCTCAGCCATTGAAAAATGTGAGTGTCTGTCACTGCAAATAGAAGACAACCTGGTTTACTTGCAAATAAATCCTGAATGCATTAATTCAATACAGTGTATTGACAATCAAGATGTTTATGTTATATTAGTCAATTGGTATGCCTTTAATGACGTCTATGCCCCAGAAAAGAAAAACAGGGACATTAACAACCTTAACATACAGGCCACCAAGATTACCACGGATCATGGCAAAACCAGTGGTGCCTGTCAGGGTGCATAGGAACCCATCACCCCATGCCCTGCATTGCCCGACTCATCCATTGCCCCACCCCGCAGGGGGAAGCGCAAACTGCAAGACTTCCCCCATTGATCTCAACTGAAGATGGGAAGCCTCTTGTTTGCCTTCCCTTTTACCACGGAGCCCTGACGGAAGTAGCTGTGCGTCATGGAATGGGAGCCGGGGGGCTCCGTGGCAAAAGGAAAGGTGAACTGGCGCATGTCACCGAATTTACCCATGTCCGATGCGGTCATAAGAGCTTAGCTAAAATTAATCAAATTGGAGGCATTTTTTACATGTGAAAAGGGGTGTTGAAATGTTACATTTTAAAGACAAATAACAAAGACTATCAAATTAAAAATTCAAATATGCCTCCAAAAGATTTAGGGGCTTTGGGAAATTCCCAGGAGACACAAAATGAAGTCTGCATATGGTCTTCAGGTTATATTTTTCCTATTTATCATTGAAAATCATAAAAAGGAAAAAATACCACCTGCAGACCATATGTAGACACAGTGTTTTCCTATTTATCATTGAAAGTAGTAGGAGCCCCTGGGGTCACAATGGGTTAAACCCTTGTGCTGGCAGAATTGCTGACTGACATGTCAGTGATTTGAATCTGGGGAGAGTGGGTTGAGCTCCCTCTGTCAGCTCCAGCTCCCCATGCAGGGGCATCTATTTATTTATTTATTTATTTATTTATTTAAAGCATTTTTACCCTGCCCTTCTCAACCCCTAGGGGGCATCAGGGCAGCTTCCAATTGGCAATAATTCAATGTCGCATCATAAAATACAAAATAGCAAATAAAACAATTAAAAACATGACATGAGAGAAGCCTCCCACCAGAATGGTAAAACATCAAATATCTGGGCGTATTCTGGGCAATGCCCTTGCAGATGGCCAATTCTTTCACAACAGAAGCAACTTGTAGTTTCTCAAAGTAGTAAAATTAACATTTTAAAATGATGTTTCTAAGTCATTTTAAAAGTAAACACGCCATTACAATTTAGATAGTGTTTGAATGTTAATGTGAACATGAGATCATACAATTCCTAAATAACCACAAAATAATCATGCAAATCTGTTTCAGAACAAAAAGTAAGGAAGAAAAAGGAATTTTGTGGCACCTTGAAGACTATTTGGTTTATTTGAACACAATCTGACATAGATTACAGTCCACTTCCTCACTAGATTAAACACTAGTTTACTGTATACATTTTTCATTTTTGTTCTTATGCCTTTAACAAAGAATAAAACACAAAAGCTTGAGTGCTCTGGTTCTCAACTTAGAGCAAGAACAATTCTTGGAAAGAACTGAAATACAATAGAAGTTTCTACTACAGGAAGAAAAATTTCACAGATTTTTCCATCCTTCAACACACTACTATAATACTCTGCACACGGTTTAATCAAACAAACTGGAATTCATCCAGGAGACTGAAAAACAGGAAGGTATGCTCACTCCTTCATACCATTTTGGAGAGTCCTATGATTCACTTACAGATTTTTTTTTCTTACAGGTCAATTAAGCTTTCTTCACTTTTTGAATATTGTTGTATCTTAGCAAGCTCATAAGGCAGAGAGATTGAACCCGAAAAAGGTGACAAAAGGCCTCAATCCTATTATGAAGTTAGACTTACTGAATTCAGCTGATCTGACTTCTAGCAAAAAGGTGCTTCAGGTTAGATTGTGGTTTTCTATTCTGAAAGAGGCTAGATTGTTGTCAGGCTCAATGAGCAAAGAAATAATACTAAGAAATTTGCATTTTTAGAACAGCGAGGCTACAAAGAGGGAGAAATGCCATTACCAGAAAAGAGGACAAAAGATAACATACATTTATATAAAATGAGCCATATTATATATATCTATTATAGAATATAATGCTGCAAATGATGAAATGATTACTATAATTTAACTAGAATGCAATAGATCTTACTATTGTGGGGCTATTATGATCAATAATTCTAAATCTATTTGCTATTCGAACTACAGTAGCAGTTCCTAACCTGTGGTCTGTGGACCACCAGTGGTCCGCAAGAACTAAAATATGGGCCGTGGCCTCACCATTACTACACTGTTGCAACGAAAGTGACTGGTCTCGCAAAACCCTCTTTTAGTGCCATGGCTTATTAAATGTGATTTTCTGTGGGTGAATAGATGGCGACTACTGGATGGCATATGCTCTGTATCAAAAACTAAAGCTGATGTGGTCTATCCAATGCAATTTTCTGAAACAGCACCCCAAATAACCAAACCAAATTTAAAGTTGACTAAAAACTGATTTGTAACCCTTTTGGTACTAATGTTGGAGAGCGGTCCCTGGTCAAGTGGTCCCTGGTCAAAAAAAGGTTGGGAACCACTGAACGAGAGAAAAGCTACGGAATCACTAAATTCCCACTGATTCAATTATTCCCTTTTAGTTGGAAGTAACAGATTTAAATAAACTGTAATCCTAATAAAAACCTATGAAATTCAAGAGGTGGCCATAGGTGATTTGAAAATGTGCGTGCACCCATGTGTGCCTAAAGTTGGCAAGTTATAGGGTGTATTGATAAACAATTTGAAGGCACCTCTGTCTTCATTCTTGCATGCCATGTGTTCACTATTTTTTTTTAAAAAAACTTGGTCTGGACAGCCTTTTAAGTAGAGGCTTTCAAATAGAATCTATGTAAAAGAGAAATGCCCTGTTCAAAGTAGAAAAAGGAATATTCTAACTGATTATGCCATAGAATGAGGGAACAATATGTGCAAAATCCATTATCTGCATTCACATATTCAAACTCAAGAAATTAAAACTGCTGTTGAAGGCTTTCACAGCCAGAATAACTGGGTTGCTGTGAGTTTTCTGGGCTGTCTGGCCCTGTTCCAGAAGCATTCTCTCCTGACGTTTCACACACATCTTTGGCAGGCATCCTCAGAGGCAGGCATGTAGCCGGAAAGGGGGGGGGGGCTTGAGGGCCTGCTCAGAGATTGTGGGGTCTGTTGGAAACTAGGCAAGTGAATATCAAAGGTGGGAGAAAAGAACTCTTGTCTGCTTGAGACAAGTGTGAATGCTGCAATTGTAGCATTTAATGGCTCTATAGCTTCAAAACCTGACTGATTGCTACCATGTGAAATCCACAAGCATGTGGTCAATTTCAGCAGGAAGGGGGAAACTATGAAAACGAACAAAATCTGGCTACCAATATTTACAAAAACTCTAAAATCAGGACAGTAAATAAAGAACAACATTCAAAAAACTAGGGAATTCCAGACAAGAATCAATCAGGGACAGCTAACACCTCCCAACAAAGGATCCCCAGGCAGCAATCAGCCAGGCTTTGAAACTACAATACCATTAAACCCAATAAAAACTGTTATTTAACAGATTGTCCAAATATCACAATCTGTCAAAAAGACCATGTCACTCAATTGTGTTTGGGTAACACATTAATTCTCCAGCAAAGGATCGCCGCCTTGTCGGGGCGCTGGAGCTTGAGCACCTCAATGATGTCATGAGCGAAACCGTGAAGGGACACCCAAGACGGGACGGTTGTGGCAGAGAGGTCAGACCAAGCGTGATCCCTGGGGAAGGCAATGGCAAACCACTCCAGTATCCTTGCCAAGAAAACTAAATGGACCAGTACAACCAGAGATATGTCGGTATGCCATTGGAAGATGGGACTCCCAGGTCGGAAGATGGCCAAAATGCTACTGGGGAGGAGCAGAGGATAAGTTCAACTAGCCCCAGATGTGATGACGCAGCTAGCTCAAAGCCGAAAGGAAGGCTAGCGGCCGACGGTACTGGAGGCGAACGACGAATCCGATGCTCTAAAGATCAACACACCATAGGAACCTGGAATGTAAGATCTATGAGCCAGGGCAAATTGGATGTTGTTATTGGCGAGATGTCAAGACTAAAGATAGACATTCTGGGGGTCAGCGAACTGAAATGGACTGGAATGGGCCACTTCACATCAGATGACCACCAGATCTACTATTGCGGACAAGAGGAACATCGAAGAAATGGAGTAGCCTTCATAATTAATAAGAAATTCGCTAAAGCGGTGCTTGGATACAACCCAAAAAATGACAGAATGATCTCAATTCGAGTGCAAGGAAAGCCTTTCAACATTACAGTGATCCAAATATACGCCCCAACCACAGCTGCTGAAGAAGCAGAAGTAGATCAGTTCTATGAGGATCTGCAGGACCTACTGGATAATACACCAAAAAGAGACATTATTTTCATTACAGGAGACTGGAATGCCAAGGTGGGAAGTCAAGTGATAACTGGGATCACAGGCAAGCATGGTCTGGGAGAACAAAATGAAGCGGGACGCAGGCTGATAGAATTTTGCCAGGAAAACTCGCTGTGTATAACAAACACTCTCTTCCAACAACCTAAAAGACGGCTTTATACATGGACTTCACCAGATGGTCAGCACCGAAATCAGATTGACTACATCCTTTGCAGCCAAAGGTGGCGGACATCCATCCAGTCGGTGAAAACAAGACCTGGGGCTGACTGTAGCTCAGATCACGAACTTCTTATTGCCCAATTTAGAATAAAACTAAAGAGATCAGGGAAAATACACAGACCAGTTAGATATGATCTCACTAACATTCCTAGCGAATATACAGTGGAAGTGAAGAACAGATTTGAAGGACTAGATTTAGTAAACAGAGTCCCAGAAGAACTATGGACAGAAGTCCGCGACATTGTTCAGGAGACGGCAACAAAGTACGTCCCAAAGAAAAAGAAAACCAAGAAGGCAAAATGGTTGTCTGCTGAGACACTGGAAGTAGCCCAAGAAAGGAGGAAAGCAAAAGGAAACAGGGATAAGGGGAGATATGCCCAGTTAAATGCGCAATTCCAGAGGTTAGCCAGAAGAGATAAGGAACTATTTTTAAATAAGCAATGCATGGAAGTGGAAGAAGACAACAGAATAGGAAGGACAAGAGACCTCTTCCAGAAAATTAGAAACATTGGAGGTAAATTTCAGGCAAAAATTGGTACGATAAGAAACAAAGATGGCAGGGACCTAACAGAAGCTGAAGAGATCAAGAGAAGGTGGCGAGACTATACAGAAGATCTGTATAGGAAGGATAATAATATTGAAGATAGTTTTCACGGTGTGGTGAATGAATTAGAACCAGACATCCTGAGGAGTGAGGTTGAATGGGCCTTAAGAAGCATTGCTAACAACAAGGCAGCAGGAGACGATGGGATCCCAGCTGAACTGTTTAAAATCTTAAAAGATGATGCTGTCAAGGTGATGCATGCCATTTGCCAGCAAATATGGAAAACACAAGAATGGCCATCAGACTGGAAAAAATCAACTTATATCCCAATACCAAAAAAGGGAAATGCGAAAGACTGCTCAAACTTCCGTACAGTGGCCCTTATTTCTCATGCCAGTAAGGTAATGCTCAAGATCCTGCAAGGAAGACTCCAGCAATACATGGAGCGAGAGTTGCCAGATGTTCAAGCTGGGTTTAGAAAAGGCAGAGGAACGAGAGACCAGATTGCCAATATCCGCTGGATAATGGAGAAAGGCAGGGAGTTTCAGAAAAACATCTACTTCTGCTTCATTGACTATTCTAAAGCCTTTGACTGTGTGGATCATAATAAACTGTGGCAAGTTCTTAGTGGGATGGGCATCCCAAGCCACCTTGTCTCTCTCCTGAGGAATCTGTACAAGGACCAAGTAGCAACAGTCAGAACTGACCACGGAACAACAGACTGGTTCAAGATTGGGAAAGGCGTACGGCAAGGCTGCATCCTCTCACCCAACCTCTTTAACTTGTATGCAGAACACATCATGCGATGTGCGGGGCTGGATGAATGCAAAGCTGGGGTGAAAATTGCTGGAAGAAACATTAACAACCTCAGATATGCAGATGACACCACTCTGATGGCCGAAAGCGAGGAGGAGCTGAGGAGCCTTCTAATCAAGGTGAAAGAAGAAAGCGCAAAAGCCGGGTTGCAGCTAAACGTCAAAAAAACCAAGATTATGGCAACAAGAATGACTGACAACTGGAAAATAGAGGGAGAAACCGTGGAGGCCGTGACAGACTTTGTATTTCTAGGTGCAAAGATTACTGCAGATGCAGACTGTGGCCAGGAAATCAGAAGACGCTTACTTCTTGGGAGGAGAGCAATGTCCAATCTCGATAAAATAGTAAAGAGTAGAGACATCAGACTGGCAACAAAGATCCGCCTAGTCAAAGCCATGGTATTCCCTGTAGTAACCTACGGATGTGAGAGCTGGACCTTAGGGAAGGCTGAGCGAAGGAAGATCGATGCTTTTGAGCTGTGGTGCTGGAGGAAAGTTCTGAGAGTGCCTTGGACTGCGAGAAGATCCAACCAGTCCATCCTCCAGGAAATAAAGCCCGACTGCTCACTGGAGGGAAAGATACTAGAGACAAAGTTGAAGTACTTTGGCCACATCATGAGGAGACAGGAAAGCCTAGAGAAGACAATTATGCTGGGGAAAGTGGAAGGCAAAAGGAAGAGGGGCCGACCAAGGGCAAGATGGATGGATGGCATCCTTGAAGTGACCGGACTGACCTTGAGGGAGCTGGGGGTGGTAACGGCCGACAGGGAGCTCTGGCGTGGGCTGGTCCATGAGGTCACGAAGAGTCGGAGACGACTGAACGAATAAACAACAACAACAACACATTAATTGCAACTAAAGAAAGTATTAGCAAGAATAAAACTAACCATGGGAGTGCAATATCTTTTATATTATGGAAAATGATTCAAATGTGACTTGCTTCTGTCAGTGTCCTTTAAAATTAAGTTTTACTGATTTCAATATTCTCTTTTTGCAATACTAGAAAATCACCACTTGAGGGCACCTAAGGCTTCTTTTGTCCTCTGATTTTCACACAAATGGAGAAAACCAATCTTTTGACATAAGATGAGGGCGCTTTCATCAGCCTCATCTCCACTGCAAGGCTGAAAACATGCATTTGCAAAGGCAAACATGCATTTCAAATTATGTGAAGGAAAGGACATTACACACACACACACACAGTAGCACCTATAACAAATCATCTCATATATGGGATCCTGTGCGCCTTACATAGATGGCCTTCAGAAACTTCTAGAACTAGATCTCTTTGGCTCAGGCCAACCGCACCACCACCATCACAAATGCTCAGTATTGTTCCCCCTCAATAGAAGGGAGGTGGGTGGGCCGTGAGTTCACAGCTGACCACTGTATAACTGTGTTGTTTTAGAATACAGTTCAGCTTTTGCTCTGAGGAGCCTTTGCTCAGGCATTTTGCTCAGCCATTTCTACTGCTCTTTCATTTGAAGAAGCCTTATTCTGCAATCCTTACAAAGACTATGTAAGTTTGTTGCACTGTTTGTAACATTGCAAGTTTATGTTTTAACTCTGCTGATAAGAGTAACGTTTTTCTGTTCTTTTTCCTCTTGCCTGAGTGTCTTCTTTATTGGACTTGACTGAAATACGCTTAGCGCAACGAAGTCTTGGGGTTGAATGATGGTCAAGAGAGCAGTCACACAAACTATTATTGAGAGATAAATAGAGCCTGGAATGTTATGGAAGACAAGACCTGAAGAATATGTTGAATGAAAATTTTGTGCCAGTTCACATGAATGTCATTGAAGAAGAGAAAGAAGAGGCACCTCTAATTAAAGTAGTACAACTTCTTGCTCAATTGTTTATCAACAATGTGAAGGATGGCTAATGCCTCTGGCCATGGAAGCATCTGCCGCCCGCCTTCCCCATTGACTGAACATGTGAAGTTTCCTGTATTACTGCCACAACGGCATGTGCCGATCCTCTATAGTTTTACAACCGAGCCCCACCGGAAGTAGTTCTACTTCATGGGATGGGAGCTGACGGGCTCTGTCATAAAACAATAGAAAAACTGGTGCATTCCACCGCAAAGTACCCTGTCTGATGAGGTCATAATAAAATCAAACAACTAAGTTGGACAAATATGGAAGAAAAGGAATTAACCTATTATTTCCAAACTGTTTTATAATCACATCTATTTATGATATAAAATAAAGTAACCTGAAGTCATTAGGAGCCCCCGGTGGCACAATGAGTTAAACTCTTGTGCCGGCAGGACTGCTGACCGAAAGGTCAGCGGTTCAGATCCAGGGAGTGGGTGAGTTCCCATCTGTCAGCTCCAGCTTCTCATGTGGGGGCATGAGAAAAGCCTCCCAAAGGATGGTAAAACATCTGGGTGTCCCCTGGACAACATCCTTGCAGACAGCCAATTATGTCACATCAGAAGCGACTTCTGATACGAAAAATAAAACCTAAAGTAATTTAATGAGGGCCTGTCCCTCTGTAAGCCGCCCTGAGTCCTCTAGGGGAGATGGTGGTAGGGTATAAAAATAATTTTATTATTATTATTATTATTATATTAATTTAATTAGATATGGTAATTTAAGCCAGTCAATAAGCACATATGAAGAGATATTTGCTTGTTAAACTTTCACTGAGTAAATATAGTTTTGACAGCTTGTGACACAGGGATCATGGTGTGCCATGTACTCTGAATAGTTTGCTGTGCAAGAGGAGACACGGAATAAACACTGCCATTTTGCTCATACATGTCGATATGTTTATAACAGCATGCATACTCCATTAAAATTTTTCACTAAATTCTTTTTTCACATAAAATGCATCACAGTAATGATTGATAACATGTATCCATAAACTCCGCTCCTGTAATATTAGTTTACCAAAAATTCCCATCCTCACAAAACCCATTGAAATGTAACTTTTCTACCACCATTTTCTAGAAAGGAGATGGGGAATACTGGTGCAGTCATAACTGATTGACATCTATAACCCAGCTCAAAATAGACTGAATTGCTTAACCTTTGAGTCACAAAGCTTCTTTCAAGGGGTCCACAAGACTAATTCTTTAAAGATGCAGGCTTTAGCTCTAGCTGACACTGAAAAATGCCACTGATAAGGAAGAATGCAATCCTATACATACTTTCTTGTTAGTAATTCATATGTAGTACAGAATTCTTGCTGTTATTTCTATGGCTGTAATAGTTCAGGTGCCAATTAAATAGAAGAAACAGAAAATATTATCCTATATGTAATATTAGTAGGAATAATACTAATACTAATAATTTTATTTATTACCTGCCTCTCCTTATCCACCTATATATGCCTCCTTAGACTATTTCCATCAACCAACATATCACAACAATGCAAGAGCTACTCAAATAATTGATTCCCTGTTCAAGCTGCATATGAGATTCAATATAATTCTGATAGAATGAAACCCCTCACCATTTTATCTATACTGGATCTCAGTGGTGTCCAACAGTAGCTGGAATGGGGCTACTGATGAGTCTGGATTTTTCTTTCTCCTGCCATCATGCAGGCTCTGCAAGCACTAGCTGTGTCTCTCTACTTGAGTATATTGGCTGTCAATCCCTAGCTTCCAGTTTTCATGCTGAGCTAGATTGTAGGAGGGGGTGTATCATACTCTGATATTGATGTTTACGATGCTTCCCAGAAACTTGTGAAAGGGCAGATGATGCTTTGCACAAAAGTTGCTGTATCTCCTGCTACCCAATTTCTAGGCAACCTGGTTTCTAGCCAGATTTGTCAGATTTCCTGGAGAATAGAGCACTGCTTGCACAAGGAAATATTAGAAATATCCTTGCACAATCTTTAGAAAAGTACCACCCATCAAGTAAACAAAGGTTATGAGACAGGACTACCACTATATGGATCCTGGAATATGTTTTTAAAGTGTGGTTAGGTGAACTACTGAAATCCTGGGAATCTTCCACTGCTGTCTACATCAACTGGGTGGAAATGGGGAAAATGGCCTTCCTTGTTTTCCAAGATGATTGCTTTCCCTTTGCGAGTAACTTGACGAATAAGAAAAATAGTAGAAAACAATCTTAATGGAAATCACTGGGTTAGTAAAAGGGAAGGGATAAGAGGCCCTTTCACACAGCCCTATATCCCAGAATATCAAGGCAGAAAATCCCACAATATCTGCTTTGAGCTGGGTTATCTGAGTCCACACTCAGATAACGTGGGATTTTCTGCCTTGATATTCTGGGATATAGGGTTGTGTGGAAGGGCCCCCAGACTACCCTTGACATTTCTCATAATTGGCTCTTGATCCTGGAACGGACATTTGGATTTCTCTCCTGTGTGTTCCTGTGATCCTGTGATTGCTTGGCATCTCTGTGGACTTATTGGCTTTACCTTGGACTGTTTATGTATGCTCTGCATGTATTTGGGGGTCAAGGCTTTGCCATGGTGAGAACAGAACCTGAATGTGTGGGGAGCATCTTTTGTCTATAAACTTGTTCTGTTTTTTTTTTTAACGTATTCTAATTTTTAAAAACAATGTTAGAGATTTGGATTTGGACCAGAGGAATTTCTGAGGGGCCCTGCATCCCAGTAGTTCCCAACTGATACAGTTCTGATCTGTTCCAGCTCTGTAATTCTTGACTGTAATTTTTCTGTAGGCAGAACTATCTGTGTAGTTAACATGAGGCAATATTTATAAGAGCAGGCAAAGGAGAGTTGACAGCCAGCTACATTCTGGCAATGTATTTCAATGGGCCCCAGGATTGCATGGATGATAAGCAGAGATGCATCTTTCTTTCTGTCACTAGACAAGGAAAGAGGACAACTGTGCACAAGAAATCAACGGGTGCTAAAACTGGATCTGAAGCGGACTCAAAGAGCTATACATTGATCGTATAACAACAATCTGTAGAACAACATAAATTCCAATATGATTGTCATGAGGAACAGAATAGTATCAGAAGAGTTAATGTTGTGAACTCTCATCTCCTGCTCAGACTACTTGAGTGTGTGGCAATAAACCTATATTAAAGAAATATGACAGTTTTCCTTCCTTTTAAGGAAACTGAACTTTGGAGAAGATTATATGTACATAACAGTACATTCAGTAAATATGTGGGAAGTTGGAGGCATCACATGTGCTCATGAGAACATATGTTAGTAACTTGCATTCTCTGTGTACAGAGATCTCTATCCAACATTACTGAAGAGGTCATGGATCAGGATGCAGACTACCTTCATACTCCAAACACATTAACTGAATTTGAAAGATTGAGCAGGAACTACAGTTTAACTGGTACCCATGAACATTGTTAAGTGATGGATGTAGATGTCATTTCTAGTTGCTTAAGAGTTGCTACTCAAAATAGGTCCAATATTATACCCCAAATTATACCATAAATTCTGTACTGACAATATAAATATTGTAATACAGTAAAAGCAAATAAAGACAAACTTAAGTTAATGTAATAGTTTTACTATATTATAAGAACAGCTTTTTTATTTAAAGTATTACTTCTTTTATTATTTTTGGCCAATTGCTTGAGAATTCTCATTGCTTGAGTTCCACTTAACTGAGCGTCTATTATATGTACATAACAGTATATTCAGTAAATATGTAGGAAGTTGGATGCATCACATGTGTTCATGAAAATATATGTAAGAAACTTGCATTCTGTGTGTACAGAGATCTCCATCCAACATTACTGAGGAGATCATGGATCAGGATGCAGACTACCATCATACTCCAAGCATATTCTCTGAATTTGAATGATTGAGCAGGAACTGCAGTAGACTCTCAGTTAACTGGTACCTATGAGCATTGTTAGGTGCTGGATAGATGCCATTTCTGGTTGCTTGAGAGTACTCAAAATAGGACTAATACTATACCCCAAATTATACCATAAACTATGTATTGACAATATAAATATTGAAATACAGTAATTAAAAGCAAATAAAGACAAACTTGAGTTAATGTAATACAGTTTTACTGTATTACAAGAACAGCTTTTTTATGTAAAGTATTACCTTTTTGATTATTTTTGCCGGTTGCTTGAGAATTGCTTGAGTTCCAGTTAACCGAAAGTCTATTATTATGCAAAAAACCAAGAGTCTACTATTATGCCAAAAGGGGGGACTTCAGTAAGCAAAGAATTGCAACAAAGGTATTAATGCACTCCATTGAGAAAAAAATATATAGTATTGACTCTATTGAAAACTGATCACTGACAGTAATAATGTGAACTTGAACTATTGAAAAGAACTGCATAAAGTCAATAGAAATAGCACAAAACTGTTCATATACTCATGGATTTATGCACTCATCACCACTAGATCTTACAATCTCATGTTACTACAATCACAAATGCAAACAAGAAACTTTTCTTTAACTACACACATGTACAGAAAAGGGAGGCGAACATGGCCCCAGAATTCTAAAACATACAATAGTCTTATTTCTGAGCAAAGAAAAGAAGTTAACACACAAATGAACCTTGACATGTTTACATACAAATTGGAGTCGCTTAAAGTAATCCAATAGCTGGGAATTACAAAAGCACAGTGAGGAAACAAATGAAAGAAGGAAGAAACCTACAGAAGTTTGCCTGTAGTCCGAAAAATGCTGACTGCATACAGCACTGAAGCTAGTGGAATTCCATTCCAACCGATGGGATTCTGTACAAGTACTCACTTGGACAGCACCCAAGACACTAACCACACTGAACTTTTTGTCAACACTATTGCTAGAAAGTACATCCTCCCTTAAGCAACTATTTCCAGTGAAATGTAAATAAGTTTAATTCAATTTGTTGTATTAAATGGGGCGCGAGGGGGGAGGCAAGCCTGGAAATGCAACTGAATGGGAAAAGGGCATAGACACTGTCAGCAGCAGCGGAAATATACGTGTGTATCTAAGTGACTCAGTAGAGGCAGCAGGTTACTGAAAGAATAGGACATTGTTCCACTAGGATCATTTGCAAAGGGTGAATGGATGGAATGTTAACCGTCTAGGATTGAAAACAATCCCCCCAAAAACAATTCAGTATAAAAAAGAAATGTGATCATTAGTCTCTCACAAAGTCTACTTCTCAGTTATGCTACAAAAGGAATGTGACAAAAATGTACCATATAGTTTTGAAGAATCCTGTGACTGGGCAATATCAACTCTGGAATGGCTTTATTTCTGGCAAGGAAAGGCTTATGTCAAATAATATCTTTCTGGAGGTATAAACAACACACTAGAACTCAAGAACACTAGATAGTGAAAACACAGTAATGATCAATGAAATAGTGTAAGAAAAAAAATGAGGTTACTGCCTCACTCTCCATTACAGCAGAGACAGCTCTGCCATTTTTGCAATCAGGTAAACAAGACTGTAGGAGCCCCCGGCAGTGCAGTGGGTTAAGACGCTGTGCTGCTGAACTTGCTGATCAAAAGGTTGCAGGTTCGAATCCGGGGAGCAGGGTGATCTCCCGCTGTTAGCCCCAGCTTCTGCCAACCTAGCAGTTCGAAAACATGCAAATGTGAGTAGATCAATAGGTACCGCTCTGGTGGGAATGTAACGGCACTCCATGCAGTCATGCCGGCCACATGACCTTGGAGGTGTCTATGTACAACACTGGCTCATTTGGCTTAGAAATGGAGATGAGCACCACCCTCCAGAGTTGGACACGACTGGACTTAATGTCAGGAAAAAACCTTGACCTACTAAACAAGACTGTACACAATATTCTGACTGCACATATTTTTCTAGAAGGTCATGCTTGTTTCTTTTCTTAATAACTCCTACATTTAATTTGTGTTTTTACTGCAGTCACGTTGACAATTCGTTATGAGCTTTTCACCATAAACACAAAAAAAATTCCCTTGTTAATCACTAGCAGATGAGATTCCATTAATGTATAGTAAAGTCACCAAAAGGCATGATATAAACCTCTAAAACAGGCAGACAGATTTACAATTGCTTCTTATATTGTTTTATTTTTGTAGTACACATCATTTGATACATTGTTTCCCATTTGTCTAGTTTTGCACACATTTATGGAGTGAGGAGAAGAAAACAGGGAATCAACTGAATACCTCTACACCAGTGGTTCCCAACCTTTGGGCCCCCAGGTGTTTTAGACTTCAACTTCCAGAAATCTCAGCCAGTTTACCAGCTATTAGGAATTGTGGGAGCTGAAGTCCAAAACACCTAGAGGCCCAAAGGTTAGCAACCATTGCTCTACACACTGTTGCTTGTTACCTTAAGGTGACAAAACACAGATCACAGAAATCTATGGGTTTATAACATCTATCTGATTTGTAATCAGGATCATTCTCACTCCACTAAACAATATGGAAAGTAGGATTCCAAGGCAGATGTGATTAAATTAAATAGATGTGCAAAATAGGGCATTAGATTTATTAAAAACTCAGATTAGTGACAGCTTGGTCAGAAAAGAGAGAAATGAAATCAGCCTGGGCTGATGCCCTAGAATGGTACTAGCAGCTGTAGTGAGCAATACAGCAGAATTAGAAGCTAGGGAAGATCTGATGAAGAATATGAATAAATACTAGGCACCAGCCACATTAGGAGTTGATTTTTTTTCTATTTTACAGAAACATAGTGCTTAGCTGTTGCCGTACTTCAATCAAATGGAAGTACTGCTGCTTGGTTGAGCAATCTACAATACCAGTCAGCTCACTACTTACTCTCTGAAGTCATACAGCTGGGTGGGCAGCATGGTGCATGGTGAGAGATACTTGGTGGGTGCATGGTGAGAGATACTTGGTCTGTTGTCTTTCCAATCTACCTTTGGTCCATGAGGCCCAGCTTGCTTTGTGATTGAGTTATCTGTCTAGGGTCATTGGACTGAGGAAGGGCAACATAATTCATGCCAGAGAAAAAAAATTCAGCCAAAGGTCCACGTTCAACCCTGGGACCATATTCTAGGGACAAGGGTACATGGAAACACCAGTGCTTTCTCCCAGTTTGGACAATTTTTTTTTACCAAGCAGACAAATCAAAACTCTATTCGATACATATATACATAGAAATATGGCCTAGATTTCAAGCATTCAAAGCACAATTTGTCTTCTCAAGAGTCAGCTCCAATGCTATGTTTCCACAAAGCCCAAGGACCCCATATAGCAACTCTGAGAAACATCACAAACATAAGCCTAGATGAAAAATGCAGGAGCATGTAAAAAAAAACAGTTGGTTAGTATGTTGACTGAAAAATGCAAAGCATGAAGCTGATTGGTTGGGCTACACCCAAGAAACTAGCTGAGCCTGGGAGTTTTGGTAACAGTTACATGTTTAGGTTTTCTGTGCAGGGAGTTTACCAAGACAGTTTACATCTTCTGCTTCTGGGCTGCTGGAAGAAGATCTTTCACATGGACACCTAAGGACTATTTGAATCTATCTCAAATGACACTGTGTGAGTAAATGCAACTGTTCACATGACTGTATATATGTTGCTCTGCATAATGAAGAGTAAACAGCTTATTCTTTACTTGGACTTCTCATCACCAAAGGAGTGTCCTCAGGGCAAAGGCTAGCCTGAATCTAATACTTAAGCTAAAAACACATAGCTACCCAGGTACCCTAATCCCAATAATTAAAGTGTATAAAGCTAAGGTTATACCTATGCTTTTATATGCAGCAGAAGTATGGGGTTTACGTTCCATCTCAGTAATAGAACAAGCACAATCCCAGCACTTGAGAAGTATACTGGGAGTAGATAAAAGGACCTCTGCTGCTGCAGTGAGAGCAGAACTGGAAATCTACACAATCAATGCACAGTCTAAACTTAGAGCATACAATTACTGGTGTAAAATCAATGTAATGGAGCCTGATAGACTCCCAAAATTGTGCCTACTAGAACAGATAAAATCCCAACTACCGACCTCCTGGATTACACAACTGACAAATTATATAAGAAGTTGTGGGCTTCCTGTCTCCTGCGCCTCAAATGACCAAGTAAGAAAGGGTGCTATACAAAGAATTTTGGATATAGAAGCACAAAAAGATATAGCCACCCTCAGTAAGACTGCTAACCTAAAATGGCTAAGTCAATATAAGCGTACCTTTCAAACTGCTAACTACCTAAAAATGCAAATAACAAAACATCTCAGGGAGGTATTCACTCGAGCCAGATTTGATCAGCTCGAGACAATGGTTAGATACCGGAGATTTAACAGCATCCCTTATAATGAACGGAGTTGTATCTGTGGGGCACCTGAAATTGAGGATATAGCACACATATTGTTTGATTGCAAATTGTATCAAAAGGTGAGAGACTTCCACCTGGGTCCATATATCAAACGGACAATGTATTGGGATTCTCACATCAGAACAACATATTTTATGTGTGGCCAAGACCCAAAAATAACATATAAAACAGCTCTGTACTTAAGCAAAACAATACGTCTGAGAACCACATATGTAGGGCTGATTGGGGTAAATTGTAGGGGTGATAATGAAATATGATGTATATACTCAGCTTGATCAGTTTATCAGTTTTATCATGTCTTATCATATGTATTTACTGTATTATTATAAGTGTCTTATTTTAACTTTCCACGTGGAGTGTGATCAGGTCTTGTCAGGCCTTGTTGTTCTGTTTCTTATTGTGATATGGCCCAAGGGCTAATCAATAAAATTACTACTACTGCTTATTCTTTACTGATCATCTGTGTGGCATATCTTTTCTCTAGCAAGACAGTGTGTGGATTGGTAAAGACGTGAACTATGCGGGATTTTGATTCTGCCACAAGAAGTACAAGGCCCAGAGTTTTCCATGTGCAGTATCTCTTTTTGTTGTATAAGACACTTTGGGTCCTGCTTCCAGGGAGAGGGGGATAATACAAATAATGTAACCAATTGATTGAAACAATGCACTGAACTTCCTCAGAGTTACATATCATAATCACACTGGAATTTCCTAACACAAAAGAGATTAAACAGAAAAGATTTTAGGACAGTTCTACTCTACTCTAACTAAAGACTAGCTGGCCAAAGACATTAATCCATAAACATTAGGTGTATCTAGTTCTCTCTTAAAAGAAAAGGTCAAAGGTTAGTTCACACCAGCATTTTGGGGGAGAACTGTGCTTCATGCACACGCATGCAGACAATGACTATACACTTGTGCTCTTGTACTATGAACAAAGGACAAGATAATTACATCCTGTCCAGCATGTTGATAAGAAAGCCTTAGTGCAAATAAGAAGAAGAAATCCTTCTGATTTTATCACAGAATGGCTTGCTCACAAAATCAACTGATACCTGAACTAAGAGCATGGGATACAGCAGCAAGAGTGAATCATACCTTTGTTCCTTGCCATTTCTTTTGTGCTTTGGACATGAATAGCATTTTCTCTAGGGAGATGGTAACCGTGGCAGTCCTACATGCCTCTGGAATCTATTTCTTTTTTACTTACCAAAGTAAAACATTTGGTTGGGTTTTTTTTAACCAGGGTGACACTATAATTTTATTTTTAAAGGCAAATACTTTTCTGCTTAGCTTGCTTGGGGAACATTATTATTTATGAACAAGTATTAATTGACTGATAAGTGACAAGTTAAGTGACAATATTTCTCAAAATTAATATGTCTTACATTTTGTAAGCACTATAACACAAGTAAAATATAGCAATTGCTATCTGCAAACCCACACAATAAGCAAGTAAATGGACATGATTAAAAAGCAAAGGGATTGGGGAAGAATAAAGCAAGCAAGCACATGCAGTTCCCAATTACATAACCTCCAAGTTATGTAACCCACTCAACCAGATGTGACTGGCATGGACAAGTGTGGAAAGTAAAGTTGGAAGGTAAAATTGCCCCCTACCCTTTTTTAAAGTACACTCAGGTCTTAGTCTTCTGTTACTTAGTTTTCTGATTGAAACCAGAAACCAGAGAGTGCTTCCATTCAGCCATATTCATTAAATAAATCAATTTAATAATTGGGTTTTAATATATTATCAAAGGCTTTCATGGCTGGAATCACTAGGTTGCTGTGAGTTTTCCAGGTTTTATGGCGATGATCCAGAAATATTCTCTCCTGACATTTCCCCACATCTATGGCAGGCAGAGATGTGGATTTTAAATTACCTGTCATCTTATGTAATATAATGTAATACTAATAATAATAATACAATATAATAATTTTATTGGGAAAATGGAAGGAAAAAGGAAGAGGGACCGACCCAGCGCAAGATGGATGGATGGTATCTTTGATGTGACTGGTTTGACTCTGAAGGAGCTGGGGGTGGTGACAGCCGACAGGGAGCTCTGGCATGGGCTGGCCCATGAGGTCACAAAGGGTTGGAGGCAACTGAATGAATAATCAACCACAAATAATTTTATATTTCATATTACATGTAATATTACTAATATTATTATGGTATAGTGGTATAGTACAATATAGTAATATATAATACTAGTATTGTGCTATGCTAATAATATAATATATTGTATGTACATATAACTTATAAACCGCTCTGAGTCCCCTTCAGGATGAGAAGAGCGGCATATAAATGTCACAAATAAATAAATAAATAAATCCTAATAACAAAGCCAGATTATCTCCTCCACCAGTTTGTTGTACATAGACATTAAAAAGCACAAGGAATAACATCGAGCCCTGTAGAACTGCACAGGCCAATGGCTATGAAGCTGGCCAACAGTTTACTAACACTACTTTTGGAAACATTCAGTCAAATATGAGCTGCAGTAGAATGTGGCCCTCAAGTACTATTGATCAAATTACCAAGAAGGGCATCACTGCTGAGAAATTTTAAAAAACCAACAAAGACACGCTCCTTTCATAAAGTTCTTCACACCAAAACAGCCAAATGCAGTTTCTATTGCATAACCAAGATTGATCCTTAGTTTAATATTAATTTTATTTCACACATTCTGTTCTATTTGTATCCTGCCCTTCATAACATAAATTCCAGAACAGATGACAACACTGAACACAACTGGCAATGAAATACAATAAACATCTAGAAAATCCAATAAACAATCAGCAACCAGATTGCACTGGCAACTAGTCAATCTGGAAAAACAGATGGATCTTAACCTAGCCCGGGAATGTCAATAATCTTGGCATTCTCTCCCAAGAATATCTCTTGGGAGAAGGCCCTGTAAAATTGGGCAATACCACAAAATTGGCCCTATACTATGTTAAACCCCCGGTGTGCAACGAGGGCTACTTCCTTGTATATGCACTTAAATCTGAAAATCTACGTATCTTGCTAGTGAATGAGGTGCATATTAAAAATTTTGAGATGTCATGTTTAAACTACCCTAGCTCCATTATGACAAACGATTCTATTGAAACAAATTTGAATGCTTCGGGATAAAAAAAAAGTTAATTTAAATGAGACTTCACTAATGTATGTAGTTTACAAAACACTGTATTTTGCCTCAGATAATAAAATAACAAAGGGGTGGAGGATTCTGATCACCCTCAGTAAAGATAAGAGAACAGTCAGAAACAAACAAGCAAACAAACTGAAAGACCTAAACTGGGTCATGGTAAAAACTATAGGTTGAACTGGAAAGTAAGAATTAGATCATAAGAATAATCATAGAGGATCAGACCAATGGAAGGATCAGGATAGTGTCTTGGATAGATTATCCTGTCTCTGGTGTTTCACAGCCCTTCCCAGACATAATACCATAGCACTATCATATACCTAATCTGTACACCATTATAAGAAGATATTAGTGAGCACTGGAATCTGACAGTATTTTTGCAACTTCACCAATTGCATCTTATTTTATCTAAAGAGGAAGCTTGGGAGAAAATTCGCTGAAAGCAAAGCATTTTAAAATTCCATAACTTTCAACAAGAAGATGTGCAAAATCAAGAAGAAAACTTGTAATGCATTAAAATTAACAATTTGATTATGGCATAATGATTTAAGTAACTAGAACTATGGCAGGATAAAGTTGTTTACCACTAACTGGATATGCACAGGGAGAAAGTTATACTAATAATTTGTTTTATGAAATGATAACCTTCAGAAAAATATACATATGGTTAGTTGATAGTCCTCATATTGATCCCTTAGAGGTAATCAAAGGAATGAGAGCTGCTAATCCTTTTCAAAGGTGCAGATAAGTAAATAGGCTTTATTACCCGGTTTTAAAGGAAGTCCTAGTATTTAATATCTTAGAGAAAGAAGACAATTTCCAGGTTACACCTACATAATTACATTTTCTGAATTCCTATACATGTCATGCTTATCCAAATATGAAGTGGCAGTGTTCTTACCCAAACGTCTCCTTAAAACCTTGAAAAAAATTGGAAAACTATTACAAACCATCTGGAAGAATCCTTTAAAACAGGAGTATAGCCTAAAGCAGGGGTTCTCAAACTTTTAAAGCCCTTTTTGAAGGAAAAGTTTCTCATGGAGCTCCAAGAAACTTTTGGACACAAGGGACGCATTGCAGATGGGCTGGGCCAGTGGCAGATGGATGGAGAATGTTTGTATGAACTAACTGGAAAAAAGAACAACTTCCTATGCACATTGTACATAACCTGTTTGTAGTGCAAAGAAAGAAAGTCAGAAAGAAAGAAAGAGAGAAAGAAAGAGAGAAGAATAAGAATAAGAATTATTATTTCCTTTTTCTACCCCGCCTCCATCTCCCCGAAGGGACTCGAGGCAACATACAATTTAAAACCAAACAGTAAAATATTAAAACAACATAAGAATAACACCGTCATAAACAATAACACAAGCATCATAAGCAACAACATAGATACTTCCAATCTCATTTGGTGGGAGCAGGGGACCAATATGCAAAATGAGTTAAAGGATAGGCTGGTCAATAAAGTGGATAGAACCAATAGTTCTATCCGCCTATAGTTCTATAGGTGGAGTTTTCCAGGCTGTAGAAGTTTTATAGAGAGAGAAAAAACAATACAATATTTAAAATGAAGAACAATTTTAAACAACATAAACTTTACAGTATTTCAGTGGAAGATCCCAGGAGCCATCCAGCCTTTGCTTTAAGGGAAAGGCCTATGGAGGACATGTGGGCAACTGCATACTGGGCAGGGCTGCCGGCAACCTTCTTCCACGTTGCTGGGCTGCTCTAGGCAGGGATGTGGCGGCAACAATGGCAATGGAGAGAGAGTGGAGGTGGCGCTACAGAGCCCAACTGGGCCATTTGCAGAGGAGAAGGAGGCAGGCAGGCAATCCCCAGGCCCCAAGCAGGCAGGTAGACAAGTGATGGCAGTGTGCAGGACCAATAACCTGCACCAGTGGCATGGAGGCCCCATAGTCTGCACCAGCAGTGGCGGTGTGGAGGCCCCATAGGCCCCATCAGCTGGGTTCCACAGGATGCATGCTTTCTAGGAAGGGGGGAAAGCAGCCCCATCGTGCCCCTGACTGTGCTTCACGGGGCCCCGAGGGCTCTACAGAGTACAATTTGAGAACTGCTGAACTAAAAATCATTGACTGATTGCTTCTGAACATTTTTCCTTGGGCAGTTTTAACAATGCATCAGTGTGACTAGCAACCTTCTAGCATGGCTGAATGCGTTTTATAATTAAGAAATGCACTCCAGAGTTTAAGTTGTGCCTGTTGTCATTAATTTAAACTTCTACTAGTTGTCCTTTCATCACTAAGACAAAATGCACTCTATGGCTGTAAAAATCTGCTCCAGAGAGCTGTAAAATCATTTCAAGGAATTTTGAGGGTAAGGCAGTATACTTCAGGAAATAAGAAAGAGAAAGAAATCCTTAATAATCTGGTGGACATCTGCTAAAGTAAGAATTTGATTTAACCTTGGGCAAAGCTCACTCTCTCAGCCTCAGCGGAAGGCAAAGACAAGCAACTCTGAGCAAACCTTGCTGAGAAAACCCCACAACGGGGTTGCCATGAGCCAGAAATGATGATGGCACAAAAACAAAGCATTCAACCACTACTGTAAGTAAGATCCTTTTATAAACTTCCATATCTTCTTTATAGTCCTCCAGGTTTATTATCCTGCTCTATGATGACCATATTTTTATTTGGTGAGACATGCATATTACCTTCAGTCTCTTGTGCTTCAGCCACAGTAACCTCAAGCTCACCACACCCAATCCCTCAATAGTATGTAAATATGTAAATACCAAATTTGTAAACACCAAAGAGACACAATCCCTTATCAAAGATCTAAAGAGAAAATCCTGCTTATTATAGAATGGAACAAGAAGCTAGCAAAGAAATTTAAAAAATCTTCTCTTCTGAGAAATGACAATCCTGATTATAAACTAAAGCACTTCTACATGTAGAAGGTGCAACTCAAGATGTCTGCCAGGTGAACAGTGGCTGTGTAGTATGCCATCCAGCTGCATGCTCTTCAAAAGCGAATCAGAAGCATCCCTTCTTCACTGAACTAGGCCACTGTGCCTTGAAAGAGCATCAGCCTCCTAAATCTGGGAATAAACTAGGGCTACTTTTACTTTTTAACTTCTAAAGTTATCCAATCATTTTAGTTTTTTAAGTTCTCAATTTATAGGTCCATAGAAGACTTTTGTAAGGTTTCACTCACTTCCCCTTATGCCAATGTTATTCTGTTTGCCTTTAGTGGTCCAACTGCTTTAAACGACATCAAAAGACAACCTCTTTTAAAATACAGTTATTTGTACAGTTCAAAAGGCATTTCAGAGCATTAAGAAAATGTTCCAGAGTAAAACAAGCCCTTATATTTCATTAATACTACTGACCTGTGCTTGAGTTGGAATTGGAGAGGAAGTACCATTGTCTCCATAGGTTATCACTCCGCTCACCTGATGTTAGTTCATGTTTCATATTAATTAGAGAAGTAACTTCTCCAGACTTGTACTAAGAGCAGTGCTTTGTACAGGAAATGAAGGTAACTTCAACAGTTGTGGAAGAGTAAAAAGCTTCTGGACACCACAATGTAATACGCCATTCGTGGGTTTCAAATTTCTGGCAGCTGTGAATATCTAACATTCTGAAAGCAATTTTAAAAAGAGTTTCCTTACAGTATTAATAGCTACCATTTACTATGGCCAATAATACAATCTCTGTGCTGGAAAAAATCTCCCATTTGAACAGCTGAGTAATCGCGCAAATTGTTTTTTCCATATACACTTCCAAAAATTTAGTATTCATATTTACCAACAGTGGCCAACTGGGTGGGCATTCATGGAGAGGCTGGGAGCCATATCAGCCCAGTCACACTAACCCCACAGATCCAAGGATGGGCCCATGTGAAAAATGGAAAACTAGACCTGGGGTGGGGAAGTCTCAGTGGGAAGGGTTCTGAGGATCTGGGACAGACCATGCTATTTCTACCTCTACAATATAGTAAGTGCCTAAGAAAACTGCAACTCGTCTTACTTGTATTGTCACAAATACTGATGTTGAACTATTCTCAAATTGATGTCTTTGTATGTGCTGGCTTTCAATCGTGCTCCTTGGTGCTCATTGGATCCATGGAATCTTGAACGTGTTACAAAAGAGAGGAAGATGTTGTGAAATATAGTATACAGTTTAAGGAGTTTCAGAGTTACTTATTTGTGGTCAGTCCAGATGTCCTGTGATTAGTACATCTGATTCAAAGATACTTCACTAGGTCTCAAATATCAGTCTTTTGAATTAGAAAAGAAAATGAAAATATTGGGTTTTGTATAGCATTAAGGGAAAATTAGTGCAGAATGTAGGAACAACAAGAAAAAAAGAAAACAAATAGAGAAATTAGTGACAAGTATAACAAGATTGCCAATGATATCCAGGAGATCCTGGAAAGTTAATCTATCAGAGATAAGCTTTATGACAAAAAGAATAGATTTTTTATTATTAAGAAGACAGCAGAGACAGGGTAGAAAACTTTAGCCAGGGCTTTCTATTTTCTGTTTACCAAATTTTCTATCTCTTTTGTTATAAAGCACTATACACTTACTTTACTATTCTTCCATTGGAAAACTTTTTTCTTCTTTTTTTCCCTTTTCCTTTTTAATATTGTAGAAAACTTTTTTATATTAGATAACAATGGAAGAAGAAGAAGATGCAAGATATTAAAAATTCCCCTGTTCTATATCCACTTTTGTACCATCCCCATTCCTCATATATTTTGCAATAAAATTATATGGGAAAAAGTCTATGTTATAATTCAGTGGTTCTTAAGCTGTAGGCCACAGAGCACCAGTAGTCCGCGAGGATGAAAATGTGGTCCGCAAGCCTCGTTCCTCTTTTTTATTTTTTAAAATTTTATTTCTGCTCCTTTCATGCCGCCTGTCCCTCCTTCCCTGTTGCTGACCATGGCATATGTTCTGTATTAGAAACTAGGGCTGATGTGGTCGACCCAATGCCATTTTTTTTTAATCAGCACCCAAAACTGAATCTAAAGTTGACCAAAAACTGATTTGTAACCCTTTTGGTATTTATGTTTGAGAGTGGTCCCTGGTCAAAGTAGTCCCTGGTGAAGTGGGTCCTAGTCAAGTGGTCCCTGGTCAAGTGGTCCCTGGTCAAAAAAAGGTTGGGAATCAATGATATAGTTAATGCTAATCAAAGGAACAACTGTGAACGGACAAAGTTTCACGAGAGTCTGCAGCCTATTCCCCACTTCCTGAGCATCTTTAAGACATCCCTGGTAGTTTGCTTAAGGTATTACAAAAGACTGTTGGATGCACCTCTCAGATGCATGTCAAGTTAAACAAGAAACAAGCCTTAGTACTTCTCCCAACTTTAATACATTAATAATTCAAATTCAAATCACCACTGAGCTGCTTTGAGTGAATGAATAAATCAGCCTTTAATCTCCAGAAAGAATTTTAAAATTTTACAATAAATTAATATCTTGAAAGGATCTTTTTAAGGTCATTGACCAAACTGACCATTCAATAATTCAGTCAGTTTGGAACTGCTGTCCTAAGGCCTGTCTACACAAGCCATTGCCATTTTGTGCCAGCTCCCGTCTTTGCCAAGATGTTTGTATATCTTTGCTCCTGAACTGTGGCAGCTATGGGAGCAAATCCTCACTGCCCAGTCAGGCCAAACTCACACCAGACTGATATCCTTACCTTTGGTGTTTCAGAACTCCATGGCGACCACTACAGTGACAAACAGTGACAAAAATAAGTGCAATCCCTTTTCCTCCATGTGGGGAAAATAGAATGGTAACACTGGTAATGTGAACAGCAGGACCAATTCCAAAATAGAACTGGCTCAACTGTTCACACACATACTAAAGTGCAGGTCTGCTTCCAACTTTTGCTAATGTGGGGTAAAATCGGGTTAGCTAGTTTTATCCCCCATTAGAGGGCAAAACTTCCTGGATGTTGTATAAACATCCAAGAGCAACTTCTGGCCTCCTTTGCTAGATGTTGCCACTGTAGTCAGGCTCCTAGAACATTTCTTTTATTGAGTTGTTGTGAGTTTTCCTGGCTGTATGATCATGTTTCAGAAGCATTCTCTTCTGTTGTTTCACACACATCTATAGCAGGCATCCTCAGAGACTGTGAGGTCTGTTGGAAACTAGGAAAATTGGGTTTATATATCTGTGGAATATCTAGGGTGAGAGAAAGGACTCTTGTCTGTTTGAGGAAGATGTGAATGTTTCAATTGACCATCTTGATTAGCCTTTAATGGCCTAGCAGTTTCAAGGTCTGGCTTCTTACTGCCTGGGGTAATCCTTTGTTGGGAGGTGATTCGCTGGCCCTGATTGATTCTTGTCTGGAATTCCCCTGTTTTTGAGTGTTGTTCTTTATTCACTGTCATTGCCTTTCATGTTCCTTGATTCATGTTTGGGCATTGCTGTGTTTGATGGTCCCTATGTAGACTTGTCAACGGCTGCATGGAATATGGTAGGCTCCTGCAGAGGTGATGTACCAACAGAAGCGACAAGGGACTAGCTTTTTTCCTGAACCAAATAAACACCTTTTCTATTGTGAAAAGCTTATAAAACTTGAGCATGCTAGCCACATTCATATTTAAAAGCCACATTTATAAGCCAGTGTCAAGGGTGGAATGGGAATCAGAAAGGATTTCTGCAATTGTAATGAGAATGGGGAGAGCAGTAAAAATAGATAAAGGGATTGTTGCAAACTTACCATTACAGAAGTGAATTTCAGGACAATGTGTCAATTTTGAGATACAATTAATAAGAAATGGCTTTTAAAAATTCTGACAGAGGTTAAAGTTTGAAGAGTGACTCCGGTAATTTGAAAAGTTTTTGTCAGTTTTTTCCCCACAGACTATTGCTGAGTTGGATTTTGCCTATTTTTCCATTGTTCTGTGTCTTTTGGGAAGCTTTGTTTCATGTTAGGTCAAGGGAACACCTATATGCTTTTTAAAACTGTAAGCTTTATTAAAATTATATATGTGACTTATTTTACCCCATGGAAGATGATATGCATATGTATTATGTGCAGTATAGCATATGCCATGACAAAAAATTATGCTGTCTATCAATAGCTCCAGCTTTAAAAAGTTACCAATTTGGAGTAGTGAGCAATTTCACTAGCAGTTTATATTTAAACTGATATCATTCGTGTGCTTCTAAGAGCTGAAATATGGGCCAAAGGGGACAAGTTACAAATAGAGTTTCTTTAAAACCACGGGCTGGCATCCTGTTAGTAAATTACTGTGTCATACGTCCAGCGTACACTATCAAACTCCACTTTTTTTAATGCAGTGGAAGCCAAATTCATGTTCTTATCACACAACGACAAAAAGAACCCACACATTTTTTCATTGTGGATGTCCATCCGCCAGATGGCAATTTCCATGTTGAGGGAGGGAGTGGCAGAAAAGCATCCAGCTATATCTCCAGTATAGTTGAATGCTCAGCAATGACATAAGGATAACAGAGGATCCCTGGGAGGTGCTGGAAAATATATATTCAAGTGTGTCCAGATAGAAGAAAATAGCTCAAAGCATAGCTGCTGCTGAACCTTCTCTTTGCTAATATGGAAATTGTAACCTTGAGGGAGGCTGCCACTCTGAAAAGGTGGGTTTATGTGGGGCTGCACTGGAAGACATAACATAGCTAAAAGCTGGAGATACATGTCCAAATTCAAGATGTCAGCCAATGTTTAAGAAGAATCTGAGAAGTCCCAGAGACAGCATGTATTTGAACGGAATGTGCACTGTCCTCCTTTGCTGATAGAATTTATTTATTTCATCATTGCCTGAACAAAATGAAAAATATTATCACCAAGATTCTACCTTAGAGCCATAACTACAAATATGTGATTATTATACATTTTCACCTGACCTGACCTGACCCCCCAAACATATCTTAGCAGACAGCAGTGGCATCAAAGTGATGGAGTTATGGTCTGCTAGCAACCAGGGTGTAGCAGAATGACATTTCCAACCCCTTTCTCCAAGTGATCTCCAATGAAACCGGGAGTTGGCTCAATGTAATGATAGCACTACAGATCATACAGCCCAATGTTCAGCACATTGCAGAGGTTGCTAGCATGTGCACTGCCATAGGTCTTCTAATTCTAGGAAGAGCTGCAGCTGGTGTATCACCTGAAGCCGATAATAAGTATCCCAGACTGCAAACCTATGGAACATCTACACTGATCATTTAATGCGGAAAGGCTATGGATTGGCTTCACAGTGGCTAAACATAACATAGAGCTGACCTGGGGTAGCATGGACAAGCATTAACCCATGTTAACCGAAGTCAGGAGATAAGCCGGATTCTGGTCCAGAATTCGGAGTATCTCCCATTTTGGGTGTGAGACAAAACTGCCCTTGGCTGTTTTCACTGCCATCCCATGTTTTCACTGCAGGGCGATGGGGCAATCAAGGAAAAGGGGAAGAAGAGGGGGTAATTTACCACTGCTGGATAGCCGCACAAGAAAATGCTCTTACAGGAGAGTGTTTAGCCTGGCCTCACAATCATGATCAGCATGTAAAGTGAAGGCCTCGCAGTGCCTGGATCAAGCCTTGTGTCATTTTCTCAAAGGTACTTCCAGTGCTACTCTCTTACCAGGAATATATTGGTAAACTCAGTACACATCATAAAAGTAACTGAGAAGGCAATCAAAAACCAAATCGAATGAAGACATAAGAGAACTGTCAAACAGCCTACTCAATTAGAGAGTCTGAGTAAAAGCTAAGTTAAAATGAAAATGAAAATCCAGTATAAATAGAAGTTCCAGAATGCTAAAAGGATTAACGTGAAGAAAATGCTCCAAAGGGTTCTTAGGTGGTTCTGCTGCTGAGGTGAACAAAAAGGAACTGAGATCTAGAAGATTCCAAATGGTGCTCTGCGCAGGAACAGGATAACCCACTCATGTGATCATCAGAGACTACAAAGAAGAACTGTTATGATAGTGGAATTGAGATTTTACAGAAACAGCTATCAATGAAAACTTTGAGTGGGATTGAAAAAAGGTGTGATATGTAAAGCAAAAAAAACAAACAAAACAACAACAACAACTCTGGGAGCACAGGAAAAGGGAGATGGCTACACTGGCTTGTGTGGACAGCTAGACCAGTTCAAATTGGAGCAGATTCAGCTGTCCACACCAACTCCAAAATGCAGGGCTGCTCCAAAGTTCTGGAGAACTTCCAGGACACCCAAGGCTGTAGTCAAGGGGGAACTTAGGGGTTCAAATCCCCCCCCCCAATATTTTCAGGTTAAAAAAAAGAACCGGTTTACTCATGAATTTTTGAATAATTAGGTACCAGATTAAAGGTATTTTATGTAGTTTCCAAAAAATGTAACCGTCACTGATCTTAATTTTTAGATATGCCAATTTAAAGTGTGTGTGTGTAGGCCGTTTTCAACTCTTGAACTTTTGAAAACATACATAAGAACACAATGGGGCAAGAAAGACTGTCTGGACTTGCACTTTTGAGTGTCCACCAAAGTTCATCAATGGAGCCTGATTTTTGTCAAAATGTATTGACACAGTTTTCAAGTGTTGCCAACAGATGTTGTAGTATTATTTTGTAACTATAAATTACCAATTAACAGTCATTTTCCATTATTTTAAGACTTGAAACTTTGTAACTAAAATTAAAAAATGATTTA
The DNA here is from genome assembly GCF_037176765.1 of Anolis sagrei. Lineage (NCBI taxonomy): Eukaryota > Metazoa > Chordata > Lepidosauria > Squamata > Anolidae > Anolis > Anolis sagrei. Next base: position 214,203,916 of record NC_090022.1, on the reverse strand, counting down.
ATTAAGGCTATATAAAAATATAGGATAAACCATGCTATTTAAATTATTTTGTGTTATGGAACTACTCTTCATGATTTGCTAAAAAAAAGTTTCAACCCCCACCCCCACCCCGAAATTTGTTTCTGGCTATAGTACTGAGGACATCTCCCAACTTCTGCTAATGTGCTGGACATCCCTGAACATTGTGTGGATATTCACAGTTTCTGGCCGGTGTAGACTGAGTTCTAGAGCAGTTCTTTCTCTTTCTTGATAAACACCTACTTTTATATGGAACTACTCTCTGAGCTACAAGTTTTATCACATGGCTGCTATATTCTGTTCAGACCACTAAGGATATCACTGGAAGTAGTATTTTCCCAAACTTTTAGATTCATTATGGCTTATATCCTAAGAAGAAACTTGTGCACTTGTAACAAATGTCTTTTCACTAAAGCCTGAAAGAAAAAATCGATTGCATAAAAGACCTCGGTTTTTGTAGAAACATTGGGTTTTTACAACAGAGAAAATCAACTTTTTATGGAAAATAGTATATTGGGGGGAGTAGGGTGTTTCTGGACAAAATCTTTGGAGTTTTTGTGCAAATGCCTACATATTTATGCAAGGTAAGGTAAAGGTAAAGGTTTTCCTTTGACATTAAGTCCAGTCGTGACTGACTCTGGGGGTTGGTGCTCAGCTCTATTTCTAAGCTGAAGAGCCGGCATTGTGCGTAGACACCTCCAAGGTCATGTGGCCAGCATGATTGTATGAAGCACCGTTACCTTCCCATCAGAGCATTACCTTATCTATTCACATTTGCATGTTTTCAAACTGCTAGGTTGGCAGAAGCTGGGGCTAACAGCAGGAGCTCACCCCACTCCCCACAATTGAATCAGCAACCTTTCAGTTAGCAAGTTCAGCAGCTCAGCGGTTTAATGCACTGCACCACTGGGGCTCCATGCAAACGTGTGCTTTTTAAAATCCCCATTGGGTAGAAATTTTGAAGCCACTGGTTGAGCATCTTCCCAGTGGTATTGCAATATTAAATACAAGAAAATGTCTGAGTGTGCTTTGTATCTCTGTCGAAGGCATTAGTTAACAAGTAATACAATTTTGACATCATCTATACCATTTTTATATTTTTACTTTTCAGAAGTATAGTTATAATGTTTTTATCTGGTTTGAGGGTGGGAGTTTGGGCCATGAAAACTGTTATTTAAAATATTGTAGGGATTGACTAGAGTTAGTTATCCTTGTAGCCTATTTAATTACATAGAGGCAATTTTATCTCGAGAAACCCTACACTTTACATTTTCTAAACTCCTTAGTGTATTATTCACCCTATCTTTTACACATTTTAAGCTCTTTGGCATTATAGGAGAAATCATCTGCTACACACTTGCCTTAAGCAAAAGCAGTTCATAAGCTTTGCCCTTAATCTCTCTTTCAGTTTCCTTCCAATTAGAAACAATCTTTCCCCAATACTTTAATTAATACTTAAACATTAAAATATTAGGCATTATGGCAGAAATCATCTGTTACATACTTGTATCCAGAAAACTGGGTTCATAAGCTCTTGCCCTTAATCTTTCTTTCAATTTTCTTCCATTTAAAAAACAATCTTGTCCCAATACTCTAATTAATGCAAATGATATTCGTGATTAGTTAGTATTATGCTAATCTGGGTCCTGAATTTACCTAAATCTGCATGGTGTTGTCTGAGTACCAGATTGCTTTGGGTTTCTTAGTAAAATTACATTAGCCTGCCAGCTGTACAAAACAACATGATAGAGTAGAAATCCAAGCAAATAATCAAGATTACATTAGTTTTGTTTCTTAATGAACAACTGTTTGCATTAGGGATTACAGACAAATGATGGTTTTTCTCTCCGTACTGAGGCAGCTAGGCATCTGTTTAAGAGGCTTCGTTTTTTTTCCTTGACTTCCCTAAATAGATTGAAGAGGGCTAAGACAGTGAGAGAAGAGTCTAATATTTCATGTAATTGAATTTGTTCCATTACACAGTAATCATCACGCTGAGGACCACTGCTAAATCTTGAATTTCTCCCTTCAACTGCATTGTGGATATAGTAGTGAATAGTGAATATTTTAGGGAAGGAACCAGTCACTCTTCTCCTTTTATTACACAGGAACAGATTACATAGCTTAGGGCTATACCTGTTAGCTGGTATACCTGTGCCCTTGTGAATTCCTCCCATTTGACAGAGGTGAAATGCCACAGTTCAAGATTATACATGGTACATTTGACTTACATTTAAAAGCCTTTTACTAAGAAGAGCCCAAAGCTGCACTGGATTACATGTTATCTCCTATACCTCTTAAACTAGGCGCAGTCTGTATATAAAGACTCTCTGGTGATCTTGGTGAAAATTTGACAATTTATTTAACAATTTTCAAAAAAGCACACATGCATTTCTCCCATCACATTCAGTCCTGTCCTGGTTTCATACCCACGGCCCATGAACATGCCTTTTACTATTTTCTGCTTGATTTAATTATTCTTCTTGTGTACAGGTTTACTCATTCTTCCATGCCTTAATCTCATCTCCAGAACTCACACTGTGACAGCTCATTATTGCTGGTAAAATGTAGGGCGTTGGTAGGAAAAGAAAGCCCCTCTCCCCATTATGTTTGCCATGGTACAGCTAGATTCTAAGTAAAAAGTTAACTGCAAATCAGATCTATAGAGCACAAAACAGTAAAAGGTTGACAAATCATGTAGCACACATTGAACAAGATACTGAAAGAAAATCCTGCACTTATTAATGTGTCAACTCCTAGAAAGAAATGTATTACATTTTTTCTGATGAAAGAAGTACCATGAATTTAAAGTGCCGCATAACAAAAGGATTTCCACCTGTTGAGGAATTGAGCAAACCATGAGATAAAATTTAGGACACAAAAGCACATTTTAGATCAAATGAAATAATTTCTGATTTTTTCAATGGCAGCTTTAGGAATGCCACGTAATAAACCCCATTACTGTCACAAATCTGTTTAAAAGTTTATTTGTTTTTTCATGTCAGGAGCGACTTGAGAAACTGCAAGTTGCTACTGGTGTGAGAGAACTGGCTGTCTGCAAGGATATTGCCCAAGGGAGGCCCGGATGTTTGATGTCTTACCATCTTCGTGGGAGGTTTCTCTCATGTCCCTGCATGAGGAGCTGGAGCTGGATTCGAACACTCTCCCTGGATTCGAACCGCTGACCTGTTGGTCAGCAGTCCTGCTGGCTTAAGGGTTTAACTCATTGCACCACTAGGGGCTCCAAAAAGTTACTTATGTACTGATAGAATTCTGACATTATATATGCATTCATCTACCTGTAATTTAATTTTCCAGGACAATGAAAATGAGATATTTGCTGTGTTTCACAGATATTTTAATCCAAGTTATATGTGCATTTATATATGCATTTTCAATCCCATGTTCCTTCAACAATGTGCTCTCTCTCTCGCTCTCTCTCTCTCTCCTCTCTCTATCTCTCTCTATATATATCGGTCTGTGACCAGCACCAAAAAATGAACAAACATCGAAATAGGAACATAACATAAATTTAGGTATTAAGAAACGCCGTCAAAAACAAAGTTAAACCCCAGTATTGAATATGACAGTTAAAATTGTATTAAATATTGATATACTAAGATGACAGTGGATCTCTTCTCCCTCCCCACTACCACCCCTCCCTGGGGAAGGAGAAGGGAATGAAAAAGGACAAAATGCATGGTAATTATGGTTATGTATAATTGTTTAATAAAAATAATAATAACATTAAAAAAAACTAAGATGACAGTTGTAAATACCTTTAATACAGTCGTTCCCAACCTTTTTTTTCCTTTTTTTTTTTTTTTTACCAGGGACCACTTGGCCAGAGATCACTTTGACCAGGGACCACTCTCCAGAGTTAGTACCAGAAGGGTAACAAATCAGTTTTTGGTCAACTTTAGATTTGGTTTGGGGGTGCTGATTCAGAATATTGGATTGAATAGATCACATCAGCTCTAGTTTCTGATACAGAACCCATGGTCAGTGACAGGGAAGGAATGGCAGGTAGCATGAAAGGAGCAGGAATAAAATAAATAAAATAAATAAAAAGGGAGGAGGTTCACAGACCAGATTTATGTCCTTGCAGCCCACTGGTAGCCTGGTCCTCGGCCCACAGGTTAAGAACCACTGCTTTAGTAATACACTAATTCCTACATGGCTATATTCTGACATCATTCTGAAACTCCCAGAAGACTTGAGTTACCCTTTTGCAATTTATTTTCTTCTTTCTTCAGACTCACATGTCTAGTTTTTGCTAATGCACCAAACCCAAATCACTGGAAACTTTCAATTCAATTCAAGGAAACTGTCTCCTGAACTCAACAGAAAGAGAAATGAGGCTTAACCATCTTATATGCAACTTACGGTCAGGTTAACTACACTGAAATGCAAAATAAAAGAGCCCCTCTCTCTTTTTCTCTCATCCCCTTTTTAAAAAGTACTGTGTTTTTTGTTCAGTGGTTCTTTTTCCTTTTTTTTTTTTTGCAGCTAATTGAAAAGTTATGACGTGAAACGATTTTCATTGCATTATCTTGTTTAAAAGACCTAAAACAAAATGGTACCCCCAAGAATTACAAAATAAAAAATAATAAAGAAACTGAAGAAGAAAGAGAGAGAGAATGGACATTCACAAATAACAATGCTATTTTTATTAAGGTAGCAAAAAATGAATCTAACCATATAATTTGTGTAGCACTATATATAGCTCTTCAGATTGTATAGAGGAAAAAAGACTTGGCAACTCATTTGTGACAGTAGAGTGAAAACGACCACCTTATGCACAGCTCTCTTCATCCAGAAGGCCCGTGTCTCACATCTGTATTCTGGGTTCCTCAGATCAATGAAACTTCAATTTGTCTTCTAGACATTAAAAAATAACACATGCCATCATCCTTCCCGTTTACATCCTTAACATATATAAATGAATGGACTGCATAAAATTAACATGTAAACCTATAGCTTTTAAAAATATGCTCTATATAAGTAAGTATATAAACACACACTGTTTTTTTTAAAAAAAGTTTAGAACAATAAATAATCTTCCACCATGATTGTTAATGATATGCTAAATACCACAAGAGGTGACTGTCTCCAAGGAGGGCCACCTGGAGAGATACAGCCAATTAGAGGTGACAGTATAGGGTTGGATCAGGCATGGGCAAACTTTGGCCCTCCAGGTGTTTAGGGCTTCAACTCCAGAAATCCCAGCCATCTTACCAGCTGTTAGGAATTGTGGGAGTTTAAAAGTCCAAAACACCTGGAGGGCCAAAGTTTGCCCATGCCTGGGTTAGATAGAATCATAGGATCATAGAGTTGGAAGAGATCCCAAGGGCCACTCAGTTTAACCCCCTGCCATACAGTAAAAGTACAATCAAACCACCCCCGAAAGATGGCCACCCAGCCTCTACTTAAAAACTTCCAGAGAAAGGAAACAATGGGATATATAACAACAACTAATAGTGGTTTAAATGTTGGACTATGACTCGAAACGAGGGTTCAAATCCTCATTTAGGCAAGGAAACCCACTGGGTAGTGTCACACTCTCTGAGCCTCAGGCAAGGACAAACCACCCCTGAAGAAATCTTGCCAATAAAACCCCTTGATAGATTCACCCCAGGGCACAAACAATGTCCAGGTACACAACAACAAACGTCTCTACATTTTAATTCCTACATTAAAAAACGAATGTTGACTTAAAGAAGAGCAAGTTATGCTACCCAACTTATATAAGCTTTATTTTATGCAGTTGTGTACATAACAATGTGAATCAGTGTCCTGATGGAAATTTGTATTTCAAGATTAGATTCATAAAAGGAAATGCTAAATAAGTATTATTAAATGATCCACGTTTCACATGAACATATTTTTGCGATTGAGCCAGACTTCTGTCACAAGCCAATTTTTTAACAAAAAGTTACAATGTATCACAAATTTTTACAATTTTTTACAAAAAGTTACAATGTATCACAAACTTCTTTTGGTTTCATTTATGACACACATAGAGCTTATATTTGCAATTTGTAGTTCCCTTAAATGTGCAAAACTATACTCCCAACTCAAGAATGGGAAATGTAATGTTGGTGGACAGGAAAAGCGGTTTAAAGATGGGCTTAAAGCCAACCTTAAAAACTGTGGCATAGACACCGAGAACTGGGAAGTCCTGGCCCTTGAGTGCTCTAATTAGAGGTCAGCTGTGACCAGCAGTGCTGCAAAATTCGAAGAGGCATGAATGGAAGGCGAAAGAGAGAAACATGCCAACAGGAAGACTCACCAAGCCAACCCTGACCTGGACCTTCCACCTGGAAACCAATGTCCTCACTGTGGGAGGACATGTGGAACAAGAATAAGGCTCCACAGCCACCTACAGACCTACTGCCAAGACTGTATCATCCTCGGGCTACGAGAGATCGCCTAAGAAGAAAATCAAACACACAATTTTTTTCTATGCAGATTCACACTGTCAATTTTTATACACTTTGCTGACAGAGAATGAGAAAGAAACCCAAATTTGTTATGAGCAGTGTAATTCTATACTTGGTTTACAAGAATTCAAGTTCAGGACAGCTTACTCCCAGGTAAGTATAAAGAGAGCAAAATCTATTGCACTGCACGCAGAGGTTGTGCTGCACCTGTCTGATTCAGATCTTCATATAGTTAAAAGATACTTTATATAAAGAAAAATTACTGACAATACAATAAAATATAACCAAATGCTTAGAACTATTAGAAGAGGAAACAAGCAAAGTACCCCCTTGTCAATGACAGACAAGTTAAGGATGCTGAGCAGCATGGAGAGAGGTCACAGCAGGTCAGATTTAGACATAATGGACACACTGTTTGGAGAACGACTTGTATGCAATGTATATCTCCCTTGTATTGTTAGCTTCAGATGTCAGACAGATCTGTTCAGGCCACTAAGCTGCTGCAGAAGTAACTGAAGTCAAAGAGGACAATATTATCTGTTTATTTACTTTGTAAAAGACGTCTAACATAAATGTTAAAAATGCAGGTTTCATTGTCTTATTGCAGTCTGACAAAGTGTACTGATAAAATTAAACCTCTGTTGTTCAATTGTTATTAAAATACCTGAAAATGCATTACTGGAATATGAATGATGAAATTATACCATGTGTTGTCAAAGGGTTTCATGGCTGGAATCACTGGATTGTGTGACTTTTCCGAGCTGTATGGCCATGTTCCAGAAACATTCTCTTCTGACGTTTCACCCACATCCATGGCAGGCATCCTCAGTGGTGGTGAGGTTTGTTGGAAACTAGACAAGTGGGAGCCCGCAGTGGCGCAGCAGGTTAAACCGCTGAGCTACAGAACTTGCTGACCAGAAGGTCAGTGGTTCAAATCTGAAGAGTAAGGTGAACTCCTGCTGGTAGCCCCAGCTTCTGCCAACCTAGCAGTTCAAAAATATGCAAATGCGAGTAGATCAATAGGTAATGCTCCGGTAGGAAGGTAACAGCGCTCCATGCAGTCATGTCAGCCACAGGATCTTGGAGGTGTCTATGGACAACGCCAGCTCTTCGGCTTAGAAATGGAGATAAGCACCACCCCCCAGAGTCAGACATGACTAGACTTAATGTAAAGGGAAAACCTTTGCCTTTTCTAAGCAAGTGGGGTTTATAAATCTGTGTAATGTCCAGGGTGGGAGAAAGAACTCTTGTCTGTTTGAGGCAAGTGTGAATATTGTAATTGATCATCTTGATTAGCACTGAATAGTCTTGCAGCTTCAAAGCTTGACTGATTCCTCCTTGGAGGAATCCTTTGTTGGGAGGTGATTAACTGGCCCTGATTGTTTCTTGTCTGGAATTCCCCTGTTTTTGAGTGTTTATTTACAAAGGATTCTCCCAAGCAGGAAGCAGCCAAGCTTTGAAGCTACAAGGCTATTCGATGCTAATCAAAGTGATCAATTGCAACATTCACACTTGCCTCAAACAGACAAGAGTTCAATGTATTGTCGAAGGCTTTCGTGGCTGGAATCACTAGGTTCTTGTGGGTTTTTTCGGGCTATAGGGCCATGTTCTAGAGGCATTTCTCCTGACGTTTCGCCTGCATCTATGGCAAGCATCCTCAGAGGTAGTGAGGTCTGTTGGAATTAGGACAATGGGTTTATTTATATGTGGAATGGCTGGGGTGGGGCAAAGAGCTCTTCCAGCAGGGAAGAGCTCTTTGCCCCACCCCAGCCATTCCACAGATATATAAACCCATTGTCCTAATTCCAACAGACCTCACTACCTCTGAGGATGCTTGCCATAGATGCAGGCGAAACGTCAGGAGAAATGCCTCTAGAACATGTCCCTATAGCCCGAAAAAACCCACAAGAACCTAGACAAGAGTTCTTTCTCCCACCCTGGACATTACACAGATCTATAAACCTCACTTGTCTAATTTCCAACAGACCTCACAACCTCTGAGGATGACTGCCATAGATGTGGGGAGGAGAGAAATGTCAGGAGAGAACGTTTCTGGAACATGGCCATACAGCCCAGAAAACTCACAGCAACCCAAATTACACCAAATTACAAAATATTATATATTTTGTGGTGTTTTTGGCAGTGTCCAGGATTCAGAGAGTCCCATTCAAGAACAGAAAAGACTTTCATCCTCAAGCAGAAGGGTCCCCAGTTTTCCCCAGCCACATCCTCTTCCCAACTGTCCACATATGGCTAATATATCAACTTGTGGGTCCCCAGATGTTTTGGCCTTCAACTCCCAGAAATCCTAACATCTGGTAAACTGGCTGGGATTTCTGGGAGTTGTAGACCAAAACACATGAGGACACACAGGTTGAGAGCCAGTGTCTTATACTGAGGATTGGCTCTCCAGGGGTATTTAGTTGTAGTTTTACCAGGTCTCATGCCTTTGCTGCCAAAAAGTGTTGGTGACTCACCAAATCACAAATCCCACGATTCCATAGCATTGATCCATGGTAGTCAAAGTGTTCGCAAACTGTATTAAGCCTACAGCATACAGGCACCCTATATTCCATTTCTTTTGGAAGAGAACAAACTTGTAGTTGTTGTGGCAGAAATTTTGCTGGTAACCAAAGCTAGCCACAGGATTTGCTCATATACACAAAATATTTCTTACAAACTTAAAAAAAATGAAGATCTTAAACTGTCACTGTATATATTTGTGTGTGTATACATCAATTTCATGCATAAGTCAAGGTTTTGGAGCCAAAATTAGGGATTTTGATATAATACATGGCTAAGTTGAGATCATTCCACAGAGGAGAAAGTCAGCCACTGCCACAACTTTTCAACTTAGACATTCAAAAAGGACAGAATTTATGCCACAACAAAAAATGGCTGGTAAGTATCTTTTAGGTTCTCCTAGGATGGATTAAGCCTCCCACCCAGATCCGCTACTGTTTCAATACATTGCAATGTTTTGGTGCTAAATTCTTAAATACAGTAATTCCGACATAATGTTACCATGTATTGAACTGCTTTTTTCTGTCGATTTATTGTAAAACATGATGTTTTGGTGCTTAATTTGTAAAATCATAGTACAATTTTATATTTAATAGGCTTTTCCTTAATCCCTCCTTATTATCCAACATTTTCACTTATCCAACGTTCTGCCAGCCCATTTATGTTGGATAAGCAAGACTCTACAGTAACTAAACACTAACAATAGAACTACAAATTAAAATTATTAAAACCATTAAACATAAGACATAAACAACATTTAAACATTAAGACAAAGCATTAAAAACAACCTAGTATAAATATTCAAATTACATGATATAATACTAGTTAACCACAAAGGAAAGCTACCATTGACTTGGATCCTGACGCTGCCACTGCTGGCAAGTAATTCCACTGTTCTGCCCAAGGTATTCTCTTAACCAGAATAATGGAGAAAAGGCAATTTTTCCTAACTCTCCTTCCATTTAAACCCTTTTGCACACTCAGAAAACTTATTCTAGAAGGATGGGGGAGGCATTTGAAACAGGGAGGCTCATTATATTAACAGTTCTCCAGATGGAAATACAAACAAGCATAGTTTTAAACATAGATACATATGAAGGATTACGTGTACGAAAGGGATCTCTTAACCTGGACAGCAATTCACCTTAGCAGTTTAATAATTCATATCATTTGAACTTCTCAGAGGGATTTTATTTAACACATAACACAAAGGAATTTTTATTTAAATTTATTTATTTAAAGCATTTATATTCCGCCCTTCTCACCCCGAAGGGGACTCAGGCCGGAGCACAACGTATAAACGGCAAACATTCAATGCCGAAACATATTATACCATACACATACAAAAGCATTAAAATCACATATCTCGACTTTAAAATCCACTAGTTAAACTGTTATTATTCTTTGGGGCACACACATCAACACATCAGACTTTAATATGAGGAAACCAGTTCATCACATAACATGATCTTTACCATAGAATTAATGTGTTTTGATACCATGAATCAATGCTATAGAATCCTGGGATTTGTAGTTTGGTAAGACACCAGCTCCCTGGTGGTACAGCAGGTTAAACTTGTTGACCGAAAGATTGGCAGTTTGAGTCCGGGAAGTGGGGTGAGCTCCCGCTGTTAGCCCCAGCTTCTGCCAACCTAGCAGTTAAAAAACATGCGAATGTGAGTAGATCAATAGGTACCACTTCTGCAGGAAGATAACGGTGCTCCATGCAGTCATGCTGGCCACATGTCCTTGGAGGTGTCTATGGACAATGCCGGCTCTTGACTTAGACATTGAGCTGAGCATCACCCCCCAAAGTCAGACACAACTAGACTTAATGTCAGGGGAAACCTTTACCTTTACCTGAGACACCAGCACTCTTTGTAAAATGACAACTCCCATGATTCCATTGCATTGAGCCATGGCAGTTAAAGTGGTGTCAAACTGCATTACTTCTTAAAATGAAGCTAGAAGACCACAAGAGCTAAACTGCAGCTACATGGCTGAAAGAGAAAAGATCAAGTTATTGAGTTCACGGAGGCCTTAAGGCTTGTATCTAAGCAGATTGGGGTTCTAGAGTTTATGGGAGAAATGTCAGGAAGAGAAGAAAAACCAACAGTTTTTGCATAAATTTCTTTGAACTAATAAACCACACCACAGCTGTTTCTAATGTAAGGTCACAATATCAGAAATTGGCATTTGTAATAACAGGAAAAGATAGACAAAAAACACACAATCTTGAATGATTTATGCGCTGCTGAGGTTCTCCTACTGATCAGTTCTAGTTCCTGTTCTCCTCACAATTTCAGATTATATGTTTTGTCAAGGCAAAATATACAAACGTTTGGGTAGTCAGAATGGGAACAGGGCTGTAACGAGAAGCCAGGACATACAGAGAGACAGACCCAACAAAACAGAACAGAAATGAATTAATTTGATGAAAGGACAATTCAAGTGCCCAAACATGGGTCCTCTTGGGAATAAACAAAAAGGTTGTCCCCTAGCAAAGTCCTGGTTTCTATGACAAAATTGATCCCATCAAGGAATTTCATCAGTTATCAGCAATATTAGATGGTAAAAACAAGTATTTAATGCTGTTGAAGAAAACATGCCCAACTTTAAAAAGTTTTCTAGTAATTTTTAAAGATTTATTTATTCAAATAGACATACATTTGTAAGTGTTTGTTGCACACAGTGCAATACTTTCCAGCTATTAGTGTTCTATAATCATTTCTCAGATTTTTTTTAAAGGAGTCACAATCTTCTATTTAAATAGTACATATACAGGTATCCTACGTTCTAGCTTAATATCCGCTTCCTCCTTGTCTACAGTCTTATAGGATCCTCTATATATATTTTAGTTTAATTTTACATCGAGATGTTGAATCATTGGTTGCCATTTATTAACAAAGTTTTCTAATAGTTTTCCTCTTAATAGTACAGTTATTACAGTATTTTTAAACCAAAGCAAAACAAGGAAGATGCAAGCTATGAAAGCATCCCAAAGGAAAGAAAAGCGGTATTTAATGTATTGTCAAAGGCTTTCATGGCCAGAATCACTGGGTTGTTGTAGGTTTTTCGGGCTGTATGGCCATGTTCTAGAAGCATTCTCTCCTGACATTTCACCTGCATCTGTGTCAGGAGAGAATGCTTCTAGAACTTGGCCATACAGACCAAAAAATCTACAACAACCCAAGCCGATATTTGTTCAGGATGTGCACTGATCTGTACAAAGAAGAAACAAAACCAAAGTAAAGATTGGGCAGCTCATGTATTTCTAAAACTTTTTTTACTCATGGCTCTTTTTCTGCCTGAGAAATTTGTACATGATCCAGGTATATAAGATAAATATAAAAACCAAGCATTTACTGCTAATAAGTCAGTATTTGCAAATATTGTTAAACAGGTAGATTTCCTTTTTTAATGAAGTACAGCTGAAGCATTTTCTACAGAGTCCACTGTAAACACTGCACATTGTGGCAAACAAATATGTGTAAATGGATAGAATTCAGAAATCTTTTTCTGTTGCCAAATTTTTCATGACCCCAACATTGAGCCAAGGGGACCCCATTTGGGGTCAATACTCACAGTTTTAGGAGTAGTGCTCTAGAGTATAAGACTGATTTTTTTAAAGTATGTGCCAGAAGATAGGGGTTGTTATGCACATCAACATACAAACCTAAGATATGCATATGGGTCCAAAATAAATCTGAGTAATATCCTAGGGAATGTTTACTTGGAGGTAGGTCCACTGAGTACTTACACTTTTGTCACTGACAATGTATGTCCAATCTGTGGATGCACCTCATCATCGCAATGTGAGATGTGCCATTGTGCCCCGCTCCCAGCCACCATTGGATTATGGACAACTAGTGATTCTAGGTAATATGCAAAAAATTGTAACTCCCAGCTGATTTCCTACAATATAAAATTCTAAAGATGGCAGTGAAACTTTTGAAATTAAAATATTTGGAAACCACACACTCTGAATTTCGAGTCAAATTCATTTTTGTCAATGAATATAAAATTATATTTGTACATCTGATAAAGCACATCACAAAATCATCTGATACAAAAAAAAACTGTATGTTGAAGTGGAGGGGCTCTAATAGCAACTTACAATTGTAATCATAACATAGCTATCAAGTCCCCTAAATGATGACCCTGTCTTTTTGATTCATGAAGGTGGTATACACATGTTCACCAAAGTATGTGTATTTATAAACCAATTACACAGTAAACTATTATTAGGAGCTCTGATTGGAGGTTGGAAAATAAAATAACTAAACTTGGAAATCTGCATGGCTGAGTTCATGCTCAGGACGCAATGGAATTATTCTGAAGTATTGTTAATATCTCTATGAATGTTTTTAAAAAATGTAGCAATAGTTAATTTTTTTTCAACTGCTCACTCATTTCATAAAATATAAAGTAGCACCTAACTAGGATCTGGTTGTGTTAACACGAATACCCCAAAACTCAGCTGGTGATCAGGTCATATTTTATTACTACAGATTTCAATTAACATTGAGAGGACTTATTTCAAAGTCATCAATTTTAAAGTATACAACTTCATAAATAAATGAACAAACTTTACTTTCAGCTTCAGTGTTTTAAAGTTTGAACTTTAATTGTAACCTATTTTTATTCATGTTAGCTCCCATTTTACACATATCAAATTATAGTTCTGAACTTAAAATCCAAAATATCTTTAAGCCGTTCTTTTTTTAAAGTCTCATAAATATTCAAATTGTTTGACATATATGCCATTCAAAGTAATTCATCCCAAAGTAAAACAAAATAAAAAATGTTACAGATTGCAGATCATAAATATAAGATGTGTGTAACAGAATTAGAAAACTATCTGATATAGCTAGATTTCAACATATAATTTCCCGCAATGCCCACTTAAAAGTAAAGACTTTTTGTTGGGTTTAAATAGTTTATCCACATCTCCTTCTTTTTATGCTGCGATTAAAATCTTATTCATTGTATTTCCCTTTGGCTTACAATGTTTAGAAAGATGGGAAGAAAGTATATAGCTGTCGCTATTTTTGTAAATCTATTCTCATTAGCACACCATGATAATAATACTGTTATACAGTGGTCAATAATACATGATAATAAACTGTTTTCATGAATGCTAATAAGGAGGAACCTGAACTATTGTAAGATTGATGGGGAGAGGAGGAAAAGAAGAAAACATGCTTATATTTTATAACACTAATCTTTTTTTTTAAAAAAAAACAAGTCATATAATCATTACCATTGAAGCAACTGAAATTTAATAGAAATGTTTTATAAAGGGGTGGGAACAAATATTATAAACATCCTACATAGTCATCTAAAAATCTGGTTGATGTTTATGATCCTTTTCATTAGACCAAATGTCTACTGATAGACCATTCAGATATGTAAGTTAGACAAAGTAAAGTCAATAAATCATATTTCTTAAATTCTTTACATTGTAGCTCCATTGTATTGAGTTAGATTACATCTGAACAAGTGAACAGCAGATCTCCTCCCAGCACGCTATTCTAATTATATTGTTTTCAAGTAAATGTTGCTATTCTAATAGGACATAATTACAAGTAAATGTAATTACGATTACAGACTTCTAAGTTGCTTCAAAAGTAAGTCACTAAGGTCAGTAGAAATGAGAAAGTATGTTTACAATTTCATCCTACTTACAATTGTTCTGTACTCACAGGACAAATAACTTGTGGCATGCATTTAAAAAACAAAAACGCTGGATTTTAAGTCTTCATTGAAAATATTGTCATTTATTCACATTCCTGAAAATTCGTTATATAAATCATTCATACCAAAAAAAATTGTACATTACGTATTGCTACTGACTCAATAAAATGCCTCTATTCCCACAAATGTTACTGCTAATTCTTCAATTAACATAGAAACCTCTAAAATAACTCAGCTAAAGTTTATCACTTAAATGTACATATCAGTAAGAAGGAAAAGAGGTGCATGATTTAGCAACCAGCAACGTTTCTATACAAAATCCTTATATAACAAACTATTCGTTGTACATATTAATTACTTGCCTTTTAAAGATTATACTTCCTAATAAAATACTCATGAGTGAAAGTATTGATTTTCTTTCAAGAGTACCAGCTTACTGGAAAGCTGTCCTTAAAGAAACCTTTCTTAAAACACAAGCATATTACTTTTTCAAAACGATCCGTGAGCACGCAGTAATTTAATTAAATCTGTCACAACATACATTTTATAATACCATCCTCTGCACAATGTTGCGTTACTTCAATCGCCTGTTTAAATAACGAGCGCGCAGGCACACACATCAAGCACCAAATTCTGATTAAAAGTGCTAAACGACAATCTGTTCTCACCAAGTAGCAATGCCAAATTAAAAAAACACGGCCTCAATAAAAAAAACACATTTTTAATCACCTGCTCCCTTTCCTGGTGTATCTACATTCATTTAATCACACAGCATAACAAGGGCTCAACAAGTAGAAATAGTTTCCTTCCATCGGTGAAAAATTCAAAACAACATGCAAGAAACATCCTTTGAAAAAAATACTCCTTTCATAAGTGACCTCCTCAGAAGGCACATAGCAACATCTACCTTTTGAGGAGAGAAATAAATAAACAAGCGCAAAGTGGTATGGTTTAGAAAAACCCTAAGAATCAGGGAGCTGCCGTCTGTCCAGGCACTGGGACGTGCCGTCCACTGGTGCTTCTCATACCCACCGGCCCTGAATAAAGTGCCTATTGTCCCCTGCACTGTACTAATTGTGGAAAAAAAGCCAGCCCATGCAGTAAGCATAATAATTATCCAGACAAACAAGCAAAGGCAATCAAGGAAGGCATGAAAGGAATAAAAATACATGAACGCACAAAGCAACCCAGAAACGGAATTAATATCCATAATGGAAAGTTTGCCAGCAGAAAGTCTTCATTCAAAGTATGGTTACTCCATACAAGGGGCTATTGTCCCGACAACAAAATGAGCATATGAATAAAATTTCATCAAAACACTGGTGAAGAGACACGCTTTTCTTTCCCAAACCACTTGTTCCTGGTTCCAGGATTTGGTTCAGAGAAACTTTCAACCTCGTTCTCTTGAGTAACATTATAAAAAGTTCTCTCTCTCTCTCTCTCTCTCTAACCCTTTTTGGTTTTGTTTTCTTCCATCCGTTGCAGCTGTATAAATATGAATCCAAAAGAAAAAAAGCCTTCCTTGCACAGACAAAGGAGAATTGGACTTAATATGCATAGCTTCATTAAGTAAATTTAATTATGCCAAGCGGCATATTAATCAGGAGTTGCTCTAGTTACTGTATTCATTGAAAGGGAGGAGGATTCCAAATTAAGGGAAGCGTGGGGGACAATTGCATACTGATTAGGAGGCTGCTCGCAACGTGATACAATGCACTTTCTAAATAATTATTCCGAAGGAAACAGAATAAATAGGCAGATTGCTCTGTTTTAGGACCAACTCAAGAACAATTAGCTAAGAACATGATGACAGTACTGTTTTCTTTTTTTTTCCATGACTGCTTTTAGGTCTACATTCTCACACCCAGCCAGCCTGGGCACAAAGTAAAATTGACATTTTGTGAAGGTTTTTTTTTAGTTTGTTTGTTTGTTTAAATCAAAGCAAAGGAGACAAAATCCTTCAACCTGCCTCCGCTGTCATTCTAAAAAGGCTGCCTGCGGCTCCAATTTGAATAGAACAGAAACCTTATCTAACATGCTATGATGTTAGAAGCTCTGCAGTCGCTGAACTTGCACTGGAAAGTTTGTGCGCAGTTGTGAACTTTATAAACACGTGCATTGCACCAATGAAGGAGGAGTTCAAAAAGAAAAAAATCTTTTGGGAAGGGAAAAAAAGTGTTATTGCGCCAACTTACCATCCACCAAGTCCTGGCTGACATGTCATAACATAGCTGCCATTTTATGGAGCTGTCCGACGCTTTCCCTGCCATTACGCTGTCAGCAACCTTCATCTGATGCAGCTCAATGGAAGATAAGACACCTAATCAAGAAAACATCAGCAGTGGCTTGCTGGGCTACATGTAGGCCAATCCTTATCACACTGCATCATGGGAACGGCTCCTTTATTAGCAAGAACTCCAACCTCACAGATATAAAGACAAGGATCAGGTTTTGTGTTGGTGTGTTAGGGGGCATATGTGTCTGAAAGGATTGGGGAAACGAGCTCGCATTCTTGGTGGATCATGTGTACAAGAGTTAAGCATTTTTCAAGTGGGCGGCAAATGCTTTGCTGGACTCTGTAGGCTAAAGTTTATTTGCATTCTTTTCTGTTGTATATTGTTTGACGTACTCCGCTGCTCACTTTTGAAGCAGAAGAAATGGGGAAAAGGGGGGGGGTAATATCTCCCCCAAACAAAGAAATAACAGTTCATTTACAGAATCAGAGCACAGTTCAAATGTCACTCGATGCACACATGCAGTCACACAGAGAGAAAAAGAAAGAGAGAGGGAGATCGAAAGACACAGGTAGCAGCTGCAGATGGGGATGCCAAAGGCTACAAACCCTATTAACAAGCTTGACATATGGAAACAGTTTAATTCTTTATAATTACAGTTTAACAGGAAACCAGCAGTCAAGAACGAAATAAATCCATGTACAGGTAGGAGGTAGGGCTATTATTAAAGTTGGGATTCGCCAGGCTGCTTTGGACCCACACAAAATTCTCATCACAAGCACTCCTGAAGTGCTCCTCAACAATCCTATTATCTTCATCCTAAGCAGGTGCTGTTTGATGAAAAATATACTGAAGGAAACCTATATAAATATCTCCTTTTCCCCACACACACATATTACATACACCGACAAGTTTAATCCGAGTGCAAGTTCAGAAATATTCTGCTTCCAAAATCAGCAAAACAAAGAGTAGTTCTGAATACAATCTTACTCGACATTACAGTGAAATGAAAATAAAATGCTTAATACAGAAAAGTGAGTTTCCCTGCAACAGCTATTTGGGAGCAAACGGTTGAAACTCATTGCTCCAGACCACAGCACAACTAGGAATACACCACAGTTCCTAAATGAAGGAATATGGTAGAGATGAGCAAAGCCAAATTCTTCCTGTCAATATGTCAGTAGTATTTAATCACCGAGGAACTATAGTGAAGATTTATCAGCGCGCCTAATGAGAACACAGATAAAGCTGAACGAAGACGTGGTTCTTCCCCCAAGTCCTATCCCAAACACAGATGCTGTCGCTTGAGCATCAAGTATCCAAGGCTTATACGTGATTAAATAAGCGAACAAGACTTTTGCCAAATATGGTGATTCTCGATTTTCATAATATACAGGGAAATTTAAAAAATAATTTCAATAAGCAAAAATCAATCAAAAGTTCAGGTACAGTTTTCCACATAGTGATTTATCTCCTCAAGAAAGAACATGAGAAGTACAATATAACATCAAAATGCAACATTAGGAAACAGTGTATAGATAAGACAGTGATGGGAAGTAATAAAAATCAATTGTGTTGTCAATTAAGTTGGACATTTTCTTACTAAAAAGGCAATTTGGTTAAAATTACCTTTGTAACTAAAGGAACTTACTTAATTTCAGCATGAATTTAATTCCAGAATTAAGTTCATTAAATAGGAAGCAGTGTTAAAGAGCGGGCAGATTTTATATTTCCCAACTGATCCATTACCTAAAACCTAGTCCTCTTGAATGTTAGGCCCTCAAATTAAAGAATGACAATGTTTAAACCACAAAATTCAAACGGTTAACACAAGGGTATGACTAGTGGGATGAATTGCATTAAAGGCTTTTGGTTTGCAGTTTATCCTTTCACTTGCCGACTCTATTTCTGAAAATAATTAAGGTTTTACATTATTGAAACTATATATTTCTTTATATCAAAAAAAAATCTGGAGAGCTTCATAAAGATGTAGAAACACTTGAAATCCTTGTAAATTAAGACCAAAAAGAGAAAAAGGAAGAGAAAACCATCACATTAAGAACATAACTTCAGACAATTTTCTCCTCTACTTTTCAAAACACTTTTTAAAATCTAAATTGACTTTCTAGTCTCAACTATAGTATACACAAGAAATCAACTGCTCAATAGTTTTGTGTGTGTGTGTGTGTGTGTGTGTGTCAGGAGAGACTTGAGAAAATGCAAGTCGCTTCTGGTGTGAGAGAATTGTCGTCTGCAAGGACGTTGCCCACGGGACGCCAAGATGTGTTACGATCCTGTGGCAGGCTTCTCTGCTGTCCCCACATGGGAAGCTGGAGCTGACAGATAGGAGCTCACCCCATCTCGCGGATTCAAACCATCGACCTCCAGGTCAGCAGTTCAGCTGGCACAAGGATTTAACCCATTGCACGGTGGTAAATCAACATTGATGCACATTCTGAACTGGTTCACTTTAACTGGGGCTAGTAATTTGATTTAGACACGTTTACATATATCCCAAGTAACTAAATTCAACTTTACAAATGCAACAACATTCTAGGTTTCTCTATAGCTGAGGTAAATATTCACTGAGATTTATTTGCACAAAAATCTTAAGATATTTTTAATTTCAGCAATGTGTAAAATACAATAGTGATAAACCTGATATCCAAAACTACAAAACAACTAGTTATGGATTTGATTTCACCATTTAAAGGGAACTAGAAAGATCTGTTTAAGAAAAATTACATGCATGCGTGTCTAATCATTTTACCATCAGGTGGTTGAACAGCAGCATGGCTATAGGAATCTGTGTTCATTTCAGTTCAGAGCAGAGTATGAAAACATGATTAATCCTAACATTAAAAGGTTTTAAATGAAAAAGTAATAAGGACAGATTGGAAGGGGACAACCAGATGGCTGTCCTATGTTCTCAAACAAAGGCTCCTCATCTGTCCCCTGAAACTGAAATTTCAAAGTATTAACTCAGGACTTTTGCTGAGATCTATATGGAAATCAATAAACACAAGAAAGGGAGAGGTGACGACATGAGAATATAAGGGAAAGAACTATGGCCAGTAAGAGAAACATTTCACTGGGAAGGATAAAAAACAGAATTTTCAAAAATGCAAACAACTGCTACTTTCTCTACCAAGTTCAAAACGGGTAGAATCATAAATACAATTTTTAATCATAATTCTCGTAAGGCCTTAGTGCAGGCACTATACTTTACATTAACATAAAGATAAATGTTTCTTCTAATACTTTATTTTTTAAATTCCAGAATACACTCCCCCTCTCCATAAACATCTCTAAAAATGGGATGCATTTTAGAATTGCAGGTACACAAACACACACATTTATTTCCTGTTGGTGGCACTGAAATTAGTGGGGGGGGGGGTGTCTTACAATTGAAGAAATACAATATATATGAGATTGAATTTGATTTTAAAGGCTTATTAACAATTAACTAAGTGCACTTACTCTTTTCTATTCTTTCCCATCTCTGAGGTTAGGACCTGAGTTTAGAATGAAGTCATTATAAAAATGTGAGTAGCATCAAGAATATTATGTAACATAGAGAACAGAGCTTTTGTGTTCTTTGCATTCTTTTTTCTCTTCAACATAGACAAGTCCTAATTTAAATAATATCCTCTGAGTTTGAGAATATAAAAGAAGCAATTAGATCTGTATTGCATATGTATATCTTATCGTTAGGACATCAGCTGGCAACCCGTTAGTTATGTTGTCGTAAGTTAGACTTATGAACTTCTAACCATGTCCTATTCACATTTGTCGTGATCATAAATGCCCCCGAAATTCAGCCACCCACAACAAGGGATAGTGTTCTATGGTAGTGGTGAGCAGAGCATTGAAAGATGATATTTCCAGTTCCCTTCCACCAGCAATGAGTTTTACCAGAACTGCTGCTACGTGCTGGGATGAGGTGTTTCAACGCATTATCTTCCATCCTCCCTCTTACTTGGTGCAGACAGTTGGATTTTAAGGTGGGATTTGGGACCCCTTCCACACAGCTGCATAAAATCCCACATTATCTGCTTTGAACTGTGTTACATGGCAGTGTGGGCATAAGGTGGTTCCAGCAAGCAGAAAAGTCCATGCCAACCCAGGTTTAAAAAACCCGGATTGGGACAGATGTAGCCCTCACATTGCCCAAAAAAGCACACGCTTTCCGTGGGCATTGTCTACATATTCTCCTGGTACCTACTGGGAGAACAGGGAGACAGCCCCCACCTCCTCCCCAAACTACTTTAAAACCCCTTTACAAAGAAAATAACTTACGGGACCAGCATTTCCCTGCTGCCAGCCCTCTCCAGATGCTTAGGAATCACTCCTGCCCACCCCCCTTTCTCGTGGTGCATCAGTCCTAAACACCAGGAGAAGGCCAGCAGCAGGGAAATGCCAGCCCTGTAAGTTATTTTCTTATTTTAAAGGGGTTTTAAAGGAGTTTGGGGAGGAGGTTTGTGCCCTCGTGGTTTTCCAGCCTGATTTAGCCCAGAAAAAAAATGCAAGACTGCTATCTGGACAGCTCCCTCAGAATCCAGAACTTCTGAGAGGGCAGTCCAGACAGTGGTCATAGTGGGGTTGCCCTACACCTTCCAAGAACAAACCCACTAAGAAATTATTTTGCTACAAAGCAGGGTTTTCCTGCTTTTTGTCGCATGAAATCGTTACTATGTGGCTGTTGTTTGGATGCTCCCACTTTTAAAGGGCTTTCTGAATGCGCCCTCAGATAACCCAGAGCCCTTCCACACAGCCCTATATCCCAGAATATCAAGGCAAAGAAATCCCACAATATTTGCTTTGAGCTGGGTTACCCGTCCAGACAGCCCCTTTATTGCGGAAACTCCCGCAATAAAAAGGGGGCTGTCCAGACAATGTTCTGGGCAGTCCCACATTAATTCATTGGGAAAACCACCTGGTTTGTAGTGAATTAATTTGTTAGTACATTTATTCCACGCCTTCTTGGAAGGAGCAGGACAAATGCCCTATTTCTGGTGTCTGGAATACAGTCCAGACACCATTCCCAGTAAACTGTGGGAATACCCCCCCCCCCCAAAAAAGCCCCTAGATCCCTCGATTAGAATCCCGATGAGTTCTCCCGGCACGTAGAAATGGCACGCCAGGAGAGCTGGCGGAGGGGCTTGGGGGAGGGCCTCCCTACATTCTCTTGGGCTAGTCCCAAGAGGATGTGTGGACAACCCATCCTAGAAAATACGTGCTTTCTGGGGTGAGTGTGGACAGCCCTCCCAAAATATCCAGGTTTTTTTTAACACGGATGCTTTTGGGATAAAGGGCTGTCTAGATCCACCCAGAGTCTACATTCAGATAATGTGGGATTTTCTGCCTTAATATTCTAGGATATAGGGCTATGTGGAAGGGCCCTAGTTCAAAGCAGATACTGTAGGATTTTCTGCCTTGATATTCTGGGTTATATGGCTGTGTGGATGGGCCCTGGGAGTCAGTTTGAGAGACAGAGCTGTGCCTGCTGCAAGATCTCGGTCACCCTCTTCAGTGATTACATTCAGTAATTTGTATCTTTATATTAATGTTGTTGTAGAAAACATCAGAAAAGTCCCTAATCTTCTGTTTTGAAACATTTATTTCTCCCTAGAAACATATATTTCATTCCAATTACTTATACATGTCTAAATACTTTGCATGTTTAAATCCCATTACAAACTATGAGCTACCGAATGAACAGTCCAAATAAGTATGATTTAATATTTATGTTGTTCTTAATTACTGAAAATGGTCTACTTATAATAAATCTAGCCAAAGGACATAAGGCGCCAATCTTATGCATAATCTCCAGGCAATAAGTTCCATCAAACACAGATCTTATCTCCCAGTGAACATACACAGGATTGAAGTGATAATTTCTTGAATGATATTTATGTTACAGTTAGGGTTT
This sequence comes from Anolis sagrei, assembly GCF_037176765.1. Taxonomy (NCBI): domain Eukaryota; kingdom Metazoa; phylum Chordata; class Lepidosauria; order Squamata; family Anolidae; genus Anolis; species Anolis sagrei. The sequence goes on along the minus strand of NC_090022.1, from coordinate 214,181,069 downwards.
CCCCCTACAGTTTTGGAAAGTTACAATTTGCAACAAGAAGAATGACAAGATATGAGACTAGTTTTTGCATTTCCAATTTTGAAAAGTAAGTCACTTAGTCAACTATGCAACTGCTTTCAATAATCTTTGCAACAGAAATTTGCATATATGTGTGTGTGTGTGTGTGAGAGAGAGAGAGATACAACTCCTCAGCTCTTGAGCACTCTTTCATAGAAAAACTAACAATGCAATTTTATATAAATTAAATGCAACTTATTCCAATGTCATTTGCAGGCCTATAATACATCTTTATAAGTAGAATCCTCAGTATTCATGGAAATAAGGGTATCAAGGGAACCACTGGCCACATAGGGAAGCTGATGAAGAAGCACAATATACAAATGATCTACAGGCCCACTAAGAAAATCCAGCAAATGCTACATTCAGCAAAGGACAAGAGGGATCTTCTCACCTTTGCAGGAGTCTACTGTATACCACGGAGGTGTGGACAAGTCTACATAGGGACCACCAAATGCAGCATTGCCCAACCACAAATCAAGGAACATGAAAGGCACTGCAGACTACTTCAACCAGAAAAGTCAGCTGTCACAGGGAACCTGATGAACCAACCTGGACACAGCATTTGAGAACACAGAAATGCGGAGTCTGGACCACTCTAACAACTACCATGTCAGACTACACAGAGAAGCCATTGAAATCCACAAGCATATGGACAATTTCAACAGAAAGGAAGAAACCATGAAAATGAACAAAGTCTGCCTACCAGTATTAAAGAAAACCCTCTAAAATCAGGACAGTAAATAAAGAGCAACACTCAAAAAGCAGGGAAACTCCAGACAAGAATCAAACAGGGCCAGCTAACACCTCCCAACAAAAGAATCCCCCAGTCAGCAACCAGCCAGACTTTGAAGTTACAAGGTCATTAAATGCTTATGAAGGTGGCCAGTTGCAGCATTCACACTTGCCTCAAGCAGACAAGAGTTCTTTCTCCCATCTTGGACATTCCACAGATATATAAACCTCACTTGCCTAGACTTCTCAGCCTCTGACTTCTCAGACTCTGAGGATGCCTGCCATAGATGTGGGCAAAAAGTCAAGGAGAGAATGCTTCTGCCACATGGTCATACTGCCTGGAAAAATAACAGCAAATCAGTGATTCCTGCTATGAAAGTCTTCAACGACGTAAGGACTTTGCAAACTTTATGTCTATCCAAATGCTAATTCAAGCTTGCAAACCTTCTCACCAGCTTTAAACAGACAAGGATTCTTTCTCCCATCCTGGTCATTCCACAGATATAGATTTGTATACGTATATATGTATGTGTGTGCATACAGACACACACACCACTTTCTTCACTACCAACAGAACATCTAAAGATGCCAGCCACAGATGCAGGAGAAATGGCAGGAGAGAATGCTGCTGGAACATGGCCATATCGCCCGAAAAACTCAAAGCAACCCAGTAAGTTAGTATTTTCAAAATTAAATTATGTTTTCTTACTTAACTGTCTTGAGCAAATTTGAAAAAAAGATGGGCAAGATATCAAATTTCTATCAACTGAATACAAACAGTGAAATCCAAACACTACCTTGATTTATTTGTACCTTTTTAGACCTAAAAGCAGCATCTCCAATGATTTTTTTTTTTAAAAATAGCCCTTCTCCAAATATTACATGACTGCCTTCTTCACAACTCTATAATGCAATTATTTTAGGCATGGCTGAAAATAAACTACTGAAGAGTTCTTCATGGGAGGGTTCCCTTCAGATAAAATGTCACTTGTATGTTACCATGTGGTAATAATTCAATATGCAATGGCAATTTATTTCCCAGAAATGACTGTTAATCTGTTGGATGGATTTTGAAGAACCACGTGTCTTTATTTATTTTAGCTAAATGCCATATTTCTTAGCTGTGTTTCAAGAAGGCTTGGAATGTGAAACAGGAAAAATCAGTATCAAAAATGATAAAGGTACCTTAAATTTAAACTTTGTTGAAACAAGCTATTTGAAACAGAAAATAAAAACCAGCACAATGCACAAAAATGTTACACAAATACAATGAAATCTTTTTCACGGAAAGCCAGACAAGAAGGCATACAACATACATATTGTATACATAGTGAACCCTCTGAGTTCATGGTTTCCATATCTGCAGATCTGTGAGGATGATAAAATGATGGCAGTGTGAGTTCAGAGGCTCTGAAAGGTACATGCACCCGTCATTCCCATATAATGGTATGGCACACAATCATCCTTTTGTTTTGGCATCTTCAGGGGTTCACAGAACTGAACTCATGTAGATCTGGAGAGCCCATTGTATCTCTATAGCAGTGGTTTCCAACTTTTTTTTAACTAGGGACCACTTGACCAGGGATCACTTGACTAAGGATCACTTGACCAGGGATCACTCGCCAACATTAGTACCTAAAGGGTTACAAATCAGGTTTTTGTCAACTTTAGATTTGGTTGGGTTATTTGAGGTGCTGATTCAGAAAATTGTATTGGATAGACCACATAAGCTCTAGTTTCTGATACAGAACATGTGCTATCCAGAAGTTGCCATCTGCTACCCTGCAGATAACAATATTTAATAATCTAGATCTGATGTGGTAGTAATATTTTTTTGTGAGTAGTCAGCCTTTTCCTTCTCAACATCCCCGTTGCTTCGGCACTATAAAAGGGTTTTGCGAGACCAGTCACTCTCGTTGCCATGTGGTTTTGAGGCAACAGTGTAGTAATGGTGAGGCCACAGAACATATTAGTTCTTGCGGACCACTGGTGGTCCTCAGACCACAGTTTGGGAACCACTGCTCTATAGGAAGGAACCACCACTAAGAAGATCTCTCTAGTACCCATCAGACCTTAAAAAACATAAAACCCAAACCTCTAAAGTTTAGCATGTCAATATTATCATTTTGAATTAGCCCTGAAAACACACTAGCAACCACAACCAGATATGTACTGCAATTCCCAACATTCTTCACAATCCCTATACCAAAGCTTTCCAAACTTTTCACGTTGGCGACACAAAGATTAAAACAACCCCTTATAAAAGATATTAGATGTGCCTAATCTTCCAGCCCTGAACCAAATGTGAACAGATTCACACATACTGGGCTTTGAAAAATCACCACTGACTTCAAAACCTTACTCAAAAATGGAATACTAGGCACATCTGATATATTTGGTTTTTCAAGGGGAGCCTATATAAATTTACAGATGAAAACCAAGACACTTGTGGATACGCAACATTAGCGAGGAATCAAGGTAACAAAACTTAGTAAGCTGGAAGGACACACAGTGCAAGGAGAGGCCGCAGTAGTTTTCCTGGGGAGATCAAAATTTTGTTCCCTTCTTAGTTAAATAAGTGCAAACTATTTTGGCAATTTAATTCAGTTAGCTAAAACAAAATATGCTGAGAACAAAGGAGGGAAGAGGCAGGATGCAAGAGAAACCGGGACATTTTAAAAGCAGCTAAAATGTGGGACAGCAAAGGATTAAACAAGGCTGTCACCTTCAAATCAGTACAGTTCTAGCATATGGGCCTAACCACCACTTTCCTAAGAACAATAAGGGCATTCGATTGCATATGGGTTTTCTTTTTTAAAAAATTAATTAAACACTTGTAGAAAGGAGCAAAATATACCTTAGGGTGTCCTTATCATTAGTATTTTTCTGCCATGTAATCCAGATTATCAAATCAGATGATCCACGTTATCTAATTTGAAAAGGATTATATGAGTCAACATTGGCATATAATCCAGTTCAAAGCAAATCTGGATTTTATATAGCAGTGTAGAAGGGGCCTCAGCAAAGTAAGGAGACTTTGTCAGCAGAGAGAAGTGACAAAGCCAGCTGTGCTTCTCTCTGCAGAAGAAATAAACAGTAACTCCTTTCTTGGCAGAGTGATGTGGCAGAAATTCAAGGACCTCATCACATTACAAAAATTACCTGTCCTAAAACATGCCCAGCGGATCTCATCACATGACACACATCTACTTCCGGCAGGACACTTTGCTAGCTGGCAAAGTGTGGTGGGGGGAGGGGGGGATCTGAATACATGAGACTGTGTTCAAATTACAACAGCATGGGAACACACTAAAAAGGTATACTTTCCAGAGTGCGATGGGCAAGCGGGTGGTGTGGTTGATGCAGGGTGCTAGATACCAGATTCATCTCGCTGCCCCACAATTTGCCCCAAAGCCCTATCCCCCCCCCCCCCCCCCGCTGTCTCCCATATCAAGGATTTCCATGTGTGATGAGGTCTCAAGTCAGGCATGTAGCCGGGGGGGGGGGGGCTTGAGGGGCTTCATATCATGATCTGATCACCATACTCAATATATCCCATATGCATGGGGGTATTGGGGTAATGATACCAAAGGTTTGCTAGGCTAGACCCACTTTCACTCAGACTCAGGCGGGCAATACAGTATTTTCAGCTTTCAACAGTATGGTAGTTGAGGAAGATCCAACCCACAAAATCTCTTCCCAGACAAAGGGTACCATATTCTACACAAAATCATGTTATGCAAAGGATCCAGAATGGAACCCTTGCATACCATGTAGTCCTACTATACATTCAGACCATGGTCTGCACATGCCCTCCCTCAAAATCAGGATTGAGAAACAATTCTGAATCTAGTTATCAATTGTGGCTTGAAGGCAGAACGATGATTCAGATGAAGCAAAAATTATTATTTGCCTAAACTTCTTGGGATATAATTAAATTTGAGCAGCTCAAAAAAGGAAAAAGAGGAACAAATTAATGTGAGTGCTCAAAACGTGTTCCCAGTTTTCCATATCATATAAACTATGTCTGAACTAACGCAATTAAATGTAGCACTGTATTTTGGAATGAGATTTTTTATGGTCTAGTCATGGTACTATTTTAGTAGATGCTTTCTACCTGCTCTGAAGAAATCACCTGATTCAGGTCACCTTAAATGGAAGCTGGAATTTGCACATCATCACTTTACTATGGGCTTTCTGTAGCACAAGCAGGAAGTTGGTGCAACACACAACTGCAATGGATGACCCACCAAATACCCACCCTTTTTAACTCAAACAATACTATTTATTATTTTATCATTTAATATCTCCTTTTTTTTTACTAACAAAATTCAAGGCAGAAAATAAAATATTTTAAAACACTGCAGATTAAAACTATGCAAGTTTCAATGAATATAAAAATATTATTTTTATTTTAAAAGCAAACAATTTCTACAGTCAAAACATTAAAAATTTAAAATACTAAAATTAATTAACATACAACACCACTGCACCACAGAGCATTAACAATCAACTGTGTTTATTAGAATCTAATGTTCACCTTTTTTGGCTAAATTACCTTGCCAAAATTAGCGTGCACAATGGATTAGCGTAACTGTTGGCAACTGTCTTGACTTCTCTTCTGTAATCCCCAGAGTCAGGTGGTCCAGGGATGCAAGATGACAGCCTTCCCCCGCCCCCCGGGTGTAGTGTCTGGTGACAGCTTTGACACCCCCACCTACCTTTTCATGGATGATTTGCCTGCAGTTGGCCAAATTGCAGCCTCACTTAGGAGGTTGGATTTGAGGAAATTGTTTCCCTCCTTCTTTTCCTAGTTGGAAGCAGCACACTAAGTAGGTGGAACTGCTACAGCTGGCAGCAACTGCAACAAGGGGCAGGGAGATCCCTAGGGTGGCTGCCCGGAAGCACCAAATGGTGCAACTGGGCAGTGGGAACTCCTTGCTGCCTCCAAGGCAGCTGAGTGGGTCCCAACTGAACTCATTTGTCAAGTCATTGTTTCTAAAAACCCATTAGCATATACATGCTGACAGAGAGAGATAGAAAGGATGGGCCCTGGCTTCCTTAGGGAGCAATTTCCAAAGTCTGGGAGCAGCCACTGAGAAGATTATCTCCAGTTGCATGTCAGCCTGTTCAGTCTGTGATTGTGCCTGATTGTGCTTCAGGAGCTGTCTGAGGTACGAGAAGAACTTAACGAAAAGTGAGGATCATCCATTGCACTCCAGGTGTGCTGACCCCTATGGTTTCCCCAAATGCAGGAAACTCAACTGCATAATTTGTGGTAGTTGGACTAAATCAAACAGGATTACAAATGAATGGCCAACCAACATAGACAGGAGGGACCAGAGATTCAAGTGGGCAACCAAGTTTGGTTGTCTACTAAACATCTTCCCCTGCAAAGACCCTGTTGGAAGTTGGATGCTTGTTTTGTGGGACCTTATCGTGTGATGGTTCAATTGAATCCAGTGACTTTCAAACTACAGCTTCCCCATGGAATGCATATGCATCCTGTGTTTCATTGGTTGCTACTGCAACTGGCAAATGGGGTATAACCAGATGAAGGGCGGAGGCCACTGCCTCCTCCAGTTCTGAGAGATGGGGAGGAAGAGTATGAAGTTTAGGACATTCTGGACTCACAACATCATTGTTGGTTGCAGTATTTGGTGGACTGGACTTGTTATGGACCTGAGGCACGTTCCTAGATTGATGCTCATGATTTGCATACACCCAATTTGGTGGTCTGCTTTCATTGGGCTAACCCTTCTAAGCCTCAGCCCTTGCCTACATATATTCTACGATAAACTGCTTGCTGATTTTACCAAGCTGGTGTGGTGTTTAAGGTCAGAGGTGTTCCTACTCAGATATATGACATCTCCCTTATTCCCACCATGGAAACTTGGTGGGTGTAAAAAGTGACATTTTAAGATTTTCCTTTATGTGTACATATTTTTTAAAAAAAATCTTATAAGTAATTTCTATTTATTTCAGTAAAGACTTTGCATAGTGATTTACCAGTGCATATAAATTGTCACAACATAGACATTTGATCATTATGCAAGACTGATTTTATGACCCTTCTACTGCAAAGGATGAATATTTATCAGTGAACATTATTTTTTCCCTTAATGGGGTCATTTTCCATTTAGTGTAATATAGGGGGAAACAGATTAATCAATGCTGCTTTGTTCTACTTTTTGTTTTAAGCACTCTGAACACGACAATAATTATGTAGTTTTTAGCATTTCTTTCAAGTAACATAGAAAGACCTTCTTTCTAGCCTACCAAGAGCATTGCATTCCCTCTTCCTCCACCCCAGATTACGCCAACACAGCAACACAGGCCATCATAACATGGGGTCAAGGGAAATGCCATGCCATCCTACTTACTGAAATGTCACTTCCATAAGTAAAACAGAAACACTTAGCATAGAAATGCATGTAGAGTTTCTAGTAAGGTTCTAAGTAGGCTAGAATTTGGAGATGATCAGAAACAGGCATGATCAACCATGCTGTCATATAAAGAAGAAATTATTATTTTATTAGAACCGTAATGTTATTAGGATAGCATCATTTTTCAAATAGTTTGTTCAACTAGGACACAACATTTTTGATCTTAGGGTGCATCCAGACAGCCCCTTTAAAGCGGGAGTTCCCACACGTTAAAGTGGGCCATCCAGATGACATCCCACAGAAAAACGAATCCATTCATTACAAACCAGGAAAACCCTGGTTTGTCACGAATTAATATGCTAGTGGGTTTATAACCCACTATTTCTACTGTCTAGACTGCTCAGTTCTGGACTTTTGAGGGAGCAGTCCAGACAGTAGTCCCACATTCTTCCGGACTAAATTAACCCGGAAAATGGTGAGGACACCAACCCCCTCCCCAAAACCTTCCAATCCCCTTTTAAAAATAAAATAATTTACCCAGCCTCCATTAGCGTGGTGCTGGAGCTCTCCTGGCATGTAGGAATGACACACCAGGAGCAAAAAAAAATGCTTCTGCCCCCCTTCTCCTGGTGCATCATTCCTACATGCCAGGAGAGATCTGGCACCACGCTAATGGAGGTAAGTTCTTTTTTTTTTTAAAGGATGTGTGGTTGGGGAGCGGTTTAGTTAGTTTTCACTAGCTCTAATAGCCTCCAAGAATGTTGCCAGTTTGCCCCACAAAAAAGGAGCTTCAAAGCAAGGTCTAATGCAGGCATGGGCAAACTTTGGCACTCCCTCCAGGTGTTTTGGACTTCAACTCCTGCAATTCCTAATGGCCTCAAGCCTCTTCCTTTTCCCCCTCAGCTGCTTTGTGGGTCAAACGACCAGAGACATACCTGCATGCAGGTATAAGGACTCTGTCATAGCTGCAGACACGAAAGAAGTTGTCTGGAGAGACTGAGAGCTATAGTCTGAGTGAAAGGCCCGAAGGCCAGATTGGAGCATCTGAAGGGAATGGATGGAATCCTAACTCGCCATTGTGAGCACTCAATTCAAAAGGACCAGGCTGTGGCACAGCTAGTTAGTAGCCAGCTGCATTAAATCACTATTGACTGAGAGGTCATGGGTTCAAAGCCAGCCCAGGTTGGATTAAGCTCCCAGCCATTAATACTCTAGCTTGCTGTTGACCTATGCAGTTGCATCTGTCCAGTAGGAAATTTCGGTACCGCTTTATACGGGGAGGCTGATTTAACTAATGTATGATGCCATAAAACCTTCCAGCAACTTACAGAAGAACGAGGAAGTACTCCACCAAAAGGACTTGGTGTCACAAGTGGACAGTGAAGTGGCAGTTCCCCCCATAGCCAGAATCGAACATACCTTCATGAAGCCAGAAAAGCTAGAATATTAAATTGCCTTTGTGTCTGTCTATACATGTTGTATGTGTAAATGGCATTGAATGTTTGCCATGTATATGTGCATTGTAATCTGCCCTGAGTCCCCTGCGGGGTGAGAAGGGCAGAATGTAAATACTGCAAATAAATAAATAAAATAAGCTGAAGGGGATAAGTTGATGTAACGGCAGTGAGCAACACCCACAAAGACTTTGGGTTTGTTTTTGTTTATTTTAGTCTATTGATTTCTGCACTGATAACAGTGAAAAGACAGAAAGCAGACTGTCCAAAGAACAAACATTGCTTGATTTTCAAATTCAGTGACAAATATGTGATTGCAAAATAGTGAATCAAGTAAAGTAGTGCCTTCAACTCAGAATCCTATTTGATGGGTAAACTGTTAAAACACAGGATCCCATTATTAAAATGTAGGGGCAAAAGACCAAAATACTCCATAAATCCAAATCCGAAGGCAAGTAGCCCCTTTCCAACAGGGAGGACAGGGAAGGACACCACGAAAGCTGAATCTTCAAACTGCAAAAAAGCAACCCCTATTTATTGTGTGGCCATAACAATAACGACAAATGTGCATACAGGAGTGCAATCAAAGGATTTATCGCAAGCCCCAATTGGGCTGCAGGGCTTTTATCATTTTGGCAGTAAATTGAATACACATTCTCATTGGTTTCCAAAGACAAATCATTTCATTGCTCTAAGCTAGCTGTACAGATGCTTATTGGTTCTTTATGATTTTGACAGACATGATAGCACACGTGGGACCCTAACAATGGCACAACTATAGCACAAGTATAGTCTATTGTTCTCTGACCATAACTGTCCCAATGAACCAATCTGATGTGTTATTCTGTTGCGAACATAACTCCAGAGCAACTGGGAAACTTGGGAGTTCTAACTAGTCACTAACTAGCCAGTTTGTCCAGATGTACTATTATCCTTGAATAGTAACTTCCTCTCTGCAGCAACGTTTTCTTAAACCATCAGCATTTTCTGTAAACAAAGGTCCTCTGCAGAAACAGGCCAATAGGGCAGTAAATCAGGACATATGGGCACCGGGAACATCTCTGAAAATTCCCTTTTAAAACTATGTCTCCCTCAAGAAGACCTAACTCACTGATGAAGTCATGATACTGTAAAATTATTTTTCTTGTAACAGCCCAACAGTCATTGGGAGCAATGATATCTTAACACCTGTAGTCTGATTTGTATACTCTCCCCCTGTTTAATAGTTGTAGTACATTTTCAGTCATCAGTAAATCAGAAAACCAGTGCAATTGGGGCATTCCCGGAAATATGTTTTCAGCTTCCAAACAATATATGAACTACTCATCCTCCAGCAACCTAAGTATTCTTCATTCATTTCTCAAATAGCGTACTTAAGCTATGCAACATGATCTGTTGTGCAAACACAGGGACGCTTCCTAGTGAGTGCATACGGGGGACACACCTGTCCGATACTTTCAAGTGATAGGCAGTTTCCTATGATATCCCTGGATACTTCACATCAAATGTAAACCTTAATCTCCCTAAGGTTCCCCTTTCCAACAGGTTGCCTTTCCTTTAATGAAATGCAAATACCTGTCAACCAGCAAAGCTTCCCGCTCCTTGTGCTTATGAATTGTTCTTTCTTTTCTCTTGCACAAAGGCTTCCCCCCTCTACTCCTTTTACTGAACCTTTAGAATTAGAGTAGCGGATGGGGTGAGCTGCATAAGGCTTTCATTGTTTCCACGTTTGGAGCAATACAATACCCCTTCTTTAGATAAAAGTTTTGCCTTTCGCCTCATCAAAGCTACATTTATCTTACCCCTTGTCACTTTTCCCCTTTTTCCCTTTGCAATCAACATGTACTATGTGTGGACAAGTGCAAATGCTTGTTTATTTGTGCATAGCATTGCTATTGTTTCAATAAACCTGTAATAAGAGAGATTTTGCACTAACCGTGATTTATTTTTTTTAAAACCCAGTGCATTGTGGCTACAAAATTTTAATCCTTGAAGATCTCAATAAAGTCAAAAAGGATAGCACAGATGGTAAGCAGGAAAAATATTATTGCGTAGAATCAGCATGGGCATCCCTTGAACAAGAGCAGTCTCTCTTTACATTGGAACCTTTTCATCCAGAGCAATGTTTCTCAACCTGGGGGCCAGAACCTCCCCGGGGGGGGGGGATGTCATGAGGAGGTGTCAGAGGCGTGGCCAAAGACCATCAGAAAACAGTACTTTCTGTTGGTCATGGGAGTTCTGTGTGGGAAGTTGGCCCAATTCTATTGGTGGGGAAATCAGAATGCTCTTTGATTGTAGGTGAACTATAAATCCCAGCAATTACAACTCCCAAATGTCAAGGTCTATTTCCCCCCAAACTCCACCAGTGTTCACATTTGGGCATATTGAGTATTTGTGCCAAGTTTGGTCCAGATCCATCATTGCTTGAGTCCACAATCCTGTTTGGATATAGGCGAATTACCACTCCAAAACTCAAGGTCAATGCTAACCAAACCCTTCCAGTATTTTCTCTTGGACATGGGAGTTGTGTGTGCCAAGATTGGTTCAATTCCATTAGTGATGGAGTTCAGAATGCTCTTTGATTGTAGGTTAACTATAAATCCCAGCAACTACAACTCCCAAATGTCAATGTTAATCCTTCCCCCCCCCCCCCACTCCACCAGTATTCAAATTTGGGCATATCAGGTATTTGTGCCAAATTTGTTCCAGTGAATGAAAACACATCCTGCATATCAGATAGCTACATGATGATTCATAACAGTGCTGAAGAAGCAACGAAAATAATGTTATGGTTGGGGGTCACCACAGCATGAGGAACTGTATTAAGGGGTCATGGCATTAGGAAGGTTGAGAACCACTAATCCAGAACTTCTTCACTGGTTGAAAGGGAAAGGAGATCCTCTTCACCATTCCTTGCCTGTGTCTCCTGAAGTTGTGTCCCCAAAGATTTCAGGATCCTCTTTCACCTTTCTTCCACTTTGAGCATTTTTGGATTGAATTGTGCAAATCCAATAAAGTTGGAAGCATTTTTAATGGTTAAATGACATGTATTTTGCAGTGCTCATTCAAAGCTAAGTGAAGGAAACTGGGTCTTAGTCATGTTAAGCTAGAGACTTTTGTCATACATTTATGTGACACCAAAAAAACAGGTTAATACATATTAGAAATCAGTTTGATGTAATTGTGAAAGGGGGCATCCTTAGGATGACAGACTGTAACTTAGAGCAAGAAATATTCACTTTCGTTACAGTATTTCATCATCTGCAGGACAGTGCTTTATTTTTTCCCATAGGAATGAATGTAAACCATTCATATACACATCCTGAATTTGGTACCTCTTGAGCTATGATGAGAGTGACAAAATATGCCTTGCTTAGACAAGCACTAACACATGGAGATAATACTTGTGAATTTATCAAAACAGGAAGTATTCCAAATCATACTCAGGGCAAGATGGATTTTTACATTCTTGCTAATTTTCCAAGAAGTTTATAGGAGAATAACATTGACCACAGTTTGGTTTTCTTTGGGAACTGAGCACTGGAGGCATTTCAAATGTTTTATAATAATTCAGCTTATTTACAAATACAGGTGGAGCCCAGTGACTGAAGTAGATGTCTTCCTGGGCATTGCTTCCTCAACAGAAATTTTGATTCCCTCAAACTGTACAGGAAGATGGATAGAGCAAGAAGCATGGCATTTTTTCATTGACACATTACAAAATTGTCCAATTCTTCCATATTTTAGGAGACAAAGCAGATAATAATAATAATAATAATAATAATAATAATAATAATAATAATACACACTTTATCTCCCCGAATATAAGGCAAACATTCAATGCCTTTTACACAGTGTACAACGACATACAACACATTGACAAAGGTAAAGGCCTTCCCCTTTTCATTTCTGGCGTCTGGAGGTGATGCTCATCTCCGGCTACGGGGAGGTGCTGTTGTTCCCTTTGTCCGTGCCGAGGAGCCTGTTGTCCGTAGACATCCCCAATTGTGTTTTGCTGGCATGTCTGCATGGGGTGCCCTTTTGCCTTCCCACCGAGGTGGTACCTATTGATCTACTCACATTGCATGGTTTTGAGCTGCTAGGTTGACAGAAGCTAGGCTAACAGTCGGGAGCTCACCCTGATTCACGGCTTCAAACTGCTAACCCTCCAGTCAGCAGATTTCCTGCAGCTAGCAGTTTAAACCCCTGTGCTAACACAGCCCCTATATATTCATTGCAGGTGCATATTTAAAAGAAAACGTATTTTACATTAAAAGCAGCAACATTTCATATTTACATACCCTTTCCTCATTAATTAATTGAATACAGAAAAGTTGCTATGACTGGGACATAGTAAATCATTAAACATTCAAAATGAAAGGCTATCAAATTAGTTCTTCTTAGAAACTGTATTAAAATAATATGTGTGACCTAGATCCCTTTTTTATTCATGTATGGCAGTGGCAAAAACAGTAAGTATTGTCTCAGTCATTTATCTCTCTGATTTACCTGCATAAAAAACCATGTGCAGACTGTTTTTTTTTTCTCAGACATTTATTTATTTATTTTGTTTATGAGGATTTGATTTGATTTTTTAAAAAATCACTGCTGGTTATACCTTTCTTCGGTGAATTCATTGAGAGCAACATAAAGCCATCACTAAGGAATGTATGATGACAAGACTTCTCGTATCGTACCTCCTCTTTTGGAACAACATAGTTGCTTCTTTTGTAATCTCACTTTCTAACAGATTTTCCCTTGGGAACTCAAAATATCCAACTCACAAGTGAATCCAACAAAGGTTAAACTCATGTAAATAAGTTATTTCATGTAAAAGTTCAGTGCAAGAGGTATGTCCATCTAACTCAGTGGTTCCCAACCTTTTTATTGACCAGGGACCACTCTCCAACACTAGTACCAAAAGGGTTAGTAATCCGTTTTTGGTCAATTTTAGATTCAGTTTGGTTATTTGGGGTACTGATTCAGGAAATTGCATTGGATAGACCACAACAGCTCTAGTTTCTGATACAGAACATATGCTACCCAGTAGCTCGCCCACAGAAAACCGTATTTAATAAGCCTTGGCACTATAAGTGGGTTTTGCGAGACCAGTCACTCTCATTGCAATGGTGTAGTAATGGTGGGAAAGGACACCCATAGCACAGGCCCTCGCCTCTCCCAGCCTCCCCTCACTTATCTCAGTAATGATGGTCAACTAGAAATCCACGACACCCCAGAACAATAGATTGGACGATGGTTGCGGTGGTTATGTGGTTGCTGGTAATGGAGATCACAGGGCCCCCGAGATGCATCCCCCATGGCATTCCGCTGCTCCCTGCTCCGCCGGCCGGAAATGAGGTCAAAGATCCCCTAACGGCCTAACCGGAAGTCCCAGAACAAGATGCCCTGAGACGGAGATCTGTTGTTTTGGCCTACAGACCTCTGGCACAGAGTGTCTACACTACACTACACTACAGCAAATGTTTCATCATTGGCTACTGCACCTGGCCATGCAGGAACTGAGGATGAAACGTCCTTCTTGGCATGTGGCCCCATACTTCTCTGTATGCGGCCGCATGCAGCTGTGTGTCATCGAAAATGTCTATGTGTGTCAATGCTGACACTCGTGTCATAGGTTCACCATCACGGTCTTAGGTAACATAGTATTTGTAGGATGAGAATAACACTGTCTCACTTATCTTGTTCAGTAAACACGTTTCATGTTCATGCCAGTGTCTATATTGGATCAAAATACGTATTGCATGAAAAAATATATGTATAGGAGTGGGCCGATGTAAATGTAGTCACAAACAAGTGTCAGATAATAATAAATTGCCTATAGCACAATTCTAAACATTTTTAATCTTTTACATTTTTATTTTTTGGAAGAGTCCTGGGCAATGTTAGTTAAAGGATGGACTCCTCAATATAAACACATTTATGCTATGTCAAGCGCTCAGTGATGCACCCACACTCACCTGTGAAGAGTGACAGGACAATTTATTTGCAGCATCTGTCAGTATATATATTTCAGATTAAATTATTCTGAGAGAAACGGGGTTTTTATAGTGTATGTCATGGTCACATTCATTGAAATTACACAAACAAACAATATCTGGGGCTTTTCCCCTCTGCAGAATAACACTTGACTTACCTTGAATCATATCAAAATCCGTAATTTTGGCACCAAAGCTTACTGTAAGCTTATACATGGGGTCAACTTATGCATGCATATATGGTACTCTAGAAAGAAAAAGGCAACTTCTTGTTGCACTTCAGCTTCCAACAACCCTAGCCAGCATGGGCAATAGTGAAGGATGAAGTCGAAGCTCAACAGTATTGGAGGACTACAGTTTTCTATGCTGCACTCTAAAATTTCTAAATGTATGCATACAGATCTGTATGAGAGTCACATTGGAACACAAATCAGTACTTTAGCACATGTGATTTTTTGGGGGGTGGGGGGAAGCTAAAAAGAAAAAATAAATGAATATCCAAAGAGTTTACTGTCTCTTAGATGGCCAGGTCTGTTGTTTTTTTTACAGCTTCACTTAGCTGTATTTTGTTCAAACTAACATATCCTCTATCCTTCCTCAGGCCTGTTTACTCAGCTGGATATCCAGAGGGTCCAATTTTCCTTCCAATTGCCCTTGCACGCTAACATAATTGCTGCTCATATGGGTAATTGGTCAGCCTACAGCAGTGTTAGCAAGCATTTGCTCATCTGTACTACCTGGCAGCTTCTCAAAATGAATTTTCAGTCTCCAGATACTGTTCAATGGATGAAAAGAGGGGCAAGTTCACAAAGAATACTTGCAGAAACTATATTATAGCCAGTCAGACAAGAATAGGGAACATATTCAGAGTGAAAGTTAGGGTTTAAGCTTTTGACATTCAGAGCTAAATAGATACATTCGTAATAGTTGGATTTCCATGTGCAAAACTTCTTAATTAACTAATTAATATTCTGCCTTTCTCCCAAAATGGATCTCAAATTACTGATGTGTATTACACACTTCGTGTGACAGTTGCATTTGTTATAGGAAGCAGAGTCATCATGTGTAACATGGCATATAATATGTATATTCTATATGGAATCTAAAATCATACACTTGATGAATCGCACCCCAAATCTCTCACTCTAGCATTTGGGAAACAAAAGTAATGAACAACATTAACTTTCCAAAGAGCACCATTGCACCCAGATCACAAGGGGAATCACAAAGAAAAATTAGAATGAGACCTATCATGATCATGATTATTTTTATTGTAAAATGGAAGCATTTGTTAGATGCAACTCCAACTATATTTGGATGGATATGTGTGTGTGTGTGTGTGTGCATGCGTGCGCGCAGTGGGTTAAACCGCTGAGCTGCTGAACTTGATGATTGAAAGTTTGGCGGTTCGAAACCGGGGAGAAGGGTGAGCTCCTGCTGTTAGGCCCAGCTTCTGCCAACCTAGAAGTTCAAAAACATGCAAATGTGAGTAGATCGATAGGTACCGCTTCTGTGGGAAAATAATGGCGCTCCATGCAGTCATGCTGGCCACATGACCTTGGAGGCATCTATGGACAACACCTGGTCTTCAGCTTAAAAATGGAGATGAACACCACTCCCAGAGTTGGACGCGACTAGCCTTAATGTCTGGAGAAACCTTTACATACATACATACATACATACATACATACATACATATATATGAGAGATAAAATACAGTAAACTCTCCAAATTTGCTTGTTTCACATTTGCAGTTTTATGTATGATCTTGCACCCAAAGACAACTATTCTCAAGAGATTGGGGAGGGGGGTTGAAGGTGGGCACTGCATGGCAGGTGATGATTCACTCCTTCCCCCAATTTCCTCCTGAGGTCAGGTTGCCATATGAATGTATCATTCCTGGCTCTCCAGGATGGTGCTGCCATGTCAACATCACACAGCAGCCCCATCCTCAGGAGATGAGTGGGGAGCTGTTTGGGAGCTTGACGTATTGCATATGTCTGTTTCATCTGATACTTCCCTTGCTTGCCCAGGCTAAAACAGACACACGGGGCACACAGGAAAAGGAGGAGGAGGAGCAGCCCCATATGTGCCCGCAATGTAACTTACCTGCAGTCCCTGGCTCCGTTTCCTCTTCATGTGTGCCAAATGTGTCTGTTTCAGCTAGACAACAGAAGTGAGGTATCAGGGGTAAAAGAAACACGAGGCATATAAGAAAAGGAGTGGGGATCTGCAGAGTAAGTTGATGTTGTGGGTATATACATGGTTTCCTCTGTATCCTGTGTATCATATGTGGTCATTTTCACATGTTCTATCCCTCCTTTGTCTGGTCAAAGGGTTGGGATGAAAGAAAAGTAGCTGGGTCCATAGAGTAAATGATGTGGGCACAGTACGTGGGGCCTGCTCCTCCTCCTCTTCCCCCAGGGACCACAGTAGGTACCCCCCCCCCAACATCTCCAGAGATATTCCGTTATTTCAATTTTGTGTGTATGTGTCACTAACCACCACAAAAGTGGAGAGGCAATTGCAATATTTACTATTTACAATTAGAGTTTAACCATTTTGAACCGAGATTCCTAAATCAGAACAATCGCAATACTCCAAAATTAGTGAAATACTACTTTTTAAATATGCAGTATATACTTAAAGAAAAAGGTAGACATATAACAGTTTATATTCATGTATATTTATTTAAAAATAAAATTTCAAAAATACAGTACATAATACTTTTGATAAAAATAAACAAATTCACTAAAAAGAAATTATTTTTAAAGAAAAAAAATCAGAAACATCACATGAAAAACACCCAACAAAAATACAAAAACACTGTTTATAAGGTAGACACATTATATTACTTTGGGATATTAATATACAATAATAGAAGAGTAATTGTTCCCTAATTTGGTGTAATCTATACATTCACCACTTCCATTATATCTCCCATCATTTCCCTATAACTTTTAACAGATAAACAGAAGCACTAGACATCTTCATAATGCCAATGTAAACAATTTTGGAGTGTTATCTGGAAGCAGTCTAGGTAGAGCACATGAAAAAGAAAACAAAGATAACCCTCCAATTACACAGGCTTTAAAATGCGGAATTTTGTATGTTCCACTCAGGAATATACTTTATGATGGCATTTAGGCTGAATGTTACCCAAATGAGATATCCTACATTGGGTTGCTGTGAGTTTTCCAGGCTGTATGGCTATGTTCCAGAAAAATCTGTGAGCCTGTGGTGTTTGGAAAGTCCTTTTAGCTGCAAGAAATTGTGGGATAGCATCTGTGTCCCTGCAGCATAGATGGAAATTTAGGGAGCACAGCAGATGTGCTTTCCTGGTCCTTAGTCTTTCCAATCTCTGTGTATCTTGGAATAGTTTCTCCTCGTAGAAATGTTCAATGTGTTGTTGAAAACTTTCATGGCCGGAATCACTGGGTTGCTGTGAGTTTTTCGGGCTGTATGGCCATGTTCCAGAAGCATTCTCTCCTGACGTTTTGCCCACATCTATGGCAGGCATCCTCAGAGGTTGTGAGGTCTGTTGAAATTAGGCAAGTGAGGTTTATATATCTGTGGAATGTCCAGGGTGGGAGAAAGAACTCTTGTTGTAGTTTTTTTGGACTCTGTGGCCATGTTCGAAAAGCATTCTCTCCTGACATATCACCTTCATCTACAGAAGGCACCCTCAGAGGTTGTGAGGTCTGTTGGAAACTAGGAAAACTGGGTTTATATATCTGTGGAAAGTCCAGGGTGGAAGAAAGAGCTCTTGTCTGTTGGAGCTAGGTTTGAATGTTTCAACTGGCCACCTTGATTAGCATTTGATGGCCTGACAGTTTTTAGGTGTGGTTTGTTCCTACCTGGGGGGATCCTTTGTTGAGAGGTGATTAGCTGATATGATCTAATCTAATTTGACATCTTAATTATTTCCTAACATTTCTGTTATGATTACTGAGAAGACCTTTGCACATTTATCAGGAGGTGAATTCCTCTGAGGCCAATGTGATCTAATAGAATCAATTAATAACTTGTTTTTGAGTAAAAAAATAATAGCGTTCACGTGGCATTTAAGGCAATGAGTAAACTGATTGATTTCATTCAAACAGGACTTCATGTCCAATGTTTGGTTTAGTTCTATCAGTACTTTCTTCTTTCGAGAAACGTATTATTTCTAGAATGATTTACGGCATCGCAGGATGACATACAACTAGTTTATTTCCCCAAATCCCGTTCCCAACTCCGAATCTGCTCCAGCCACCTCTTCAAAGTAGGTTTAGGGAGTTATGAAGAGGACATTAATATTCTAGTGCATAAGCACTGGTCAATTCACATATCATTCAAGATCACTCTTCACTATTTGAATCCTGGACTTCAACAAAGAATAATCTAGATGTATATAATTTCAAAGCTATTATGGTATATATGCAGGAGTGGGCAAGCTCTTTGTACGACATGCCATGGATTGTCCCAGCCCTGAACAACCAAACTGACTAGAAATTCACTTCCAGTTTTGTAACCCCTTCACATTTTTACGTTCTGCAAGATAATAACTGATGTTTCAGTTGTGGTGTGTCACTTCTGTCCTCTACAATTTTTATCAGTAGGGGGAACAGCAAGTGAGAGTCCATAAGTTGCAAAAATACCTTGGAGTGTCTCATTCAGCCCACTAGATCCCCACCTCTGATGTAATGTTTCAACATTACTAGCATATTGGCTCTGGATTTGCCACACTTCATTCTTGAGTAAAGGGTTTATCACACAAGGCCCCGGACTTATCACATGATCCCACTTCTTTCCTGTTGCTCTGTCAGTGGGGAACAGCCTGGAAAGAGTTACTTTTACAAATGCAACTAATCCATTAATGGCATCTTTTCATTAAAAAAAAATCTTCCAAAGGGAGAGCAGTGAGGAAGAAGCAACGTCATAAGTCTACAACAAAGATACTGTTGTCCTGCTGTAATTGCAATTTGCCTGCCTTGTGTGATAAACTCCAAAAAGTGAAAGTTTCTTAATAATTTTCACTTCTAATTATTCTGTTTAATCAATTTAGCAAATCAATATAAATCAGTAGAAACAAAAATATTAATTATTTCCATCAAATACTTTCTATTTTCTGGACCTAGACATGACATGTTTCCCATATCGAAGTGCTTTCACAAGTAGTTTCTATGAAACAAAAATCTGTTCATACCCAGAATCTACATTAATATTGCTAATGCAAAACAGCTTATCTGATTTACCATATCAACAATTCTATTGTTGCAGTAGCTTTCTAAGGCATATTTATAAACACTTTCAAAAAACCAACATATTTCTGGGTTATATACCACACACTTGCTTTGTTTCATCACATATTAAAAAATTCAACAATATAGTATTATGACATGCACATTGTAATCTACCTTTGTCTGCTTGCAAATAAGACATTGTATTTTACATGTTGAATTCCTTTTTAAAAATAGAAAGCTAAGGCAGGAGATTTATACATGCTGACACACAAAAAACCACTCCAAATTTACAAAGGCTCAAAACAAAGTGCCCTCCAATAGGGTCCTCTTTTAAATCAGTAGGTTCTCTTGGGCATATTTGGCTATGGCAAGTTTTCAAAGTAATAATAAAGAACCAGAGGAGTGTGACCAAAATGGTTAAAAGTCTGGAAGTCATGGAAGATTGGCTTAGGGAGCTGGATATGTTTTGTCTGGAGAAGAGAAAGATAAACAGTAATATGATAGTTATCTTGAAATATTTGAAAGGATGTCATAATGGAGATGGAGCCAACTTGCCTTCTGCTGCTCCAGAGCTAAGACATGAAGCAATGGATTGTGATTGATGGTAAGAACTTCTCTCAAGAGCATGATTGTGTGTTCCTGTACAATTTTTTGATAATCCATCACTCAAATTTGCACTGGAACGACTGTATCTTTGAAATCCATTGGTCCACACTCACTTGCTGTAGTAGAAGTCTGACTATCTGAACAGCCCAGCTCAAACAGCAAAAGGTTCAACACAGGGATCCTTGAACAAATATGAGGAAGACAGGTCAAATCCTAAAATTGAATCCTAGCCTATGGAGGCTAAGCAAAGCCACACAAGCTGCCTTTTAAAGGCAAGATATGTTTGTAGAAATTGAGCATAGGAAATCTGGCTCATCTGGAATGGCAGTGGCACAGGAAGTACAACAACCTTGCACCCTCAAATCTTTGGCTGGGGTCAAGAGTTTTAAAACCATGCTCTGAAATCCAACAAGATGTATGAAGTATATAACTGAGAATTGATTTAGCAGAAATCCAGTATAATAAAGGCTATATGTCCACATTGCTAAAAATAAGTAACTGATTCTTTGGCAAAAGTCAAGTTGTAAATGTCTGTTATGTGGTGGGAATGCATATAGAAACATTGGGTGAAACATGCTCTTCCAAAACTTTAAGACTAGGATGCTCTTTCTAGTTGTAAATATATTTAAATGCACTTATCATCTGTAAAAATATCAACACAAAAGGTAAAGCTACCCAGAAACATTTCTGCATGGGTACAAGGTTGTTGTACTAACTGTGCCACCATCTTGCAAATTTAGTTATATCCATTTCTTAATTTTGCATTTATACATTTGATTACGGTACAGGCATTTATTATTTATTTACAGTATTTTGCAGTATTTATTTACAGCATTCCCCATTGAAATCCATAATAATAATAATTATTATTATTATTATTATTATTATTATTATTATTATTATTATGCAAGCCCTATGATGAACGGCTGAGGGAGCTGGGTATGTTTAGCTTGGAGAAAAGAAGGCTGAGAGGGACAGGACAGTCATGTTTGAATATTTGCCCCCACATTGAGGAGGGGACAAGCTTGTTTTCTGCTTCTCTGGAAACTAGGACACAGAGGAATGGATTCAAATTGCAGGAAAAGAGATTGCACCTGAACATTAGGAAACAAATTCCTGGTGGTAAGAGCTGTTTGGCTGTGGAACATGCTGCTCCACATATTCCACTTACCCTTCTGTGGAAATTTTTAAGCAGATACTAGATGGCCATCTGCCAGGGATGCTTTGATTGTGCTTTCCTGCATGGCAGCAGGGAGCTGAACTGGATGGCCCTTGTAATCTTTTTCAACTCTATGATTCTATGGTGAGGTACATTATTCCCATTCCTGGCATAAAATACATAGAAAACAGTTGCTGTTCACAGAGAGTGCTCTTAAACACACCTAAGGAGTAGAAGAATTAAATCACAAGACATACCATTATAAAGCCACCAACAGAAGTAATTACCTTAAAAGTATTATGATGAGCATAAAAATTGAAATGCCTTTTCCTAATTAATTAAATAATCCTGCTTCCCACATATATTAATTATTTAGATGCCATGTACCAGATATTACAAAACATAATATAATTTACAGTAGATAATTTAAACTACCTCAATTCAGACATCTGAAAATTAAAAGATTATAAATAAATAGCACAGATGCAAAATAGGGTAGAAAAATTAAGCAGCTGTCCGAGCCATATTAAAACATATTTAGTTCCATCTAATCTCTCCATTTATTATCCTGCCTTTCAGATCCACCAGCAAAAGCATTTCCTAGGATTTACAAGTGGGGTTTGAGGGTTTATGAAGAGACTCTCCAGTATGAACAGGAGGTAATGTCACTGAATCTTTAAACTGACAATCTGGGTGAATTCTAATATGGAATGAACACTTTATGATACAAGTACAGGTATTTCAAAACCTAGAATTTTACTGAATGCTTATCACTTTGATTGAGTGTATTCAAAAGTTGTTAGGAGCAGACAATAATTGATTGATACTTTTCCTTTGATGATAAGATATCCAGAAATGATAACAAGCCATTATCTGAGAAGTCCAATAGGGTAAACCAGGGGTCTTCAAACTAAGGCCCGGGGGCCGGATATGGCCCTCCAAGGTCATTTACCCGGCTCTCGCTCAGGGTCATCCTAAGTCTTAAACAACTTGAAAGCACACAACAACAACAACAAATATATCTCATCAACCAAAATCAGGCCCCACACTTCCTATTGAAATACTAATAAGTTTATATTTATTAAAATTGTTCTTCATTTTAATTATTGTATTGTTTTTAAATGTTCTTTTGCACTACAAATATGATATGTGCAGTGTGCACAGGGATTCAAATTATTATTTTTTTCAAATTATAATCCGGCTCTCCAACAGTTTGAGGGACTGTGATCTGGCCCTCTGTTTAAAAAGTTTGAGCGCCCCTGGGTTAAACCCTTGTGCTTGCAGGACTGAAGATGGACAAGTTGGAGATTCGAATCCAGGGGGAACATGGATGAGCTCCCTCTGTCAGCACCAGCTCCCTATGTGGAGACATGAGAGAAGCATCCCCCAAGGATGGTAAAACATCAGAACATCCGGGTGTTCCCTGGGCAACATCCTTGCAGACAGGCAATTCTCTCATATCAGAAGTGACTTGCAGTTTCTCAAGTCACTCCTTACATAAAAAAAATTCTGGGAATTAACACAATTGTGGTTTATCAGATTTGTATCCACATATGTAGGTTTTCAAACATCCAGGTTTAGGAGATATCACTGGCACAAATGTCTATCTTTCTTATACTTGTTACTTTTTCAAACAGGAGTATTACTAGTCACGCCAGATAAAGCATATCTGAATGGAGGAACAAGTTCCCTTTTTTCTACATACAAAGGAACTCATTTTTATTCCCAGTTCCAGAAGTCTGCTACGCTGCTCACATACCATCTACTGAACCACTTTTTTCGACTAAAGTATCAATATTCATGTCTATCAAAAGACGGGTGCAAAAATACCGTTTTCTTTTCTGAAATTAGAAGGCATTTTTCTTTGAAGGCAGATTGCCAGTGTCATTATACAAATCAACCAAGAGAGGGCACTTTGACAACAAGAGAAAAGTGGATCTTTCAAGCTCATGGAACATTTGCAAACTTTTAGAAACACAGAGCTCATTTTGGTGATACATCCAGTATTATCATAGTTTTATACAATGGACCCCCCCCCCCTTCCAAACCATGTTTTAATACCATTTGGTAATCAATAGGATGCAATAGGTGATGAAAGAGAAAAGGGTAACAATGTGGTATTGATATGTATTTAGTTTCAAGTACAGTTTCTGATTCTTCAATTTGAATTTCAAAATAAATATTAGCAGGGAATATTATCCCATAGACCAGCTATTTGGAATGATTTTAAAATGTGTTAAAATAAATTAATGGATCTAAATCATAAGCAATGCTAGGGGAAAGTAATCAAGAGCCAAGGTCTTTCAATCAAATACTATGATTGGCTCCAAAACTCCAATAGCTTTCTGGAAGACTAAAACACTCGCTTCTTTTTTAAAATCAAACTGCATGTAATACTATTGTTTATTTAATGTTTCCCCAAAATCCAATTCTATCAATGAGGTAATAAGAACTTTTCAAAATAAAAATACTCTTTCTATCTCAGTAAGTGTAGGAATAAATGTAAAACATGAAATAACTCCTGTATCATAATAAGCATATTAATATACAATCAGAATGGTAAACAATTTTTAAGGATAATAAGTAATCGGTCTAAGCAGAGCACTGACCTAATTTGCAGTGCAACTGTGTGATGTTAATTCCAGGTTACTATTTCCTAACAGTAACAATTCAAAGGTTTTATAAGCACATTAACTATATCTGTCAAATATAGTTAAGGATGCAGTAACTGGTTCTTTTTGGTACAGCAGCATGGAAGGATGAACTAGTTGACATCTGATGTCTGTCATGGGTCTCACTGTATGCCACTGTATCCCATATTTACATCACAGCAACACACAGACTTTAGGTGGCTAGGATACAAATGATGACATCTTTTATAACCAAAACCAAATAATATAGTTTGATTGTGGAAGCATCAAGTTGAAAATGCCCTTAAAGTAAGCCCTAACACACACAATGCGTTCAGAATTATTGTATACACTCATGTATAAGTCAACATTATGTAAAAGTTGAGGGTAAATGTTGAGGTCAAAATTATGGATTTTGATATTTCTCCTGAATAAATCAAGGGTCATCTGTGGGAGAGGGCAAACAATAGTGTCATCTCAGGGGGACAGCTGCTCCTCACTTTTTTTCTGCCTAGGCATTCAAAGGAGAAACTACACTGTTCAGCTGGTATTGCACTCCCTGACATCCATTGGGAAGTAGCAGCCAATAATGAAAGGACCAAGACATTGACATCTCCAGCCCATCCTCTGTTCAGATATCAGCCAGCATGCCAACTCCTTAAATCAAGAAACAGCTTCCTAAGATCGACAGAGATACTCGCAGGAACACCTAAGCAAGCAAGAATCCAAAAGTGGCAGGTTAAAACCCAGAACCTCAATCAGTGGCTGAGGCCGGATGAGAAACCCTGCAGATCTTGTGGCCAGGGTGCCTTTTATGCTGTGGAGAGGGGAGTGGGCGGGGTTACCGCCAAAATTTTGGATTTAAACTTTGGACGTTTTCTGTTGGAGCCTGCACAGGCACGGATACTCCACATGTGTGCATTCACAGAGTCCACGAAGAAAAAGACTGGGCTACAAAGTGGAGTCCACAACATGCGAGTGGAGAGCAAACCACAGACCACCTACTACAATGCAACCTGAGCCCTGCCACATGCACAATGGACAATGGAGGACCTTCTCATAGCGACACCAGAGGCACTCCAAGTGGGCAGCTTCTGGTCAAAGGAAATTTAGCATAATGTCAAGTTTTTAACTTTGTTTTTTAAATACATTTTAACTGTACCCCCAGTTTGCTTCTGACATGATAAATATAAAATATATATTCAGAAAGGCCTTTTCAGCATTCTATTCAGAAAAGGATCTGGTTCCTTTTTTGATAAAAGTTGATGCATAGTATTACCCAAAAAAGGAACAACCCCGTTCTCTGAGCAAGTGGTGAATGGCAAGAGCTTAGTTCATCCCAGAAGAACCCTCCACTCTCTTTGACATTCTTTGAGGGAAAATGTAAAAGGCCACTTCTTTTGCCATTTCCCACCAAGGCAAAAGGAGTAGAGGGTATTGGTGCTTCTTTTAGGTTTTCCTAAGCTAAAGTTAGCTTTTGCCTTCCACCTCTACTTAGCAAAGGGGTGGTTCTCTTTTTGATAAGAGTTAAGGGATAGGACTTACACTGAACAGTTTTTTTTTGGGGGGGGGGGGGCGGGTGTTAATTTTTTTGACAAAATTTTCTAGACTTACACATGAGTATAAACAGTAACTAGCTTTGGTTCACTAATCAATATCCACCCATGCCTACTGGGCTCATGGCCCAAGGACATGTTTTCCATGTGTATGGACACAAAACCTCAATAGGCCCAAAGGATGGAATGCAAAGGTAGAGGCTGAACTTCCTCAACAGCTAAACAATATATAAAGGGGAGATTATGGAAGACTTCCCCACTCTTGTGGTCTTGATGTTGAGGACGGCAACTCACCCTCAGTCATGCCTTATATGGTTAAATATGATGGTTACATATGGCAAAACTGTAGACCAACCTCTAGAGAACAGCAGTTTCAGAAAGGCTGGGCTATGTCAAGGCCTGAGCAGACAAAAGGCACAGCACAGCAATGCAAATAGCTACTTCAGTGCCAACAATACAATTAAGAGTACACCACAGTGTCCATGCACCAAAATCTTTTTAGTACCCTGTGATTGTGTGAACTACTTACAAAACTAGGCCATAGATCACATCATGCTTTGAAAGCAAACTTCACTTTGAAAGTTAACTTGCCAACATTTGGTAAATATCATACTACCCATTGCAGATCAGCTTAAATCCTGCCATATTGGCATAGATGCTTCATTTCACTTTTTATAACGTAATAATACAAATTAAATTAGAACTTTATGCACAGTAACCAATATTTCTCTTTACCACCCATATTTAAATAGCATTTTAAAAATATCTCCCCTATATATTAACCAATCTATGAACACTTCAAATTTAAATTCTAAATATTTCTAGTGGTGACTATACAAAACAGGAAGTATAATTATAGCAACAACAGCATATTTTATATGTTTATACCTGATATATTATAGCAACTAGTAAAACCAACAGGCATGATGCTGCAAAAATTAAGCATTTAGCAATCCTATACATCTATATTCAGAAGCGAAGTACCTCTGAACTCAATTAGGCATGTTCCTAAATTAGCATGTGCCAGCTTAAATCCACGAAAGCTTGCACTGTAATACATTTCATCATGTTTAAGGTGCCATCAGATTATTTCCATAACAGACTAACATGGTTCCCATTTCAGAAATGTTTGAAGAGATGTCCAAGTATATCAGTAAAATGAAGTGCTTAACTTTGGCTGGATCATTGCCTAAGTTTGCCCCAGTATGTGTTTCTAATACACATTTACCACCTAGTACTAATTATTGCATTTGCAAGGAGAAAGAAGGAACTTTTGATAATACAATTTCTTCTTTTACAGTAACAGCAGGGTTTTCATTTTTGTTTTAATTACAAAGACAGTAAGAACACAATTTTATAACTGGATGCATTAGATACAAAACCGTTGTTTTAAAAAAAACCCATTAAAATCCCACTTTTGCCTTTAGATGAGCAGCTCAATCATTACCATGCATCATAAATGACAAAAAGAAGGCAATGGGGATTTACACCAAATTAGCAAGAAAAGGGGGCTCTCCACATAATCCAGTGAGTACTGTTGATTTAAAAATAAATAAAAAAATTCAAGCCAGGCAGGACACTTTTCAAGCCCATTGATCTGAGCAAATGACAGTTTCTATCAAAACATATCATCGTATTATCCAGTATCAAGACAAAAAAACTGTAATGTTTGTACATCAATCACTGTGTTTGTTATTAACCTCACATATCAAAGTAATTCCTCTAGAAAGCTAATGTGAAAGTAAGTACACTTTAAAAGTAAACAGAGAAATGTGCATTAATCCCAAAACAGAATCAAGATCATTATTATTAAAATAAAGCCTGGGGCACATTGTGATGTTTAAGATTGGTGGGTAGATTTTAATTGACTTGAGGACTGTCATAGTTCTATTATCACAAAACCTGCAACGCACTTCCAGCATGGAGGACCCATCTGTGCCCACCATCCATCTGTTTAGACGTGATTGGCAAAGTGGTAGGGAACTCGCAGTGGTCGCCTTTGCCTGAAAGGAATAAACCACAGGATCTTCCAGCGAGTGCCAAAAACTTCTGAGAAGGTCTGCTGCCACGGCTTTCGGGGTCTCGATCTACAGACGACAGCATTATTAGTGAAAGACAGCACTCCCATGGTGCACTTCAGTCAACTAGAACAATACAGATTGGCTGGGGATCCATTACTTGACTCTGATGAATTGCGTCCCAGCCACCACAAGCATAGCTTTCCTTTCACCATGGCTTGCAGCTGAGACTGAACCGCAAGAAGCACAAACTGCATCTGTATCCACCAAAGGAAGTCTTAAAAATAAGACGAGCCTCACGGTCAACACAGTGTTTGCCAACAAAACAAGACAAAAAATCTTTCTTGTCTACCCTTTGAAAACCTAGCTTGATGGGTTTAGACAGGAAAGAATAATCTGAAATTATTTTGCATGAAAGAGAAGTCGGCTCATTGTACAATAAGGCATGCAAAGCTTCATGAACACTTTCAGTGTCTTTCTCATACTTTAGCCTTTAACTCCACAACTCCCCATAAAGCTATTAGTAAACCCAAACAACAATACTTACGTTTCTTCACAACAGTTTGCCAGTTTTTCTATACTTGTAGTGTCCTGTTACAAAGAAAACAGAAATTGCTAAATGTTCCCAACCATGAGGCAGATGCAAAGTTATTTTTCCAGTGAAAGTATGTATGAAGAGGAATTTACATAAAATTGATACA
Organism: Anolis sagrei; assembly: GCF_037176765.1. Taxonomy (NCBI): domain Eukaryota; kingdom Metazoa; phylum Chordata; class Lepidosauria; order Squamata; family Anolidae; genus Anolis; species Anolis sagrei. Next base: position 214,152,546 of record NC_090022.1, on the reverse strand, counting down.
AATGAGTAAAAGCCCTTATTATATTGAAGATATTGAACAAACATGACTATGATATAGAGCCAATTGTAACAGAAGAATATTCTATAAGGACAGTAATTCCCCTAAAGGCGTTTTAAAACATTTTACTGCAACCTATTATCCAGCAGAAAAGAGGAAAGCACTCATCGATTCCACCAGGGCTTACCTGCTCAACTGATCAAATTTTTAAAAAAGTATCTGTATACAGGGCTGTTTATATTGTGAACAAAATATACTTCTACAACATATTTGGTAAAATGGTATCAATATTTACAAATATACAATTTTCATTTATGCCTAGCAATTATTGTATTGCATTCCCTGAACCTCAAGGGCAGAATATACAGATTCAGTTTATGAAGAAAATAACAATACTGTAACATAATTTCCTGGAAAAAATGAAGAATTTCAGAACACTGCAAAACAACAACAAACAAACAAAAATATTTTGACCAAAACTGAAAAAAATTATACTGGCTGGATCAAGACCTATCTCCCATCTACACTGTAGAATTATACCGGTTTGACACCAGTTTAACTGTACTATGGAATCCCCGGATTCGTTTGGTTGATGAGGCACCAATATTCTCTGGCTGAGAAGGCTAAAGACCTTATAAAACCACAACTCCATTTTTGTGTGTGTGTGTCAGGAGTGACTTGAAAAACTGCAAGTCACTTCTGGTGTGAGAGAATTGGTCGTCTGCAAGGACACTGCCCAGTGGGTGCAAAGATGTTTCATGTTTTACCATTCTGTGGGAGGCTTCTCTCATGTTCCCGCATGGGAAGCTAGAGCTGAAACGGGAGCTTGCCCCGCTCTCCGGATTTGAACCACCAATCTGTCGGTCAGCAGTCCTGCCAGCACTAGGGTTTAACCCATTGCGCTACGGGGGGGGGGGGGGGCTCCTATGACTCCACAGCATTCAGCCATGGCAGTTAAAGTGGTGTCAAATGGCTATAATTCTACTATAATGGCTATAATTATCCTAGTCATTCTTAAGAATAGCCACATGGAAATCAGGAATGATGTCAAACGTAACTCACTTCCCCATTCATTTCAATGTCAATTCATTTTCATAGTTAAATCAGACTCTTAATTTTTTTAAAAATTAAACACATAATTTACTATTATCTATCTATTATTTCAGAGTCTTGGGATTTTAAAATATTTGGAATTATCAACCTTAACCATGATTTTAGTAATGTCTTTGTATTTTACTTTAATGTGAAATGAGGCCACAAAACACCCATTTGACATTCAATGCAGCAACGCAACAAGCTCAATTGAACCCTATACTAGACTAATGGAATGAGAAGAAAGGAACCACTGCTCTTTGAAGGCTAAATACTGGGAAAGTGCTGGCAGATGACTCATAGACACAAGTTCTCTTGCCAAACATATGGAAGAATCTGAAATCAACTTTAAATCGGAAGTGAACTAATTTACCTTACAATGTGAAAAATAAATTAAGAGAAATCTGTTTCTCAGCAAGAAGACTTATAATGGTGAAATAAATGTGGCAGTCTCATTATTGTCCTACTACTGCAGAAAGTCAAGCAAGGGATTTAAAAGTAAAAGGGATACATTTTGTTCCTAATACCTCCAACCTTATATACCAACAACAGTGGGCTACATCCTTCGCATCCCTGATATAAGGGGAATCATTTCTTGTTATTTCTGTCTATAGTAGACTCATTGAAATTTTTCATAAACCATACAATTCCCATGATTTTGTGGCCTGATTCCTCGCAGGACAAACATTAGGATATTTTCTTTATATTTCTGTATTTCAAGAATGGTGGCAACCAACAAAATTGAAAATACCCTGAATCTAGGCATTTTCCAGCATTGTGTGTGGGGAGGATGGGTGTGTGTGTGTTATGTCTTGAAATATTATACAGCCATGCATGCTTTGATATATATTCACAAAGTATGCATGCACAGTCGGTCCCTCGTACCGACAGATTCTACCATCCATGGCTTCTCAATTTCTTTTAATCCTAAAAGAAAACTTTGATTTTTCCATTTCATTATAAGGGACACCAATTAGCTACGCCATTGTATACAATGGGACTTGAGCATTCATGGATTTTGCTATTCAGAAAGGTCCAGGAGCCAAACTTCAGTGAATACCAAAGGTGCACTGTGTGTATATAGGTGGAGTTTGTTTCCAAAAGGAACCAAATCCAAAAAGAAAAGAAAAGAAAGAAAATGAGTTATAGGTGGAAGCACATTATTGGATAGAAGTAGAATATTACATACAGATCAAAACTATCAAAATTTATCAAATGACTTTGCTAAAGGGCATGAAAAACTGCATTTTATAGAAAAAGAATGTCTATTCTAAGCCTGTTTTTTATTCCTGTTAGATGGATTTGATACCTTTTTGAAACAAGTGCCACATATATGTGCATGTGTGTGTGAGAGAGAGGTTTTATATTAAAGGCTCCTTCTTTGGAGGTTTTTAAACAGAGGCTGGATAGCCATTTGTCGGGGGTGCTTTGAATTTTCCTGCTTCTTGGAAAAGGGTTGGACTGGATGGTTCACGGGGTCTATTCCAACTCTATGATTCTAAAATACATCATGATTGCAGAAAAATGACCAGTTTCATAGTTGAACTAAATAGAATATTTGTATACGCACATATATGCATACACACAGTTGTCACCTACACATATAATGCAGTTATATTTTGTGCACATATTAGATGGAATTACACTTTTGGACTGCAACAATCAGAATCCAATATCTACAATAGACAATGTAGACAAAAGTAACTTTTCCAAGATCTCTATCTTTTTCATACAAACCTATACACGCATAACTAGATAGACAAAAAATTCCAATAATTATTAACAAAACCCTAATAACCATAGGAAAGAAAACCAGAATCCTAAGTTGCCAAACATAGATACCAGATACATGTCCAAAACTCTATTAGCTTTTCACTTCAAAAAGCTATTTTTGACAGCTAGAAGATTCTGCAGAACAAGCATGGTATAAAAAAGAAGAAGAAGAAGAAGAAGAAGAAGAAGAAGAAGAAGAAGAAGAAGAAGAACAATAACAACAACAACAACAACAACAACAACTTTATTTTTCTACCCTGCCTCCATCTCCCCAAAGGGACTCGGGGCGGCTTACATGGGGCCTAAGCCAAAGGCAGAATACAATTAAAAACAAAGCAAAACAATTAAGACAGCATAAAACAGCGTAAAACAACATAACAATAATAGCTAGCAACAACAATAACAGCAGACTAATTTTGGAAGGGGGGAGGAAAACCACTACATGAACTAGTTAAAGGATAAGTAGTTTAGTAAGATGGGTAACAATGTATAACGGCATAGGAAATATCATGGAAACAGAGTAAATTAACAGGATCAGTTAATATAGTATATGACATCAGATTGAATGACAAAGAATGCAGCAACCATGGAGGTTAAGAAAGTCTCAAAGCCACATATAAAGTGTTGTTTGCTCATGCCAATTATGTTTGATTCCCTGGGAAATTAATTTTACCATTGTGTGCCATCTAGTAGTAGTAGAAGAAGAACTTTATTTTTTTACCCTGCCTCCATCTCCCCAAGGGGACTCGGGGCAGCTTCCATGGGGCCAAGCCCGGCAACATACAATTAAAAGCAAAACAATAGCAAGACACAAAACAGCATAACAGTAATAAACAAACATCAAGCAACAGCAACCCAAAATTTTGGAGGGGGGAAAGAGGCCAACATACGAAGTGATTTAAAAGGTAAGTAGTTCGATAAGGTGAATAGAAATATAACTTGTACAGGAGATAACATGGAAACAGAGCAATTTGACAGGAACAGGATCATCTAGTATATAAAAACAGTATGACATAAACATCTTTAATGCTAGGAAGGAAAATGTATTAACACAATTAGTGTAAATAAAGAAGTAACATTTATTAACACAATTAGAGTAAATAGAGAGAAAATGTAGTTCTTGAGATCAATGGTAGGGCCTAGCCCTAGATGCTTGGCTCTATTGTTCTTGTCAAAGCACACAGATGGGGGAAATCTATACTGGACATATATATCACATCTCAATTATCCAACAGAATAGCAGCACTTAAAACAGTATTGATTGATTCAAAACCAGCTCAGAAGAAATGTTTTGCTTTCTCAACTATCAATATTTCCTGCAGTGTATAAGCTTTCTCTAGTAGCCAAGTATCTAAATACTGACCCAGAATGACCCTGCTTAACTCAGTACATCTGAGGAGATCACAGCTTGAGGTGGCATGGCTGAAAAGCATCTTCAGTAAGTAATAAAAATAGCAGAGTCAGTAATGAAAGAAGAATATCCATCCTGTCTAGCTGTACTTGGAATATTTGAGGATGGAAGACTTTACTAAGGAAGTTTGCCTCTGTGCTTCTGGTGATGTGCAGTTGATAACAGCAGCATTAGTAACTCTTTTGATTGATCCCCCAAAATATTTGACACTGGGATGGATACACAGTTGGCTGGGCAGCTGTTCTCTATGAATGGTAATAAATAAACTGCAAGAATGATAAGACCAATCTGTTAACAGTACTGGCCTATTGTTATTACTTATTTTAATTAATCATTTCAATAAATTAGTTGAAAAAACATTGGAAGATGTACACGACAGAATGGGTGGTACTGCAAACACTTTACAGGACAGACTATGTCAAAGTGAACTAGGATAATAAGAAAGTTTCACATACAAAATGCGCTACAAAATTAAACAAGGATGAATAAGAAAGGTTTCATAACAGAAAAAATAATAATGGCTGAAATGACAGACCGGGAATAACTAGATGTCAAAAAGGAAGATTAAAAGGGGGTCACACTGGATGATAATAATATGTAAATACTGATAGAGCTTCATGACACAGCAAAACAATACACGAAAACATCCCATGCCATTTTATGTTATGCTACTAAAAGGTCTCAATGTTCCACATTAAGACCTAAATCCAGTTGTTAGTGCCAACTAGAGCAACCCACTGAAGCAATGTTTTCATATGCGGGTTTATTTGGGATTATTATGTTGGTATGGTTTGTTTTACTGAGGCATTGAATGTTTGCCTTTTTGTATGTTGGAATCTGCCCTGAGTCCCCCCGGGGAGATAGCACAAAAGACAAATAAAATTTATCATCATAATCATCATCAATGGAATTTACTTTAATGTTGATTCTCCTTAAATTTTAGTTGAGACTGATTACACTATGTAACACAATTTTGGTTCCTGGGTTATAAATGTCATTTCCTAATTGGTTCTATCATTTAAAAATCATGGAACTGGTTTATTAAACTGCAAAAACTTTGTTTTTGCGGGATATCCTGCAACACATTTTGATATAGTTTTTCAATGAATATCTCATAGAGTCTCAACCAATTCAGCATCGTTTTTTGGCAGTCACAAAAATGCAACTTCTGGAGTATAACAACTACAGTACTTTCAAAGTAAGTACCGCACAATTAAACAGGAAATAACACTTTCAAACCAGGAACAATTTTAGTTTTTCAAAGTTGTTACGTAGTGTTATTGGATTTAGGTCTTTGGACCTAAATCCCCAGCATTCCTCGGTGTTGGCTAGACTTGCTAAGGCTTCAGATCTTTCCAGTTCAGCAAGACTTCAAGGCTGCACAATTCCCACTTATGATTTAAGTCTATGCAGTAATACTACAATACAAATTCTATCTAGAAACTGCATTCAGTCATGGACAAATGAGGTCAAGAAATGTTTTCAGCAATTGGAAATTGTAAAGATCAAGAAGCATAAAATAGTTTTCAAGAAAAATCCTAGAAGAATTAAAATTTGATGAATCCACGGCATGCAGATACATTTATTCAGAAAAATAGTTATTTGTTTTTGGTTTGTGTGTGTGTGTGTGTGTGTGTGTCAGGAGCGACTTGAGAAACTGCAAGTCGCTTCAGATGTGAGAGAACTGGCCATCTGCAGGGACGTTGTCCAGCGGACGCCCGGATGTTTTGATGCTTTATCATCCTTGTGGAAGTCTTCTCTCATGTCCCCGCATTTCTTTTTGTTACAGTTTTATTTAAAAATACAAATTTCAAAGTTGAAAAAACCTTTTAAAATTAAAATTGACATTTTAATTTTAAGCTTTACTTTTGTTTGAATCAAAACTGATCAAAATGCATTCTTTAAACAATTTTTGTTTCATTTACACAGGTTGAACATTTCCTTCAAACCTTAGTTGAATTGTCAAAGGCTTTCATGGCTGGAATCACTGGTTTGTTGTAGGTTTTTTCGGGCTGTATGACCATGGTCTAGAGGCATTCTCTCCTGACGTTTCGCCTGCACTTTGGCAAGCATCCTCAGAGGTAGTGAGGTCTGTTAGAACTAGTTCCAGCAGACCTCACTACATCTGAGGATGCTTGCCAAAGTGTAGATGAAACATCAGGAGAGAATGCCTCTAGACCATGGCCATACAGCCCGAAAAAACCTACAACAAACTTAGTTGAATTAATAAGAAATATGTGTGTTTCTTATTAATTAAGAAAGCAATAATACACATATTTATTAATGCAACTATGGTTTTGATCATTTTTAGAATATCAGTTGTTCACACTACAACCAAAATCATTGTTTCAACTGTACTGCAAACCAATTTTCCTGGGTATATGCCTGCAAATTCTTCTTTCACTATTGTTTCATTCTTTTGATTTGGGGATACAAATATTTGTGTCAATCGATATTTGTAAAAGTAGTACTGTTTCTGAAAATCATTTCGTACATACATTGAACCATACTGTTGGAATGATCCTTGGAGTAAGAGCTTTGATACTGCATAAAATAAGTACATTAATCCTAAAATATGGCCTTCTAGTCTCTACTTAAGTATATTTAGTAAGAGATATCAGAATCCTAACAATCTAAACACAGCTTAACATGAAGAGGTTCCTTCTATTATTTAGCCAAGAACTGGCTTTCACTGATTCTACTTCCATCTTTTTTAAAAAGAGCTTTCCAAACTGTGTGTCGCAATTTGTTTGTGTTGGCTGCAGCACATAGGTGTGTTGCGTGAATATAATGATAAACCTCTGAGTCTATGGGAAATAAGCAATAAATCATACATTTAAAAATACATAAATGAAAGGCTTTCATAATATATATTGTGTTCCTATACATTTTGTTATTATACGTTATGCATGTGTCTGTATGTCTTATCAGGGGTTAGTTTAACTTCCGGGTTAGCAGTAAAACTAAATTACTGTGTTGCAAAATGATGAATGTCTACAAAGTGTTCTCTTGGCTTGAAAACACCACAGTTTAAAAGCATCTGTCTATCTTCCTTCGCTCAGCCTTCCTTATGGTCCAGCTCTCACATTCATAGGTTACTACAGGGAATACCATTGCTTTAACTATGTGGATCTTTGTTGCCAGTGTGATGTCTCTACTCTTCACTATTTTATCAAGATTGGTCATTTGCTCCAGTCTCTGTAATTCATGTGTTCAAAGGTTATTATCAAGTCCATCCTTCATCTTTTTCACCAACTTAAACTTACACATCTTTCAATATTTCCACATAGGATCTGATTTCCGGACTTCACACCATGCTAGCCATTTTTTTCTCAGTGTGCTTCTGTCTGTTAGCCTTCTTAAGATGTTGCACTAATAATAATGTGAATATGGTCTTTCCAGAATTGAATAGAGTAGAACTATTACTTCACATAATTTAGATCTTTTGTGTCTGCATTGGAAGATGGAGACCATCTCAATTTTCATTGTAGTGGCCTTTGTGGAAAACTCAACACTATTCTAGCGCTATTATTATTATTATTATTATTATTATTATTATTATTATTATTCATATACATTTAAACAACATTGAGCTACAATTAGACTATGCAGAGAGTAACAAGTATACATACTATTTTAGTGCTATTCTAACACTAAAAGTCCTTACTCTCCTGAGACATGTGTGTCATAGTTTCCATATATACAAGGAACTCTAGACTGTGTTGACAACACTGGTCATATGTCATACAGAAACAATAAATACAAATACGTTTTTGAACTTCCTTGACATGTGAAATGGCTGTGCATTGCTTAAATAGGCTCCATTTCAATTTCTCCAAGAACACATTTTAAATATAGACTTTGAAACACTTCCACTTTGGAAGTTGTAAACAGTTTCAACTAGCCTAGTGAGAAATTAAAGAATTCAATAAAACGTAGAGATTAGGATTCAAATAGAAATGTTACTATACATTTTATTTCCTGTAAACTTTTTTTCTGACAGTAGAAAAGTTATTTTAATAGGAAAGTAACAAACTAGCTAATTTCAAAGAAAGGTCGGAAAAGCGAGTTTAATTCCTAAATGGTGAATAAAAATGTCAAACTTGGTATCAGACTCATAGACACAAATTTACATAGCATGATTATTGTCTATTTTAATATATGCAGGTGCAGACAAGGATTGTCTTAGAAGAAACACTGACATCTTACTCTGATCCTGATTGTTCCTCTGCTAAAACTTAATTATCAGGATTAATACTGTCTTTGATTACATTTCTAATATGTTTGAAAAAACAAGTAAAGCCCTAATTATTAAATTAATCAAGACAGTATTTAATAGATTATCTGATTAAATCATATTAAAATAGTTTGCTTAATTATAATAAGATACTTATTTGTTGACAGGAAAAGCATTTTACATAATAGCAGGTTGTGAACTGTTGTTATTTAAAAATAATATATTTAACAGAGCAAGGGATCAGCACTGTATGATTTTAGGAGCTTAAAATAATTTTGTTTTAAGTAAAGGTGCTGTTCTTCAGAGATTTCACCCTTAAAATTATTTACATGCCATGCATAATACATTTTCAATATTTTAAAGCCAATCTCTGTATAAGGATAGGAAAATTACAGGTGGGCCAGGGTTGTTTATTTTCATTCCCACAGTCCCAAGGGCCACACTAAAAGTGACATCATGTTATTTCTAGTTTATTTTTGCCATATTTTGGAAGGGTTTAGGGCATCGTTTTCCATGCTTTTATACTGCGTATTTTATGTGTGTTGCACTTTGGAGTGCTTTTGTATGTTGCCCCGAGTCCCTTTGGGGAGATGGTTTGTTGTTTATTCATTCAGTTGCTTCTGACTATTTGTGATCTCATGGACCAGCCCGAGTTCCCTGTCGGCTGTCACCACCCCCAGCTCCTTCAAAGTTAAGCCAGTCACTTCAAGGATACCATCCATCCATCTTGCCCTTGGTCGGCCCCTCTTCCTTTTTCCTTCTATTTTCCCAAGCATCATTGTCTTCTCTAAGCTTTCCTGTCTTCTCATTAGGTGGCCAAAGTACTTCATCTTTGCCTCTAATATCTTTCCCTACAGTGAGCAGTCTGGCTTTATTTCCTGAAGTATGGACTGGTTGGATCTTCTTGTGGTCCAAGGCACTCTCAAAATTTTCCTCCAACACCACAGTTCAAAAGCGTCTGTCTATCTTCCTTTGCTCAGCCTTCCTTATGGTCCAGCTCTCACATTCATAGGTTACTACAGGGAATAACATTGCTTTAACTATGTGGATCTTTGTTGCCAGTGTGATGTTTCTACTCTTCACTATTTTATCAAGATTGGTCATTGCTCTCCTCCCAAGAAGTAAATATCTTCTGACTTCCTGACTGCAGTCTGGGGAGATGGTGGCAGGATATAAATAAAGATTATTATTATTATTATTATTATTATTATTATTATTATTATTATTATTTTGACCTACATATGGTCTTGCAGGGCGAGGAAGCAAAACCACTGTGTTTATGACAGTCTTGAGTCATTCTTGAGTCTAGTTTTGGGGATGGATCTCACAAATGGGAAATCTGGGAATTTGGAAGTTGGAAAAAGGACTCATTTAGAGCACAGAACTTTTTAGCCCTCACAGATTCAGCTGAAGGCACTCGTGCTGCAATTGTACAGGGTTAGTCAAAATGCATAGGCCAAACATACATACAATTGTATGTATGTTTGGCCTATGCATTTTGACTAACCCTGTATTATAATTATAGTCTGCGCAGAATTCTGTAATTACTGCACAAACCTAGTGTAAGAGATATAGGATTCATATTTCCAGAGACCTGCAAGGAGTCAACATAACTCCTCAACCTCTGTAAGTAGATCACTTGCAGTATAGATATGCTCTGTGGACATTGAGATGAGCTCCTGTGTGCAAAGGCTTCCCCATTTACCACTAAACCCATGTGAGTAAAGTAAGCAACACAGAACAAAAATATCCAATGTCCTGGAATAGTTAATATGGCATTTAATCTAACTTCCATTTCTTCAAGAGATTGATAAAAGAGATTATCATCTGCATGATAGCCACCTTGAGTCCCTATGGCGGGAGAATAAATAAATGAACGAATGAGTAAATAAATAAATGATTCTTTTATCTCCATCAAGTTAACTGCATTTTGAGAAGTTGATAAGGAAATCATCTATTTTAATCAATTTCACTATCATAAAAAATAAGTAGGCAACAAAATCATTTCTCAGCCTGCTCAGAGAAAGTGTAAGTTCACACTCCAACTTTACAAAGTGGTCATCAAACACAAGAAAGAACTGATGATGTTTTTAATATGTGATGATGTTAATACTGTTTCAGTACTGGGGGAAAGGAGTAACACAAGTGAATAAAATAATGAACGAATATATAAATTATCCAGCAACGCAACGACTTGGAAGGAACAGAAGGGTTTGAAAAAGTCTTATTTCAACAACCTCCTTCTGAAGACATATAACTGGGACTATGTATCTCCTAATATTTACTGACTATATTATAAAAGATGTGATAATATTATTTATAATATAATAAAGGATATATAATAAGGAGCTCCCAGTGGTGGAGCAGGTTAAACCTCTGAGCTGCTGAACTTGCTAACTGAAAGGTCGGTGGTTCGAATCTGGGGAGCAAGGGGAGCTCCCGCTGTTAGCCCCAGCTTCTGCCAATCTAGCAGTTCAAAAAAATGCAAATGTAAATAGATCAATTGATATCCATTGGCAGGAAGGTAACGGCACTCCATGAAGTCATGCCAACCACATAATCTTGGAGGTGTCTTAGGACAGCAATGGCTCTTCGGCTTAGAAATTGAGATGAGCACCAACCCCCAGAGTCGGACACGACTTGACTTAATGTCAGGGGAAACCTTTACCTTTACATATATTATAAATTTTGTGAGCTGCCTTGGGTCCCACCTGGGGAGAAAGGCAGCATATAAATAAAACAAATAAATAAAGATGTTTCCCCATTCTCACTTGTTTATTAGTCTAAAACAAAAAAAAAGTTTCATTATCAACTCACTCAGCTGTTCGCATGCTGCTTTAAAATATAATTAACAGGGAACCCCGGTAGCATTAATCAAATTACTAATGTCAATGCACTCATTTGAACACCTATTAAGCAAAATGATGACACTGTTTCAGGAAATATTTCAGCAGATGGAGCAGCACAAATTACATTGTAAACAGTACAAAAAGCGAAACGCGTTGCATAATGTTGTTTTTATGTTTGTGTTTTCCGCTGAATTATATGTTGGGAATTGAGATTACAAAATTGAAAAATCTTTTAACTTGTTAATCATTTGCAAGAACATATGGAAAAATGAAAATGTATCCTGTTTAAATTTTTAGATAAAAAACAATCAAAGGTAATCCTTAAAATTAGGCTTCAGATTAGTCTCTTCAAAGGATGCAGTTCAGCTAAAACATCTGGTAGTGTTATGTTGAGAGACAGACCTTTTTTAACTTTGGAAATGAGATTAGTAGATCAGTTATTTGTAAGTGTCCAAGTAATTTCTAATTATTTTATCTGGGTCACAGATAATCCGCTTTTACTGGACTCCCACAATGACATCAGAGGATCACTGCTTAAGTGATTATCCTGTTACCTTCCAGCAGCCACTGGAAAGCTGGATTTTCCATTTGTACTGAGGGAGAAATGGTCAAATGCTCCAGACAAGTGGCCAACCAAATAAAGAGCCATACAAAGGCTGTTAAGAAGCAATTTCAATATTCAAAATCACAGTGAATGAAACGATAATGCACATCACATGCTTTATTCATTTTAACACGGGAAAACATATTGTATAATTTATATAAAAGATTACATAATTAAAAATCTAGATGCACATCACCACATATCACTCAGATAGACTACGACTATAGATGTCGTACTTTGGATATGGAATTGAATGATTTTAAATGTTTAATATGTTTTAATTTTAATCTATTTTAATTTTATTTTTTTGGAATTCTATGTGTTTTAAGGCATTGAATAATTGCCTCTATGTAAGCTGCTTTGAGTCCCCTTCAGAGTAGAGAAAGGCAGGGTATAAATAGAGTAAATAAATAAAATAAATAAATAGTTCATGGTGCTAGAATGCATAAAGTAAACAGAGTCTCAGTGACATATTCTTTCAAAATATAATTCTGAAAAGACTGGTGACTGGAAATACATTCCAATGAGCTTAGACTAAGAATTGTCATGAAAGTTATCCTACTAGGAAATACATATTTTTATTAACAATCCTTAAGTCATCATTGCTTAAAATCAGAAGCAACTGGACCCCATTTCAAGTTTCTCACTACTCTGAGATGACAGTCGGAGGATGTTCCAGCTTGTACCCTCAGCATGTGATTTGGCACATGCAGGTCAAGGGATTTTGACAACAAAAAAAGCAAAGGAAAGAAACAGGCAGTCACTGGTCCTCCTGGAATATCGCCAGAATCACATTCAGAGCAGGAGACTGTATTCTTGGTTTGAAAGATTTGCTAAATTGTTTTATAAATGGTGCATTAAACCCAAACACTGCTTCCATGTAGTATGCGTTTTTGAATAGTGAAAATTAGGGTTCTTCTGAAAAAAATGCAATTCTGTCATCAGATTGAAATTAGTAATTATAGCAGCAAACAAGGTGCTTTTTCTCTAATAAAATCTGGAGTTCCCGTCTAGATGGTAAAGAGTGAAAAGTTTTGAAAAGCAGTAAAACATGAGCCAATTCAGTTAGTATTTCTGAATTTTAATTTAGACGCATATTAACCCTGAATCCAATAATAGTATTATCTTTCAAAAGCAATGTTAACAGAAAATATAGAAATGACAAGTTTTACTGTAAAACTACATCAATTTTAAATGCATGATTTCTTAATGTAAGTATAGGACCTGATGTCCATGGTTATGTTCATGAACCAATTAAGAGAAAAAAGGGTAGAGTACTATCATTTTGATTTTAACTGAGTTTATATGCTGGAACAGAGTAATACAACTATATGTTTTATTGGATGTATATGAGGACATAGTATCAAGAAAGCCATTATTAAAATGTATAAGAAATGTCTTGCTATTGTAATAAGCAATCCCTCCTTGGTTTTCATAACTGTGTTGATTACATTTTGCTTATTTTGTTGGCTTCTGATTCTGGTTTGTTTGTTCTGTAAACATATGAATTAGCATTTTTAAAATGATTTTTAATTTTTAAGAGCATAATGTCTTTCCAACACTCTGATGACAAGCAAAAAGACTGAGAGAACCTTTTACAACAGGGGTGAGCAATATACAACTCAAGAGCTGCAAGTGAATCCCCCCCCCCAGAACTGTTTTTGTGACCGACAGGTACTCCAAGGGGTCGAAACAGTTGGGGGGAAGATTGCTCCAGAATGCCTTCAAATGTATCCTAGAGGGTGTGGGGGGCATGTCCCCAGGTGTCAAAGGCAAATTTTGTAAAATTTCTCAAAAATATTTTTGCCTCCAAATGCTTCAAACAGGTTCACTAGGGTTCATTGCAATCGTTTCCACCACATTTTGACGGCTCAGTTTTGAAACCCAAAATATGGAGAAAATGCCCAACATTTCCTAGAGATATTTGTGCCTATTTTTAAAAAATAATGTTTAATATTTCCTTTTTTATTTAGTGGGAGGAAATTCAACTCACCAAGATTTCCTAGGGGGCTAATGTGGCCCCATGGCCTTTCACAGTTGGCAACCCCATTTCTAAACCATGGGCTTAGAAGCACTCTGCATATCCAGAGAACCCCTGAAGATGTCAGCCATGGATGCAGGTGAAACTTCAGGAGAAAATGCTACTAGAACACAGCCATACAGCCCGGAAGCCATTCAACACCCCAGTGATTCCAGCCATAAAAGCCTTTGACAATACAGACTTATTGTTGTTCTGTCTTAATAGGAAAGCTATACCTTTTTCAGTCCTTTTTATTGTGAGATAAAGAGAGATGAGAGAAAGTAATCAGGTATTAAGTGTGTTTGCTTTGCAGTAGGTATTACTAAGGTCGCTGCCTTTTCCTCCCTTTCCTCCCAGCTCTTTGGATTGGCTCCTTGACAAGATCTCCATTGAAGAGATAAAAGAACTCGACGCAATTCAGTTAAGTTTCCTCCAACTTAAGTCTCCTCCAACTTCTCAGGCTGAGTCAGAAAAATTCAGAAGACAGCCACATGACAACTTGAATCATGACTCTGTTCCTTTGCATTCAATATGGTTTTTCAGGCCTAAAACCTTTGTTTGTTTGTTTTGTCTATCTAGCAGGGGAATAGAAAGGTAAGATATGAATACGACAATGTAAATAAAAGTTAGTTGATCAAAGAGTCAAATTATTATATGAAAGATGGTGTTTCTTAAGATATGGTCTTCTTATACCAGGCTTGGTATTAGCCAGATAATAAAGTTGGTATACGTCGATAGCAGTTAACAAAAACCAACAGGGTTGGTTTTTTTGTGTGTGTTTTTTTAATTTGGCTTAATGAATCAACATAGTTAGATAGTCTGAACGTTTTTACATCACATTTGTCAACACAGCTTTATTTCAAAATATTTTTGTGATAAACGTAACTATAATATATTTCCTTCTTAATTTGAGAGTGGGTCGGATGCTCATATTGTTCCACTATGATAACTGTAATGTATATTATTAATAATCTCTTTGTTTTTTTCTCTCTCTCTTCTCTTCTTGTTTAGTTTTTGTTCATGATGTGATCATTCCCTTGTCACTATGATCTCATTACCTCATTATAAATGTTTTCTTAATTGGCGTACTCTATTTTTAAAGCTCCAGATAACTTTTTCCTGCAGACCTTCCTCTTCTCATCTCAAAAACTTCATACTCATATTGTCAGAAACTCTTCTACTTATTTTTCCAGTCTTTTCCATATACCTCCCCTTTACCTGGATGCTTTCCCAGATCCTTCTCATTCATGCTTGACTATTTTCTACTTTTCTACTTTTTTTTACAAAGCAGCTTTTCCATGTATTTTCTTTGAAAGCTTCTCATTTATTATAAACTAAAAACATGTACAACTCAAAAATTATCATTAAAAATTGTGTCAGCTTTGTTCTACTTCCATTATTAAAAACAATGAAACTAGACAAGATGATATGGTTCAATTTCCTGAACTTATTTGGTTTTATAAATGGCAAATGCAGCTGCAAATTGAAATCAGGTTTATCACACTGAAGCAGGATGTAAATTTTCATTCATAGCATTTTCCTAGCTAACATATCCTTCCCAAACTGATACTTTCCCCATCATCTAATGATGTAATGTCCAAACCAGCCCATTCCACTGCATTCCACCTGCTCAGTTTGTCACTGAAAAGTACAAGGACAACCATCACATGTTTCCTGCCATCATAATAATAATACTAAGGACTTGTACCCCCGCCTCCATCTCCCCAAAGGGACTCGAGGCAGCTTAACTATGCCACAAAGTACCTAAAACAGAGCATAAAATAAACATAGAGTGCAATACAATAAAGTAAAACATATAGCATATAAAAACGACAATTTAAAACTCAGAACAACACCTATTAACCTATGGTGAAAATTACCATAAGACATGGCCAGACTGTAAACAAAACAAGGGAATGGAATAGTGCAAGGACATGGGATGACGTGCAGTGCTGTGTCATTGATTGCAGACCATTGGGAATAGATGTTCTCAAAGGCTTGTTTAAACATCCAAATCTTTAAATCCCTACGGAAGGAGGACAGTGTGGGGGCCTGCCTAATCGTCCTGGGAAGGGTGATCCAAAGCTGGGGGGCCACCATCGAGAAGGCCCTCTCCCTCGTCCCTACCAACCGCACTTGAGATGGTGTTGGGATCGAGAGAAGGATCTTCCCGACAGATCTTAATGCTCACAAAGGTTCATTTGAGGGGGGGGGGGCATTGTCTGGCATTGCGCTGAATTTTCATCATGTTCTCACATTTGCTTGTTTTTTTTTTTCCTTGTCTTGAATATTCTGGCCTGAATCCAGTTGATACTCTGAAGAGAGCAGACCCATTGAAACAATGGGATTTACATAAGTATTGATTTGCTAACCTTCCATCAGTTCAATGGCTTGCAATTACACTTCTATACATCTTTCCCTGCCTCATAATATTCTAGTTTCATTCATTATTCAGTAGTTAGCACTTTTAAGCAACTAAACAACAATGTGCAAGGAAACTGCAATGTCAAAGAAAGAATCATATACTTACATTAAATATACCAATCAACTGAGTATAAAAAAGTCCACTAATTCCAACCAGCATTATTAAACCCATGAAGGCAGATATTCGTGTCATGGCGAGTTCATGTCTAACAACAAAGAGATTCTATAAATAAAAAGAAATATAAAAAAGTTTAGTTTGCTGTAAGGAGAGAGATAAAAGCAGAAAGTTTCTGAATTACAAAATATCAAGAAGGAATATTTAGTCATAGCAAGCACAACTAGAAAGTTTTCTAGTTTTGGAGGGAACATTTTACCCTCAAATCAAATCTTCTAAATCTATACAGCTTATAGGCAGTTCAACAAAAACGGAACAATGCTTAGCTGCTAAACTGTAAATGTGAGAAATATGAACTGGGGGAAGTTGCTATAGCAATGGTTCTCAACCTGTGGCTTCCCAGATGTTTTGTCCTTCCAGAAATCCTAACAGCTGGTAAACTAGCTGGGATTTCTGGGAGTTGTAGGCCAAAACACTTGGGGACTCACAGGTTGAGAACCATTGTGCTATAGGGTATTAAATAAAACATTTTACTGAATGTCACCTAGACATGAGATATATTCCTTATTATAGTTCCTCTGGACGTTATAAAGAAATTTCTAATTATGAAACTACTCTCTAGATAGTAGCTAAGATGTTTCATAATGCTCATTCTACCGAAAGCAGTGCCATTTAAAGTGAGATATAGCTACCCATGGCTATGTTCTAAAAAAGAGATTATTCCTATATATCACCTACTTCTCTGCAAGATTCACCATTCTATATGTTTGTGAAAAGAGTTTACTAGTCATTCACTAGTAATTGTTACAAATAATTAAATGTACCCATCTATTCATAGCAAAGGATAGAGAGAAAGGAGAAACTGAAAGGGGATAAAGTCTGCCTGTCACCAGTAGGTGGTCCAACAACTGGAAACTTCTTCCTTTCAGAAGAGCCTGTGTGGGTGAGGCTGGATGTCTCTCTTTGAACACAATATATCCCTTGCCCATGCTACCTCCAGAAAAGATGACGGCAAGGTTGTATTATCTACCTTTTGGGCAACCAATTAACTGTTCTTCCAGCTTATCCTCTAAACTTTCTGTAGGTGCTTAAAGCACCTTCACATTTAGTAATTTTAGAATATTTTTCTCATGCTTAGATTTTGACTGATTTGATTATGGAAAGCTGCATTAGGTAAAGGTAAAGGTTTCCCCTGCCATTAAGTCTAGTTGAGTCCGACTCTGGGCATAGTGCTCACCTCCATTTCTAAGCCAAAGAGCCGGCATTGTCCGTAGACACCTCCAAGGTCACGTGGCTGGTATGACTGCATGGAGCACCATTACCTTCCTGCAGAAGCAGTACCTATTGATCAACTCACATTTGCATGTTTTCAAACTGCTAGGCTGGCAGAAGATGGGCCTAACAGTGGGAGCTCACCCCACTTCCTGGATTCAAACCAACAACTTTTCGGTCAGCAAGTTCACCAGCTCAGCGGTTTAACCCGCTGCACCAGCAGGGGTCCCAACGATGCAATATATTAACAATTTTTCATTCCTCACCATCCATATTTTATCAGTACCACAAGAGGGCTGACAAACACAAAAACTGAAATGTGAACAGTACAAACACACACAAATGAATACACATACATGAATAGAGACAAGATACTGTCACTTCTCAACCATAATTGCAAAGCTTGTAAGGGTTTTTGGATTTCAGCTTCCATGAGTACGCACTGTGTGGCTAGCAGACTCTGGGAGCCGTAGTCCAAAAAATACACATACAAACACACTAAACTCTACATAATTACACAAGAATGTGAGCACCAGCATGTGCCTCTTCATATTGGCATGTACTCCGAAATATATTTGTAAACATATACCTATGCACACATCATTTCTCCACCCTGCATTAACACCAACAAGTTATCAAAGAACATGTAATCTTTTCTCTGAAATGTAGGTTAAAAAACATATTGTAATTCTTCCCTTAATGCTGACATGAGATATTTCCTGTCTTCTATCAAGTCAGCACAATGTGTTAGTATTTCAAGATGTTTACATGAACACATGAACATGAAAACATATATTTGACTCACTTTCTCTGGGAAATGGATACATGAGCTACCATTCCCATATCTTAATCTTTACAAAAGCGTGTTCATTTTTTTTTAAGTAACACTAGAATTTACTGTCAGAGCTGGGTTCAGAAATATTAGATCACTCCTTCCCATTTAACTTAACATTAAGAAATCATTGTGATTCTGCATTTCTAAAATAACAAAATATATAAGCTATGGTGTGTAATCACATCCTCACATAGAGAAATGACAAATTAAATTCACCTCCAATTCCTCTGATATCCAAGATGTACAGCTACGGGCACAACTTGCATTTGCAAATTTAAAATCTCACCATGTAGTGACAGCAAAAACATTTTTTATGAACCAGTTTGATCACTAAGATGGGCTGGGGAGGTGTGCTCTTGGTCCCACCACCTTACAGATGCGATTGGCGGGGACGAAAGACTAAGCCTTCTCAGTGGTGACCCCTCAGCTGTGGAACTCCCTCCCCAGTAAGAATGGATCGGCCCCCTCCCTCCTGGTGTTCAGGAAAAAAATTCAAACCCTAACTATGCAAGCAGGTGTTCAGCGAGAGATAGTATTACTGAAGCAGCTAAATGATAACCATGGGACTAGTGCAATGTTTAATATGGTTTAGGTTAATGTTATAATGTGTCTTTGTATAGTTTTGAATGGTTTTAATCCATATTTATATGTTATTGATTTAGGTGTGTTACGTATCATTTTTTGTATGTATGTTCGGCATTGAATTTTTGCCAGTTTGACATGTTGTACACCACTCTGAACCCCTCCCCCTGCGGGTGAAAAGAGTGGTATAGCAATGCTATATATATATAATTTCTAGTTCAACTGACTATGGGCAGGGGGAAGGTAGCCTGTTCAGATTTCCTTGGAAGCAAGTTTTACAACCTGGGAGCAACTCTTGAGGAGGCCTTCTTCTCACCCATCTGATCTTTCAGTTATGGCACTGGACACAAAGAGCCACATCAGATGTAAAAAGGAAAAGATGGGCCCTTGAAGATACAGGCTGGATTGAAGCCATTTTGGACTTTGTAGATCAAAACCAGCACAGCTTTGTATGTGCCAGCTCAGCCTTGTATGTTGTTATTGGATTAATGTTCAAGCGAAATTTAACATGATATAGACTACGTTGAGACTGAGACATGATTAGCTTCTCTTGCTGTATGTTGGATATCCAGTGTTTTTATGCTTCCCAGAAAGTACATTACTTTTTGTAAACACACACACACACACACACACACACACACACACACACACACATATATATATATATATATATATATATATATATATATATGTTTATATATAGAGAGAGTCACCAGATACAAAATAAGTAATGCTTTCTGGCAACATCCAATATTGAAAACCAACCATGTCCTAATAGCTCTTTGTAGTCATCTCTCGCAGTAATACTGCTCCTCCTACTGGACAAGCAGCTTTAATGTCTGCAGCCTCCCAAGCAAATTTTTTATTTAACAAGGGTTAGTTTTCAGTATCTAGCTTTTATCCTTCAACTGTTGGTTCTTGTTTAATCATGTGAATAATTATCCATTTTATTTAACTTCATATAGTTTAATACCTCAAAAATATAGTTTATTGAACTAAATATAGTGTATTAAATTAAAATACGGACTAAAATATAGTTTATTAAACTAAATATACTTTAATACTCCATTAAAATAACAGAGATCTCAAGAATGAACAGTTGATTGAAAAGTCATACATCTTGGCAAAAAGTGAACATGTTATGAAGAGAAATGTTAAAAGTTGATTTTTAAATGGGAATTTTAAAATGACTTTTTTTGCACATTAGATGCTCATACCATTTTAATAAGCTATAAATCAAATGTTTTATACAAACAAATCAATTTTATTTTTGCCTGGACATTCCACAGATATATATACCCCATTTTCCTAGCTTCCAACAGACCTCACAACTTCTGAGGATGCCTACCATAAATGCAGGAGAAACGTCAGGAGAGAATGCTCCTGGAACATGACTATACAGCCTGAAAAACTTGCAACCCAGTGATTCCAGTCATGAATTCAATTTTATTTGATTACAAAAGTGAGATCCTAAGGGCTACAGTGCCAAGAGATGTACTTATGCACTTTTACGTGAACAGAAAGAGGCTGGTGTCCGAGAATAATAAGGTGCCCGAGAACAAAAAATAAATAATCAGTTCCGTCATAAGATATGCTTTTTTTTTGAGCTACAGCACATAACTTTCAGAGAAAGATTAAACTGAGTTTGCTTGCTGTTTCTGTCCATCGGTGCCAAAAGGAAGAGTGAGTAATTGGGCGGCACGCCGTTCTGGAGGACATCAAATCCTCAGCTCCACAGCAGAAATCAGTCAAATGTAGTCTAATGTTGTTTCTAAAGCTGTGAATCTGGCTGCATTCCCAAATTATATTTAATTTTCTTCCTTCACTCAGCTACAAGTTTTGAACATCATTTTTTAAAAAAGCTTTCAAATAATCTGAATCAAATCATTTGCAAATGTAAACAGCCCTGTATGCCAAAGCTGTAATTTTTTTATGCAAGTGACTTATACAAATACCAGAATCTGTCATTTCGGCCTCTAGTAACTACTAAACAAATAAAACGAAGCCATCACATGATTCAGTCTCTCAATAATCACTCAAATGCAGGGTCTGGATGACTTATTTATGCATTCATATTAAAAATGTTCCGCAATAATTGCTTGTATATTCACGAGACAGACACACTATAAATATGTATATGTGAAAACCTCCTCTGGCAGGATCCCAAATCAAACACATATTTTCTCAAAAATTACATGTACATTTAAACATTGTATAGTATTTCTTCTTCTAAAAAAGCAACACTATATTTATTGGGTTGTTGTGCGCCTTGAAGTCAAATTCAACTTATGCCAGCCCAAAGATGGAGCCTATCACGGGATTTTCTTGGTAAGAAGGGTTCAAAGCACTGGGTGGGTGTCTCTGCCTTCCTCTGAAGCTGAGAGGGTGTGACTTGCCCAAGGTCACCTAGTGAGTTTCCACAGCTGAGCAGGGGTTTCCAGAGCTGAGCAGGGATTCAAACCTTTTCTCACAGAGCTCTGTGACAATACTCAAACCACCACAACATGCTGGCTCATGCTAGTTTCTCAAAAATAAATAAATATATTTTAATTAATTTCCCTAATACTAAAACCAACTGAAATAGTTCAGAATAAAAAAAATGTAAACAGCTAACACCTCCCAACAAAGGCTTCCCCAAGCCAGGAAGCAGCCAGGCTTTGAAACCGCAAGGCCATTCAATGCTAATCAGGGTGGCCAATTGCAACATTCATACTTGCCTCAAACAAACAAGAGTTCTTTCTCCCACCCATTCCACAGATATATAAACCTCACTTGCCTAGATTCCAACAGACCTTACAACCTCTGAGGATGCCTGCCATAGATGTGGGTGAAATGTCAGGAGAGAATGCTTCTGCAACATGGCCATACAGTCTGGAAAACTCACAGCAAACTACTGAGTCTGGCCATAAAAGCCTTCAACAACACAGTAATAAGACAAAATGTCTTATTCACAGCTTGGGAGTTCTCCTGGACTCATCGCCTGGAACCCAAGGTCACAATGGTGGCCAGGGAAGCATTCACGCAGTGAAAACTTGTACGCCAGTTGCGCCCATAACTTGGGAAGTCTGACTTGGCCACGGTAGTCCACGCTCTGGTTACATCCCGTATAGACTACTGCAATGCGTTCTATGTTGGGTTACCTTTGAAGACTGTTCGGAAGCTTCAAATGGTCCAGCAGGCGGCAGCCAGGTTGAAAACTGAAGCAGCGCTCAGGGAGCATACTACTCCTCTGATGCGCCAACTCCACTGGCTGCCAGTTTGCTACCGGGCACAATTCAAAGTGCTGGCTTAAGCCTATAAAGTTTTAAATGGTTCCAGCCCAACTTACCTGTCCAAATGTATCTCTCCCTACAAACCATCTAGGAACTTAAGATCATCTGAGAAAGCCCTGCTCTTGGTCCCGCCTTTTTCACAGGCACATCTGGCAGGGTCTTCTTAGTGGTGGCCCCTCGACTGTGGAACTCCCTCCCTAGAGATATTAGATCGCCCCCCTCCCTTCTGACCTTCCAGAAAAAAGTAAAAACTTGGCTTTTTGAACAAACCTTGGGAAAAACAGTGCAATAGACAAACACGGAACTATGCAGGACTGAAATATGGAACAGCTCAGATGATGTTCTTGGACAATGAGATTAACAGTGAAGTCATTGGTTTTTATCTGTTTTTAATTGTTTTGTATGGATTTTATAATTTTTTTTGTTTTAAATGGTTTAATTGTATATTGTAGATTGTTATGGCATCAAATTGCTGCCGGGTTGAAAGCCGCCGTGCGTTACTTTTGGGTTTGAGAAAGGCAAGATAGAAATATTGTAAATAAATAAATAAATATTTGGACAGTCATACTTCAGCTTAATGATATGAACAAGGCTTTTTTTTAATGTTGGCAACCTCTTCAATTAAATTATGAAATCTCAGATTAATCATAGTTCTCTGCTGTTAACTTATTCATGACTGCTTTTAATTTACTTATGCCATGAAGGATCAAAAGACTGGCAAATATTTCTCCTTTGAAAACTATTCAGGACTTTTTAACAGGTGCAAGGAGTAAGGTATTACTGGTATAAACAGAAATCTACTTTTTATATTATGGATAACAGCCATTCATTTTAAAAAATCTTACTAGATCTTAGCAAATGAAACATTTTTAAATTGCTATTTATTCTTACAGTTTAGTTATATTTTAACTTTTGTATGGTTTAATAAAACAGAATTTTTCTGTGTTTTATTTTTTTATGCCTGCTTGACTGGGATAATAATAATATTAATAATATTGATCACTTTCACCACCATGTGCTAGTCTCCAGTATGATTTAATAAAGAGGAATCCTTGCCAAAATGTGAAAGCAAAAATGAAATAACAATCCCTATAGATCTGTACTTTGCAACTTGGGAAGATGGGAATAGAAAAAGTTGTGCAGTATAAATATACTAAAAAAGAAATGACTAATGACAATTGTGTAGACCAGAACTAAAGTAGAAGGGAATTCTATCTAGCTCTTCCAAATTTAATGAAGTCAAAGGGGTAGGGGAAAGTCTGGATTCTTTTTCAAATTCTAAAACAAAGAGGGGGGGAAGAGAGAAAAGGAACTCTTTTCTTTAAGATTTCTATTTTGTATGTCACAATATGTCACTATTGTCATACATATTTGTCAAGTCCTTTATTATACAATATGAGTTCTTGAAAAGGTACTAATTTTGTAAAGCAAAATTTCTTGCGGATTCCTAAAATTACAATATACGGGAATAGTGTGGCTTCGGACAATATGGGAAATTTATCCTTGCAACATTTTTATGGTTCTCCATATGTAAGACCTGCTATATCAGTGTTTCTCAACCTGGGGGTCGGGATCTCTGGGGGGTCACGAGTGGGTATCAGAGGGGACAACCAAAACCATCAGAAAACTCAGCATTTTCTGTTGGTCATGGGGGTTCTGTGTGGGAAGTTTGACCCAATTCTATTGTTGCTGGGGTTCAGAATGCTTTTTGATTGTAAGTGAACTATAAATCCCAGCAACTACAACTTCCAAATGTCAAGACTATTTCCCCCAAACTCCATCAGTGTTCACATTTGGGCATATTAAATGCCAAGTTTGGTCCAGACCAGATCCATCATTGTTTGACTCCACAGTGCTCTCTGGATGTAGGTGAACTACAACTCCCAAATTCAAGGTCAATGCCCACCAATCCCTTCCAGTATTTTCTGTTGGTCATGGGAGTTATGTGTGCCAAGATTAGTTCAATTGCATCGCTGGTGGGGCTTGGAATGCTCTTTGATTGTAAGTGAACTATAAATCCCTGCAACCACAACTCCCAAATGACAAAATCAACACCCCCTTCCCAAACCCCACTAGTATTCAAATTTGGGTGTATTGGGTATTTGTGTCAAATTTGGTCCAGTGAATGTAAATACATCCTGCATATCAGATATTTACATTTCGATTCACAACAGGGGCAAAATTACAGTTATGGAGTAGCAACAAAAATAATTTTATGGTTGATGGTCACCACAACATGAGGAACTATATCAAGGAGTCATGGCATTAGGAAGGTTGAGAACCACTGTCCTACATAATGGATCATATCCAACTGTGGCTTTGTTATCAGAGCAAGATTTCTTAAGTTGCTATACCCAATTTAAACTGAAGAGCTGAAAGAACTCCTTCCTTGTCTACTGCTGCTCTCTATGCTGAATCCCATTATAGTTCAGTGGATCTCTCAAGCCTCATAAGCAGTTCAGATGGACAGGGTTGGTAGAAAAAACTGGGTGTTTCAATCATCCCTCCAAAATGGCTTAGTTTTTGCCTTCGGCTAAGACAAGGTCACCATTAGTTGCAACTCAGCATCTTCCTGTTTAATAATTGCCTCATATTTTCTAATAAATATTAAGAAATGTTGTCTCTCCTACTCCCTACACATTTTATTTATATGCACATCAATAACAATCAATATCCAAAAAAGAATTTTACTTCTGATTCACCCTCATTTAGCAAGACGTTGTGGCATATGGGAAGCCTGCTGATTCGGCTTCTACCTGCATTGTATCAGCTGCTGTCCTGAGCAGTGAAGGTGCATTTCAGGACAGCCTCATTATTTATTTATCCACTGTGTTTCTCCAAAAAATGGAACACAAAGCTGCACACAAATATACCATAGTTAAGGGATGTTACAAAGCATAAGTAAAATAATATGAAATTATTTTTATATATGAAAACTGCACCGATCTCATTTCAATCAACATTGTCTGCTATGCAATGCCTTCCCTTAAACTGTGCATCTATTTCTGCACATAGATCATCAAATTGCATCAAATTTGACTGTTGCCCCTTTAGCTATCAGATTTTGTAGAAACTTTAGAACCAGCATTTTGTTTCCTTCTCCCTTCACATATCGAATTATCAACTCACTGGAAAGATCGTCACACATATGAAAAATGTCACATCTCTGTATTAGCATTCAGGGATAGATAACACAAAAAACCGTTCCATAAAATGAGTTGTAATGGGGTTAAAAAAAATCATCCATTTCTTTCAAGGTGAAAATTCCCTTACCAAATTAATTCTTTTTAGTGGTTCAAAGTAGTAACAGTGGCAAAAATCAAGCAGCAGTGTATAAGAACTGAGGAGCTCTGTGTAGAAGCACAACTGCAAAAACAGCCAGTGGTTGTCTTCACCAACACAGTTATTAATCCTGCAGAAGACAAGGTAAAACACACAGTGTCAATGCTTTATCAATTGTAATGCATCTAAATATCGTATATACTCGAGTATAAGCCAACCCAAATATCAGCCGAGGCACCTAATTTTACCACAAAAAAACCTGGGAAAACATGTTGACTCAAGTATAAGACAAGGGTGGGAAAATATATATATATATACCAATAAAATTACAATAGATGAGACATCAGTAGGTTAAATGTTTTTGAATATTTATAATTTTGAATATTAAAACTGTAATTTAAGATAAAACTGTCCAATTCTGATTACCTATATACTCGAGTATAAGGCGACCCTAATATAAGCCGACCAGCACCCACACTCGAGTATAAGCCGAATGGAGGTATTTTCAGCCCTAAAAAAGGGCAGAAAAACACGGCTTATTCTCGAGTATATATGGTAACTTACAAATTGCCTCTTGGTATCTAAAGACACCAAGATAGAGGGAATTATATCCAGCAGTTCTACTTGCACTTCACTTTCTTCAACTATTTCTGCTGGGAGTCTCAAGTCATCCAGTTCTATTATACTGACTTATTACAGATAGAAACAAGATGACTCTTAGGGCAAAATCCTGTAAAATTTTATCGTAGTGCCAGCCTAGTAGTGCTCACTCCCTGAATTGTAAAATTGACTTCCAGATCTTTCAATCATTCATTGCACAGCACTCAATTACTTCCCCAATCACCAACTCAAAAGTGCACGGGAGAGCAATTTATAAGCTGGTGGAGCAACTGGTACATTAGGGACCATTCTTACACAACCTCCGTATTTACATAATCAGTGTTTGCATCATTATTTTTATCAGCTTACAAACTGTCTCATACATACTGATTAAGTAGTCACATCCGACTGCTCTTCATCCAACATCTTTATTAGAAATGTAAGATAGTGAGAGGGTTACATACTAAATTGGATTTTTCAATTCAGTATCTCAAGTTAGTACGTACAAGCTTTGGTCTAGCCACACAACCCCTACTATTCTTTTTTTTTTCATGGTGTGCAGCAATTAAATTTATAAGTGCCCAATTCCCATAATATTCCATCTCGTTTGCTCTGGAAAACGCTGGCTACCATACACAAGACTAGCCAGGATCATAAATTCAAACTCTGTTTCAAGATCCTGGCTGGTTTTCTCTTAAAATAAAGGAAGTATATTATAACAGTACAGCCTCCAGTGGTGCAATGAGTGAAACACTTGTGTCAGCAGGACTGCTAACTGACAGGTCAGCAGTTTGAATCTGGGGAGAGCGGGTTGAGTTCCCTCTGTCAGCCCCAGCTCCTCATGCGGGGACATGAGAGAAGCCCCCCACAAGGATGGTAAAACATAAAACATCCGAGCATCCCCTGGGCAATGTCCTTGCAGATGAACAATTCTCTCACACCAGAAGTGACTTGCAGTTTTCCAAGTCGTTCCAGACAGAAAAGTCACTCCTGACATGAAAAAAAATTACAGTACTTATGATCACATCACTGAATCTAGATGAACTGAATCAGCATAAGGATAGAGGTGAATATTTTCCTGCATACGACAAAAACATTCAATGATTTTGGTTCCCACAAGTGCAGAATTTGCAACAATGTGTAATACAATTAAATTCACCCTGTAATGATCTCTAACCCTATTATACATTTAGATGACATTTACCAACACAGAATATTCATTCTTTTTCATTTCAGATATTTAACAGCTTAATAAACACAGTAATTTTACTTACAGTTAAAAAATAAAGACAATAAAACTATTTGAAAATGCTTTTGAAACACAAAGCCACGTGATATTCTAATCTTTCGGTAAGTAAGAATTAGAGATAATTTTACTTTTGATATGGCGATTCTTTCTAATACATTATACAGGCCAATGTTAATATTACATTTTAAAGCTTAGCTTTGAACCCTGAATAAACATTACATTTTATATGTCCTAGCAATACTTATTTTGTTCTCGATTTTTACAGTGATAACATTATAATGATATCACTACTAGGAAAGCATAATGAGTCACAGTGATTAAATTACAGGATGTTATGAGAAATAAACTGGACGCATCTTACCATGGACAATGATGATCCATTCTCCTAACACAGTGTCCGCATCGGCTGCAGTGATGGGAACGCTTTGGTCTCATCATATTACATTTATTACATAATTCCCAAAAGTCTCTTTCTAAAAGGAGAAGATAAATACCAATTAACATATTTTCAGAATGATTATTGCATTTTGCAATACATTTTTTTTGGACTTGCAGGTATTTTTTCTGAAAAAATTATATGTATTTCAATTGATTGCCATATTAGTCCCAGACCTGGAGATTATATCCACTAAGCAACACTATCTTTTATTTGTCCATCATGGCATATTTAACAATACACCATATATATTAATGTATACGTTTGCCTCAAGTGTAAGTTGTAAGGGCAGATTTTGGGGGCCAATTATGGATTTTGATGTGACTTGTGGATAAGCTATGGGGAGGAGAGGGAAAAGCACCTGTTGAGCCTCAGAAGGCCAGCAAAGGCAACTCCACAGAATGCAAATCACTGTGGAGATACCTGAAGTGCTCCACCAATGCACACATGCACATTCCAGCAAAGAGTTGGGGAAATATGAATTCTCCGCTGTTGTCAAGCTGTGGATACTGCAGGTGTGATGAGCGGATTGAATGAATTGTATGTTTGGGGTCTGGCTGGGGCCTATTAAGGTCTGGCAAGGTTGAAGATATCATCCTAAAAATGAAAACTGGAAAACTGCATTATGGAGAACAAAGAAGGTTAAAATTTGATGAACTTTGGCAAGAAAAATGGTAATGAGAAATCCAGAGAACTAACCTGAGAACTTTGGGTGTAAACAACACATGTCTACACAGTCAAAGATAATAACACTTTAAGAAAGAAATTAAACAGCCAATCTGTTCCAGAATTGTTGAGGCTCCAGCACACCTAACTTTTTTCTGAAATCTGTCTAGATGTGCTACTTTGAATTCTTTTTCCTTGTATGAAAATACTTTTTCTGAATCAATATTTCAAAAAATGAGTAACAAAATGGGAGGTTAATGCAAAGGAAGAGAACTCTTGGGGTCAACTCTCAATGTTTTATATGAAGAGAGAATATAATTTTATTTAAATCAAATGATTGGATATAGGAACACTGAGTTGCATTGAAACTGAAATGTAACCAGGCAAAATGTCATTTAAATGGCCAAATTCCTCTTTTTATATGCAAGGCATATATAATATTCCATTAAATAGAATATTTACAGAAAACTAAATACTGTAATAAATAATTTCTAATTGAATTTGTTTGTATAAGTATATATATAAGTCCTCTTCAGAGAGTTGCCATGTTTCTCGTCTTGTTGAAGAATGACATTATTTGCACATTGGCAATATGGAAACCCAATATTCGAGATCATTACACTAGTAATAATGCCAGATGGGAAACTGCTTTTCAATCTGTTCCCATAAAGCCAATGTCACAAAGGTGTTACTCTTTAATAAGAGAGTTTAATAAGACAGTTATCATTAACAGAAGGCTCAGAACGCAAGTTTTTCAATGTAATTTAAGGCACGCAACAAATGCATCGGACCACACCATAAAAGCAAAGATATGGAAATCATCTCCAAAATAATATGCAGTTTTGATCAACATCAATGCAACAAAGCAGCATCCATGATGTAAGGTCCATTTGTTTCATTCTGAAGTACACTTTATGGGGAAAGCTCTTAACTTCAAGCAAGAACTGGGGGGAAATAAATACATAGGCATATCAAGAAGAGGAAGCACTAGCAATTTAAGAGCTGTTTTTATTTCCACACTCAATATGAAAGATTTACATCTCTCAGCATGAAAAAATTAAATTATTTGAAAAAAAATTATAATGGCAATAACGGAGCTCCCGGTGCGCAATGGGTTAAACCCTTGTGCCAGCAGTACTGAAGACATGCCACAGGTTCGAATCTGGGGAGAGCGCGGATGAGCTCCCTCTGTCAGCTCCGGCTCCCCATGCAATGACATGAGAGAAGCCCCCCACAAGGATGGCGAAACATCAAAATGTCTGGGCGTCGCCTAGGCAACGTCCTTGCACACTGCCAATTCTCTCACACCATAAGCGACCTGCAGTTTCTCAAATCGCTCCTGACATGAAAAAAATGGCAATAATGCGAGATCAATGACTTTATCAAATGTTTTTGCAACAACCACTCTTTCAATAGCAATAAATGAGCTTCAGAAAATATTTCAGACAGTCCCCAGAGTCTCTCCAATTTTTGTTGTTTCCTATTACATGTATAGCATACACTATCTCATCTTTCTGCTTTGTATTTTACTGTTTCTTAATTCCAATGATACACTTCACTCTTGTTTCCCACCTGAAATATGCTACTCAAGTATCTCATCTTTTCCAGTAACTTTTTGTCATCCATTTCTCAACATATGCATCACACATATCCACCTTCAACCAAGGATAAGAACTAAGAAGAGTACAGTTGGCCCTCCTCATTCAAGGATTTCATACTCATGGTTTTGATTATTTGCAAGCTTGTCTGATAAAGAAATCTGATGGTCATGAAAGCCTGCACACATCTGGTGTCTTTTTGGTATTGTCACAGTATGGATTTTGGAATTTACCATGTAGCCAACATGGCTACCTGTAATTTAATGTATGAAAGAGAAGGGAAAAAACTGCAATTCACTGCCCCCCTTACTTGATTCATACACACAATTGAGAAAAATATGAAGGTTTATAATAATAAACACTGATATTTAAGAGAATCAACTTGATAACTGCCTACTCCTTCTACATAGTTAGCCCTTGTCATCCACCGGGGTTTAATTGCAGGAGTCTCTGTGGATACCAAAATCCATGGATGTTCAAGTCCCATTATATACAATGATGTAGTAAAATAGTGTTAGTTATATAAAATGACAAAATCAAAGTATGCTTTGTGGAATATATATATATTAAAGCATTGTATAGAGCAGTGGTTTTCAACCTGTGGGTCCCCAGTGTTTTGGCCTACAACTCTCAGAAATCCCAGCCAGTTTACCAGCTGTTTGCATTTCTGGGAGTTGAAGGCCAAAATATCCAGGAACCCACAGGATATTTTGGGAACAGTGAGAACCACTATTACAGAGGGATCTGTAAATGCAGAATCTGTGGATACAGAGGGTTGACTGTATACATAATGCACTGGGGCACAAAAAAGATTCCATTCAGACTGAAATTAAAATGAATTTTTGAAACTGCACTCTGAAGAAAAGGGGGGGGGGGGGATCCAGTAATGAATAGTGCCACCCATATTTGTACCTGTAATTGGTATCTTTGGACTTTCAGGCAGTCTCCCTGGATCTGCTATGGAGGCTCTAAATAACGAAACGATGCAGAGGAATGCAAGTATGTAGAAACCTGTAAAATAGATATACTTCCATTCAGAGAAGTACCATTAACAAGCTTTCTGGGATTACTGAGGGAAATGTTCAAATCACATCATGTCAACATTGTTGCTTGGAGGCAAATAAAAAGGGGGAAAGATAACACAAAGCAAGTTTTGATAGAAAAAACAGAAATATAATCTATGAATGGCCAACGTACCGCCCAAATGGCACAGATACTATAGTTATAGCCATGCTAGTCAGGAACAGTGGGGTTTGTAAATGCCTGGAATAGCGTTGGAAAATATGGGCGAAAGACTTCAGGATCAGAATGGAATAATCTTATAGGATCTTCCAAATGTCTTAAAACTACATTTGAAGCTGCTTGTGGGCAAAAGTCTACATATACTCTTCTTGATCCCTCCCCATTCAGATATCACAATCTATGATACAGACATTGATTTTAATCCACTTTTACAGATCTCAGTTTCATAGGTCTATTTGCACTCTGTAACAGAATTTGAGAAATGTCCCGTTCCTGGTTTGAAAGTGTTATTTCCTGTTTAATTTTGTGGTGTTTACTTTGAAAGCCCCCGGGTGGCGCAATGGGTTAAACCCCTGTGCCAGCAGCACTGAAGACAGACAGGTCACAGGTTCGAATCCGGGGAGAGGCGGATGAGCTCCCTCTATCAGCTCCAGCTCCTCGTGCGGGGACATGCGAGAAGCCTCCCACAAGGATGATAAAAACATCAAATCATCCGGGCGTCCCCTGGGCAACGTCCTTGCAGACGGCCAATTCTCTCACACCAGAAGCGACTTGCAGTTTCTCAGGTCGCTCCTGACACAACCAAAAAAAAAACAAAAACCTTTGAAAGCAGTTGTTATACTCCAGAAACTTTGTTTTTGTAACTGCCACAAACCATGTTGAATTGGTTGAAACTCTATGAGATATTCATTGAAAAACTATAGCAAAATGTGCTGCAGGATGTCTCGCAAAAATAAAAATGTTGGCAGATTAATAATTTTTTTCCATGTTTTTATGAGAGAACCAATTGAGCTATGACATGTATAACCAAGGAACAAAAAATGTGTTATATAATGTTCTTCTTTCTCTTACTCCACTTGTCTTGCAATCAAAATTCATTTTTCCCTCTTTTCTCATACAAACACTATAACAGTGAATCTTGATATTCACTGTTATAGTGTTTGCTATATCTTCTGTCTTGAGACCATGGCTTACCTGTTGAAATAATCCACCAACAGGATACTATAGTTCTTTTTATAAAGTATGAGAAAAAAGAACTCTGGATTGGATCCAGACCTGTGCTCAGTAGAGTTGCCCTGGTCAAAACGGGCGAGACAACCACCTTTCTGATTTCCACTGTCCACCAAATGGTATGGCTGACTGTGTGCTCTGATCTTTCCCAGATAGAAGAAGCCTTTTCTAAATTTAGACCCAACCACGGGACTGTGTGAGAACACGTCCTTTTGCCTAACAAACTGCATATTTAATTAAAAAATAAACAGATAATTAATCATTAAAGATTCAAAGAGACAGTTCTTCCATAAGTACTAGATGAAGTTAGAAAAATAATGACAAACACGACTTACAGAATATTGCAATCACTGATATATCTTCTTCTTCATGGCGTGGAAACAGGATAACATTTGGAATGACGATCAGGTTGAAAAGCCAAACAAAGATAATAAGACCCATACAGAGCCAGCCCTGAGGATCTACTACAAAGTGAATTCGTAGTCCCATGATATGAAATCTGAATACAGGCTATCAACCACAGAATGGGAAAGAAGGGCCTAAAGAAGAAAAGAATTTAGATGAGAATTGGTATAACAAGATTATGAATGTTTTGAAACTATATAGCAGTCGAACAGCGATTTGTCGCATATTGCACAGGAGAGAAACAACATATATGAAGCAAAGTGAAAAAATACTAAATCAAGAAAAATCTTCTTGAGAGCAGGATATAAATATATTAAATAAATAAATAAATTTCACAAGGGAGTTGACACTAAAGGAGCCATACATCTAAACAAGTTCCCATTCAATCAATGGGAATATGGTGAGTCAATCTTTATGTACATTTCACTGATTTAATGGTGCCATTCAAATTGGAACCAGCCAGTGAATTTCAACTCAATGGTTGGTTTGCAAATGATCACACACTGCATATTATAATAACAAAAACTTAGTTTCAAAGCCAAGAATATGTTGAAGAATTTAAACAGCATCTATGACAATTGATGTTTAAATCTTTGGGGAAAATTGAGAAGGCCTTTGCCTGATATGGAAATGAAAACAGTATCACTGCAAAGCAAGCCTCAGTTGGAAGATAATTCCCAAACTGAGGAATCAAAACTAAGAAAGCCCACTTTCCAATTTATTAAATGATGTTGTGCTCTGTAGATGATGTCCATACACTGAGGTCTGAAGATGATGTCTCCATACAAATTACTGTGGAATCATGTGTTACTTCAGAAGCTCAGATCTAAAGAAACAAGGGACTTAAAAGCTGAACATTAGCACTTCAAATTGTGCTCATGGGTTAAGAGATAATAAAGTTCTTGACATAATGGTGAAATAAGTTTCCAATTTCAAGTTACACCTAGTACCATGGCTGCTGTGTTTTACATTAATTACTATTTCTGAACTGTCTTCAAAATCAGTTTCACATAATGAATTGGCAAAGTCAATCATGGATATTCTTACATTATGGACAAGTTTCTGCCAATCACAAGTACTTGTACTTCAAAGGATAAAGTAGGATTTGAGTGCATTTCAAGTGTCTGGAATCCTTCAAGGGAATACAGCTTCATTTCTCAAAACAAATTACCCACCTATAGAAACTCCATCTTGCCAGGGTCATTCATCAGTTCATCATCTCTCATCTAATCCGTTACTGATTCCAACACAGACTCAGCAGTTCATCAGCCTTATCTAAAACAGATGTAAAAAAAGAGAGAAACATATAGAGATGAATATTTCACTGTACTGTACTATAGTACCTAAATCGAAAAGCATGAACAATATCTGTAAAGGAACCAAGCTCCTTTTCTGTGCTTTTCTGTGGACTCTTATTTTCTAGCAGACCAACATCAAAAAATATTATCAAAGTATCTGTGATTTCCTCTGAATTTCTCAAGGTTAATCAGAGGCCTTCCTATTGAAGAAAGTATGACTTCATCTGGTTTTTGGTGAAAACAAGAACATATACTAAGCTGGTATAATATAGGAACATTTCTGATCTTGTTTAGTTAAATGGCTCTAACTGCCATACTACAGAGTTTTGCAATAAGATCCTTCTTCTAACATATATTTAGAGCAGAGTGAAAATGTGGGCACAAACCAGAACTTTATCAGGAGCACCTGCTGTGCCAAGTAGAAACTCTTGAGAGGATCCTCAGAGGTCCCTTAGATTCCAACAGATTTCAGTATGAAACATTAATGGTTTGATCAGTTCTGCAGAGCTATTGCAAGCCACAACCTTAACAAGAAGTATAATTATGACCATGGTTATTTCCATCATGCCATCAAAGAAAATTGCTCCACTCTGGGAGGAATGTGATTTTGATCAATCTACTAAAGCTGTATCTATATTAGCATACTTCTGACATAACTGCAGCTATAAACAATGTGTGCAGAAAAGTGTTTCTTTCCAAAGACTCCTCCCTACCTTAATTTCTAAGACTATGCACAACCAATTAAGTCACAGTGCAATGCCCACTCCTCCACATTCCTACATGCTAATCTTTGCTTTTCCGACTACACCTACCATGTAAGTGAACTCCACCTAAATTCCTTTTTCTTGAGTCCTAAGGGTTGCGTGAACAGCTTTTGCAATTGTAACGACTATGTAGCTTCAAGCTTTAAATAGTCTTACAACTTCTTTATTTGTGCAAACTCCACCAAGCACAAGTGTGTTGAAATTAAGCAGAGGGGAAACTTCGAAATAGACTTTGCTAATATTTCCAAAAAGTGCTGGAAGTGCAGTAAGAAAAGAGTGTCATATTTGCTATTTAGATTAAAATGGCATTAGTGTTGTATATCTGTCTCATCAAGAAAACTGTTAATATTTTCTTTTTCCCATAAATTCAGAAGCAAGCTGCTCATAGAACAAGAGAAGGGGTTCTTATTATTGACCTCCTCCCCTTAATTCACAGACTACCACTGCTTTTACATTTCTTCTTATCAACGAGGTTCTGAAAATCTAGGTACAGTTGCTTCCACTGGCTAAGAGGCAATGGGGTTATTAGTGTATCTAGGACACTGGCTATCATTGGGAGCAGATCAGTTTTACTTCTTACAATTATCATTTTACTTCTGTTGTTGCTTTTAGCATATCTACTAGTTACTTAGATGGAATCTACCAGTTTTATAGGGCTGTCATACCCAGTTGATATTGTGACTATGTGTGTGGGTGTATGTATTTATGCATGTATCTTGGCATATACATATATGGGGAAAAACTCAATTGTACTCAACATAAACCTGATAAACATTATGCTATAAATTATATGCCATAAATTATGTGCTTACGTATGCCAATTATCCCATGAAGAAGCACCATACAAACAAGTTGTGAAATAAAGCAGCATAGAAATTATGGAAATGGATTATGGAATGCAGTCCAAATGTTGTCAAACTTTGCAGAAGTGAGGGAGAGGAAACCCCTTAATTTCAAATCAATTTCTTCACAGTGCTGTTATTTTTTCCTTTTGACGACTGGTTGCTGTTACTGTTAATCAATGACTACATGCACCCTTCATCTAGACATACTTCTACAAATCTAACTTGGAAATGAACACAGAGTCATACCAATCTGTACAGTGGGCAGTCTTGTCTTCTATAACACTGTTAGTACCAAATATTGCATAGCTCTGCTAGTTTCAAAACTAAAGTACATAAATCCATAACCAACAACAATTCTTCTAACCTGACCTATTACATAGACTTGTAAAGACATATGCATAGTTTACAAATCACAGAGACAACTAGTCAGTCAAACTTTTATTGTATTTAACTAAATGCTATTACAATTTTATAAAATCTTATAAAATTCAGCAAATGAATACATGTACATGTGCATCCATATAAAAATCAAATTAACGAATCCCCTGCACAGTAAATAGCAATTCCTTTTCAAATAACTAGCACACGAGTCACAGTCTGATAGTAGCCACTAGCGTTTCACATAAGGAGGCAAAAATTTGTCCCGGTAATCTCTTCCTGCAACAAAACTACCAATGGAGGAAGTAATGTAAGATATCCTCTACTTCACCCGTGCAATAAATATAGAATCCTCAATTTATCAGAACATTTCTATCAGTAATCCAAAATAAATGTAAGCATGATTTGAAAAGACGTTTGTTAATATTTAGGTTTTATGTGATCTGATTTCAACATGATGATACCGATGGAAGGCATTTTTAAATGTAATTAAAACAAAGTCCTGAAACTAAGTTATTATCCAACTTGTAGATCCAGTTGCTCCACCTGTTTTTTTAAGATAAAAATATCTGTTGAAAGAGTTTAAAGGTTAGTAAGTCTTATATGAGATAAGCCCAGACACCTTTATTCTATTGTTTGCCCAAACAAAACTTAGGGAAGCACTTCGGTGATATGTCTAAATTCACCTTATAATGGGAAAGGGATGTCATGTCAGCTCTAGCCTTCTACAGATAATACACCTCTTACTGGACTCTTTGCAGCTGAATTGACCTTTGTGATCTTCATTATAATCACAGAGATATTCTTTAAAGGCAGTATTAATATCCAAGAGCTTCTGTTTCTCAACCACCTCCTCACATTTCTTGTTTGTATGGAACTGAGTAATTTTTGAGTCTTTGCTTTCTTTGGGAGAAAATTAATAACAGACAGGGTAAAGCCAAGAATTTTATAGCCACTTTGAGTCATCATCATGATCTTATTTCCTTATTAAGTTTTTCCTGCTGTTTTAGATTATTAACCTATAGACAGCAGTCAGCATTTATAGTAAGCATGGGCAAACTTTGGCCCTTCAGGTGTTTTGGATTTCCATCTCCCACAATTCCTAACAGCCTACCCGGAGGGCCAAAGTTTGCCCATGCCTGATTTATAACTTCCTATAACTGTAATCTGCAAACTCCTCCATTTCAATCCTCACTCAGACTTCTGTAGCATGTTTTGTATTTTTAAGGTCTTTACAGTTAGAAAATCAACATGCTCCACTTGCTGCTTTGTTGTTTCCACTTGTAGTTTCAAATTCTCCCTTATTTAATAAGCTCACAAGGAGAGAAAGGAAGGGGAGTAAATACGAAGATAAGAAAATGTAAAAGTAAAATTAAACACAAATGACTATGCCTCTGTCATCTTTGGAGGGAAATGATTAGAGAGTTAGCATGGTTTAGTGGTTTCAGCACTGGGATTATGACTCTGATGATCAGGGTTTGAAATCCCAATAAATCATGGAAACCCACTGGGTAACCTTGGGAAGATAAACTCTGTCTCAGATAAAGGTAAGACCCTTTTTAGCTATGAAAATTCCATAGTGTCACCATAAGTCAAAAACAATTTGAAGGCACACTACAACAACATAGACTACAATCAGATGTATATACCATGACAAATTTGAGCAGGAGATAAGAGTGGGAGGATTCTGTAATGTGTAACAAAACCAATGCAGAAACTACTGAGGAGGACTAAATGGGATAGCAACATCTCTACCCATCTAACGGTAGAGGATACATCTCTGAATGGGAGAGCTTTTTCCATATATAAAGGCCTCCATATGGTTTCAAATTGTGGTTGTCTAAGTTTTAACATTGGATGAAGAACCTCTGTAGTCAGTGGAGATCTCTTATTTGGGATGCTGCCTCTATCTTTAGATGGTGACAGAAACGGTGACAGGAGAGGTTAGAGGTATTCTATAGACCTGTAATGCCTCAATAACATTATGTTCCACAAAAAAAGGAACATATCCCTTTGGCCCAAATTATGTTACCACGCACAGGAACCTAGTATTGAAAATCACTTTGGGATGTGATGTTCAGACTCAAGCAACTGGAGTGGACTACTTCATCTGTGTAAGATTGGACACCACCAGTCATAGACAAATACATTTCATCGAGATTCAGTAAAAAAAAACGTGAATGAATTAGAAGACATTAGTGGAAAAACAACCAAAATCTCCCTCAGTTTCTGGCAACTCTCCCCAGCATAAGTTAAAGGTATTTGCACAGTAATGATCTGGTCTAATCCTTTAGGTTGTGTGAGGCCAGAACACCCTGCTATGACTGATCAATAGCTTGATCATGATCTAAGTCACTGCACAAAAAATGAGGTATCTGCACAGCTGGTGTTGAATGACAAATAATATAGAAGCTAGTATCAGATATCATGATCCATGTCATAATAGAAGGGAAAGGACATCCCATTGTTTTGCTACCAGATCCTTGGCTACATATATCAGCAGGATGATGCCAATGTTACTTGATTACCATGATTAGAAGAGAATCTAGAAATACTGTCTTCATCCTTATCTCTCAGTACATAAAGAGTAAATAAAGTTATAAACCACAGAGCCGTGCTCTCCATTTTCTATCCTACAAAGGGAATCCAGATATAGCTACTGCCCATATTCAAACATAGACTTTGTTTTTATGAGCTAATAACTTTAAAGGAGCAACCAAACACAGATGGTCTATCAGAACTCTGTTACGGGACATTAACAATTTCAGAAAACAGCAGGATGAGTTCACTGGTGTTCAACATTGGGATCTTGACAACCGCGAAAAAGGCAAAAAGTAGAAAAATGAATCAAGGGAAAAAATCTGAAGTCTCTTTTCA
This sequence comes from Anolis sagrei, assembly GCF_037176765.1. Taxonomy (NCBI): domain Eukaryota; kingdom Metazoa; phylum Chordata; class Lepidosauria; order Squamata; family Anolidae; genus Anolis; species Anolis sagrei. The sequence continues at coordinate 214,113,412 of NC_090022.1, read as the reverse complement.
AAGACAAAATTAACTCAAGATTATCCGAGGATGATGTGGGGCAATCATGTAATTATATCTGGAATTTAGAAGGAATTGCATGTATCAATTTTGAAGCACTAAGGGTGCATCTACACCATAGAATAAATGTGGTTTGACACCACTTTAACTGTCATGGTTCAATGCTATAGAATCCTGGAATTTATAGTTTGGTGAGCACCTGCATTCTTTAGAAGAGAAGGCTACAGACTTTGTAACACTATGTCTATGATTCCATAACAATGAGTCATGGCAGTTAAAATGGTGTAAAACTGCATTAATTCTAAAGAGTAGATACAATCAAGAACCAGCAAAATTAAGGAATTTCTCGGGCCAAGTAATCTTTATAGGTTTCCTTGGGCTGCTGTGCAGAAATTCCAGTTATTCTGAAATCAGGCACCCACCTTTCACTGCTGCAACAACCCCCCCCCCCCCCCAGTTTGAAAACACCACCACCATTAATTCAACATTCTTAGAGATTTGTTCACCTGCTGAACAAAGCATGTTTGGAAGGAAGCTATGGGACCCATTGCATTTTAAGAGACAGAAAGATATTACATTTTGGGAAATACAAGGAGCTGTGACTAAGAAATACAAAAGTGCTTTCCAATAACCATATGGAGGAGCATAGAGGTGATTGGCAGTAGCACTAGGAAGATGTTTCTTGACAGCATCTAGGAGCCTAGATTTGCATCAGGGCAGCCCTCTATGGCACCGTGCCCAAGGCTCATTTGAATCCATTGCAAATGCCCTAGCAAGATCTCAGCCTCACAGAACCAAACAGAGCAGGCTCACAAGACACCTGTGGGTTCAGGAAAAGTGCATCCACATCAGTGGTTCCCAATCCTTTTGGCTCGCCCTTTTCTGTATCAATTTCTATGGCGGAGCCCCTTCAGCCTACCCTATGTCTTACAACTTAATGGGGAGGAAGAGGGGATAGATAGTAAGAGAATGTAAAGAAATATCAAAACAATTGCGCAATGTCCATGCAATTAAATTGTATTTTACAAAAATTTTGATATTTGTGATAATATCGCAATTTATTCTCAACTTTATTCTTAAATTTCATTCAGTTATTTATTTATTTTGTTTTCCTGGAGCAGCCTTTAGGTTGGGAACCATTTATCTACAATTTAGGATGAATGCAATTTGACTCCACTTTAACTGACATGGATCAATGCTATGAAATTGTGGGAACTGTAGTTTGGAGAGGAACCAGAACTCTTGGATGAGAAGGTTTAAGACTACATTTAAGTATTGAGCCGTGGTAATTCAAGTGGTGTCAAACTCCATTCATTCTACAGGGTAGATGAAACCTCAGTCTCTCACACAGCTTGTTGTTGTGTGCCTCCAAGTCATTTCCATACTATGCCAATCCTAAGGGTTACACAATGCTCTATTTTAAGAAGCAGACACCTCCCCAGGAAAAGGAAATTGGAATTCCTCGGAAGCCCTCCTTCTATTAAGTGAAGATGGGAGGAGAGAGATGGCTTCCATGGCTGCCCAGCAGAGGCACCAAGGACCAGCGTGGCTCAACAATGGTCTAAATGGCAAACCATTGGCACACATTCTAGGCCCAGTATCTGGCCGTGAAGAAGAAGACTGTTTCCTATTTTCCATGGGCAAGACAAATCCTAGCTTTCCTCTCCAATCTGGGACTAGAACAGAGCTTTCTAAACTGTGTGTTGCAGTACATTAGTGTGTCGACTCCAGTGTGTAGGTGTGTTACACTAACCTCTGAGTCTATGTGAAATAAGAAATAAATCATATATATGTGTGTGTGAGAGAGATATATATGTGTGTGTGTGTGTTGTGTCTCCATATATTTCATTATCACAATGTATGTCTGAGTCCATGTATCTTATAAGGGGTTGGTTTAAAACTCAATTACTGTGTTGCGAAATGTGTGTCTGTATCTCCTTTTTCAACCTCAGGTTTTCTAGTAAAACTTAATTACTGTGCCGTGAAATGATACATATATCAAAAGTGTGACACCAACATGAAATGTTTTGAAAGCTCTGGACTACAGAGCTGGGTGAGGCTCGCCCCAGCAGTTGTGTGGTCAATTAAGCTGGATCTCTTCTCAAGCTCCATAGGTACAGCTACACTGTAGAATTAATGCAGTTTAACCCCCATTTAACTGCGATGACTGAGGAATCCTGATAAATGTAGTTTAGTGAGCCATGAGGTCTCATCTGCAGGACAAATGACCTGATAGAACCACAATTCTCATGATTCCATATCCTGCCAAACTGCATTCATTCTACAATGTAGATATACTCTTAAGATTGACATTTCCAGGGAAACAAAGGCTAGGCACATATTGTGAAGGCAATAGGACCCTTCTGAACTTGGAAGCTCTGGCCAGCACTAGAAGATTGGCAAAGAACACTAAATAATATATGAAACTACGTAGAAGAATTATAGTGTAGACCAGGCATGAGCAAACTTCAACCCTCAATTCCTAACAGTAGGCTGTTAGGAATTGTGGGAGTTGAAGTCCAAAACACCTTTGTTGTTGTTTATTCGTTCAGTCACTTCCAACTCTTCGTGACTTCATGGACCAGCCCATGCTAGAGCTCCCTTTTGGCCATCACCACCCCCAGCTACTTCAAGGTTAAGCCAGTCACTTCAAGCATAAAATCCATCCATCTTGGCATTGGTTGGCCCCGCTTCCTTTTTCCTTCCATTTTCCCCATCACCCTTATCTTCTGCAAGCTTTCCTGTCTTCTCATTTTGTGGCCAAAGTACTTCATCTTTGCCTCTAATATCCTTCTCTCCTCTGGACTGTTTTGATCTTCTCGCGGTCCAATTTTCCTCCAACGCCACACTTCAGAAGCGTATATCTTCCTTCACTCAGCCTTTCTTACTTAGGCAATCCCTCGTTGTCCGAGTAGGATTGTCTTCCAAGATCGGTGTACTGGCGGCGGGTCCGTAGGTGACTGTGGAGCCCTATTCTTGATCTGCATCTTCTCCTGCAGTGAGGTCATTGGTTTCCAGGTGGAAGGCAGTCCCTGTCAGAGTTGGCTTGATGCACCTTCCTCTTGGCACGTTTCTCCCTTTTGCCCTCCATTCGTGCCTCTTCAAATTCTACAGCACTGCTGGTCACAGCTGACCTCCAGTTGGAGCGCTCATGGGCCAGGGCTTCCCAGTTCTCAGTTTTGAAGGTTGGGATTGAGCCCATCTTTAAATTTCCTTTCCACCAACATTCTGTTTTACGTTCTTGAATTCGGAGTAGAGCAACTGCTTTGGGAGACGGTGGTCGGGGGCCAATGTGACCGGCCCAGCAGAGTTGACCTTTCTTATGCCATTCTTATGGTCCAGCTCTCTCACTCATAGGTTACAGTGCGGAATACCATCGCCTTAACTATGTGGATCTTCGTTCGCTATTTTATCGAGATTGGAACACTTGGAGGGCCAAACTTTGCCCATGCTGGTGTAGAATAAATGCGGTGTGACACCACTTTAACTGCTATGTCTCCATGCTGTGGAATCCTGGGAGTTGTGGTTTTACAAGTGCTTTAGCCTTCTCTGCCAAAGGAGGCAGGTGCCTCAGTAAACTCCAACTCCCATAATAGTGAGCCATGGTAGTTACTGCATTAATCCCACAGTGTAGATGCACTCCAAGAAGGCTAAAGGTAGGGTTAGCCAACTAGCCAATGGGGAAACAGTGCTCTTTCATGGGGGCACAGCAGCAGAGGGCAAACCAAGCCAGCATTCCTTTAACCTCTCTCTCTCTCCGCTTCATCCCCACAGAGGCGCCCCAACGTGGGACTGGGCCCCGTCACCATGGCAACGAGGAGGGAGGGAGGGGCCCGAGCAGCAGCGCCCCCTCTCGGCGAATCCCCGCCCCTTCCCGTCTTTTCCCATTCACTCACCGGCGGCAGGCCTTGCCGACCCTCTCTCCTTCCATTCAGCGTGGCTCGCGCTTCCGCAGTCCTTCTGCGCAGGCGCGTCACGGGGAAACCCAAACCCGAGATTGGACTCCAGGGGAGGAGGAGGAGGAAGCACTCTCTTCCTGGAGGGAGGGAGGGGAGGGAGGAGGCTCTGTTGTGTTGCTGCAGTGGCATTAAGCAGAGGGTGCGTCTACACTGAAGAATTAATGCAGTTTGGCACCCCTTTGGAACTGCCAGGACCCAATGCTATGAAACCATAGGAGCTGTAGTTTATCAGAGATGGTAGATTGGAAAACTATCCCTGAATGCCATTGCATTGAGGCCTGGCACTTAGTTACAGAGGTGCCAAACTGCATTAATCTTAACAGTGTGGATGCACAACCCATTACATAGTGCATCAGGAGCCCCCAGTGGTGCAGTGGGTTAAACCCTTGTGCTGGCAGGACTGAAGACTGACAGGTCACAGGTTCGAATCCAGGGAGAGCATAGATGAGCTCCCTCTGTCAGCTCCAGCTTCCCATGCAGGGACATGAGAGAAGCCTCCCACAAAGATGGTAAAAACATCCAGGTGTCCTTTGGGCAATGTCCTTGCAGACGGCCAATTCTCTCACACAGAAGCAACTTGCAGTTTCTCAAGTCCCTCCTGACACAAAAAAACCAACAACATAGTGCATTGGGGAAAACTAATAACCTATATCTCCTGTTATGAACCATCTTTCCAAAGAACCATCACGAAGCTTAAGATCGTCAGGAGAGGCCCTGCTCTCGATCCCACCACTTTCACAAATGTGGTTGGTGGGGATGAGAGACAGGGCCTTCTCGGCAGTGGCCCCCTGTCTGTGGAACTCTCTCCTTAAGGACATCAGGTTGGTCACCTCCCTCCTTTAGAAGACAATTGAAGACTTGGCTCTGGGATCAAGCGTTCGATTAGTGGACAGCGGCAACTGGAAAGAAAACCTAAGATATTTGCTTTGGATTTACTCGACTTGGATTTGGTTTTAATTGGCATGTTTAATTTATCGTTTAATGAATTGTATAATGTGTTTTTAATGATTTTTAATTTTTCAAATGTATTTTTTTTATTGTTTATATGCTGATAGCATGAACCCCCGGTGGTGCAGTGGGTTAAAGCACTGAGCTGCTGAGCTTGTTGATCGAAAGGTTGCAGGTTCGATTCCGGGGAGCGGCGTGAGCTTCCACTGCCAGCCCTAGCTTCTGCCAACCTAGCAGTTCAAAAACATGCAATAGGTACCGCTCCGACGGGAAGGTAACGGCGCTCCATGCAGTCATGCCGGCCACATGACCTTGGAGGTGTCTACGGACAACGCTGGCTCTTCGGCTTAGAAATGGAGATGAGCACCACACCCCAGAGTCAGACATGACTGGACTTAATGTCAGGGGACTACCTTTACCTTTACCTTATGCTGATAGCATCATATGATGCATGTGTGAAGCCGCCCTGAGTCCCCCTTTAGGGGGAAAAGGGTGGGGTAGAAATGCATTAAATAAATAAATAAATCTGGGCAAATGTTTGCTTATTGAATGAATGAATGAAAGCTATTTCTATCTCGCCCTGTCTCGCTGGAGGGGACTCAGGGCGGCTTACAACAAATAGAAAGGCAAACATTCAGTGACATATAGCAATACAAAATATTGCTGTACAGAGGCACATGCCCATACAGTCGGCCTTCTGTATCCAAAGATTTAGGCATCAACAGCTTGAAAGCAAACCTCTTCTACTCAGCACAGGGACAGCCATCACTTAACATTGCTAGAGATCGCACATTTTTGGGTGAAGCACCAAAATTTTGGAACGCTTTCCCAGAAGCAATAAGAGTCTTCAGGAAAAACTTGAAAACTTTCCTGTGTGGAATAGCTTTTAACTAATGGTGACAGAAGCCTTGGACCTGCACTTTATAATCACATTTATCTCCCTGGGTATTTTGGACAGTTTAATTAATTTTACCTCTGATATGGACCAATTTTACCTCTGATATGGACCAACTATAGAACTGGGTTATTTGATATTGTTATGTTTTAACTATGATTATAAACACCTTGAGTCCTTGGAGAAAGGCAATATAGAAATGTCTCATATATAATATACATATATGCTACGGTAAAGGTTTCCCCTTGACATTAAGTCTAGTCGATTCCAACTCTGGGGGGTGGTGCTCATCTCATTTCTAAGCTGAAGAGCCAGCGTTGTCCGTAGACACCTCCAAGATCATGTGGCCAGCATGACTGCATGGAGCGCCATTACCTTCCCGCAGAAGTGGTACATATTGATCTACTCACATTTGCATGTTTTCGAACTGCTAGGTTTGCAGAAGCTGGGCCTAACAGCAGGAGCTCACCCCACTCCCTGGGCCTAACAGCAGGAGCTCAGCCCGCTCCCTGCCAGCCTTTCACTCAGCAAGTTCAGCAGCTCAGTGGTTTAACCCACTGCACCACGGGGGGTCTCTCTCTCTCTCTCTCTCTCTCTGTATATATATATAGTAAAATGAAGGTATGCTTTTTGCATATATACATATATACATATTTGCAAAAAGCATACCTTCATTTTGCAATTTTATATAAGGGACACCATTATAATATACCTATGTACATAATGGGGCTTGAGTATCCACATTTTTGGTAACCAAGGGGGCCCTTGAACCAAATCCCAGCAGATACCAAGGGTCTATTGCGTTGACTATTGACTCACAATGAAGGAAGGGTACATTCACAATGAAGGAAGGGTACACACTAGGTGAACATTGCCTTCATTGGTGGGATGATTAATCCATCCAGAAAACCTGGTATTATCTGCTTCGGTATTCATAGCTCAATGTTATGGAATCCTGGGAGTTTTATAAGATATTTAGCCTCCTCTGTCAAAGTGTGCTGGTGATTCACCAAACTACAACTCCTAGGATCACATCTCATTGAGCCATGGCAGTTAAAGTGATATCAAATGGCATTATTTTTACAGTGTAGATGCAATCTGAGTAAAGATGCTTAGGGTGCATCTATTGTGGTCAAAACAATGCGAGGAGATAACACCATACCTGACCTGTTAATACCAAAATAATGCAAATTATAATGCTACTTCGATCACCTTAAAAGGCTCTGAAAGAAAAGGGGAAAGGCCTTTTGGTTCCTCGTTCAGAGTGGTTAATCCAAAGACCTCAACGGCGGATTAGGCGGAAGACAACACGGTACATGTTACAATGGCTGTGAAGGCAGAAGAAAGCTGCAACAGATTGAGAAGTCACCGCCATCATGTTAACCATGCCATGGGTGGGACCTTCATTGGCTGTGCACCAACCTCCACACATTAAAAAAAAATCACGGACAGGCATCTTCCAAGTTGACACTTGGAAGGCCATTATACTCGGACAACGAGGGATCACCTAAGTTACAGAGTGGTTAAGAGCTGTCAACAAATGTATGACTAAATAATATTGAGTATGTTACCACATGCTGTCGGCTGTATATCAGAGGAAGGAACTGGTAGAACTACCTCTTGAGTATTCCTTGCCTAAGAAAACCCTATGAAATCCATTGGGTTGATATAAATTGACAAACAAGGGATACAAATATTCATGGACCCACAACCTAGCAAGGATATTAATAAAAGGGCTTTTGATTGCAAAATAATGAAACAAGTCTGTAACTCATTCCACCTTCTCCAAGTTTTTTCCCCCTTCAACAGAATGTAAAAGCAGAAATAGTCAGCATATTGTCCCAGTCCTCTTTATTTTCTTTGTATAGCTATTTTTAAAAGGGGTATTTTGAAGCAAGTTTTGGCTGGAGACCATCATCAGTGATGGCTAACCGCCATCGGCAGCTCACAATGGACAGCAGCTTCACTGCTCCCAGCTGGGAATTGTGCCTTGAGCACCCAGAACCGATGCACATCCACAATCGCTTGGCTCCGAAGAGGCACCCCTCCATCTGCCAGGGTGGCACGATGCCCACCCTGAATTAGCCTGACTCCTGCCCTGCAGCAGAAGCCCAAACAGAGGCTAAACTGAAAGAGATGAAGCGGGCCGTTTTGAGATTATCATTATCACCAGGCACCGTCATATGCATTTACCAAAGATATACTTAATGACTAAGTTGTGAGTGCTGTAATATAAAATAACACAGCATAAATATGTAGTATGTAATGTTATTGTTTTTCTTAGTCGTATAAGGGGGGTGTATAAATATATGAGGAACTGAGCAGAGAGGTGAATCTATACTGTAAGTTTGATGCAGTTTGACACCTTTTTAATTCATGGCTTAATGCTATGGCATCATAGGAGTTGTAGTTTACAAGGTCTTTAGCCTTCTCTATTAAGCAGTGCTCGTGCCTCACCAAACTACAAACCCCCAGATTCCATAGCAGAGAGCCATGGCAGTTAAAGTGGTATCATACGGTGCTCAATCTACAACGTACCCTAAGACAGCAGTCAGGAAAGACAGTCGAAAAAATGCAAAGTAAAGGAACAGCTAACAGGAAGTGCCAAATCCTATTAGACTATTCTTATATCCTTTTCCTATCACTAGTTTACTTGGGAATGGTGTGGATGCCATTTATCTGGATTGCAACAAGCATTTCATAAGATCCTCCATAATGCTTTAATTAGCAAACTGATTAAATGTGGGATAGGTGGGAACATTGTCAGATGGATCCATACTTGGCTGGAATACCATGCTCAAAAAAAGTCATCATTAGTGGCTGCGCTTCAGACTGGAATGAGGTCTTGAGTGGAGTGCCTCAGGGTTCTATTCCAGGGCATCCCTCTTCAATATGTCTATCAAGGATTTATGATGGAACAGGGTCCTTATCATGTCTACAGTTGATACAAACTGGGAAGGACAGCTAGCACATTGAGGATGGGAACAGAATTCAAAAGCACCTACATACATTAGAAAATTGGGCAGAAACTCGTAAAATTAAATTCAGAACAGACAAATGCTAAATTCTATGTTTAGGACACAAGAATCAAATGCACAGGTATAGGATGGATACGTGGCTCACCAGTACTACATGTGAAAAGTACCTTGAGATTATTATTGATCACAAATTGAATATGACCCAGCAGTATAATGCTACAGCAAATAACGTGAATGTAATTTCAACTTCATTAATAAAAGCATAGTTTCTATGTTGAGCAAGAACTGCATCCATTTCTAGGCATCTTGTATTATGAAGGATATAAACAAGTTGGAGAGAGTTTAGAGTAGGACAACTTGGATAATAAAGAAGTATGGAAAACCAATCCTATGAGGCCATGTTAAATGAGTTGGACATATTCAACTTGGTGAAGAGAAGCTTGATAGGTGACCAGATTGTATTCTTCACATATCTCAAGAGAGGAGGAGGCAGGTCTGTTCTCTGCTGTCCCAAAGGGAAGGACCAGGACTATAGATTTGAGGTTAAAGGAGGCTAGATTTGGATTAAACGTCAGAAGGAAAGTCATATTAAAAGTCCTTCTGACGTTTAATAAAAATATACTGAAATAAATTTTATATATATATATATATATATATATATATATATATATGTATAATTTATTTCAGTATATTTTTATATTTACAAAAAATTAGGAATGGAAAAGAATATAGGTAAGTTGTTGTTCATGGGTAGAGGCAACTCCAATAATGTTGAAAGATTCTTTCCATCAATTGCTGTTCCACTTGAATCCTTTGTCAGCTCAATGTACTTTATTCAATTTTAAAAGCCAATTGTTGTTATTTTTAGATTTACCAAGTATATGGTTAACAGCTCCCAATCGTTTTTTCAAAGTATTTGCATCTTGATTCTGTAGCTGCCTGGACAGCTTGTCCATTTCGGAAAGTTCCCTGAGCTTCAGTTTTCATTCTTCCATTGTTGGCATTGTAAGTTATTTCCAATATTTTGGAAATAGTATCCTGCCTGCTCATACAATGTCTTGAAAAATTCTTTCACATTCTTTTGAAATTTGTTTCTCAATGAAACCTAATAGAAAGGTTTCAGGCTCTAAAATAATGTTGATGTTTAATATATTTTCAATTATTTTATGTATTTTTGTCCAATATTTTTTAGTTTGTGGGCATAGACACCACATATGTTAAAGGAGCCAACCGTTGTGTCACATTTCCAACAAATATCTTAGGTTGGATTTTAGCTCGCCGTTCTGGTGTCATATACCAACGATACATTATCTTATAAAAATTATCATGGAGGTGATAATCATGGTGCGAGTGAATTTTATTCCCCCTTTCCATATGTTTTTCCAGTTTGTATAGGTTTATTCTTAAGTTGAATTTGTATGCAAGTCAGAACAGATACATTTTTTAAGTGTAACTCCAGCCAAAATAGTGTGTGTGTATGCATGTGTGTAAGCTTTGGATAGCAAAGGGAAGGGTTAACACCCCAGTAGTGTTTGCTTTGCTGTCTGCACCCCATTTAGAAGATTTCACCTCACTCTGTCCTTGTGATAACTGGATTTTGAATGCGGAAACAAGGATTGGTGGTAAATCTTCAGTGGAGAAACCTTTTCCCCATGATAACTCTTTCAGGAATGAATTTCCCTTCCTATGGATAGATTTCTATCACTTCCTGTTGTTTCACCCCCATTCTTAACTATGAGTTGTTTGTAAGTCGGATGTTTTTTTAACTCAGGGACTGCCTCTAGTTACTTTTTAAAAAACAGTTCATGAGTAATTATAGCAAACGATTATACATATATTTAACTACTAACACAAAATCGAAACGTTAGTAACCCTTAAAGCTTCTTCAGCACCTTTCCTTGACTTTCAAAGCAATAGTAATAAGAGATGCTATATGTCCAGGGTGTTTCTTACCTTGTTGACTATTACCTCTTGAATGTATACCATGGCTAATTCTTATGAATCCTTCCTACAGAATTAATTATGCTTTTCTTTTAACGATGGGATATATATTACCCTGAAGGCACCAGATCTTGGAAGTCGAGCAGAGTCAGGTCTTGTTAGTACTTGGATGGGGAATTGCCAAGCAATAGCAGGTGCTGTCGGCTATATTTCTGAGGGAGGTAATAGCAAACCATCTCTCATTATGCCCAGGGAAACCCAATGAAATCAACAGAGTTGTCCTTAAATTGGGAAGCAATTTGAAGACACAAATACACACAGAGAGAGACAGAAGGGATTGCACACATTCACACACATACAGAATGAGGGAGAAGGGTGGAATGTTTATTTTAAAATGGTAAAACTTGGGGAGTGACTTGTAAAATTGCCGCACAGGTTCTGCCACAAAATGTATTGTGAAATCAATGGCTGTTGGGGGAAGATTTTCTCCTACTCGACTTTGCTGGAAAACAAGTTGTTTTTAAAACATATGAGTTCTGACTCCTGGCCTTGACTTTCTCTTGGAAAACAATGTTGTTTGTTACAAACCCTGTCCTTCACTACCTGACCTGTTCTGCTGCCCGCAATTGTGTTGTAGGATCCTATTGATTCTCAACATGGAGCCAAGACTCAATTGCCACTCCACTAACCTTATTGACATGGAAGTGGGGAAAGCACCTGACATCTACAGACTTTGTTTGAAGTGCACAGATCAGCTTCCAACAGTCTATTCGGCACTGAGCCCTGAAAACCTACAAAGCAAAACAATAAGAACGACAACAACAAAAACCCTCTCTTGTCTGAAAAAGAAACAACCTTGTATTGGAGCCCCCTAAATATTGTACAGCCAGGCAGAACCTTTCCTCCGAGCTCCCTGATGTCTGTGTTATGTTGTTGTTTATAAATTGCCACAGGAACCACCAGCTGTCATCATCAAAATTTTATTGGCACTCTGTAAATATTAAATCAGCATGCTAAAATTATGCCATGTGCAGTAGCAGCTGATGCTCTCTTATGGAGGCAGCCTGCAAGAGAAGGGACGGCCCTGTGTTGTCTATGAGCTTCCTGCTTCATGGGAGGATTTTGCATTGCTAATACAGGTTCCAGTCATTTCAGTGTATTTAGCTGTCATCTATAAAACTAGCATCCTCCCCTTCCTCTGTGTTTATTTGTATGTGTATGTATTTGAATATACACATACATCCTAGGCTCTTTGTATCATCTGGGGTTTGGTTCCAGAAACATCTCCTTGTGGATACCCAAATCTGTTCCATTATATATAAGGGCATAGGAAAACGGTGTGCCTTATATAAAATGGCAACATCAAGGTTTGTTTTAGGGATTTCAAGGACAGAATTTTTCAAGCTGTGGATGATGGAATCCATGGAAGGATGGTAGTACGAACAGAGAGAGAGAGAGACAGACCAGGGATGAGAATGACCTGCCTCTCCAGATATTGTTGGACTGCAAGTCCCAGCAGCCCTAGCCAACATAGCCAATAATGAATATTTCCGGGAGTTGAAGTCCAACAATGCAGAGGGCCACATGATTCTCATCCCTGCTTATAATACAGATGGGAAAATGCATTTCTTTAAGGGTGAGTGTCTTGAGCTAGGTCCTAATAATGCTTAGATAAGATCTTTGAACAAAATAGGATTACTTCCAGACACAGAGTGCTAGATAATGAAATCAATTACTTTGTCTTGGAATCTATTTATATGTTTACAAGATTGTTAGAAGGTATTTGATTTCCCTTTTTACATTTTTATACAGTAATGACCACATACTGCAGAAATTCTGTTGTTGTTTTAATCATCATTGTTATTACTATCATCGTCACCACCTAAAATAAAATCGTCACCAGTTTTTAAAAATTGGCCACCTGCTTTGAAATCATTAGATTTCTAAGTATGTGAATGTAATGGCAATTCCCCTAAAGAGTTGATGGAGTAGTTATTTATTTATTTTATTTATTTATTTATTTATTTCTGTTACTTATACCCCGCCCTTCTCACCCCCGAGGGGGGACTCAGGGCGGCTTACACAGACGGCACAATTCGATGCCCTTATACAAATACATACAAATATAAAAATATAAAAACAGTAATTAATAATTAACAGATTAAAAACATTAATATATAGCACCATAGCACAACAATAAGCAATCTCATGGTCAGTGTTCGCGTTCCATAGGTCCAATGGTTAAAATAGGTTCCTACAATATTTGCCTTTCATTATGGTCCTTCTTTTTAGCTGCCAGAGTTTCCGAAAGCCTGGTCCCATATCCAAGTTTTCAGCTGTTTCCTGAATGAGAGGAGGGAGGGCGCTGTTCTAATTATGAATACATAGCAGATCTGAACACAGAACAGTTATGACTCCATAACTCTAGGTTACAAATCCATCACTATAGTGCAGCATTCTAAACATTGTCTTTACAAAAATAGGAGTTATTTCCATTTTGCAAATATTAGCCTGAGTCTTCTAAGGTGGCTACAAAGACACTTGTAACTGTTATGTATTTATAGTCCCTCTTTAGCCCCTAGTTTAGGACATATGTGGAGACCGAGAAAGTTCCCCAATCCTTAGTTCTTGGCCAGCAGGTACTGAGATCATTGGAGGACCTGCTCCCCTGTCAATCAAGAAGCTGATGTTGACTGATGTTCCAATGTGCCACCTCAAATGAGGAGTCGTTGACACAAGAGGGAAATTGTATCGATTGCTGTTTTTATCTGTTGCATGAAGGATTGCTCACAGAAAAGATAGGACTGTCAGGTGCTCCCTGATCAATGGGAACAGACTTCCAATGTTCACAGTGATAAGTAGGAATGGATCAGGTCAGGTCACTGTGTATATCTGTAACTATGGTGCTTACATATGTATCTCCTATAAAAGATTCCAGCATAGAAATGGGGAGAGAGATAATGGTTTTCACGAGGACTGGTTGAATGATTGCAACAACAGGTTACGACCATTTTAATAATAATGATAATAATAATAATAATAATAATTATTATTATTATTATTATTATTATTATACCCCACTTTATCTCCCCCAAAGAATTCCATACCTTGTGTGACTGTGGAGCAGAACAGACAACCCCGCATCTGTATGCTTGTCCACTGTGCCCTGCTTCATGTACAGAGGAGGAATTGTTGGAGGCTACAGACAATGCCGTTGCTGTTGCCCCTTTTTGGTCAAAAGATATTTAGCCACCTGCATGCCTTCTATTTTTATCAGTTTTATACTAATTTATGCAATGCTTTTGATATGAAATAAATAAATCTCCCCCAAAAGGGCCTCAAAGTAGCTTACATAAAAGCATCATCATAACCGTTTAAAATATACAAATATGCAAACATTAAAACAAGGTTAAATATAAATAGTATTTTAAAAAATCTCAGTTGAAAACCATGAAAACAAATTCAAAGTTAAAAACCATTCTTCTAAAACTTTTAGATAATCTCATGTGGTCTCTTAAGGTCCTTCAGATATCCATATCAACTTTTGACCAGTATCAGCTACCAAAATGGAAAACCTGTGGCTGAGTCATGCCACATTAAATTACAGGTGTGAAGGTACATGACTGAATGCTCACTGAGATAAACAGAAATTCAGAGAGAGAAACATTCTAGCTTAGTCTTTTCCCTGCTAGTTTTCTGTGCCAAGAGAGATGTATTTATGGAGGAACATTCTTCACATAGGAGCCACAGTTGCGCAATGGGGTAAACCCTTGTGCCAGCTGAACTGCTGCCTTGAAGGTCGACAGTTTGAATCCATGAGACAGGGTAAGCTCCCGTCTGTCAGTTCCAGCTTCCCATGTGGGGACATGAGAGAAGCCTACCACAGGTTGGTGAAACATCTGGGCATCCCCAGGGCAATGTCTCTACAGATGGCCAATTCTCTCACACCAGAAGTGACTTGCAGTTACTCAAGTCACTTCTGACATTAAAAAAAAATCTTCATATGAGCTCCATGTTTTCCACATGAAGTCTGAAGTGACACAAGCTAATCATGAACTCATCATAAATCATGAAATATTGTGCATATGCAAACGTATCTTATGTATTGACTTGATTGTTACCTGTGCCCAAGATTTTTCAAATTCAGTCATCATGCTGGCCTCTGAACCATGCAATTCTTCCTTTTACTAGGTCCGGATACCGGAAACAGGCACATATTTACATGAAATGCACTTGAAATTAACAGTACAGTCCTATGTGTTACTGATTTGAATCTCATTAAGATCAATGAGAATTACTTCCCAAGGAAATGGGGATAGGATTAAACCTAGTGAGCACACTGGGTGTTACTACTAAGTATACAGGTTTATGATTTTGCCGATTCATACGTGAAGTCCCCAAAATCATTTTAGATTTTAGATAGCCAGCAAATGGGCTCATTTTTATCTGTTGCTTAAATGTAGTAAGAGCCAACATAAACGTAATAGCTGGGAGACATCAATCTTAAAATTGTCCAGAAGGTGTGGACATCTTGGGAATATAGAAGGGCATGTAGTATATTAGTAGCCCGCTCCCGTTGTGAGCCATGGATCTTTCAGCATCTGTTGATGAAATCCAGATGTTAATGTCACTCAAAGGGTTTTGGACTCCTAAGAAGAACAGCAGATTTAAAAGATATTATTACAGCTGGTTGCCACCCACTGTCCTTAGAAACAGTGTTATGAACATGCAGTGCTTTGTTCATTGTTAAAGACTGTGCTGGTATTATAAAGCTGTGCATATAGTTGTGATTAATCTGATTTTCGGAAACAAGGGGATACATGTAGTCTGGGAGCAGGCAATTAATTGTGTTTAAAGTACTTTGAAAGTTAACTGTCTCTGTGCCTGATGCAGCACATCAGTGACTGGAAATTGTTAATTTTCCCTCCACCACCACTGTCATTAGGGAAACCTTAAAAATCCTGTACATTAAAATAAACCCCTATCACAAATCAAGATAAATAGGTATTTTATTAGCTACACTGTCGCCCCTCCACCCATCATTTCCTTCCAGACCCTGCTGTCTGTCAAAGAGCCCTATCCTCTGGCTCTATTTTTCCTCTCCCTTCCTTTTTGGAGCAATATTCTGCTAGCACCTGGGCTCAACTTGCTCCGAATATAGAGGTTGACTCTGAAAATCAGATCCAATTAACACATCCTTGATATAACAGAATACAGTGTTAATTACATGCAGCTGATCATTGCTGGGTTAATTAAACACTCACCCTCAAAAGCTAAGGCACTAATCTAATTAACAATTACTACAGCTGCTGTTTTCTCTTTACACGTCCTTTCTAAATGGTTCAGATTCACACTTAGGGCCCAATCCCACAGTTTCTCTGGATGGAGAATTCCCTTTGATCCGGAT
Source organism: Anolis sagrei (assembly GCF_037176765.1). Taxonomy (NCBI): domain Eukaryota; kingdom Metazoa; phylum Chordata; class Lepidosauria; order Squamata; family Anolidae; genus Anolis; species Anolis sagrei. The sequence continues at coordinate 214,097,284 of NC_090022.1, read as the reverse complement.
GGCATCACTCAGTAATAGGAAGTTGCTTTATTCAGAGATTGGAAGGAGAACAAGCCACTTTACCCTGTATTTTGGATGATGAGAGAATGTGTGTATTTGGAGTGAAAAAATAACATTTAACTTATTTTCCTTCTTTTTAAACTTTGCTAGTATGGCACTTTATTAAAACAGTGTTAAGAAACTGGGTTGTTGCAGGTTTTTCGGGCTATATGACCATGTTCCAGAAGCATTCTCTCCTGACATCTCACCTGCATCTATGGCAGGCATCCTCAGAAGTTGTGAGGTCTGTTGGAACTAGGCCAGTGAGCCTGTGGTGTTTTGAAAGTCCTTTTGGCTGCAAGAAATTGTGGGACAGTATCTGTGTCTCTGCAGCATAGAAGGAAAGTCAGGGAGCACAGTAGATGGACTTCCCTGGTCCTTAGTTTTTCCAATTTCCATGTGTCTTGGAACAGTTTCTCCCCATAGAGATGTTCAATGTATTACTGAAGGCTTCCATGGCTGGAATCACTGGGTTGTTGTAGGTTTTTTGGGGCTATATGGCCATGTTCTAGAAGCATTCTCTCCCTGACGTTTTGCCTGCATCTACTGTGCTCCCTGACTTTCCTTCTACACTGCAGAGACACAGATACTATCCCACAATTTCTTGCAGCCAAAAGGACTTTCAAAACACCACAGGCTCACCAGCCTAGTTCTAACAGACCTCACAACCTCTGAGGATGCCTGCCATAGATGCAGGCAAAACGTCAGGAGAGAATGCTTCTAGAATGTGGCCATATAGCCCAAAAAACCTACAACAACCCAGTGATTCCAGCCATGGAAACCTTCGACAATACAGTGTTAAGAAATTGAGGGTGTGAAGATGAAAAAATACAGTATAACCTCTATATCTATAAAGGATACATTCCAAGTCCTTCTGTGGATATCTGGAACCACATAATTATGGACCCAGTATTTTGATTATACTTAGGCTGGAAGTATGCCAAAGAATAGCACTGGGTGAATAGGGTTCCCTCCAAACTGTATCAATATGTGCAGGATAAGTTCATTGATGGCTGTTTGATAGGATGGCTACTTCAAGTATAAGAGGTAATAGACACAGTTTACCAATAGCTGCATATTTCAAGATAGAGAAAGCAGACTTTCCTTGGGCCTCTATGTGATGGGAACATTGGACTAGATAGCTCCACTTCTTATGTTATGTTTAAGGATTTTTTAAAAGAAAGGTAAGATTTAACCTGCTGGGACCAAAGTTTCATAGTCAATCATAGAAGATAAGAAACTATATAATACTATACTACCATACTACAGGAAAAATGTGTTTGAATCCCCACTTATCTATGGAGGCCCTCTTCAGTGGTTCTCAACCTGTGGGTCCCCAGTTGTTTTGCCCTTCAACTCCCATAAATCCTAACAGTTGGTAAACTGCCTGGGATTTCCGGGCATTGTAAACCAAAACACCTGGGGACCCACAGGTTGAGAACACTACTAGATGAGCTTGGGTAAATCACACTCTCAACCTAAGAGGAGGGCAGTAGTAAACTTCTGAATAAATCTTGCCAGGAAAAGCCTGTGATAATAATGTTGTCATAAGTCAGAGTTGACTTGAAGTCATATAACAACAACAACAACAACAACAACAACAACAACAACAACAGGGAGATCAGGATTGGGTCTGGGTTGCAAAAATAGGCACTGGGTATAGTTGTGAGGTCTTATGTTGTCCACCCTGCTTTATATCAAAACTGATCAACCATGGAAACCCACTGGTTACCCTAGGAAATCACACCCTCTCAGCTTTGGAAGAAGGCAATGGCAAGCCACCTCTAAATTAATCTTGCACAAAAAGATAGGATTGTCATATAACAGTCAACTTGAGAGCACATAAAAAAGAGATATTAAAGACTTGAAGCCAATATTTTTTAAATACTTTAGGTAGGTAACAACTTTACTCACTAATACATACCAAGATTTCACTTCAGAAGGTAATGAAAAACAATGTTTATTGGTACCATGTAGGAAATTACTGTTCTCTGTGGTCATTTCTTTGTTGCTCAGTTTATGTATTTGACACCATGATGTCCTAAGAGCCATAGAAATGCCTTGTTTCATTTTCATTAGAAAAACAAAACAAGACCTTGATCTGCCATTGCATACAATAGCAGATCAATCCTAAAAACTGAAGTTTACACCAGAAAATTATAAAGTGTGAAAGTCCCTTTCAAACAGCAGAGACTATTCAAAGGCATTTCTGAAATGTCTGTGGTAGGACAGTCTTACTCTCTTTTACACACACACAGTGTATGTAAATGTTGTAAGAGAGAATCAAAATGCTGTGATGACATTTTGCTAAAGATCCAGAAAGTTTCAAAAGCTTCAGTTGTGTCCATGGATGCTCGCCAATAAATCTGAATGTCGAAAACCCATTTCAGGGTTTGTTGTTCTCTGAACTTCACATCTGCATTCTTCTACAATCATAGCCACCTTGACTATGGGCACCGCCCTTGTGCAGTTCATCTCCAGGCGTTTCATGGAAAACTTGGTCGGCAAGCAGTGGGAACAGAAGGTGTAAAGGCGATCTTCCAGACCAGGAACATGGAAAGAACTGCATTTTCCAAAGCACAAGTTGTTTTGTATCACCAGGTTCTCACAGTTCTCATGTGCAATGGTCTAAAAGAAAACACAATGATATTAAAGCACATGCCACGGCACTTCATGACAAAACAATTAAAATACAATTACTTTTGTTGTATGTTAGGCCTACCCAATTGGTTATTAACTATGAATTTTAAATTCACATTCTATGTCTACTGTATTTTAATCTTTGTTCTGTGCACTTTTAAGATGTGTATTTACAGAAATATGTTTTAATATATGTGTTTTACTGAATGATTTTTGATTATGTATTTTGACTATATTGTTCCTTGTCTTAAGCCATGAGAAAAGATGGGTAAGAAATAAAATGTATTGTTGTTGTTGTTTTATTATTAGATCTTCACATTAAACTACTACTCATTATCTGTATAAAGACACTTTTAAAAGATGCTGAAAGCTTCAAATAAATCTCAGGACCCTTCCACACAGCCATATAACCCAGAATATCAAGGCAGAAAATCCCACAATATCTGCTTTGAACTGGGCTATCTGAGTCCATACTGCCATATATTCCAGTTCAAAGCAGAAAATGTGGGATTTTATTCAGCTGTGGGAAGGGGCCTCAAGTAATCCTCAAAACACACCTCCAGTGATGAGAGTGACTATATTTAAATACTAAAAATTGTAGGAGGAAATCCAATGGTATGCTCTGGCTAACATTAAATTTGTGGCAAAGCAGAGATTTGAATTAGGAATTTGGAGCTCATATCTTATCTGTTTCAATACTTTACACAATGTGACAGATGCACAATATATGAATACAAAATATATGATTATATTAGCCTTCAGACAGAAAGCACCATATATAATCATACTGAAGTTCAAGGTTTTATCTTGATACCATAAGCTTACCTTCCCAAAGGTTCAAGGTGAGCCTTAAGAATTCTTAAGTTCAACTACTAAGGTCAACCATTTTTTCAGGTTAATATACAAATATTTCTATCCTCAAGTTTCTAAAACTTTAGATCTATGTAATCTTTATCAATGTAAAATGAATATCATGCATTTAAAGTGTTAAAAGTATCACTTTTTGGTTTACATATGGTCATGTTTTGTGACCTACCTTTGTTGTTTACCTTAAGGCCCCATCACAGGGCTTCCCTGACCAAATTGGTTCTGTTAGGGGAGGGGGGAGTGTTTGCTTTGAGCACTTCCACACAGCCCTATATCCCAGAATATCAAGGGAGAAAATCCCGCAATATCTGCTTTGAACTGGGTTATCTGAGTCCACACTCAGATAACATGGGATTTTCTGCCTTAATATTCTGGATAGAGCTGTGTGGAAGGGCCCTATGACTGAGGCCTCTTCTACACAACTGAATAAAATCCCACATTTTCTGCTTTGAACTGTTATATATGGCAGTGTGGACTCAGAATAACCTAGTTCAAAGTAGATATTGTGGGGTTTTCTGCCTTGATATTCTGGGTTATGTGGCTGCATGGAAGGGCCCTGGTTAGAGATTCAAAACCAGGGGCCCTTCTACACAGCCATATATCCCAGAATATCATGGCAGAAAATCCCCCAATATCTGCTTTGAACTGGGTTATCTAAGTCCACACTCAGATAATGTGGGATTTTCTGCCTTGATATTCTGGGATATAGGGCTGTGTGGGAGGGCCCCATGACTCCGAAGTCATGCCCCAATGCTCACATCACTATGCTATGCAGGCTTTAACAGGCCAAATGCAAATCTTGCAGCAAATGCTACAAACAACAGGTTTTCTAATTCTGGCACTTGTATCCTTTTTTAAAACTTTCAACCTGAATCTTTACTAAGATTACGAAAAAATCATTTTGCCAATCTTTTCCTTTATAAAACTTGTAATGTTAGTGACTCAGGGCCCTTCCACACAGCCATATAACCCAGAATATCAGGGCAGATGAACCACAATATCTGCTTTGAACTGGATTATCTGAGTTCACATGGACATATAATCCAGTACAATGTGGATTTTATACAGCTGTGTGGAAAGGGCCTTAGATAGTTTGTAAGAGTTGCTGTGAGGACAACCTGCTTTGCAGATTGAAAGTGCAATGTAAATGTTTGCAATCCTTCACTCTCATATTGTATGACACCCCTCCATGAAACGCTGACTAACTTAGAGATTTAATTTTACCTGAGAAAAAGGCAGAGTGCTGCAGATGTCCTGGTACTTTTCATTGGTCTTGATGGGAAGGACAGCCTCTTCAGACCTTGACTTGGCTTTCAACATGAAAATATCCCAAAACTTCTTGGCATCTTTCCTGAAGAGAGACTCTGATTTCCTCTTTGGAGGGTGGGAAGGGGGATTCTGTGGATGGGGGAACGGACTTGGGGGAGCCCAGCTTCCCAAATCTGGTGTCGCATGACTGCCTATATAAGGTAAAATAGATTTAGGGATCTGAAGTCCATCTTCTTTCTTTCTCTCCATTTCTGCCAAGAAGTGCGTCACAAACAAACTGGGCTCTTCCAAAGTCCCTTCATAGTCCAGAAGATATTTTGCTAGTGTATCAGGAGGCAGTAGATGTGGACTTCTCCTCCTCCTTTTCTTTTGCATTTCATCAGTTTGCTCCGTGGTTCCAAGCCAAGAAATCAACAGGATCTGAAGAAGCAGCACATACATGATGCAGCTGTCCTTGTCCTCAACTGGTTACTTCTTATGGTACTGCAAGGTGTTTTCTTCTCCTTCCTCTCAGTGTTGTGCAGTCTTGTTCTCCAATGAAAAAGGTAGAAAGGCTGCTACATTTATAAACAAGTCCCAGGGGTTTAGAGAGAGAAGGGAGAGACAAAGAGGAAGGCCAAGAAGTAGCCTACAGCTAATGCCATTAACACCCATTAGCTGTAGATTAATTATGATAACAGTATCTGCTCCCAGTTTTCACTCTTGGATGTGTATTCAAAGTTTGTATCCATTATAAAAGCTGTTTTCCCCTGCAGAGAGGTAATTTTAAATGTTTGGATAAATTGTTGTGCTGTTGTCTAGGACTTGTGGAGAGTTCTTGATGTGTATTAGCTTTGCCTCTCAAGAGAGGATTACAAAGGAATCCATTAGTGCAACACAAGAGTCAATGGCACGTTTGTAAGTACAGTAGAGTTTAAGGGAAGGGGGAATCCCTTTCTCAGCATGGTCTGAAACCTCGGGAGGGGGGTATAGTTGTTCAGTTAGTAATGATGTCACAAGTCTAATACTCTGAGCAAATGTGGCTTGATAGAGAATAATTATGAGTTTATGATGATCAGCTAAAAACAGCATCTATTTATGTAAATAAAGGTCAAAGTGTGTAGGTTGGTTACATGGCTCAATGGATCTGGACCAAACTTGGCACACATTCTTTTTAAAAAAACAAAGTACTCAGTTCTTCCTAATCTTCAGTTTGGATTGCTACAAAAATAAAACAGCTTGTATGACTGATTGCGCACCAAGTACTACGTTACAATTTCCGCTATTTTTTTTCATACTGCTTTATCCAACTTGAAATAATTGTGCGGTTTGAACTAAAAGAACCAAACCAGAATCAGGGAAAAGGAAAGGCAGAAGTGGATTGGCAGTGGCTAGATGAAGGCTGTTGCTAAATGAAGTGGTCCTCTGTGATGTCACTAGAAAAGAAAGGAGGTGAGCTTATTTGTTTGTTTGTTTGTTTGTTTGTTTGTTTCAGATATTTGCACCCCGCCCTTCTCAACCCTGGGGGGGGGGGGCAACTGCTAGTTAACATTTGCATAAGGGGAATGGAGAAAGGAAGGAAGGAAGGAAGTGATGGGGAAGAAAAGGAAGGGAGGGAAAAGGGGGGAAAGGTACAAGTGGAGGGGGAAAGGAAAGAAAGAGAAAGAAGAAGAGAAAAAGGAACTGAAGAAATGAGCAAAGTCAGGGTGGGAAGAAAGGAAAAGAAGAAATGAGAAAGGAACAAAAGAAGAGGGGTGAAGGTGTATAAGAGACAGTGAGGAAAGAAGGGAAGAAAGAAAAGAGAGAGTAGGAAGATGTATGAGGGAAATAGATGAAGGAAGGAAAGAGCCATAAATAGGGCAGCCCAAAGACACTGGGCCATGGAGACATTGTGAGGTAGGCCTTCTCAGAGCTGGAGAAAGGAGGCAGTGGCTTCTCCGACACTTACGTATGGGTGAGAGAGATGCAACTAAACATATATACACACACACACACACACATATTCATTCAGGGCTGTATTGTTAATATTATACATCATGCTACTATTGTAAACATTAAAAACAAATGTTGCCAAATTTTCCATCCCATCCCGTTCTGTGTTCAGTACGTACAGATAAGTCCCCCTTCCCACCTAGTGCCCTCTTAATATTGAAGCTAACATAGGAGCACAAGGTGGTGAAAGGACTAGGTTTAGACTGAGATATGGTGACCAATTTCATGCTTCAACAACTATTTTCAATATGGGGAAAGGACACAGCACATGTAAAACACTAATAAAGAGATATACACCAAGAAATATACAAATTAAATTAGATACCCATAGTTCAGTTTTTTCTGAAAATTAGATTCAACAGCAATGATCAAAATTAACCACTGGGTAATATGATAAATATAGGTAGATGACCATTATAAGTAAAGTTAAAGGATTCCATTTGACATTAAGTCATGTCAGACTCTGGGGGGTGGTGCTTATCTCTGTTTCTAAGCTGAAGAGCCGACGTTGTCCGTAGACGCCTCCTAGGTCATGTGACCACCATGACTGCATGGAGCACCGTTAGCTTCCCATCGGAGTGGTACCTATTGAGCTACTCACATTTTCAAACTGCTAGCTTGGCAGTAGCTGAGGCTGACAGCAGGAGCTCACCCCGCTCCTGATTTAAACTGCTGGCCTTTCGGTCAGCAAGTTCAGCAGCTCAGCAGTTTAACCCACTGCACCACCAGGGGCTCCCAGATGACCATAATACACAATCCATTAATCTTGCTGTGGAAAGCCTCACTCTGTCATGCATACAGCAGCTTCAAACTCTTTAACCAAAATCAGTTGTTACGCATCAGGATAGTACCAAAAGCCAATATGAATGAAGGATATATTTGATAAGGATCCATATTACCATTGCACACAACATTAAGGAACTTTTCCAAGCACTATGTATAAAATTATTCATTTTAGCTGTAACAGCTTTTGGGACGAAGGATCTAAAAGAGAGCGCAAGTGTGCTTAATTTAATGAAGGAATGAAAATGGTTTCATTGATTCTACATTGCTAAAATGTGCTTTGGATACAAAGTAGATGTCTAGAATCACCAATACAACTCTGGGAAGTGAACAATGATCTTGATTGTGAAAGAAGACCATTCCCACTCCCCACCCAGAAAAATCTACAACTCATTACCTTGATTCATCCACTTTGCAGTTTCTGTGTAAACTGCTGTTTGTGTATTTGCAATACCATTTGTCCTTCTCAAGCATTCTGTTTATTTTCATTGTCCTTCTTTTTTTTAATTAACCCCAACCTGATCCATATTTAGTTATGTTCTGTAAAGCCAATCCACACTCTGAACTCTTTGAAAATAAATGTTTTCAGACAGTAAAGTAAATCTGATTATCAGTCAACAAAAGAGGTGGTTTCAGAGTCTGGAGTTCTGGGAGTTGCTTCTATATTCTGTGCCTCCCCTAACAATGGCCTTTTAGTCCCACTTTTGTAAACCTTTTTCTCGTATGTTTGTATGCACATGGAGGTTCTTAGAGAAGACAGTCCACATCATGCATCTCTAACCCCTGAAAACTGAATGCCATAATAAAAGGCAGTTGTTGAGATAACACAGGATTTGGGCTTGGAAAATTACTCTTCTGTGCTACAACTCCAGTAGAGACTGTACGAGCAAGAGAGGTCTGAGAAATGTAGTACAAAAAAGTAACATTTCCAAACTCTGGTTGTATAAAATCAAGGAAGAACTGTAGCCTATACTTTCAGAAGAAGTGGGAATTAATGACATTTTTGAAGGAAACCTTAGGCCTATGTCGTTTCTGTTTATGATACATACCTATGTCATTTCCATTTATAGGGGTTTATTTTACTTTAACAAATACAGGTTGAGTATCTTTTATCCAAAATGTCGACGCCAGAAGTATTTTGGATTTCACTTTTCCTGGATTTTGTGATACCTGTAAGGGCAGTCTCCGAGTTTCAAGCATCCAACTTACAAGTGACTCATAATTAAGAACAGGGGTGAGACAACAGGAAGCGAGATAAATCTACTCATAGGAAGGGAAATCCACTCCCAGAAGAGTTTGTGGTGGAATGAAAATCATGCATAGTTCACATCTTTACCAATCCACACACTGTCTTGCAAGAGAAAAGATATGCCACATAGATTATCAGTAAAGAATAAGGTGTTTACTCTTTGTTATGCAGAGCAACATATATGCAGTCATGTGAACAGTTGTATTGACTCACACAATGTTCTTTCAGAGAGATTGTAATGGTCTTTAGCTGTCCATGTGAGGGACCTTCTTCCAGCAGTTCAGAAGCAGAAAATACACACTAATTTGTCTTGACAAGCACCTGCACAGAAAACCTAAACATGTAACTGTGGTCAAAACTCCCAGGCTCAGCTAGCATCCTGGGCACATCCCAACCAATCAACTTCATGCTTTGCATTTTTGAGTTAACGCACTCAGCAACTGACTTTTATATTCTCCAACAGAGTTCTTATGGGGAAGCTTTCTCACCAATCCTTGCTTCCACAACAAGCCAGTTTTTCAAAATCTAATTATTACAGAGACAAAAAATTAGGTGAAATTTTCTGAATGGGGCACAGAGAGCAAAACAAACATCCACAGGGCTGTTCACCCTTCCCTGTGTTATCCAAAGCTAAGAAATACTTATTTTTGGCTGGAGTTACACTTTAAAAAAGTATCTATTCCAACTTACATGCAAATGTTATGGACAATATATGTAATGATTTTGCCCATGAAAATTACATTGAACCAACAGAAAGCAAAGGAATTGCTATCTCAGCTGCTTATGTGGACACTTTCAGATTTGAGAGTATTTCAGATTTCAGAATTCCAGATAAGGCACAGTCTGAGCCGATATGAGAGAAACTGCAACACATACGAGCCTCCTATTTCTAATGTGAATATTCCCCACATTTTAAATAGGAAATGGGAGGTTGTAAAAGTCCAGCCTCTATCTCACTCCCTGTCTCACACTAACACCGTTTTCTATTTTTGTAGAAAGATTTAAAATCTAAAATCAACATGCATTTGCAATCCCCAAACATCGTGTTTAATGGAAGAGTCAGACAGGAAACACTTACACTATGCCAGAGAGAAGGCATTTCCAGTATTTTGGTTTTAAAGTGTAACAAATAGAGGGCCAGATCTCACTGTGTTATCAGCGCACGCTGATAAGGAAAGAGGACACTTTTACAGGGGAAAGTGGTCCTGATAAGATGCTTAGCTTTTTGTTCTCCGGTCCTCTCCATGCAGCTGTTTTGCCCGGTTCCCATTGCAATCATGCATCTGGAATAAATCTGGCGTAAATCGGCCACATGACGCAGGTGAATATAGTACTGAATGAGACATGTAGGATAATCACAGGATGTCTTAAACCTACACCTGTTGATAGACTATAAGCTAGATGGCATTCCCCCCCCCCCCCCCCCCCAATGTGTGACAGGAAGTTGCTGCCAACTGCGAGAGAAATAAGGTTGAACACTGTGGGAGGAGGCTATCAGCCTCCTCCCAGTAGACTTAAATAAAGGAAAGTTTCATGAGATCCACCACTTCTCTAAATGTTCCTCCAGCAACAGCAAGAATATCCCTGTGGGCAGCAAAATCAGGAAATCCCAACTGGATGGCCCCACACGAGGGTCTTCCTTCAGGGGCAAACCAAGAATAGGCAACTTGGAAATCTCTGAACAAACTGAGAAGAGGAGTTAGAAGACCTAAAGACAACCTGGCAAAATGGCACTACCTAGACAAATCCTCCACTTTGTGTGACTGTGGAGCAGAGCAAACAGCTCAGCATCTATGTATTGTTGAAGGCTTTCATGGCCGGAATCACTGGGTTGTTGTAGGTTTTTTTGAGCTATATGGCCATGGTCTAGCTCAGCATCTGTATGTTTGCCCACAATGCCCTGCCGCATGCACAGAGGACTAACTGTTTAAAGCTAGACAATGTGGTCGCTGTTGTCAAATTTTGGTCTAAAATTATTCAGCTGCTTGTGCTCCCTTCATTTTATCAGTTTCATATTTATTTATGCAATGTTTTTGACCCAAAATAAATACATCTCAAAAATCCTACTGAGCCACAGCAACTGAGAGGAGTGGAAGATGCAACCAGAAACTCCCCCAGTTTTGAAGAGTCCTCCTCGCTTTGCAGTACTGTGTAGTTCTATAACAGTTCTATAACTCTCTGTTTTGGAATAAGATTTCTTCTGAAAGGTTGAAGGAGTATATCAATGCAGCCAAAATGCTTTTATCATTTGTAATACTATCTTTATTAAACTGCTTTAGGTATAACAGCACATATGATATTTAAGGTACAAAAATAGATCAACAGCACTTAAATTTAAAGGGAAACATGCCACAGCATTAGTGGAAACATAATTTTCAGTACATTTTAGAAAATAATATTCAAAGTTTACAACAAATCTCTCATTTAAAATACTTTTTAAGAGGACAAGGAATTGTGTATATAATTGATAAATATTTATCAAACTCTTAACTACATATTAAACTATTACAGTGTTAAAAGGGGAGTTCTGAGAAATCACATTACCATTCTTTGAGACTTACAAAAACATCTGATTCCCCCCACATGCGTCAGACTCTTAACTCCCATAATAACCAGAGAATGTTCACCATGCTAGCTTGGTGAGATTTGTAGTTAATGGGCACCACATTATCTATTCTAGGTCATAATGAGATGTGAAGAGGTGTGGTGTTATCAGATATTTCTTTTTTAAAATAAAACAATGGCTTCTTTCCTTCTTTCAATAAGTCATCAGGCTTTCATACTGTATCCAAAGTGATAACTTCATTCCTTCATTCCTTCTACATCAGATTGGTACTTGATGTATGTTAAAAAATTCTACCTCTATGGATGTATCCTCCAACTTGGACAGAGTGTGAGTTTTTGATCCATTTTGGCAATCTTCCATAAAGCAATGGTATTTGCTGTAGTTCTAATTATGTTGTGAGAGTGAGAATAGTGTAGTGGTTTGGGTGCTGGACTAGGACTCTGAAGACTGCTTGCCATGGAAACACTAATTGGGTGACCTTAGGCAAATATTACATATCTGGCCAAGAAAATGGAGGAGCAGAAGATTCTATCCAAGGATGATAGAGTAGATTGAATATGTGACACATTGTCTGATAGAGTAGATTGAATATGTGACACCCACCATAGAGTTCTTCTCCAGTTATCTCTCCAGCTATTTGGACCTCTTAAGCCTGAAAGAGAGGAACTTAGAAGCAAACAACTGTTCATTCTTTACTCATACCCAGCATATCATAAACACTGGAGGGGGGAGAGTAAAAGAATGATAAACAGCCAGTGTAAAGGTTTCCTCTACCACATTAGACCTCTCTCTCTCTAAAGACACACTCTTATCCAATTTTGAATCTTTCCAGTCCTTCCAGCTGCAAATAAATATGCTTTATTGTACACAAGTGAAGCCAGACGTGCATCTTTCTTTACAGTTTCCTAGAGCATATGTAGCTGTATCCTTTGCCCTTCCTGCAGTCTTTTCTTTGCCATTTTCCTCGCTGTTGTACTAAAAAACAGTTCTTCCCTTTCTTTGAGAGACGAGGTGGGCCTTTTTTCCAGTTTGTGTAAACAACCTGTTCTCCATCATTCCATTCCAATTGACCTGGATTTCTGTGATCACTCAAGCCTATAATGAATTAAAATAGATGACAAGTTCAGACAGACAGACAGAGAACAACTTGTCCATCATAGAACAACTGACAAGTGTTCTCTCCCAATCAAGCCATTGCATCTCAGACATTGTTATCTGATTCTCTGTATTGCTATTCTCTAAAAAACATATCTTCTAGCAATAATTGTATTGGATGGATAAACTATACATACAGAAACATTTTACTTTGGGGAGGGTTCATTGTGAAAACTATGATGGATTATGTTTAGAGTAGGGAAAGTATCTTAGAATGGATTTAACACCTTTAGTAAGAAAATGGAGCAAATGGCTGAAGCCACTGACCTTTGGCCCGTCCCCTGACACCATCTGGTTATGAGCTGTTTTTCACAGGATCCAATATGAACCTGAGCCATAATCTCACAGGGAATAAGGGAAACTTTCCAGAAGAAGGGAGACTGGCCAAACAAATAAACAAAAAAGCTCCAAGGACAGAACTGAGGAACTTGAAAGCTCTGTGTCTGAAACCAGAGCACCAAGGAATTAATCTTGTGTGGCAGATAAGCTAACTGCAAAATGTCTTAGAACAGCCACAATATGAAATTAAATATCTTAAAGGACATTGAGGAAAATATTATTTTCTTGCTGTCCTGACATTTGGATGGAATGATAAGCCACAGGTTTCAGAACAACATTTGGCTTCATACATACCTATCCAAAAAGACTTCCTTCCACTGAAGTCCCACAGCCATTGCATCTGTGTTGTGGAAGTCATGCTGACTAAACTGCCATGGTACCTAGGCTCAAGAGAATTTTGCTTTAGTCAGAAGTAGCATCTGTTATTTTTGACCATGGCACAATATGTGTGCTCACTGTTGTGTAACTAGCTTATGAAGGGAACAAGCTATCAGTAAATAACAATAGATGTTTCTGAAGGGTTTATGAGACACTTTCAGTCCCACTTCTAGAGAAGGGTGGCATATAAATGAATGAAAACTAGAAACAAATCCCAGACTCTTACAGTAAAGATGGCTGCTGACCATGATGGCTATAGAATCTGCATTTCATATTCCACCAAATAGCACTGTATTCCCAATCTCTGTGCCTCCCCGCCTATGAAAAGAAGAGCCTTCTGCTTACATTAGAGATCCTTGGCCTTCAACTGAGTGTCTTTCATTTTATTCCAGTATCATTTTTGGTTTTGCATGAAATTAAGTCTTAGGAATTTTAATGGAACATACACTGTCGAATTAATACATTTTACAAGGTTTTAATCTCCCCTGTCAAAGAGTGCTGGTATCTTAACAAAATACAAATCCCAGGATTCTGAATCATAGCGTCATGGCAGTTAATGTGGTGTCAAATTGCATTAATTTGTCAGTGAAGATGCACCCTTAGTTTGAAATTAAGATGTGAATTATACAAAATCAACAGCAACAACAAAATCAATCTGGAACAAGAAAGTCTAACCTTCTAATCACATAGCTAAGAAAGCATGTTAATTCAGAATGCAATTAACATTAGCCTTGATTGCCAGGTCTCGGGCATTACCTCCCAGACATACAAAGCCTGACAGGATAAACTGAAGATAAGGAAATAGGGAGACCTTTGGCTGGTTCTACAGAAGACGTCCAATCACCATCAACAGCCTCTAACAAAGGCACTGTTTGCAAGCATCTCATACCCACATTGTGTAGATTCAGTGAAAGTGTAAGACATGTCACAACACCAATGTCTGGCTCCTCATCCCTTAAACTGAGTTGACTCTCATTGTCAGTATTTCTTGTAATTCCTGTTTGGTTATAGTAGATTTTAATGGACTATCTCTTGGGCTCTAAAAGCAGCCCTGTGGATTGAATTGGAAGATTTGGGTTGGAATGAACAAAAAGTAATCTTTCCATGCTCTGATTGTAACTCTGCAATGGGGCAATCCTGGCCATGCTAGTTCTGATATGTGTTAGTTCCCTGTCAGGTTAGAATCATAGAATCATAGAGTTGGAAAAGACCTCATGGGCCATCCAGTCCAACACCCTGCCAAGAAGCAGGAAAATCACATCCAAAGCACATTTGGCAGATGCCCATCCAGCTTCTGCTTAAAAGCTTCCAAAGAAGGAGCTTCCACCACAGTTCGGGAGAGAGAGTTCCACTGCTGAACAGTTCTCACAGTCAGGAAGTTCTTCCTAATGTTCAGATGGAATCTCCTTCCTTGTAGTCTGAAGCCATTGCCCCGCATCCTAGTCTCCAAGGCAGCAGAAAACAAGCCTGCTCCCTCCTCTCTATAACTTCCCCTCACATATTTATACATGGCCATCATGTCTTCTCTCAAAGTTCTACATAAGAAAGGTTAAAATGTCAAAAATGCCAAAGACACATGTCCACTTTGCTCACAGATGGCGACTACTGGATGGCATATGTTCTGTATCGGAAACTAGAGCTGATGTAGTCTATCCAATGCAATTTTCTGAATCAGCACCCCCAATAACCACAAACCGATTCGTAACCCTTTTGGTACTAATGTTGGAGAGTGGTCCCTGGTCAAAGTGGTCCCTGGTCAAAAAAAGATTGAGAACCACTGATCTACACTAACCATATAATGGAGTTCAATATGCATTATAATGGCAGTGTAGATGAAATGAAACCTGAAACATATATAACATGGAAGAAGGGAGGTACACAGCAATGGAAGTTTAGGGTAGCCTTATGGAAAATCTAGAAAATTCAAACTGCGAAACAAATGAGACTTTGAAAAGGCAGATCACAGAATCATAGAACTGGAAAAGACCATCCAGTCCAACCCTCTGCCAAGAAGCAGGAAAATTGTATTCACAGCACCCTTGACAGATAACCATGCAGCCTCTCTGTGTGTATCACCTTTCAGTATAAAGAATGGAAGTCGCTCATTCTGCCCTTTTTAGCTATTCCCAATTGCTGATTCTGCTTCGGCATTTCCAAAAAAACAAAAATAGAAGGAACTGCTATTACTAGGGTTGTTTTCTTCCATTAAGTGAAACCTGAGCCTCTCATTCTTCCTCTCTATTCTCAGTATTTAGAAGCTCAGTCAAGAAGCTCTGAGATGTCAAAGCACAAACAACTGCTAAAAAGAAATTTACAGTACTCCTACAAGCAGGTGACTCATGCCCTTTACTCCGTATCTAGTTGTGTGAAATCTGCTGTGTCTTTAGGGGTGGCCAATTGAGCCAAAAGCTGTGACTTTAGGTTCACTTCTCCACAATGGCTTGAAGTTGCCAATCTCTCCTGGCGCCCACCAATTTTGGACAGAAATACAATTTAACACTTAACTGGCTCCCTTAAAACCAACTGCAGCTGGGGGAGAAGCAACCATAAAACAGGGGATAGGGTTCCAATCCCCATCTCAACAAGTCCACCAGCCATGCTGTGTGTCTCCATGTAGTCACATTTGCATCTGAAATAGTGATATCCAAAGGGTTTAGAATTCTCATGTCATCAACTAAACAAGTGGAATGGTTTGTTTAAATGGAATAAGAATTAAACATATGCACACATTTGTATATATGGAATAAGTGTTTAACATAGACATTTGGGGCGGAACTTCAAAAGTGTTGTTGACCGAAAAGCTCTAGAGCAGGATGTTTATGTAATGCCGGCTTCTAAAAAGCAGGTCCGGTTTTGGCAAAAAGTGTCATACCAGAGCATATGAAACAGGAGTGAAACAGTTAGGGATACAAATGCA
Organism: Anolis sagrei; assembly: GCF_037176765.1. Classification (NCBI taxonomy): domain Eukaryota; kingdom Metazoa; phylum Chordata; class Lepidosauria; order Squamata; family Anolidae; genus Anolis; species Anolis sagrei. Next base: position 214,081,111 of record NC_090022.1, on the reverse strand, counting down.
AAGCTTCTTACTGTCTCCTGCAGCTCCGGGCGGCTGCTGTCCATATGGCTTTTGGATCAGTGATCAGAACATAGCAATTGCCATCATGGTGACTCCATCCAGGAAGACAGGTTTTTATGGTAGAACCCTAAAAGTAAACAATTCCACTTTAAACTAATATACTCAATTCAATGCATCTTCTGATTCAAATTCTAAAATTTAGATTCTTCTTGTACCACCAAGAAACCAAAAGTAGGAATAAAGAGTTTACTTCCAGCAATCATCAGAAGCCTGTCCATCTTGTTCCATAGCACTTGCTTTCCCCTCGTAAGTTCCAATAACTCATTGTGTGCTTCTCAAAGGGCCTCATTTGTTCCATTCTAGTAGTCTGAATGGCAAGTAGCACTAGGCACAAAGGATTTTTGAAAATGTGGTTTTCTCAGTGTACACATATTCTTTATACATTCAACCTTGGCTATATTTTAAAATGCACTTAGCCCTTGGATATGATGGCTATAATGTGTGTATACTCAAAGGTTATCAAGGAAAACCGCATTTCCCTAGTAATTAAGCAGTTAAGATCCTACTGTTGGAAAGAAGCCAAACTGAACAACAAATTATACTTCGGTCAAACACTATGATTTGGATGTTTACATTCATAAGCTTGGGCAATATCATTATCTCAAAATGGTACTACAATTTACATACATGTTTCTCAAATGGTTTCTATAATGATTTTATCTACTGCATACCCCCCTAATGTCCTGAGCAGCCAGGAATATTATTATTATTATTATTATTAACTTTATTTGTACCCCGCTAGCATCTCCCGGAGGACTCGATGCGGTTTACACAGGCCGAAGCCTCAAAACACAATACAATAGAAAACATAACACAACAATAGCAAAGCAAATCAAAACAATAAGCAAAATAACGACAATGACAGTACATCAAGACATTGTTAAAAACTGGTTCGGCCGGCGCAATGGGGTACAAGATTAAAAGTGCTGAGTGGCAGGAGGCACGTAGGATTAAAAGTGCGGTGTGCAGTGACGATTAGTTATGCTAAAGTGCTACTAGGACTTGGGGTGGGGATTCCTAGTCAGAGAAGGCACAACGGAACAGCCAAGTTTTTAAATTCCTTCTGAAAACAGCTAGAGTAGGGGCCTGTCGGAGATCTTTTGGAAGGGTGTTCCAAAGTCGGGGGGCCGCCACAGAGAAGGCCCTGTCCCGTGTCCCCACCAAGCGCGCTTGCGATGTGGGTGGGATCACGAGCAGGGCCTCCCCAGATGACCGGAGCGAGCGTGTGGGTTCGTAGATGGAGATGCGGTCACGCAGGTAGGGTGGTCCCAAACCGTTTAGGGCTTTGTAGGTAAGCACCTGCACCTTGAATTGGGCTCGGAGAATAAATGGCAGCCAGTGGAGCTCCTTAAACAGAGGGGTAGACCTCTCTTGATAATGAGCCCCAGTTAGCATCCTGGCTGCTGCCCGCTGGACCAATTGAAGTTTCCGAGCCGTCTTCAAGGGCAGCCCCACGTAGAGCGCATTGCAGTAGTCCATTCTAGAGGTGACCAAGGCATGGACCACCCCGGCCAGATCAGCCTTCACGAGGTATGGTCGCAGTTGGCGCACAAGTCTCAGTTGCGCAAAGGCCCTCCCGGATACCGCCGACACCTGAGCCTCAAGTGTAAGCGAAGAATCCAAGAGGACACCCAAACTGCGGACCTGTGGCTTTAGGGGGAGTGTAACCCCGTCCAACACAGGTGACCACCCTATGCCCCGATCCGGTTTACGATCGACCAGGAGGACCTCAGTCTTGTCGGGATTGATCTTCAGCTTGTTCTTCCTCATCCAGATCGACACAGCGGCCAGGCACTCGTCTAGCACCTGAGAAGCCTCCTTGGAATTAGGTGGAAAGGAGTAGTAGAGTTGTGTGTCATCCGCGTAGAGATGGCACCCAACTCCAAAACTCCGGATGACCTCTCCCAGCGGTTTCATGTAGATGTTAAAAAGCATGGGCGACAAAATAGAGCCTTGCGGGACCCCACAGGTCAAAGGCCAGGGGTCAGAGCAGGCGTCTCCCAGCTTCACCATCTGGGTACGTCCCTCCAGGAAGGACTGGAGCCACGACAGAACCGTGCCCCCAAGGCCCATCCCGGAGAGACGACCCAGAAGGATACCATGATCGATGGTATCGAAAGCCGCTGAGATATCCAAGAGAACCAGCAGAGTCACACTCCCCCTGTCCAGCTCTCTGCGGAGGTCATCCACCAAGGCGACCAAGGCTGTCTCGGTGTCATGACCAGGCCTGAAACCAGACTGTGACTGATCTAGGTAGTTGGTATCGTCTAGGAAACCCTGGAGCTGAGAGGCGACCACCCTCTCCAGCACTTTACCCAAAAAGGGGAGGTTGGAGATCGGCCTGTAGTTATTCAGCACCGTGGAGTCAAGGGAAGCTTTTTTGATAAGTGGGCGAACCACGGCCTGCTTCAAGTTAGATGGAAAAATTCCTTGCTCCAACGATGCGTTGATAATCAGTACAAACCAGTCAAGCAACCCCCCTCTGGCTGATTTAATGAGCCAAGATGGGCATGGGTCTAGAGATGAGGTTGTCGCTCTCACAGCCCCAAGAATCTCCTCCACGGTTTCAGGAAGAACAAGCCTAAAAGAATCCCACAAAATTGGACAAGCAGGTGCCTCCGTCACCTCTCCTGGCACTGCGATGGAATTGGAGTCGAGCTCGAGACGTATCTGGGCGACTTTATCTGCAAAATGGTGTGCGAAATCGCGACACCGAGCTGTGGGGTCGTCAGGGACCCCCTCCACCGCAGGTGGGTGGAGGAGTTCTCCCACGACCCGAAACAGCTCTGATGATCTATTTGCTGCAGATGCTATACGAGCGGTCGTGAATGATTTCCTGGCCACCCGTATAGCCACGGAGTATGCCTTAAGAGAGGCTCTAGCCCGTGTTCGATCAGACACAACTCGAGATTTCCTCCATTTGCGCTCTAGCCCCCTTCTCGTATGCTTCATCACAGCCAGCTCCTCGGTGAACCAAGGAGATGGCCTGTCACGACGCAACGAGATGGGGCGTTCAGGTGCAATCATATCTAACGCCCTGGCCATCTCCCCATTATAGAGAGTTACCAAGGCGTCGATAGAATCGCCAGGCTCCAAGGCAGGAAGAACCCTAAGATTCCTCAGGAATCCGTCCGGATCCATCAGTCTCCTAGGGCGGACCATCTTAATTTGTCCTCCACCCCTGCGGAGGTTTAGGGTCGCAGTAAGTCTAAATGTGATCAGATGATGGTCAGACCATGACACTGGAAGGATGTTTTGATCTTCCACTCTGATCATTTCGTTGTCCGCCACAAAAACAAGGTCAAGAGTGTGTCCAGCTTGATGAGTGGGGCCAGATATTATTTGTGACAGTCCTATGGTCGTCATGGTGGCCATAAAGTCCTGAGCTGCACCAGATAGGGTGGTCTCGGCGTGGATGTTAAAGTCTCCCAGCACCACCATGAACCGCTTTGAAGATTGCTCGGAAGCTTCAACTAGTTGGCAGCCAGGTTGCTCACCCGAGTGGCATACAGAGAGCATACAGCCCCTCTGTTATGCCAGCTCCACTAGCTGCCGATCTGCTACCGAGCACAATTCAAAGTGCTGGTTTTAACCTTTAAAGCCTTTAATGGTTCTGGCCCACATTACCTGTCCAAATGTATCTCCCACTATGGACCATCGCGAAATTTAAGATCAGCTGTGGAGACCCCGCTCTCGATCACACCATCACTGCAAACACGACTGGTGGTAACGAGGGACAGGGCCTTCTCAGTGGTGACCCCTCACCATGGAGCTCTCTTCCCATTGATATCAGATTGGCCCCCTCCCTCCTGTCCTTTAGAAAGAAACTCAAAACCTGGATATGGGACCAAGCGTTCCGACAGTAGAAGCAGCAATCGAGAATAAAACTCAAGTGATATGAATGATAATGGACTGACCCGGACTCTGATTTAAAAACTGCATGATTTTAAACAAATGTGTTATTAATGTAATGTTTTTAATGAATTGTTTTAAATATATTCTAATTATGACTGTGGTTGGCATCTGAATGCATGTCTGTTGTGAAGCCACCCTGAGTCCCATCCCCACCTGGGGGGGGGGGGGGGAGTTGGTGGTGAGAAGGACAGGGTACAAATATGTGAAATAAATAAATAAATAAAATTAACCAATGTTTTGATGTGTCATTTTTCAGCTGTTTTTATATTGTCCCAGTTTCTTACTCCTCTTTCTCCTTTCCCCATTTGGCCTTAACTTACTCCAGCATCTGCAAACTGAGTTCAAATTATAAAAAGGGAGGAATTTTGCCCTTTCTGATAAGCAACAAAAAAAACGGATACAGCATCTCATGTATGTTCTTCCTCATTTATAACTGTTGCCATCTTGACCACACTCTGAGATTGTGGTTTTCATCTGTGAAATGCTGAAGGGTATGCTCCTGTTGAGATTATAGTGTATATTGTTTTCAGCTGCATCAACTTTTCAATAACTATTGTAAATAGAACAAAGAAACCTGCATATAATTTCTGATTCTCTCACTGTGTAAAGACAATTTTTTGTTAAGATGTTGAGGCCCAGGATCCACCTTTGAAAGATAAAGTCATTTTTGGGTTTGTTTGGGTTTTTTTTTTCACCTTTTTGTTTCTTTTTCTCTTAAAAACAAGGTGGACCGAAATTAAACTACTTTAAATTGTATGATTAATCTCAGGTTAGACCATATCTCAGTTACAAGTAACGCCCTAAAAACTTTTGGTGGCCAGCTAGATCCATCTCCATTCCTTCCCCTAACTCCTCTGGACAGTTTTCTCAATTACACCCCAGAAGAATGCAGTCGAAGAACCTGTCATGTTCCGGTGAGAGGGACATTTCAGCATAAGGAGCAGCATGGTGAAATACTTTGAGTGTTGGACAACAACTCTGGAGACCTTGATTTCATTGTCCATCTTTGATTAACATTAGGGTCACCATAACTTGGAAACAACTTGAAGCCACACAACAATTCCATGCCCAGAACTCACTGCCTTTCTCCTTTTCTCCTAGGCACTTCTTCACTACACTCTTCCTGATCTTATTTATTTATTTATTTATTTATTTATTTATTTATTTATTTTACATACTGCTTTTTTCAACCTCTGGGGAGATTCAAAGCAGTTCTCAACAAAGTAAAAGGCAAAATTCAATGCCCCACAAAAGATAAAAAAACAACACATAACTAAAATAGCATATAACAATAGATTAAAACCACTAAACTATAAAACATCAAACATAGATAACATTAAAAAAGAACATTGGACATTGCACCAATCCCAAAGTTATCTTGGCTGCTTCATCTTACTCTCCAAATGCTTACTTTAAAAGTCACATTTTGAGTAATTTTCTAAACATCAGGAGGAAGAGGGCCAATCAGGTCTCGCTGGGGAGGGAGTTCCACTGTGGAGGTGCCACCACTGAGAAGGCCTTGTCTCTCGTCCTCACCAGTAGCACCTGCGAAGGTGGTGCGACTGAGAGCAGGACCTCCTCAGCTGATCTTAATACTCTAACTGGTTCATAAAGGGAACTACATTCAGATAGGTAAACTAGACCGGAATGGTACTATGATAACTGAGAGGTTCTAGCTCAAAGTAGTTTGGGTTGGGGAAGTCTAGTCTACTTAAGACTTAAGGTTGCTGCCCATAATGGTGATCAGTTCATTTTCCATCTCTCTTTTTGCTGTGCTGAACAAATAAAACTGTTCAACAGTAAATTCTAGGTAGCAAGTAACTCTACAAAAGTATAATTAATTCAAGTAATTAAAACAAGTAATTCTATTCTGGAGGCAGTGCCAGAGAACCAGAATGAGACAGATGGATGGCTGAACTAAGACCAAACAGAGCCATTAAGTCAGTTTATGTCTCAACATTCTGTCTGCCTGTATAGTCCAACACTTTCAAACCTGTCAGCTTTTAGCAAAGGTGTAGACCTTTGTTAGAAACTGACAAGTTTGAAAACAAACATCTACCACATTGTTTTTTTGAAGGAATTTTAAATACGTAGCCCCGTGCACAAAGAAGAGCAGATCGTCACCTTGTTTGCATAATTCCATAAGGCCCAAGAACTACCATCACATTGATACATCTTCTGGGTGTTTTCTTCAAAATGCAAGAGACCTTTCAAATCTGGTGTGCATATATTTGGAAAGGAAAGCCTCTGGACCTGGAAAAAAATGGGAATTTTAAGAGTTTTGCTCATTTTATTTTTGAAAATTCCATCTCTGGTATTTATAAACCACTGCGCAAGGTAGCTTTTTTGAACTTGTAGAGCTAATGCACAATGTGTCTGTGGGTGCAGAATGTTGAATGCTTTCTTAAGAGGTTTCTAATTGGTTTTAAATAGTGTTAAAACACATCACATTATATAATCAAATGAGAAATGAAAGGTTTTTATACTGGAATGCTGGAATCTGCTTGTGGAACTTCCATTTTCTTGAGAGAAACCCCATTTTTCTTCACTTCCTTTTGATTAATTCCTGATAGTGTGGCCATCTCGTTCTTGTTCCGCAAAGGGTTGTCCTCCTCCACTCTTAAAATAGCCATCCCATGGTACTGATGATAAATAACAACAATAAAAAGATGTATAAAAAGTAATCTCCCAATGAACAATAAAGGCACAGCTGTTAACTACAATTTGTAGCTTAAGAATCAATAACTCCACTCCTTTTATGGTATAATTGTAAATATAGTTACTTTTAAAGCTATGGGTCACTAAATGCAGAGGGAAGCTTATCTCACTTTTTAAGTGCTGGCTACTGCTGTGCCTCATGGTAATAATAATAATAATAATAATAATAATAATAATAATAATAATAATATTTTTATACCCTGCCTCCATCTCCTCGAAGGGACTCGGGTCAAGCTCAAGGATTACAAATAAAACAGACACAGTAAAAACAATCAATAACACAAATAATAAAAACATTAAAATCAATTAACATAATAAAAACAATACCCTGGCTGGCCAAATTTAAACTTGGTTTGTGCTCAGAGTAAGTGAAATGATTCCTTGGGAGAGCCGAGGGAAAGTGCAACAGTCAGGGGGCTGAGTTGCCAGGGTAGCGCCCTTGGCCATTAAAGTGTCATAAGTACAGGAAAGGGGACATCTAAAGTGCTGGAGCTTAGATAAGGTCGGGATAATTCTCAAGTGAACCGCCTAGTCAAAGGCACAATGGAACAACCAAGTTTTTAATTCCTGTGGAAAATGGAGAGAGTAGGGGCCTGTCTAATCTCCCTAGGAAGAGAGTTCCAGAACTGAGGGGCCACAACAGAGAAGGCTCTCTCTTTCATTCCCACCAACCGCACTTGAGACGGCGGTTGTGGGTACTAAGATTTTGTTGTGGTTACTAAGGCAAAACCAAGTGGATGGGAGAAGAGTTTAATTTTCACCACTGGCCAGCTTTTGAAGAATCCAGCTATTCAGAGGCAACTATTTCAGTATGAGAGCTAGCATCACTTTCTCCATCTAGACTCACTTCTTGTCTGGTAGCCTGATTGGTAGAAAAATTGTTTAAAAGCAATTCTTTGGGGTTGAAAAGATTTGCCATTTACAAGAAACTTTGCCCAGGGGACTCCCGACTGCATTTACTCAGTCTTCAAGGAGGCTCTTTCGGACATCGAGGGGGAGGGGGTAGCTGGCATTGTCCCTCCCCTGATGTGCGACAGGAAATTGTTCCTAACTGTGAGAGAAATAATGTTGAACACTGTGAAAACCATCCACTGCATGGCTACCAGTCTCCTCCCAGTAGACTCAAATCAAGGAAAAGCTTCATGAGAACCACCACTCCTCTTAATGTTCCCCCAGCAACAGCAAGAGTATCCCTCTGGGCAGCTAAACCAGGAAATCCTAAATGGATGCCCCCCCCCCCAAGAGTCTTCCTCCAGGGACAAACCAAGAATGGGCAACTTGGAAGTCCCTGAACAGACTCAGAAGTGGAGTGGGCAGATCAAAAGACAACCTGGCAAAATGGCACTACCTAGAAGATTCCTCCATCTTGTGCGACTGTGGAGCAGAACAAACAACTCCAGCATCTCTATGCTTGCCCACAACGCCCTGCCTCATGCACAGAGGAAAAATTATTTAAAGCTACAGAATGTAGTCTCTGTTGCCCATTTTTGCTCAAAAATAATTTAGCCACTTCTGTTCCCTTTATTTTATTGGTTTTTATACTTATTTATGCAATGCTTTTGACACAAAATAAATAAATTGGTAGAAAAATACTGAGTGTACAGAAAGTGGGCAGAAAATATGTCTGCACACTTTATCGCTATCTCTCTTGTTTCTTAAAACTGGAAAGTTGGCAAAATTATTTTAAATTCAGCACTGTGCCTTAATTATGCCTACTATAATAATAAATTTTGAGAAACAAGGCTCCATTTTGTTTTAACAGAGGGGAAACAAAAATAACCAAAATAGCTACTCAAATTGCACACGTAGTAAAGACATAACATAGTAACAAGCAAACAATACAAAACAGAAATCAGCTTGAGGCTATTCTTACTGTAAGAAATGTATCATTGCCATTTCGAACAATGGAAGAAGGACGGACCTGGAAGAAAAAGAGGAAACATTCACAATGTGCACAAATAACAGAAGGAAAATACAATGTCTTCATTGATGTGGTTGAAGTAGCATTTGGGTGTCCCTAACTATTTATGTTTTTAGACTTTATTCAGACATATAATGGAAACTGATGCCCCCAACATATCCACAAATCAGTGTTATTCTACGTAGTTACAATGGTTTCGATCTTAGATTAACAGAACCATAGAGCAGAGAAGGGCCAGTAGATCTCATCAGGAAACCCAACAAGGTTGGTGTATCATTTAGCAGAGTGAAGGGATGCCTCAGGAAACAGGAAGCGTAGCACACTGCCTCAAGTCTCTACTATCTCTCTAACTCCATTACTGCCCACTTCCTTCCTTGTTTCTCCTTCCAGCTGCTCTTACTAATCCCTTGTGGCTGCTATTGCTGTGTATGTATCCTCTAGTCTACAAAAAGCAGTGCAGGTTTTGATCAAAGCTGTTGGCATATCTTCATACAGAGCCACTGAGATGAGACTGGTACTGTATTTAATAGGAAGTAAGGGAGGCAAGACAAAAGAGAAGGCCAATGGATAGCTGCAAATGTGGTCCACAGTGGTGGTCCTTTTCCTGCTGCAAATGGCAAGAAAGCTCAGATTGCTGTTACCATCCACTGCAGTTACATAAATGATCCTGCCATCTTCTCACAAGAATATATGCAATCTAAACTGGGCTTCAAGCACAAGCCGGTGCCCTGTAGACAAGTGTACCAGCTTGTGACTCAAATAACTGAACTCTGGCAACAAAAGCAAAACAAAAACTCCATAGTTAGAGTATTCAAAATGACATATAAACATGTTTCGCTAAACATGAAAGAAAGGGGCCAATAGGATCTAAGAATGGAAATGAACATATTTACCAGATCTACCCACAAACTACTATGTTTTGGTTATTATGATTGGAGTGCAAGTTTGCACAAGTCCACAGTACTTAGCCTTCTACCTCTAATTTGTTTTATTCTTAAGTGCCTTTATATTGAATGCCATATTGTGCCTGATCACAAAAGGCCACAATGACGATGGGAAAGGATGTGAAATAAACGGTACAAAGATAGGTTCCCAGTGGCATGGGAAGTCTTGAGTTATTGATGGTCTCAGTAAGGAAGGGCCTTTGGTCAGGACTGACCCGTATAGTAAATTGAGGTGGTAGGTACTGTGGAATGGAGAATGGCAATGAGATGTTGGATGACAGTTATGGTTGCTAGTCTGTTCAACATCCTCTAATGTGGTTAACAACACTGGTTATGGAGGAAAATACAATTCTCATCAGCTGTGCTGAAGTAAGCTATACCTACTAGCTGAGATACCTTCTATGTGAGGAATGGGGTGAGAGCAGAAGCACTAACCATAACTCACGCTGTCAGACAGCATTTTATTATGGGGATAAACAGTATGCTTCTCTCCCTAGATCTATTCATAAGACTTTTTAACTGTGTTAAGTTAAAGACAGAGAAATGACAGTGACATGACAAGAGTGTTATTGCATTGTCGAAGGCTTCCATGGCTGGAATCACTGGGTTGTCATAGGTTTTTCAGGCTATATAGCCATGTTCTAGAAGCATTCTCTCCTGGCGTTTCACCTGCATCTATGGCAGGCATCCTCAGAGGTTGCGAGCTCCTCACAACTTCTGAGGATGCCTGCCATAGATGCAGGCAAAACGTCTGGAGAGAATGCTTCTAGAACATGGCCATATAGCCTGAAAAACCTACAGCAACCCAAGAGTGTTATTGCTCATAGACAGCATGCCCTGCCCATTGCAATTTCTGATCACACAGTTTCCTATCTTTTGTAATGCTTTAAGAACATCAGTGCAATATGTAGGACCTTTAGCAAATAAAAACATGGTCCACACCCTGAGCAACTAGTTTCAAAGAAATCACCACTGTTGTTTGCTTCCATTACAAAAGCTGTCTGCTCAAAGAGAATGCACCTTTATCAAAACAGGGGACATTTACCACACCAAAAACAGGCAAGCAGTGTTGGAATGTGTCTTCTCTTTCTACTATTCAAATGGTGATCCTTACTCTTTTGCCATTTCCAATAGTCCTGAGCCTACTCCTTGCAGAGTTGAATGGTGGTGTCTCATCCCTTCTCTGCACCACTCCCTCTGTCGATGGGGGCCGTGGGATGCCTTCCAAGTGAGCAGCGCCAGGCCTGGAAGATGAAGAGGAGCCTGGAAGCGATGTTCCTTTCATCCATAAGTTGTGACTGTTTTGGCTGAAGGAATGGAATGAACTGCACTGACCTGAAAAGCAAACAAGATGGCAGATGGTCAGTCCTTTTGCTATAAAAGCAGAGACGGTCACATTGATGTTGGTGATGAAACAGCTTGTCATTAGAAGCGAGATGATTTTTCATCTGATGTTCATTTGCTCTTTTTTAAAAAAAAAACTCAGCTAATTTTCATTTCTGTGCTTGATTTCCCAGCTGAAAACCAATTCTAGAACTTTATCTAAAGAGTGAGAAAGAGGAAGTCTTAGACCTCTCCCTCACAATACTTCCAAAAAGTATTTCTGTTTTCATTAATGTATATAGAGATCCCAGTGTGTATAGCAAAGATCAGAAACACTATAAAATTTCCCAAAAGTAAAAAGAGCTGAAAATAATCTTCAAAGCGACAAGCAAGTCCCATCACAATAATCTCAATTACAAAGTCAGCAAGATGCTTTAAACTTCTGAACTTCAGTAAGATGTGGTGCACCTCTATCTGAAAATCCAAAATTATTCATGTGACACATTTGCTTTCTAAGCGTTTAATGTATACTAAATTAGAAGCACACAGGGTTCAAATTCCCACTCGGCCATGAAAACCCACTGGATGTCCCAGTGTAGCCTTACTCTCAGCCCCAAAAACTCTATAATATGCACACCTGAAGATCGCCATAAGTCAGAAAGGACTTAAAGGCATATATCAACAATCCATTCTATACACAGTTTAATATTATTTCAATTTTCATATTTTGTGTGTTATTAGCTGTATGTGTTTTCAATTGTTTTTCTGTAAACTGCCTTGACTCCCACTTTTGAGGGGGAAGGAGGAAGATATAAATAAAATGATTGATTGATTGGATCCTTGATTAGGTATGTATTTAGATCAAAGCACCATTGCTAATTCAATAGTTATAATTTAGTGAAAGGAACTGTTTCCAGAGTCTAGCCTCTCCTTATGATCTCCTTTGCTAGACAAAAGTATAAGTATTCATGGTGGCATTTCCAAATTATTGGTTTGAACCCCACTACTTTTGCAAATAATTAACCATTTACTATAAGGTCAATTAACCCCATGCTTGGAAAATGATGATGATGATGATGATCAGGTCATTTTGGAATTTTGTAGTAGTTATGTTAGGTATTTCTTTCTTGAGAACTCTTCTGAAGATGTTAGGTAAAGGTAAAGGTTTTCCCCTGACATTAAATCTAGTTGTGTACGACTCTGGGGGGTGGTGCTCAGCTCCATTTCTAAGCTGAAGAGCTGGCGTTGTCCATAGACACCTCCAAGGTCATGTGGCTGGCATGATTGTATGGAGCGCTGTTACCTTCCCTCTGGATCGGTACCTATTGATCTACTCACATTTGCATATTTTCAAACTGCTAGGTTGGCAGAAGCTGAGGCTAACAGCAGGAGCTCACCTCACTCCCTGGATTTGAACCAGCGACCTTTCGGTCATCAAGTTCAGCAGCTCAGTGGTTTAACCCACTGCACCACTGGGGGCTCCTGAAGATGTTAAAAGGTTGCCATACAACAGACAGGATTAGTGAGGAGGGAGGGGCATTACTAATTTCACAAGAGGGAACTCCTTTTGACAACAGTGCTATGAAGCAATAAAACCGAGGTTCATTGCTTAAGAGAAGGGTTTTTTGATGGGATATTGCTGATTGTTTTAATGAATTGTGCTACACAGCGCTATACCTTAAGAAATGTGAAAGGCTTGAAGGGAGAAAGGACCTAAGACTGTAAGGTCTATATTATTTTTAAGAAATGAAAGACTATGATCCAAAGGCAAGTGTTTGCAAGATTTGTGTTTTGAGAATAAATCATTTCTCGGCCAAGCCTGCTCCAGATTTTATTAGCAAGATCAAAAGAGAATACCTCCTTTTGAGTCCAAAATTTTCACGACAGCTTTTGTCCTGGTGCCAAGAACGGCATTCACAGGGGAGATCAGAGCCACTTCAAAGACCTCCTCATCTTCCTCTAATCCGTCATAGGTAATTGCTATATTCCACATCTTGGTTGACATTCCTACCAGAAGTAAACATTTTAATTACACTTTAATTGCTTTTTCAATCAACCTAGGTGTCGAAGAAATATATTAATTAACATGTCTACATCTACAGCAGACTGCCTTGTATATGCTATTGTGCTCCGGCCCACTGATTGGACTCCTGTGGTTTTTCCAAATAACACTAACTAGAGACCAAATTTGTTCTCCGGCAATGATGGTTCCATTCACACTGCAACAAAGCCTGGTTTTCTATAGCAAAAAGTGGGGGAGTCAGGAAAACAATAGGATGCAGTTCAGGGAGAGGGAAAGGTTGGGACTTCAAGTACATTTGAAAAATTAAATTAACTCTATCTTGAAATCTTAATTGCAACAACTTTTCTATTGTTTTATTGTTTTGAAATGCTGCCATTTCAGTCATCCATGAACATTCATTCTGCTGTCAAGGTCTGGACAAGCACCTTGACACAAAACCATTGTCTCCAAATTCCAGATAATTGAGTAGCATCTCATTGACTGTGAGTCATGGTAATAACTATACACCACAGCACCTGAAAAGAACTCCAGCAGAATAATGAGAGAAAGAAAAGGTAGAATTGCCACTAAAGTCAAGAGTTGCGTTGGGGCAAAGTGTCTGAGCAATCTTGAGGGAAACATCTTGGAGGGCAATCATTTTAATTTCACTGTGTTGCAATTAGGAGTGCACTTTGCATTACAGAGGAGACGTTGCTTTTTTGTGCGGGTGAAGCTGCTACAGCACCAAATGGCATTAGCAGAGGGGGTTCACGACCCCTCATGGCGTTCAGGAGAGCAAGCCATCCCTTGCCACCTGTGCTAGTTGCCCATCCAAGCCCACTTTAGATACTCACTCAAAATCCCAACACAAATTGTAACTGGGTTGCTGTAAGCTTTTGGGGCCGTATGGCCATGTTCCAGAAGCATTCCCTCCTGACGTTTCACCTGCATCTATGGCAGGCATCCTGAGAAGTTGTAAGACCTCACACCATAGATGCAGGTGAAACATCAGGAGAGAATGCTTCTGGAACATGGCCATACAGTCCCAAAAACTTACAGTAACCCAGTGATTCCAGGCATGAAACCCTTCGACAATGCACAAATTGTAACTTTTTCACATGGGTGAAAGATCAGAGAAATATGAAGCAAAATTAACAAACATACATTTGGGGATGACATTTTCTAAGGTATGTTGATACATATCAACATGAGAGGCCAAAAGGCTACAGTCATCTCTAGAACAGTACAAGAGAAGACTTCCTTCCATCTCATACCACTCAGCCTGCTTTGTGTCTTACCTAGTTAGCCTTGTTGCTCCTGACAATCTCTTCTGCATATTTGATGCTTGCAAGGCTGCCGCAGCTTATGTAAGCACTCAACATGGATTGGTCTAGACCACACGGAACGACCTCATCCCAGTGCCAGCAGTTCAGAAAGGTGCTAAGCTGGCACAGACTTTCTATGTCATGGAGCAGAAGACTCATGCAGTGCATCGATTTTCTATGCTACGACAGCCATATGGACCTCCCAGAAGACAGAAGTTGTTTTCCGCAGCTTTTCTAGGCACCTTTATAGCCAGTCACAAGAAAGGAAAGAGGCATAAAAGCATGCCCTTTCACATTCAGTATGGGTGTGTTTTTTAAAGTCAAGTTTTCAACCTATTGTCTCAGATGGGGAAGTTTTTTAATGAGCCCACCGTATGTTATGCATTTATATTAATTATTTGTCTAAAAATATTTATTATTATAGCTGTCTTTATTTATTTATTTATTTATTTATTGATCCTATTTATCAACTACAAGGCAATGGTTCAAAGCTGGGAAAAATCCAATTAGAACAACCAATCATAAAAATTTCTACAAGTAAAAACAAAAACAAAATGTTAACACATATCAACAGCAACTTAAGACACTCAACAATTTATTTATTTATTTATGTGTTTGTGTATTTATTTATTTATTTGCCACATTTTTATCCCGCCTTTCTCAGCCCGAAGGCAACTCAAGGTGCCTTACATGACAATGGCAAGGTTTGGTGCACAAAGAATCTCCATCCAACTAATTAGTTCTTAAGAAGATCCTCTAAAGACTAATAAGACAAGTCCATGAGGGAGAATGTAGTCCCTGTTGACATTTTGGTTGCTTCTCAACATTTTCCATGAACAACCATTTATCCTAATCAATATTATCAGAGTACAAGTAACTAGGCAGGCTATCTCTGTTTATCTATGTTGAGTTGCCATACCAGCCAATCCTTAAGAATTCCTGCAAGCCTATTAGGAACAGGCAGAAACCATGGTTCTTCTTAAAATCTCTGTTCTAGCCGCCTTTCAAGACTTGTGAAGGCTACATTTTGGATTATAGTGTCAGGGTCCCATGCTAGATAATGGGAGATGTAGTAAGGAAAGTGACATTTTCAAGTTAAATTTATATGTATTTATTAACTTCCTTCTAATAATAATAGCATTAGTAACAACAACAGGAAAGAGCTTTCAGCCAAAGCTTACCTGGATCAAACTGAATAAGATGGGAAGGAGGCAGAGTGAAATCCTTTCCTGACAAAGCAGTCATTTCATTGATCTAATACAGAAAAATTAGAGAACACTGTGTGAAATCAGACAGAACTTTTAAATATTTGCATCAGAGGGCTTTAAAGCCCAGATAATACTGATCTGGTTCAATGCAATTGAGCACAACACCATCTTCATGAACAAGGTGCCATTTATGGTGCAGCTCACTAAAAGTCCATTGTGGCAAGCTTGGGCAGAAATAATATTGGTACCTACTTAGATCTGTTGACAGTAATGGAAGAGAACACAACGAAGGACTAAAACAGCATTGCACTCAAGACTCTTCAGCCACATGAATTGGCATGATCTTGCTGCTATATATGCAATTGCACCATCACTGATAGCATAAGAACCTAAATGTCCAGTTTCCAAATCTAGCTCATTTATTGGAGGATAGGGTTGCAGAAAGGATTGCATCAGCAGCCTGCTTTAAAAAAATACTACAAAAAGACATCAGACAAACTCTGTTCTTTAAAAATATATTACAAAATGTAATTTGCATATGGCATTATATTGCTGTTAGTTAAAACTTCATGCAACATGCCAGAGATTCTGCCTGCGGAAATGTGTTTGCATAGAAGCATGCTCCAGGTTCCCTCACAGCTAGAAAGAGAAGCCATTTGCTTAATACAAATTTGCATTCGTAATCATCTGATGGAATGGCCATATCACAGATCAAATGCTTTTTGCATTATGCTTGTGACAGAGATTGGATTTCCCAGTAATCTGAGATCAGATGTTCAATTTTCTATTAAAATATTAGGGCGACTACTTATGCACTACCCAAAAGAAGAGGACAAAAAGAGTGTGCCAATTTGTATTTGAGAATGTATATGTAAAGGTGTGTATTAAGAAATCATTATGATAATTTTTATAGCAAGGTTATAAACTTGCCACAATAGAGAAGACTGGGAGTAAGTGACTTAATTTGAGGGCTAATTGTTGATGGGCAAAGAGGAGGCTCTATCGCCTTATGGTTCCTTTAAAGAAGTCTTTCAAACAGACTGCTATAGACTATGAGACATGCCATCTTCATGACTGCCACTAAAATTTCTGCTATCCTCATATTTCATTGCATTGCCTTTTCTCCATTTCCTTGTACAACATTAGAGATAGGCAAGCACCAGGAGCCAATTTCCCAGGATGCGATAATGGCCTCACAAAGTTGGAGAAAAGGGTGGGGGATGCAGATTGGAGAGAAAATTAAACTAGAATTTATTTGAGGACCAGATAAAAAGGTATAATTTTAATGGTACAAAAAGGCAGCAGGAGATTTTTTTTTTAATTTATCCCTGGCCAATGCCATTGTTGGCATAAAGTAAGAATTACAGATTCAGTTAGTCTGTTGTAGTGGACCTGATCAACTTCATTTTGGCAAAAGCTGATATCCTACCTATGGCTGCATTGCTTTGCTGAGCTCTATTAGTTGTATTATGCTGTAAATGCAGTAACTGCAATATTAGGTACCCAGGGCTAACAACCAAATGTTGTGGCTACATATAATGTCAGACCCTGAGAAGCAACCATTATCAACAAGAAGTCTTCAAAACATTCTGTACTGGTCACATCAACCTCAGATACGGACTACTATACATGTATTAGATGCTCACGCATACTTTGTCATTTGTCTGGGTAACTCTGAAGTTCTATAAAATACAGATGCTTGAAATAAACTTTATCTTGGCCAGTGCTTTGAGTAGGTTGGTCTGAAACCTGTACTGGGATTGATGGATCTCTTTCCCACCATGTACTTTTTGCAGGCTTCTGTAAAAGGTAAAGATTTCCCCATGATATTAAGTCTAGTCTTGTCTGACTCTGGGGGGTGGTGCTGGTGCTCATATCCATGTCGTAGACTCCTCATAGGTCATGTGGCCGGCATGACTGCATGGAGCACCATTACCTTCCCACCAAAATGGTGCCTATTGATCTACTCACATTTGCATGTTTTCAAACTCCTAAGTTGGCAGAAGCTGGGCCTTACAGTGGGAGCTCACCCCACTTCCTAGATTCAAACCTCTGACCTTTAGGTCAGCAAGTTCAGCAGCTCAACGGTTTAATCCACTGTGCCACCGGGGGCTCCTGTAGACCTTGGCCAATTGGAGACCAAGTTGGTATTGGAAATAGCAACCTTCTACACGCCTTCTATACTAGTTATTTGTTATGTATATAATTCAGATTGCTTACTATATTGTATATGTATATACTGGTATGTAGTATATACATATACTGCATACTCTGTGTTGTTTGAGGTTGTGGGAGGGACTGCAGACAATGTGATCAGACCTGGGACAATTCAGGCTGAGACTCCATTTAGAAGTCAGTTATTTTGTATAGTCAGTTTTGTGCAGGTTGTGTTTAGTTTGCATTAAGAGAGTATGCATTAGACATAAGACAGAGAAGAGACTGCAACAGAATGCCTTAGAGAACTTACTGTTTAAACTTTCAACTGATAAGCAATGTACCTATATGCTGAATACATGAGGTTTTTAAGTAAATTAGCTATGTTATTTTTTAACTAAGACTACTTTTTTCTCTCCTGAGAGCATGATTTAAAACCAAATACATTTTATGGAAGAGTAGATGTTTCGGGGCAACTGAAATAACACTTTTCAAGATCTGCTATATATTTTGTGCATTGGCTTTATCTTTGTTCCTAACAGTTCAAAGAGATAACCAGGTATATCAGTCTTAACAATTGAGAAACCTAACTTGCCCTGCATGAATGCTAGTGGATATTTACTACTTAAGAGAAGATTCACTGAAACAGGTGTTTTGCTCTTCTCAGGAAGATCATGCTTGACAAAAAGGTTATGATTTTCCAAGTGGTAGTGAATGCTAATTAATTTCCAAAAGGTCATGCTTCCAAAAGGCTTTGGGGATTCTGGTTTTCCAAAAGGTTATGATCTCAAAGGTCATCCTTTTCCAAAAGTTGGCAACCAATGTGGGCAGGATCTTCCCAGCAGGACACAGAATTAGCCTACAATTCTCTGGGCACTTACCTGGAAAAAAGTTGATTTGACCTCAGTGAGTTTTTTACTACTGTGGGTACATATACTGATTAGCAAAATGTTGTAGAAACAGAGGAAACAGACCCTTAAACCATGCCTTCTTTTCAACCAAATATTGTTAATGTGTAATAATATTACCTTCATTGCCACAAATGCTGAATCGCCGGTGTACCCTGATCGACTGATTTTCAAAGGCAATATCCCCACATTTTCACAGACTTCATAAACATCTTGCTGGATTTCAATCTTGGACCATTTCAGTTCCAGCCTGTTTTGGGTGGGAGGGTGAAAGAAAATACTTTAGAGGGGAAATCTCCATAGGAATCCCAAAGAAATCCCCGGTGCTGAGGATTTGAGACAAGTATAATCTCTTTCCTGTTCATCATCACAGTTGTTCTTGTTTTTTACGAAGGTGTCGCTTTAAGGATTTTCAGAGAGACGGGGAGACAGTCATGTTAGTCTATAGAAAGATGGAGTTTTGTGGCATCTTAAAGACTGACTAATTGGAGGACATTGATTTGCAAAGAGATGTATGCAGAGCTTAATTTAAGCATAAACTTAACACAGCTAAGCACTGAATGTGTCTTCACACATAGGCATTATCTGAGAATTGCAGTGTGTATTAATGGGGATAAAGGTGTCTGAGCAGGGAAAGAATACATTTCCCTCACCCCAGAAGAGTCCCAGCTGCTCCCATGTTTTAAGGATGTTTAGAGCGTTATTAAGGTCACATGAAGTGAAAACAAAAAAATCACCATTTAATATCTTTGCAAGCTTCTTCATAAGAGAGCTAGAATAACGATACTTGAATCAAAATACACCTTATAGAAAAGATGGCAATGCTGCATTAGCCATTAATTGCAGCTATTTTTAATGTAATGTAAAGAAGACAAAAGCAATTTTTTCCCGCAGCACAAGCTATAAGCTAATGTTATAATGTCTTTAAGGAAACAGCAACACATGGTTCTTGAAGAAAGAAAAAAGGAAATATTTCTCCCTCTTTTCTAATTTAGAAAACTGTCCTTTAATGTGTTGTTGAAGGCTTTCGTGGCCGGATTCACTGAACTGCTGTGAGTTTTCCAAGATGTATGGCCATGTTCCCAAAGCATTCTCTCCTGACGTTTCACCCACATCTATGACAGGCACCCTCAGAGGTTGAGGGCTTTGTTGGAAACTAGGCCAGTGAGGTTTATATATCTGTGGAATGTCCAGGGTGGAAGAAAGAACTCAAGTGTGAATGTTGCAAATGGCCACCTTGATTCGCATTTAATGGCCTTGCAGCTTCAAAGCCTGCCCAGTTGCTGCCTGGGGGGGAAACCTTTGCTGGGAGGTGTTAGCTGGCCCTGATTTATTCTTGTCTGGAATTACTGAGACTACACAGAAAATCCACTGAAATACACAAGCAGCATGTGGATTCCCCCAGGCAGGAACCAGCTAGGCTTTGAAGTTGCAAGTCAGTTAATAAAGCATTTAAAAGTTGATTTTAGTTAATATTATTTGATACCAGAAAATTAACTTGTCTCCCTCTTCCCACAAGTTTTGAAGTAGATATTTGTCACATAAATCTAGTTCCAGGTTGCTGAACTGATAATACTTTGGGTTGCTGTGAGTTTTCTGGGCTGTATGGCTATGTTCCAGAAGCGTTCTCTCCTGACGAACATGGCCATACAGCCTGGAAAACTCAGAGCAACCCAGTGATTCCGGCTATGAAAGCCTTCGACAAGACATTGACAATACTTTATCTGAGTTAGAAAACTAAAAATGTAGTCATGACACTTGTAGTCATGAAACATTATAAGAAGAAGAGAAATAACACTTTTGCCAGCCAAATTACTAGAGAAATTGTATGATTTTTCCATTTCAAAATCCCTTTTGCCTTCTAAACTGATGTAAAGACAACAAGCAGACAGAATATAACCTTGAATCTAGCTGGGCAAAATGAGGACATTGCTCTCCCAGTTAAGAATTATATTCTCCAATGAGATTATCCTTGACTTACCAAATTTCTAGTATTGCAGTAACTTAAAACTATGGCTGAGCATTGACAAATATGACTTTTGCATTAAAAAAATGGAAAATTGCTAAAGGAACACGAAAACCGCAAATATAAGAGATGTTACTTCTGAGTAACATCTGCAATCCGTACTTGGGTCCTGTTTGTCCCACTAGCTCAGTTGACATCTTGAGCAATGATTGGCTTACATGCCCGCAAGGAACTTCATTGACTCTGAGAAATTGACGCTTCTGTTTCATGTTTGTTTTATCTCTGATAAAATAGGTTGTGTTTAAATCTAATCCTAATTTGCTAAGTTATAATTGGTTTTTATGTGCTGTGTAGTTTAATATTGTTACTATGTGTGTATTAGTTGTCATATTCAGGCATTGAATGTTTGACTTTTTGTGAATGGAATCTGCCATAAGTCCCTTCAGGGAGATAAGGCATAATATAAATATATTATTATTATTATTATTATTATTATTATTAGAAACATAACAAGATGAGTCCACAGCAAACAAGATCACTCTGCTGGCTGTTATACTGGATCACACGTCGGACACTTCCCAAGTGTCTAGGACTGTGTGATGTATCGGCGAATAATGCACGCAGATCCCAGTAGGGTGGCCTTTTGCAGCTGGCAGACGGTAATCTTGTCAGCCACGACTGTGTTTAAGTGCAGGCCAAGGTCTTTAGACACTGCACCCAGTGTGTCGATCACCACTGGGACTACCTTTACTGGTTTGTGCCAGAGTCTTTGCAGTTCGATCTTTCATCTTTCTTCTTCTTCTTCTTCTTCTTCTTCTTCTTCTTCTTCTTCTTCTTCTTATTATTATTATTATTATTATTATTCAGTGTAAGGAGTGAATGAAAATTTCATTTTAGGCACAAAATTCTTATTTAGGGATCAATGTCCTCATTTAATACTTCTCCTTAGAGAGCTACACCATAGGATCCCACCAGCGATGATGCCCACTTCTGAATTAAGTTAAGTGGTAGTATAATAGGATACTTTTTGGCAGAGAAGGCTAAAGGCATTATAAAAGTACAACTCCCAGGATTCCACAGTATTGAGTCATTCAGTTAAAGTGGGGTCAAACTACATTAACTCTATAGTGTAGATGCACTAATTGTCCACTTTAAACATATGTAAATCCTTTTGTTTTTTTCATGTTCAATGGTAAACCTGCCTTCACAGTATGGGGCCATTCACATATGACAGAATATTCATAGTTTTAGGTGTTCTTTTGGATAAACATCCCACAAAGCTCCACTACAGTGCAAATCAAGTCTACAGCACCAATCTACAAATGTTTTAAAGTGGTATTTGCCTTCCCCCTACCGACACAAGGAATGGGTAGCAGGCCATATAGAACAGAGGTCTGCACCATAACCATATACTTTCCCAGTCTTATGTGGGAGAGCAGCGTATTACTCCTGCCTGTGCTGCTGCTAACACATGTGCAACTGGCTGGCTGCCCAAGGTCTGTATCACTGCATTGATTTTATATAGCTCTTGGGTTGCATCTTCTGTGGCATAAAAACGAAGCATAAATAACATCTCCGTCCCATATTTGAAATGGGTGTAAGACTTTCAGTCATTCCGAATACCATACATCATTATCCTTTATTGAGAAATTAGCTGCCGATTTTTAAGGCTGAAAATAGCAACATCTAGTGTCCAACTATGGAACTGAAGCAACATCCTTCCATAGGTTTCATTATGTGCTTAAAATAATAATGATATGCAGAGCTTGTAAAATTACATTTTGGACTACATTGCCTGAATTTTTGGGGCAGCATGAGAAGTAGCCATATTGGCTAGGAGATTCTGGCAGCTATACTCCAGGGCCATTTCCAAGTTAGAAATGGGGTTGAGACCTCTTGCCCACTCACTTTCTCTGTCCAAAAGATCTGGTTCAAACTGACTGAAGTTAGCACTACTCAGACATCCTACCCAGATACCCTACCCAGGGCTTTTCCACACAGCCATATAACCTAGAATACCAAGGCAGAAAATTCCACAATATCAACTTTGAACTGGGTTACCTGAGTCCACACTGCCATATATTTCAGTTCAAAGTAGATAATGTGGGATTCAGCTGTGTGGAAGGGGCCTCAGACCCACTTTTAGAAGGTCTTGTCCATCAAGTTGAAGAAGCAACACAGAGGATCAGCTTAAACCCAGTTGTATTGTACATGCACAGATAGAACTTTATGATAAGCAAGCACAAATACATGCAGTGGCAAGCATGCATGTATAGACATAAACATAAATGTCGTTGAATTTCTCCAAAACCTCTTTAGCCAAACAACTAGATTCAATTGGTAATACACTTCTAGGATCACACTGAGACTTCTTCGAGTCACTTTAGTTTTCAGCACACAAACAGCTAACCACAAAAGCTCAAGAGAAGTTTCATGTTATTGTGGTTTCAGATTTATAGTATGATTGGGCTAAGTGGTCAGCTCTTGTTCCAACAGCACGACACAATGCAAAACTTATCCTTTCTATTTTATCTTTATTTTAGTAGAAACTGCTTCTGTTGTTGTTGCTATTATTTTCACTTCAGTAAAAGGTAAAGATTTCCCCTGACATTAAGTCTAGTCATGTTTGACTCTGGGAGTGGTGCTCATCTCCATTTCTAAGCCAAAGAGCCGGCATTGTCCCTAGATGCCTCCTAGGTTATGTGACTGGCATGACTGCATAGAGTGCCATTACCTTCCCATCGCGGTACCTATTGATCTACTCACATTTGCATGTTTTCGGATTGCAGGTTGGCAGAAACTGGGCTAACAGCGGGAGCTCACCCCATTTGCCAGATTTGAACTGCTGACCTTTTGGTCAGCAAGTTCAGTAGCTCAGTGATTTAACCTGCTTTGCCATCAGGCGCTCCTTCACTTCAGTACCCAACATATTCCTGCCTTCTCATATTATTCCAGACTCAAAGGAGCCAAAAAAATAATCCAGTCACACACACAAAACACATGCCCCTTTTTGTTTTTAAACACAGGGCATTAAAAGAGGGGGGGGGGTTAAATGAGACCCTTCACAATTATCCCATTTTTTTGTTTCCATAGAATACATGGCAATGAAAATAAGTTTTGAAACAGTATTTACTGAACAGCACCCCATAAACATACATTCCAAGAGATTATAACAATGGCCAGCAATTAGAAAAGTAACATTTTGGACTTTCAGACTTTCCAGATACTAAGCTGTAGACAAAAAGTAACTTTTCCAGGCTCTGAAGCATAATAGAAAAACCTGCATGAAAAGATGTACAGCAACCATTCCTGTTCCAGGATACAAATGTCAACACACTGCTACACTACACTTTGTAGGACAAGAATGATGATACTCAAACAAGCCCAATGAGGATGCAAGGCAACTCAAAATGCACCAAGACTCAACAAATGCTGTTCTTACATCCACTGAAGTAACTTGGTACTATAGTTGGGTTTGCAGCAGTGCCCTCTGTGACTGTCACAGTAAAGAGGACATTTACAGATGGCTCTTATTTAATTACTATTAGGGGGAGAAAAAGCCATAGGTTTAAAGGGATGGTTTTTTTTTCTTTCTAAATTATAGTTTTCTGCTTGGAGTACTAAAAACTCTGAAAATTATTCCACATACTTGTTATCAATCAACTCAGATCTAGAGTGACCTCTAGCTGCTGCAAGGTGCATCTAAATGCATTTTTCTGATTCACAACTAAGTAGTGGAATTTGCTTCTGTAACAAGTTTATAGTAAAACGTATTCTTCTTTACTGGAGACATAATTAATCAGTGTCATAATTAATATTATTTTGATCATTTTTCCTAGAGTCTTGTGTGCCTTCTCTCATGCTCATGAAGTCTCTGAACCATGGGCACAACACCACAAGAAGAGTCCAGTCATAATAGAGAAAGTGAATAAAAGGGAAAGACACAGTTCTACTTAGACATAAACCACAACAACTTCACTTCTTCCCATGCCAATGTCTATGGGATGGTGGCCAAAACTTGCACGGATAATTACATGGTAAAATGACTTTTATTTATTTGAAGCCACAATCCAGTGCACAATTTTCCTTATACAAATTCACAAAGTGCTACAATTGAAATCTGCCTGAAAGAAGCATCTTATAGTCCACACACCCAACACAAACCCCAGGCTTTCCCTGGGGTGTGGGTGGCTGCATGCCATCGCAAGTCAAATTGGGATGGCATGAAGCTACCCCGAAGCCCATTTGGGGCACAAAACTTGCTGGCACTGCAGTCCTTTCCCTAAAGTTCACCTGGCACAAAAAAATGAAGTGTCAGGAGGGGAGAGTGGGGAAATCCCTCCTTCCCCCACCTCCTGATGCACCATTTTCCTGCACCAGAAGGTCTGTAGGGAGAGGACTGTGCTGTCGGCAAGTCTTGCTGGTAAAGTTTGCACCTCAAATGGAGGACTGGAGGGAAGGGGTGGGCACCACCCCACTCATCCGGACTTTATGAAGCCCAAATGGCTGTGGGGACTGACCCCCGGAACTGCAAAAGCAGTCCCTGGAGGGTCAGTCCTCACAGGCCTTCAGTAAGGCCCAGATTTGTTGAGACATTTGCTTAATGCAGAGTAAACTGGTAAAATCCTGTTTAGGTAAAGGTAAAGGTTTTCCCCTGACATGAAGTACAGTCATGTCCAACTCTGGGGTGTGGTGCTCATCTCCATTTCTAAGCCAAAGAGCTGGTGTTGTCCGTAGACACCTCCAAGGTCATGTGGCCGGCATGACTGCATGGAGCATCGTTATCTTCCCACTTGAGCGGTACCTATTGATCTACTCACATTTGCATGTTTTCAAACTGCTAGGTTGGCAGAAGCTGGGCCTAACAGCGGAAGCTCACGCCACTCCCCGGATTTGAACCTGCAACCTTTTGGTCAACAAGCTCAGCAGCTCAGCGCTTTAACCCACTGCACCACTGGGGGCTCCAAAACCTTGTTTATTCCATATTAATTCACTTTTACCAGAGGCATCCATTAAAAGTGAGATAGGTCCCACATTTTGAGCCTGTCTCGAAAGACCTTAAGTTGAAGTCAACCTGACAGGAGTTAAGAACAACATGTGTGAATGCCTTTGAAAGCTATGAAACTACTATGTTATTTATTTGTTAGGTTTTTTTAAAAAATCAACTCAGCAACTACTGTCTAGACATGAAATTTTGTAATTTCAAGGGGGCTACAATTATTTTTTGCTTTCAACTGTGATCTATTTATTGTGTCATCACTACTTTACAACAGCGTGTAATGGATCTCACTTTGGAAACAAGGAAGGGCAGTGTTTATTAAAAAATGAAATTCATGTATTACCTCTGAGGTTCAGCAGAATTTCCTTCAGGATCAGTAACTTGAATCTCCAGGTTATCTGAATTGCTCTCCTCATAAGGATCAATGACATACAATATGGTTCTGCTATTTAAATCCTTCTGGCTGAACTGTTCTTGAATAAACCCACCTGGGGAAATAAGACAAAAAATCCTTTAAAAAGCAGTATGCCTGTGAACAATTTGTAGTGATGGCAACATTTTTTGGACGGTTAGTACAGAAATTACTGTTACAATATGTTGGGTTTTTTTAACACAGCAAAAAAAAATACAATATGGTATGGATGCACAATTCCTAAGAAACAAGACTCATTATGTTGTGCTGATACTGGAATCTCTGAGTACCTGAGATGCTTCTCATCCCATTGAACACTCGGCCACAGATTGGTAACAAAAAAAGTGACTACAGCATTGGTCATATCTCCAACCTCTTTATGTTCAGATGCTTTATTACTACTCCAGCAACTTTTAAAGAATTTCAGTACAGCTGGAACATGGGACATACACCTGGGAGTCCAGAGTCCACAAAAGCCAAACAATCTTCCAACAGGAAAGAGTTGGCTACTGAAAAGGCTCTTGAAACAGAAAGCTGCCTTTGTAGCCTCCCTTCAAATAAAATACCTTGCTATTGATTATGTTTGGCAGTGACAGATCTGGTGGTCTTTTTTGCTTGTCGATAAGAGAGGAGTGGGAGAGGGTTGATACAGAGCCCACCTGAATGCGTGCTAGAGCAAAGCAAGTTTATTTGGATGGGAACACCCATTGTCTGTTGAGTGTTGTATGCACCATTCTTCTTCAATTTAGCACCCTTTGATTGTATTGATTATCTACTCATTATTGTAATTAATATTTTGACTGGGAGTATGCCTTTGTAGCCCAACAGCTCTAGAAAACACTAGTTTAGTAGCAACAAATTTCAAGTTTCACTGACTTGCAATTAAGATTTCCAATATGGACTCTAAAGGATCCAGCAGAGTTTAAGTCTGGAATCTTTAGAGTCTTTGTTCTATCAATTTTTAAAAATATAGATCAAAGATGCTTATAGTTACATGAGTTAGGTAGTAGTTCTAGTTACTTAGTGACAAACTGTAATAATGTAAGAGGCCTACTCTGACATTCCATGACAGAACAGAATTACACAGGTAAAACTAAATCCAGTTACTACTCACTAGGCAGACTGAGGGTCTACACCGGGTATGGGTAAACCTAGGCTCGGAGGCCAGATGTGGTCCCTTGGGCTCTTTTCTCAGGCACTCCTCTCTCTCACCATCCTATCCTTCCTTCTGTCTCTCTTTCCTTCCTTCCTCCTTCCCTCCCTCCCTTATTTACCTCCCTCTTTCTCCCTCTCTCCTTCCTTCCTTTAAACCTTTTCATCCTTCCTTTCTTCCCTCTTTCATCTCTTCTTCCCTCTCTCTCTCTCCCTCTTTCTCCTTCCTTCCTTCCTTCCTTCCTTCCTTCCTTCCTTCCTTCCTTCCTTCCTCCTTCCATCCATCCATCCATCCATCTTTTTCTCCCTCCTTTCCTTTCCTCCTTTTCTTCCTCTCTTCCTTCTCTTTTTCCTTCCTCCTTCTCTTTCTTCCATCCTTCCCTTCCACTCTTTCATCCTTCTTTCCTTCACTTTTGTTTTTTCCTTTCTTCTCCCTTTCCTTCCTCCTGACCTTCCTCTTTCTCCTTCCATCTATCCTTACTCCCTTCCATCCTTCCTTCTCTCTTTCCTTCCTCTTTACCTTCCTACCACCCTCCTTTCCCTCTCTCCCTCTTTCTCCTTCCATCCTTCCCTTCCTCCCTTTCATCCTTCCTTCCTTCCATCACCAGGCAGCCAGTCCTCTTACCAGGGAGTGCTAGCATTGTGGTCCCCAAATTAGAAAGTTTTGCCACACCTAATCTACAATTTTCTCACAGTTCTAGCTATATTTCAATCTGTTTTCATGACCAGAGCCACCTACTTCTGACAACAACTTCCAAGGAAATTATTCATGCATTGCTTATAAATTCTAATTATTTGTTCAAAGTACAAATTAAATGTTATTCCTATCCTATCCAATACAAGCTACCTTGAATGGTGATATGACAAATACCTGTTGTTATATTTTGCAGGTAGCCATACAGAGGCCTTCTCAAAATCTTAAAAATGATTTGTCCATCATCTGTATCACAATCTATGGCTTTCAGTGAACGGACAGTAATATAAATACCATAGATGCCATTTTTCAGAAGTTCCACATCTGAAGCACAATGAAGATGAACAATTTTTGGCGCTGGTTTTGCTGGGCTATCCACCTGAAATAAAAATTAAATACTGATATTACTGGTCAAAGGCTAGGGGAAAAGCAAGTACTTCCACTTTCAAGACATTGTAGAGGCCTAAAGAGATGGTCTGCTGAACTCTGGTAGTTGAATACAAGAATTAATCTCACCCACCAGATCAATGAAAATTTGAAAAGTGAAATGTTATAAAGTTCTACAGATTCAATAGGCCTACTGTAGTTGAGACTAACAATTGGATTTAATCTTTTGTAGTCAAGGTGTTTGAAATAGCCTCAGGAAGGTTTCCAGTATTGGCCAAAATGTATATCTATGTATACAAATGGAAGTTGAGCATACAGCCACATGCATCTGTGCATATATTTGTGTGTGTGGGACTTGCCTGAATGATGAACATCAGAGGCTCAAATTGAACCTTGCTATTTAAGATGAAGCCTTGATTCACTCCATCTGTCGCCACAAACGTGAATCTGTCAATCCGAGAATCACCACCTCCATGTCTATAAGCAACATTCAGGGTGTCCACATCTTGCTGGCTAAAGCTTTGCTGCCAGAGTTCATAATCCCTGTTGTAGAGCTGACCATATTGTGGGAGCTCAGCTAGGAGAAAGGAAAGGTTTTGTGGAGCTGTGTCTGGATCCGAAATCTGTAGGACATCTGGAGAAAGGAATGCCATGCCACCTTCCAATAATCTCAACCCCTTGTTCTTGGTCACGGTGGGTAAGGCTTGGTCCACTGTCTCCAGGATGATCTCAAACTCTCCCTGTTTAGTTCTTAACCCATTGCTGATGATGAATCTGGCAAAAAGAGGCAAGGCAGTCTTCAGCATGTGTTCTTGTTTCACCATCTACTGAAATGAAATATAACAGACACCTTTACTAAAAGTCTTGCCTCTTAGTCGTCTGAAGATATTATTTTAGACCCCTGTCCCCATTGTGCATAGTATGATCACAATGGGATCTGATAACCTGTGATCTATTTAAGAGTTCTGCACTGGAGAGCTTTAGTCCTCAGGACTTTCCAGAAATATTAACCATGTTCCTTTTTCTGAACAATAATAAGTTGACTAAAGTCTGTGTTTTGCTTCTCATGTACATAATTTTGAATGTTCTACTAGAAATGCAATATTACTTTCAAAACTACAGATGTCAGCCAATTGGAACACTAGTTTCGTATACTGAGCCAGATAATTGGACCATCAAACCCATTACAGTTTGCCTTGAGTGGCAGCAAGTCTTTAAAGTCATGGGCAGAGGTCTTCAAAAGCCCTCCTTGAATTCCTGTGAAACAGAATTAATTCCTAAGCAAATGGAATTTTGAAGATGGACAGGTCTACTCTGAATTGCAGACATTTTGTTAGGATTTGTATAATAAGTATTAATAGTATTCATTTCACCTTAGCTCTAGGTCAGGCCTAATGTTCCTGAGTTCAGAAAGATTTTGATACCATTGAGGCTGTGTGCCTGGTGTCTAATGACCTCCAGTGGGAGGGTTTGTGACCTCCTGGCCAGAAAAACTGCTGATATCAGGGTTACTGTCCCCCCCAAAAATCAAGTTCCCACTTCCTCTGATGATTATGACTAACTTGTATGTAGGCACCATGCCATCAAACAGATGGAAATGAGCTCAGGCAAGCCAGATAGTTAATAGGAGCAAGAAAAATATTTAGTGAAGGACACTTTTCCCATCTGGGAACATGGCAGCAGCTGTCTGTACTGACCTAACATTTGTGCCAATGGTAAAACTGATGTCCTGTCATCAGTTTAGTTATATCAGATCTTCCAGTGGAATTAGAGCTCCAGAAGACATCAAACAACATTCAGAGGAATGTAGAAGGACATTGATTCTAAGGTAACAAAACACCACATATCTGAAGGGCTGTCAGAGGACCATTCCTTGATTATAAACACATTTTATATAAGCAATATCTGATCCAAGTTCTTGTTGTTACAGCATGTAGTATCTTAAGGGTGAATCTTGCCATTGATATATGTAGCATTTTGATGATTTATAGGATTTTATATTGTAACTAATAATCTGGTGTTCATGAATTTATCTATTTGCCTTGTATGTGAAAGACCTATGGTCTAAGCATCAAATAAACAGAGTATGTGCCTTTAAGTCACTTCCAACTTATGGGGACCCAATATTTTTTTTTCTTGGAAAGAGGGATGTGACAAATCTATGGGGGCAGGCTCCACAATTTCTAGCCTTGAATGCCAGTCACTCTCACTTTACCCTGTGGACTCAGTTTAAATTACTTCTTGGATTTGGGTCATGGGACCCCAGGAGATTTTTGGTGGACCAATGCATTTTACAGTTAGTTCCTCTAATGGCAAACATGACACTCTATGGTCCAATCAGAGTCAGGTTTAACAAAATAGCAAGTAGATCAACTTTATTTTCTTAACAAACAGAACAATTGTTGCTTGATTGGACTCTAGTACCTAGTTCCAAACATACCATCATCATCATCAAATTGAGCAATATCAGACCATTTCCCTCACTCAATTCAGACACCCAGCACACATCCACCCCCCATCTACCCTTACAACAGACTTCTCCAATGATCTCCCTTCTTTTGAAATTATCTTGTTCTCAATCCCTTTCTGCCCCACAGAGTTCTCTGTGCTGGGATTGGCTGCCTCGAGTAATTCAAACATTGCTTAGCAATCTCTCAGTACATTTGCCAGTTTTCCTTTGCAAGAATCCTTTGGGGATTGTATCCAATGTTCAAACCACTACACCACACTGGCGATGACTAGTTTCAAAATGAAAAAGAAAGAATAGCTTAGCCCTTGAAGTTGTCCACTGTCAGCTCTTGGACACTTAACTTTGCAGTCAGTGGTGCCTGATAGGTTCCAGAATCAGTGGCTAGGGTTGCCTGGTTGGATATAAGAGGGTGATGTTATTTTAATTCTGGACAAGTTGGATCTCTTCCAATACTGCTATTCTCTCACAAGGAGGGGCATAGAGGACTTCCATTTCTGTTCTTGACACTGGCATCTCCATGCCTCTGATTCCTACTCTTCAATGGTTAGGCAATAACTATACTGCTAAGCAATGGGAGTTGAATGAATCCATCCTATTTGGTATTTCAAATTCTTTGATGAATCTGTCATTGTTTCTATTAGATTTATGCCGAAATTGAAATTTTAGGAACACTGTATTTTAAAAATCAACTAATCAAAATCTTCACCCACTCCCATTTTGGACAATGAAATTCGAAGGTCTGTGGGACATGCTCTTTCTAGAAGAAAATGCCCACACCTGCTAATTTTAGTCTTAATCAGACTCACTAGAATGGTAAACAGAGAGCCAGCATGGTGTAGTGGTTTGAGCATTGGACTGTAATTCTGGAAGCTAGAGCTTGAATCCCCTCTTGGCCATGAAAACTCAATGAGTGACCTTAGACCAGTGGTTCCCAACCTTTTTTGATCAAGGACCACTTGACCAGGGACCACTTTGATCAGGGACCACTCTTCAACATTAGTACCAAAAGGGTTACAAATCACTTTTTGGTCAACTTTAGATTCAGTTTGGTTATTTGGAGTGCCGATTCAGAAAATTTTATTAGATAGACCACATCAGTTCTAGTTTCCGATACAGAACATATGACATCCAGTAGCTGCCATCTGCTCGCCCACAGAAAACCATATTTAATGTGGTAGTAGTAATTTTTTGTGGGTAGTCAGCCTCTCCCCTCCTGACATCCTCGTTGTCTCAGCCCTATAAGAAGGTTTTGTGAGCCCAGTTGTTCTCACTGCCCTATGGTTTAGAGGCAAAGATGTAGTGATGGTCAGGCCATGGGCCATATTTTTGTTTATATGGACCACTGGTGGTCCACAGACCACAGATTGGGAACCACTGCCTTAGACAATTCATACACTCACAGTCCTAGACACTGTGATATGGCCTTAGAGACATCATGCATCAGAAATGCCTTGAAATCACACGGGGGCAGGGAGAGAGAGAAAGAGAAAAAGGAAGGGGGTGGAGGAGAAGGGAACATGTTGGCCCCACTGTCTTTATTGTACTCTCCACATTTGGAAAGTGACAAT
The DNA here is from genome assembly GCF_037176765.1 of Anolis sagrei. Taxonomy (NCBI): domain Eukaryota; kingdom Metazoa; phylum Chordata; class Lepidosauria; order Squamata; family Anolidae; genus Anolis; species Anolis sagrei. The sequence goes on along the minus strand of NC_090022.1, from coordinate 214,048,985 downwards.
AGGAAAAGGATAGCATCCTTTATGCATGCAACTTGTCCAGCTTGAGAATTCTGATTTTTCATCATTCCTAATCATGTGAAGAACTTCCCCATGCAATGGAGGATTTCCTCTTCAAACTGTCATTCTCATTGATTGTGTGTACAATTCCTTCCTTGAATATCAGAATTAACACTTCAAAGAATGTTTTTCTGCTAGACTAAGAAATTGTAGTTTTGCTAATGGAATGAATTGCAACTCTGCTAGTTGAAGGAATTGACTGCAGAGAATATTCGGTTGGGCCTACCTTGGTCAATATGGCAAAAATATAATTACTGAAGAATTATTATTCTCCTACCTTAGAAAGGGCTACAGAGATATCACTCCAAAACTTGAATGAATGAAAGAGCTAGATCAAGACACAGTTCAGGACATGTGGATAATCATTAGCAGTCAAAGGAAGTCTAATAATTATCATGCAAATTACTCATTTTGCATTACTCAACTCCCAGACAATGAGTTCGTTTCAAGAAAAGACCACGTTCCCATCCTCCAGCCCACTATTTATTTCATGCTTAGTTCTGCTCCATCTTTCTCTCAGGAATGGGAAGCAGCCAACATTCCCATCTCTCTGATGAAATTTGTGGGGGATAATTCTCAAGCTTAGCAAAGAGGGCAAGTCACATGGTTTGGTTTCACCACTACCAAGGTTTTCATGTTTTCCACAGTTCATGGCGATAGAGCTGGCTGCAGGACGTACCATCTGTCGTGGCATTTAAAATATAAAAATGGAATCGGAGATGGTGCCAGCTCATTACAAAACTGATCCACCGTGTCAAAATGGAGGACATTAGCATGTTCTTTTAGCATCCTGCTGCCAGCGTCTGATGTCAGATTGCTAATCACTTGAAGTCATCTGTCCAAAACGAGCTCTGCCAAATCCTCTTCCAGGCCAGCAGCATCAAACAATGCCGGGAGGTTTACGATGGAATAAAGTGCCTTAACGCACGGTAAAAATCTGATCATTTAAACCCCCCATTTAATTAAATGTCATCAGCCCTTGGTGTTTTATTTTTTAATAATCTGCCACAGTATTTATATCTCAATATATAACCAAATACTTTGCCAAATTCTGGCAGCTAGGAACATCATTTACAGTGATTAAAACAGACACGCGTATCTCTGCTTCATTAAAATACCCAGTCAAAATGGGTCTGGCCCGACCTTAATTCTCTGGATTGTCTATACGCAACCGTTTCACCACAGGTAAGTGCACATCAAATGGTACCCATAACTTAGGAGTATGCATGTGAGTACAACTATAGTATCTAAAATGGAATTAAAAATTGAGTCTCTTCTCAATCTGGCTGGTATCCGCCTACTAATTAATTAAAAAGAGAAAAATCACAGATGAGGAGGGCAAATTGATACCAAACTGTCAATAGATACAGCTTTGTTTTAATAATTAGCCATCCTGCTTTTTAACCACCTAATCAATGACTTAAAAGAATCCAAATGTATTGCAATACCTCATTAGACTATATTAAAGAAAAATATCTTTTGAAACAACAAGGGAAGAGCCACTAAAGGTATAATTTGAAAACATAGACTCTTCAACATAAGATTTAAAAACTAAATTTCCACATGGCTATCATGCATTTAAGCAATCTTTGAAAAATACTAACATACAGTATTTCACGAACCGTATTGGTCACTTTTGTTGTCTCAAGCTGCATGAGCTTTGCATTTGAAATGTATAAAAATGTCCTGAAAATGTACACCAAGTTTTATTGCCCTATTTCAATCTGACATTAGGTGTTGGCATTGCAAAAAGATGCTGTAATATTTTGTCTTTATAGGTTTCCTTTCAAAATGGATTGTAGTTTGGCCTTGAGGCACAGGTTTTTTTCTGAACTTCAAGTGTAATTCCAATGTTTTATGGTTTGTGCTAATACAGGGCTAAATCCAACCTTAATCTTCCATAGAATTTAGACTTAATAAAGTAAATTGAACTTCACTTAGTTGTGGCTGTAAGCTCCATTCATTTCAGTGGGTCTTCTCTAAGGTATGACCAACATTGGATTTAGCCCATTTTGTATTTTGCATTTCTTTGCCGTTTTGAAATTTAGTGCAGGGACTGAGCTAGCAGTTGAATGTGAAATGCAGAATTATGAACTGAATATGTGTACCAACTTTTATAATAATATCCCAATATTTAGCGAAATCAGAGGTTCAAATCCGGGGTGAGCTCCCTCTGTCAGCTCCTGCTCCGCATGAAGGGACATAACAGAAGTTTCCCACAAGGATAGTAAAACATTAAAACATCTGGGCATCCCCTGGGCAACGTTTTTGCCAACAGCCAATTCTCTCACACCAGAAACAACTTGCAGTTTCTCAAGTCACTCCTGACACGGAAAAAAAATCACATTACTGAAGCCCCTGGTGATGCAATGGGTTAAACCCTTGTGCCAGCAGGACTGCTGACCGAAAGGTCGGCGGTTTGAATCTGGAGAGCAGGGGGAGCTCCCATCTGTCAGCTCCAGCTTCACATGTTGGGACATGAGAGAAGCCTCCCACAGGATGGTAAAACATCCGGGTGTCCCTTGGGCAACGTCCTCAAAGACAGCCAATTCTCTCATACCAGAAGCAAAGTGCAGTTTCTCAAGTTGCTCCTAACACACACAAAAAAACATATTGCTGAAAACGTTGGCGGATGAGAACAGAAAACTGAACTAGGCAAAAAAATATAATTATAAACCTTTTTTATTTAGCCAAATTATATTGATTTCTTTTCCCTTAGATATGGATCTCATCTTTCTCTTGCAAAAGAAAACACTAGATAGCCATGTTATCTGTACTTTTTGAAAAGAGATAAGGTAGATGAACTCAATGGAAGAAATTCCCTAAATTACTGTCTGCTTCAAGATGGTAACATGTGTGTTTTTTTTGGAGAACTCAACACACTGTCAGAAAGTTATTGTATTACTGTAAGGGTAAAAACCCTTTCTGGACACATACATTCTTACTGGACAGAATTGGTGGAGAATTAGGTGGAAGCGTATAACAATAATTAAAGATAATTAAAGATCTAGAAAGTAGGATAGTAATGTAAAAGGGATGGCATAATTGCTCTAGAAATCCTTTCAATGGATTAATATTGACATCACATTTGAACTGTGCATCTCATTCTATACGGGGGACTTCTTTTCTTGCAAAACATTATTATCAAGCTCTTTGCAAGAATCCCCAATGTAATACATTTCCATTATGGACAACACCTTATCTGACACCAGAAGAGTTCACTACCAACTGTATGATCATGAATCAATCGGCTTCTTGTCCTATCCTTATCTTAGCTAAAAAAAAGTTATACACGTCTGCATAATTGCAGTCAACCAAATGTTGTTGACCCCTCAACATTGACTGTGTAGGCTAAAACTAATGGAAATTGGGAGACTCACAGGTTTCCAGTACCTGTATGAATGTGTCATTGCTATATAAAGATTGGATATTTTGATTTCTCCCATCACTAGGACCAATTTCACTGTTAAATTAATAAGAAAGAGGAAAAAGAAAGGGGGGGGGGGACCAGAGACATCACTGTTTACCTGAACATATCTTTGGAAGAAGCTTCCTTGCTTTTGTGGACATAGCACACTGCCTGGCCTGCTACATCCATCTGGCTGAAACTTGTAATGGCAACTCCAGGATAGCTGACATATTCAATCTGTCCATATTGTGGAGGGGCGGTGATCACATAGAGGAGCTCTTCTGGCTTCTCAGTGCCATCAACCGCAAGGAGAACGTCAGTCATCAAGAGGCCTCTGTCACCCTTCAATACAGTGAGGGGCCTCATAAAAACTGCAATGTTTCCTACAGAAGACAAGAAAAATGAGGCACCATTATTAATCACATCTTTTCTGTTCTCCTTCAGATTCAGATCACATTCAGAACAGGTACATCGTTGCATCCCAAGACCTTAAAGCATGGCTTTAAGTCAGGAATTTATAATTTTTGCTTCAAGAATGGACACACATCTCAATGTTATCCCTCTTCACAATGGGATTAACAAGATGAACATGGAAAACAATGCCACACCTTGGTGAATACATGAAAATGAATGAGCTTGAACATGCCAGCATTACTGCCATTGGTAAGACATTTGATCGTTGTAATACTGCTGATCTTTCTTCAACGTAATAAGCCAAGAACAAACCATGGCAGTCCTATGTTTCCTGGTTGCTACCCACATAACATTATTAACTGTTCCAACTTGTATAGTGAATTAAAAGATCTCTTAACTCACATCTGAAAACAAGGCAAAAAGAAGGTTTACATTCCTAGGCAAAATGGAAGGAATAGAAGATCCAGAACAGAATTACCTTTTCCAACATCTTTAATTACAATTGGAAAAACGATCTCAGGGGACCGGTTGTTTCCATCCCAGAGACAAAACACGAAACTGTCTTGTTCCTTTGAGCCAATTGTGCCAGTGTGTATGTATCTCACAATGTTCATATCTATGTTTTCCTGGGTGCAATTCATCCCATTCTCAAGGGTCACCCAGTCACGACCTACCTAGAGAGAAAAAATGTCACTAAAAACACAATATACCATCTATTACCCAGATATTATCTTGTCCCTGTTTCTTTACTGCAGCTAATTGAACCTATCACGTGGTTTTGGTAGCAAGGTATTGCTCTTAGTTACTGTAAATGATAGCAAAAAGCATTGAAGAGACTGTTTTGTCTTTGCATGCATAGACAAAACAGAGAACACTCCAGAATAGAGATAACGCACACTGGCCAACTTATTTTGAAGTAACAAGGACTAATAAGGTTCCTCTGGTTCAAATGGGGCAGCTCCTCTTTGTTCTAAGATTGTTCTAAGGCAGTGGTTCCCAACCTGTGGGTCTCCAGATGTTTTGGCCTTCAACTCCCAAAAATCCAAACAGCTGGTAAATTGGCTGAGATTTCTGGGAGTTGTAGGCCAAAACATCTGGGGGACCCACAGGTTGAGAACCACTATTCTGAGGATCAGCAGAAAAATCATGTTCACCTCTGCATTCTGTTATAAACCCATGAAAACATTTGGAAATAGAAAGATTGTGAATTGTGAAGAATTTGTTTTCATATGAGGTGGACTTGTAAGAAGGTGAAAAGGTACTGGTTTAAGATTTATCAAATTTATCAGGTTTATTAAAATCTTATCATACTTTGCTGTATCTTGTCATAACTTGGCCAAATCATGAGAAGTCATGACTTACTAGAAAACACTGTCATGCTTGGTAAAGTAGAAAATGTTAGGGGGAAAAAAGATCACATTCTCGTTGGATAGACTTAAATTAAGGAAGTTAAGACGCTGAGCCTGAAAGACTTGAGCACAGCTGTTGGTGAAAGTTGATTTGGAAGTCTTTCATTCATAAAGCTCCATAAGTCAAAGGCGACATTGTCTAACAACATAACAATCACATTTTTGGGGAGGGGGGAGATGTAAAGGTAGATTTTGTAATGTTTTTGTTAGGCATTACGTGTTTAAAAAGTGGATAATAAATGTGGGTTCCTGATTGAATAATAAAAGGAGAAATAATATTTGTCGTCAAAGTTGGAATTCTACTGAAGCAATAGAAAAATGGATTGTTAAGGTTGCTAAATTGGCCCAATTGCAAAATTAACATGCGTTCTAAAAGATAAGAAAATTGAAATTTTATTGAAAGATTGGAAACCATTTATGAACTATCTGAGCAAAAATAAATCTAACAATGTAATTGTATGTGTTTATTTATTTATTTATTTATTTATTTATTTATTTATTTACAGTACTTATATTCCCCTCTTCCCATCCTGAAGGGGACTCAGGTGGACCACAGAACACATATATGGCAAACATTCAGTGCTGATTATACAATGACAAGACAACAGATAGGGGTATATTTAGGCTTATTCTCATTATTTGGCATCTTTTGGAGGTTATGCTCTGTTCTGTCGCTCCATCTCCTTGCCGAAGAGCTTTCTTTGTTCGTTAACTTTCCTATGAAACTCTATGACTAAAATATTTCCCCACTTAATGCAGTTCCTATTCATATACTCACACTGCTTTTTTTGATCCGGGAGCTGGCGAAAAGTCAGGAGCTCACCCTGACCCGGCTTCGAAATGTCAACCTTTTGGTTGGCAAAATTTATTGCAGCTGCAGCTGGTGATTAACCTGCTGTGCTAAAGCCGACCCGTAATAATCTTTAGTTATGGTTATTTGTAATTCTAGTAGGATCATTTAGTTAGATTTGTAAAGGTAAAATAATATTTTCCTTTTTATTTTTGTTTTCATTACATCATAATGAGGAGCAGGATCAGAGATATATAGGGCTTAAGTTACATGCTTTTTTCATTTTTCTTTCTTCTTTTCTCTCTTCTCTGTTTACTCTTTAAACATATATTATTTTGATTGTAAATTAGATTGTTAGTTTTAAAAAACGAATGAATAAATGGGGTTGGGGGAGTAATAGAAGGATTGAACTCTCTGCCGTTCTAAACAAAGAACCCTGGTGTCTCTTCCCCCGATATTTGGCTTTATTTTGTTGTAATACAAAGACTGACCTTGAGCTGAAGATGTCCATTTTCTGGGACTCTTTCAAATAAATAATAAATTTGTTCCCTGGGGGTGTCTTTATCTTCTGCTGACAGAACAGCACCAGAAATAATTTGGGCTTCCCCCATGTTCACCTCTATTTTACCCTTCCTGCAGGAAACAAACAAACAAAGGACTCCTTGTGCATTTGTTTAAAAGAAAAACCACAGAGGTACTACTGACAATAAAAACAAAACACTAAAAGAACATCTCCCCAGCTCACTTCCCATTCCCCATTCTATTTATCTCTGTCTCTAACACACATATATACACACACATACACATGGGAGGCAAAAATACAAGCGGTTAGGGTATTTTTTCTGGAAATAATATATAATAATAACTTTAGTTTTGTACCCCGCCTCCATCTTCCCAAAGGGACTCGGGGCAGCTTCCATGGGGACAAGCCCAATCAACACAGTTAAAATAAACACATTAAAATACATAAACAGCAGCATAAAACAAAATAAAACATCATCATTATAACAAAATATAAAACAACCATTGTACCAACAGCCAATGGATCTGAAATAAGATCCAGTTTTCGACACGGGTAGGCAGACTGGCACAAATCAATTGTAAGGATAGGGTTGATGGATAAAGCACCATAAGTCAATTACCAATATTAGGGATAGAGGACAATATAAAGTAGAGCATTATATCTCCGGGTAGAAAACAGTAGTAAAGTGAAGGAATGAAATTTGCATCATAACTGGGGTCAAAATTGGCTAGGAAATTGTCTAATCAAAAGCACAGTGGAACACCCATGTTTTGATTTTGCAAACCAAAATCTTAAGGATCGGTTCATCCAAAAGAATGAGGATGAAGAATGCAGGGATATTTATTTAGTTGTCCTGCTTTCTCTTTTCTTGTGTCCAGTTCTAAGTGATTCCAGCTAATGAAGCTGACTGTAGGGAGCTATCCATGGTACAACCCTTGCCTAGTTCAACCAGCAGCCACTCCAGCAGCTCAACACCCTACACAGAACACTCCAAAGTGTAGATTCAAATAAATTAGGAGTTTTATCAGAAAATGCTTGTACATTCATAATCTTAACTCTTTTCTTTCTACCACAGAATCTTCTCATTGTTGCTTTTTTGACTACTATTAGAATAATAGAATCATAGAGTTGGAGGAGACCTTGTGGGCCATCTAGTCCAACCACCTTCCAAAAAGCAGGAAAATCACATTCAAAGCACCTCTGACAGATGCCCTCCAGCCTCTGTTTATAAGGCTCCAAAGAAGGAGTCCGGGCAAAGTGTTATACTGCTGAATGGCTTTCACAGTTAGGCAGTTTAGGTGGAATCTCCTTTCCTGTAGTTTGAAGCCATTGTTCTGGGTCCTAGTCTCCAGGGCAGCAGAACACAGACTTGCTCCCTCCTTCCTATGACTTCCCTTCACATATTTATACATGGTCATCATGTCTTCTCTCAGCCTTCTCTTCTTCAGGCTAAACATGCCTAGCTCTTTAAGCTGCTTCTCATAGGGCTTATTCTCCAGACTCTTGATCATTTTAATCACCCTCCTCTGGACACCTTCCAGCTTGTCGACATCTCTGTTACATTGCGGTGCCCAGTATTGCACACAGTATTCCAGGTGTGGTCTGACCAAGGCAGAATACAGGGATAGCATGACTTCCCTGGATCTAAACACTAGACTCCTATTGATGCAGGCCAAAATCTCATTGGCTTTTTAAACTGCCACTTGACATTGTTGGCTCATGTTTAACTTGTTGTCCATGAGGACTCCAGGATCTTTTTCACACGTACTGCTTTCGAGCCATGTGTCCCATATTCTGTATCTTTGCATTTCATTTGTTCTGCCTAAGTGGAGTATCTTGCATTTGTCCCTGTTTAACTTCCTTTTGTTAGTTTTGGCCCATCTCTCTATTCTGTTGATCATTTTGAATTCTGCTCCTGTCTTCTGGAGTATTGGCTATCCCTCTCAATTTGGTGTCATGTGCAAACTTGATGTCGTCGTGATTATTGTAACTTGGAAAGTTTGTTTTCTAAAGAGACCACTTCTGTGCATGCATATATCCATGAAGTACAAAATTTGGAGAATTCCCCTTTGATATGTGTCTCTGTGTTATATAATTTCAAAAAATGAAGCAGGCCTTACTGAAATAAATTATGATTAGTTTAAATATAGAGAGGAAATTGCCCTTCTGTCTTATGTTGACTAGAAAGCAAAATGCAAAGTATAAAATATAAACTGACCAGCAGAGGGTGTGCAAAGATCACAATTGCAAATATTTTTTCCAAAGAAGTCTGGACATTCCTTGTATATAAAACTGACATATATGTATATCTCTGAAAAGATCTCCATGTAAACATCATTCTCTCTGGTTCAAATCTGGATGTTTTCCTTTCACTTATAGTTGAATGTCCTTCACTAAGGGCTGTTTTTGCGAAACACTGCTGGCAATAGAGTGTGGTTATTTACAGAAGATGAGCTCTATTAATCTCTAATTTGCTGTTTCGATCACTGCTGAATCACACATCCACCAATTTGGAACAGAGACATGTGGCTTACTTGTTCAGCACTGGTTTCTCATCATTAACTGGAATGACCTCTACTGAAATGGTTTTTGACACTTTATGTTTCCCATCTGATAACTGGATAGAAAAACCATCGGCGAAACTGTCAGAATCATCATGCATATACATCAACTGCATTCCTAGAAGGTGGGTGCATGGGGTAGTTACAAGGGGAAGGAGAGAAGAAAGAGAGAGATTAATGTATCATTCTCACACTCTCATTGACGCTGTGTCCTTGTTTCCAACCAACCCTAGACCCCCACATGTCTGTGCTGTCCATAGCCAGCTTGCTTCATCTGGCATGGGACAAGCCATGAATGCAGCAGCTGTTCATTAATCCATCTGAACACTTTTGACTTTTTTAAAGCCACTATCATAGCCTCCTCAAATAATAAATCCTCCTGCCCAAACAATCTGTTACATCCTCCACGACCACAGCCACACACACAAAGTGCCATACTTCACCTTCTTCATTTTCTTACAAATGCTCAAAATTACAAAAAAAATTTATTTTTGATCTTTAGCGAAAATACAATCCACATTTCATCCCCCTTCATGCCATTCAATGAAATGTTGGGAGGACCTGCATGTGGGTCCTCCTATACAGTCTGAAGATGCTTCTGGTGTCCTCTTTGAGATGTTCCGAAACAGCTCCCACACACACAACAAAGTATCCTTACCTGGAAGTGAGCTTCATTTCACCTGGTGTGGGTCCCAGTTCTGTGAGAAAGGAAGCCTATAAAGTGTCCACAAGTTTGAGCAACTGTACCAGGTGCTGGGGGCAATTTTCTACCTTCACATATCCCGCTAGTAGTATTGATAGACTTTTCCTACATGTAGGGGCTGCGTGGCACAATGAGTTAAACCCTTATGCTGCTGAACTGCTGACCTGAAGGTTGGCAGTTTCAATCCACGGGATAGGGTGAGCTCCCGCTGTTAGCCCTTGTTCCTGTCAAGCTAGCAGTTTGAAAACATGCAAATGTGAGTAGATCAATAGGTAGTGCTTCGGTGGGAAAAGGCAAAAAGACACTCCAAGCAATCATGCTGGCCATGCGACCAGGAGGTGTCTATGGATGCAGGCTCCTTGGCTTAGAAATGGAGAAAGAGCACCTCCCCCAGAGCCAGAGATGACTGCCTCCAGAACAGGAAATGAAAGGAGAAGCCTTTGCCTCTGTCTGTGTTTCATTGTATGTCATGTAATAAGGCATTTAATGTTTGCCTGTGTCTGTTTATATATACTGCAATTTGCTCTGAGTCTCTTCTGGGAGAAGGTAAAGTTTTCCAGCCGTGTCCAACTCTGGGGGTTGGTGCTCAACTCCATTTCTAAGCCGAAGAGTTGGCGTTGTCCATAGACACCTCCAAGGTCATGTGGCCGGCATGACTGCATAGGACCTATTGATCTACTCACATTTGCATGTTTTCGAACTGCTAGGTTGGCAGAAGCTGGGGCTAACAGCGGGAGCTCACCCCGTTCCCCAGATTCAAACCTGCGACCTTTTGGTCAGCAAGTTCAGCAGCTCGGCACTTTAACCCACTGCGTCACCAGGGGCTCCATTGGGGAGAAGGGCATAATATAAATATATTATTATTATTATTATTATTATTATTATTATTATTATTATTATTCCTTAACTAGAAGTGAAATGATGTCACTTCCAGTTTGGATCACTTTTCAGTCAGTTTGATGGTTGGGACTGCAGTGACCAACCAGATGTGGCTGGGAAGGTCACAAGCAGGACACAAAGATAATTGCCCCCTACTGTTCTTGTTTCCAGCAACTGATATTTTAAAAGGCATTGAATATCTGGAGCCTGGATGCTGTGTATACACATCACGACTCAAAGCCATGCCAGGAAGCACTGGATGCATTTACACTTCACAATTTTGCCTATTTAAACTATCCAAAATAGTGGCCCTCACAATATTTTATGGAAGAATGAGACCTACTTCCAGAAGAACATACAGTCCCCCTCGATGGACTGTCACCTTGTCGTGGTGAGGGGGCTTGCGTGTTCCGATGAACCTGTGGGCACAACAACTGGAGTCGTGCACTCCCAGGAGTGGCCGCGGGGGAGGTCCCAGACCAAGCACAGTCCGAAGACCCAAAGACCTCAACGGCGGAGCAGGCGGAGGATAACATGGCACATGTTACAACGGCTGCGAAGGCGGAAGAAGGCTGCAACAGACTGAGAAGCCACGGTCATTGTGTTAAACTACATCACCAGTGGAACCTCATCTGTGAAGACTGTGTGTTGTTCAGTTGTGCACTGACCTCCACACATTAAAAAAACCCACGCACAGGCGTCTTCCAAAGAAAATAAAAACCAAGCAACCAAAGTCCCATGGCGATCAGCGAGTGGCGACGGGGGCAGGACTGTGAAATCTGGAAGCCCCTAGTCACAGACTGGCACATGGGCGGTGGGTACGGACTCAGTCGTTCTACCTCAAGGTCCGAGGCAGTTGAGTAGTTCGGCAGCTGTATCCGCGACTGAGCAGCCCTATTGAGGACCCACTCTGCTCACCCCACACGGGGAGGGGGCTAGAAAAGGTGCCCTAAACATAGTCTGCCTCACTTATCCCTGACTGGACTGCCGCGTCCAGTGGGGTCACCATCCTGCGGCCAAAAAAGAAAAATGAACTTCGGTACGTGGAACGTACGGACACTGATGGACAACAGTGACAGTGAACGCCCCGAACGCAGAACTGCCATCATCGCAAGGGAGCTGGGACGCTTCAACATCGACATAGCAGCCCTTCAGGAGACCCGGAGAGCAGGAGAGGGACAGCTGAAGGAAGAAAAAGGAGGCTACACCTTCTTCTGGAAGGGACTGCCCGAAGAAGACCAAAGAATGCATGGAGTTGGCTTCGCTATAAGAAATGATCTGATGAAGCATCTGTCCGAAGCACCCACTGGCATCAACGAACGACTCTCCACCCTCCGAATCGATCTTGCCAAAAACCAACGGGCAACCATCATAAGTGCCTATGCACCAACACTAGACGCTGATGAAGACATCAAGGAGAAATTCTACTATCAGCTGGACACTGTCCTATCGGGGATACCTAAGGAGGACAAAATCATTCTCCTGGGGGACTTCAATGCAAGAGTCGGGCGAGACTTCGACCTGTGGCCAGGCACCATAGGAAAAGACGGGGTTGGAAACAGCAACTCGAATGGCATCCTGCTTCTCACCAAATGTGCGGAGCACAACCTTGTCATCACCAACACGCTCTTCCGCCAGAAAAACAAGCTCAAGACATCATGGAAGCACCCCCGGTCAAAGCATTGGCACCTCCTAGACTATGTAATCACACGTGCCAGAGACCGCCGTGACGTACTCCTCACAAGAGCCATGACAGGTGCTGACGACTGCTGGACCGACCACAGACTAATCCGATCCACCATGGCTATCAAGATCGCCCCCAAGCGCAGACTCCAAGGAAGAAAGACAAGGCGCAAAATGAACACCCAAGCCCTTCAGGAGCCCTCCAGGCGAGCCCATCTCCAAACAGCACTCAAGGACCATCTACCCACAGTACACCCCGAAAATGTTGAGGAACATTGGAACAAACTGAAGACCTCCATCATCCAAGCCTGCGAAGAAACTATTGGATACCAAGCCAAGAAACATCAAGACTGGTTTGACGAAAATGACATCGAGATCCAACAGCTAATCGACAAGAAAAGGAAAGCCTTCCAAACATGGCAGAGAGACATCAACTGTGCTGCTAAGAAAAAGATCTACGCCAGTGCAAAAGCTGAGGTCCAAAGAAGGACAAGAGAACTCAAGAACATCTGGTGGACAAAGAAGGCTGAAGAAATCCAACACCTGGCAGATACCCATAATGCTCAAGGATTTTTCAAAGCCACAAAGGTCATCTATGGGCCAAGAAACCATGGCATACAGCCTCTACGCTCATCAGACGGAACCAAACTCCTGAAGGACCAAAAGTCAATTGCACTACGTTGGAAAGAACACTACCAAAGCCTCCTAAACCGCAGCTCCAGTGTGGCCGAAGAGGTCCTCTCACAAATCCCGCAACAACAAACCAGGGATGAGCTTGCAGCACTGCCTAGTTTGGAAGAAGTCAGCAATGCCATCAGCCAACAAAAGAACAACAAAGCCAGCGGACCGGATGGGATCCCTGCTGAAATCTTTAAAGAGGGAGGACCTGCGCTGACACACCAACTCCACCAGCTCATAGAAAAAGTGTGGGTGACCGAGAAAATCCCAGCAGACTTCAAGGATGCCACCATCATCACCCTCTTCAAAAAAGGGGAAAGAACAGACTGCGGAAACTATCGAGGTATCTCCCTTCTAACCTCTGCTGGAAAAATCCTCGCAAGAATCCTTGCAAACCGCCTTCTGCCCCTCTCAGAAGACACCCTCCCAGAATCCCAGAACGGCTTCCGCCCCTCCAGAGGAACCGTGGACATGATCTTCACTGCACGACAGCTCCAAGAAAAATGCAGGGAACAAAACCAACCTCTGTACATGGCATTCATCGACCTTGCAAAGGCATTCGACACAGTGAATCGCAGCGCTCTCTGGACCATCCTCCAAAAAATCGGGTGCCCAAGCAAATTTGTGAACATCCTGCGGCTCCTCCACGATGACATGATGGCAACAGTTTTGGACAGCAGTGGCTCCCAAAGTGACCCATTTAAGGTGGAATCGGGTGTCAAACAGGGATGTGTTATTGCCCCAACTCTATTCTCCATCTTCATCGCCATGATATTACACCTTGTTGATGGGAAGCTTCCCACCGGAGTGGAAATCATCTATCGGACAGACGGCAAGCTATTTAACCTCAGCAGACTGAAAGCCAAAACCAAGGTCACAACAACATCTGTTATAGAACTCCAGTATGCTGATGACAATGTCGTCTGTGCGCATACAGAAGAAGATCTACAAGCCACTCTCAACACCTTTGCAGAAGCATACACAAAGCTTGGCCTGTCACTGAACATCGAGAAAACCAAAGTGCTGTTCCAGCAGTCACCAGCCGTCCCCTCTCCAATGCCAGAGATACAGCTTAATGGTGTAACATTAGAAAATGTCGACCATTTCCGCTACCTTGGCAGCCACCTCTCCACCAAAGTCAACATCGACGCCGAAATACAACACCGCCTGAGCTCTGCAAGTGCAGCATTTTCCCGAATGAAGCAGAGAGTGTTTGAGGACCGGGATATCCGTAGGGATACTAAGGTGCTTGTCTATAAAGCTATTGTCCTCCCAACCCTGCTATATGCCTGTGAGACGTGGACTGTCTACAGACGTCACATGCAGCTCCTGGAACGATTCCATCAGCGCTGCCTCCGGAAAATCCTGCAAATCTCCTGGGAAGACAAGCGGACAAACGTCAGCGTGCTGGAGGAAGCAAAGACCACCAGCATTGAAGCAATGGTCCTCCAACATCAACTCCGCTGGACAGGCCACGTTGTCCGGATGCCTGACCACCGTCTCCCAAAGCAGTTGCTCTACTCCGAACTCAAGAACGGAAAACGGAATGTTGGTGGACAGGAAAAGAGATTTAAAGATGGGCTCAAAGCCAACCTCAAAAACTCTGGCATAGACACTGAGAACTGGGAAGCCCTGGCCCTTGAGCGCTCCAGCTGGAGGACAGCTGTGACCAGCAGTGCTGCAGAATTCGAGGAGGCACGAGTGGAGGGTGAAAGAGAGAAACGTGCCAGGAGGAAGGCACGTCAAGCCAACCCCGACCGGGACCACCTTCCACCTGGAAACCAATGCCCTCACTGCGGAAGAAGATGCAGAGCAAGAATAGGGCTCCACAGCCACATGCGGACCCACAAGGAAACCCATGATGGAAGACCATCTTACTCGTCCAACGAGGGATCGCCTAAGTAAGTAAGTAACAAAGTGTTAACAATTTTAGGTCTAAATTCTACTGTTAGTTCCATTAAACCAGATGAATCAAATCATTGCAATTTATAGAAGTGTTGTTTTGCCACTCAACAATTCATTCAATGGGTCTGCTCTAGTTGGGACTATTGATACTAACAGACTTCAATTGTCATTTTAACTATAAATAGAATGATAGGACAGGATTTGAACAAGGTGCAGAAACATGAAAACCCCATCTGCAAATAATTGTTTTGAAGAACAAATAAGGCACTAAAAAGAACATCTACCATTTTTTAAAAGCTCCATAGAGAATCCCTGCATGGGAAGTTCATGATGCTGATGGCTATGAATTGCCTGTCTGTAATGTACAAAATTGTTGCCGTACATCCCATTAATGAGGACGCCGTGTTGGGGTGGTTGAAGGACAGTAAACATCAGGGTATCTTGAGGAATATCCAGATCAACAGCATTGATTATTGATGGATCCAGCTCTTTCATTTGACCTTCCTTCACCTGAATTGCCAAAAGAAAATAAATGTCAATGCTTCAGCTGTACTGAGTTATAAGAAATTGGATTCCCATGTCTAATGAATCAATATAATCTGTTATAATAAAATTTGAATTTACTGTGAAGCAATATATTGTGTTGTCAAAGGCTTTTATGGCCAGAATCACTGTGTTGCTGTGAGTTTTCTGGGCTGTATAGCCATGTACCAGAAGCATTCTCTCCTGACATTTCACTCACATCTATAGCAGGCATCCTCAGAGGTTGTGAGGTCTGTTGGAAACAAGGCAAGAGGGGTTTATATATCTGTGGAATGTTCAGGGTGGGAGAAAGAATTCTTATCTGTTTGAGGCAAGTGTGGATGTTGCATTGAATAGCCTTGCAGCTTCAAAGCTTGGCTGCTTCCTGCCTGGGAGACTCCTTTGTTGGTAGGTGATTAGCTGGTCCTGATTGTTTCCCATAAAAAACAGCACTTAAAAAACAGGGGAATTCCAGACAGAAAACTACAAACTATATCATTTCCCCTCCTTCTGAAGGAGAGGCAGGCAATCAATGTGAATCGGTTTACTGCTCCTGGGACATCTAGAAATGCCCAGATTGCCTAAAATGTCAAAAAGCAGAGCAAAGCAAAACTGAAAAAAAGTTTGGAGTCTTATAGATGAAACAATGCAGGAGATTTGTGCAAACTCAATTACTACTCCTTATGGTTTCCAAAAAGGGGCAAGTCATTCTTTTTGTCCCTGGCTAAATGCGGATAAAAAAGACTATAACCTAAATAAGACCTACATAATGCACAAGTTTTCTAATACACAGCTAAATACACAAGCATAGAAGGGGAAACATAGTGGAAGTAATTTGAAGGGAAGAAAAAGCAGGGACCAGCAATACTACTTTGGGATAAACAAGACATGGACACAGTGTGTCCTTCCTTACTGTGATATTCCTTGCCATGAATTCTGGGGCTTCATCATTGGTTGGGTTGATTAAGACATAAAATGGTGTTGTCATTGAACGATGTTTCCCATCAGTGACATAAAGCATGAACTGGTCTGTAGTTGGTTCGACCCTCCTGTGCCTGCTCTGAACATAGTTGATATGCTGGGCCTTCAGATTTTTCAACTGGAATGAGGCTAGAAATTTGGGGGGAAAGTGAACCATTAGAAAAGATATGTTATGCTTCCCCAGCTGCCAAAAAATAGAACTTGTATGCATAATCAGCTGGAAAACAGCACATGTAAAAATTTAGACAACTCATACTTATTTGTATTCATGCAAATAAGAAAAGGGCAATTGTGAGTATTGGCTGATATAAAGACAACCCATGCTTCATTCTAATACATGCATGCGTACTTATACTTATTCCCATATTGCTTTTCTCAAAGCCAGGGGAAGGCAGTATGTTTTCAATATATCCAAACTGAGGAGGAGATGCTAAAACAAACTGCAAGTCGTCTACTTTGGTATCAGGATCAGTGCCCCACAAGTGGCTAGTTGTAATGGCAGCTGTAGAGCCCTCATCCACAATAAACATGGTGCCTGCAAGCAAACAAATCAGGAGTGTTATTTAAGGTGCTTGGGATTTAATAATAATAATAATAATAATAATAATAATAATCAACTTTATTTATACCCCGCCACCATCTCCCCCAATGGGGACTCGGGGTGGCTTACATGAGGCCAAGTCCAAACAACAAATTACAACGAAATAAAACAAAAACAAAACAACAGCATAATAATTACATAAAAAAATATAATACAGTGAACAATCTAAAGAAACAATATATATATATACACACACACACACACACACACATACACACATACAATCACAATGACAATGGGCGGGCCGCATATGCAGGATAAAAGGTTAAAACCTCAGGGTGAGATAAAAGAGGAGTAGGTTATTTGCTAAGGAGAGCTCATAGAACGGGACTGTAGAGCCAAACTTTCCCAAGGGGGAGGGGGGGGGATGTGTACTCCAATGACAGAAAACATTGAGGGGAGCAAGAATGCGAGGTTGTGTGCCTACTCACCAAAGGCACAGCAGAAAAGCCAAGTTTTAAGGTTCTTTTTAAAGGTTTCTAAGGTGGGGGCTTTCCTAATCTCTCTGTGTAATGAGTTCCAGAGTCAGGGGGCCACAGAGGAGAAGGCTCTCTCCTTTGTACCCACAAGACGAGCCTGTGAGACTGATAGGGGCGAAAGGAGGACTTCCACGGAAGATTGAAGGGCTCGGGCTGGTTCATGGATATTTCAGACAAATGAAACATTATAATAACTGGTGGGGAACACCACTGTTCAATAATTTTTCTCCATATCAATGACTCTGGTTTCTCACCAAGGGAGGAGAAGCAAAAAAGTGTGGCTGGGTGGAGCACTTACAAAACAATTTTGCTGATAAGCCATTAAGGATGGTTTATGTGCTGCTCAAGATCGGTTGTTACTTCTGTTTGTCACAGCATTAATTGTCTGAGAGCGGTTATGAATGGCTTATAATGGACCATTCTTCATGCTTCGGTTCTTAATTTCCCTGCTGGGAAAATACGTCATTTCCACAACATTGCTTGGGTGACAGACAGCAAATCACGAAGTCACACATTCAAAATGGTGAGCATCCATATGATCTGATGAAACAGTTTTAGTTTGTATAATGCCAATTGGCTATAGTTTTGAAAACTTTTTTATTGTGACTGTACAAAGGAAAGGACATAGAGCCTAGCAAAATCAAAGGTAGTGGTTGATTGAAGATTCCTGCAAGGTCTCAATAAGTCTAGGTTCTGAAAGTTTTCATCCTTGGGAATCCAGGTATTATCCAAATTTCAATTTTTTCAAGTTAAGTCTGCATGAAAGGAACTACATTTCAAGAAAATTGTCAAGATTATCTAGTGCCAGGACTTCAACGTAAGCTCTTACACTTTCTGCTTCTCACTGGTATCCATTTTGCCCTTTTTAAATCCCTTTAAATGTTAGGCCAGTGGTTCCCAACCTTTTTTTTTTTTTTTTTGACCAGAGACCACTCTCCAACATTAGTACTAAAAGGGTTACAAATCAGTTTTTGGTCAACTTTAGAACTGATTGGGTTATTTGGGGTGCTGATTCAGAAAACTGCATTGGATAGACCACATCAGCTCTAGTTTCTGATACAGAACACATGCCATCCAGTAGTCGCCATCTGCTCGCCCACAGAAAACCATATTTAATAAGCCTTGGCTTATTAAGAAGGTTTTGCAAGACCAGTTGCTCTTGTTGCAATGGTGTAGTAACAGTGAGACCATGAACCACTGAGTTAGGCTAATCACCATTCAATGACAACACATCATACTTTCACTCTTTCCTATAGAACATTGATTTAACTCTATTTACTACACATCACACCAATCCATACTCCAGGAAATAAAGCCTGATTGCTCACTGGAGGGAAGGATATTAGAGGCAAAGATGAAATACTTTGGCCACATCATGAGAAGACAGTAAAGCTTGGGAAATGATGCTGGGAAAAATTGATGGAAAAAATAAAAGGGGCCAGCCATGGGCAAGATGGATGGACGTTATTCTTGAAGAAGAGAAGGCTGAGAGGAGACATGATAGCCATGTATAAATATGTGAGATGAAGTCATAGGGAGGAGGGAGCAAGCTTGTTTTCTGTTGCCCTGGAGACTAGGATGCAAAAGAACAATGGCTTCAAACTACAAGAAAGGAAATTCCATCTGAAAATTAGGAAGAACTTTCTCACTGTGAGTGCTGTTCAGCAGTGGGATTCTCTGCCCCGGAGTGTGGTGGAGGCTCCTTCTCTGGAGGTTTTTAAACATAGGCTGGATGGGCATCTTTTGGAGGTGCTTTGAAAGCTATGTTCCTGCTTCTTGGCAGGGGGTTGGGACTGGATGGCCCACAAGGTCTCTTCCAACTCTATGATTCTATGAT
The DNA here is from genome assembly GCF_037176765.1 of Anolis sagrei. Taxonomy (NCBI): domain Eukaryota; kingdom Metazoa; phylum Chordata; class Lepidosauria; order Squamata; family Anolidae; genus Anolis; species Anolis sagrei. The sequence continues at coordinate 214,029,554 of NC_090022.1, read as the reverse complement.
TCTATAAAGTAACTGGCTTGACTGAAGGAGCTGGGGGTGGCCACAGCTGACAGGGAGCTCTGGTGTAGGTTGGTCCATGAGGTCACAAAGAGTTGGAAGTGACTGAACAAATAAACAACTAACAATGTATTGTCGAAGGCTTTCATGGCTGGAATCACTAGGTTCTTGTAGGTTTTTTCAGGCTATAGGGCCATGTTCTATTTATTTATTTATTTACAGTTCTTATATTCCGCCCTTCTCACCCCGCAGGGGACTCAGGGCGGATTACAGTAAACACATATATGGCAAACATTCAATGCCAGTTTGACAAACAACATTTAACAGACAAAGGCTATTTAACTTTTTTTCTGGCCGCCAGGGGAGCTGCTGCTTTTCATCGTCCATCAACGACACCGATGAAGTTCTTCCGCATTCCACATTCCCCGGAGTCTTCTTTCTTTATGGCCTCATAAATTAGTTAAATTTAGCCTCCCACACAAGGTGGTGCCTTATTTTCCTACTTGACAGATGCAACTGTCTTTCGGGTTGCAAAGGTCGACAACGGGCTACACAATGGCTGGACACCCACTCCAGCCCGGGCTGGCTTCGAACTCATGACCTTTTGGTCAGAGTGATCTTAATGCAGCTGACACTCAGCCAGCTGCGCCACAATCCCGGTTCTAGAGGCATTTCTCCTGACGTTTCGCCTGCATCTATGGCAAGCATCTTCAAAGGTAGTGACAACTAACACATCCATACCTTACCTTAATTTGTTTCTCTGAGTCTGACAAATCTTGGCTCACATCACATTAGAAGGCCATGGGTGTGAAATGGGAGATCTCTTGAAGATTATAAAGATCCTTGACTTGCAGCTCAAATCCTATGTATTGTACCACTACTCTCTCTGATTTGCAAACTTTGCCATTGTAAAGTAAAAATGGATTAGACTGTGAACTGAATATGTGCAAAAATAATACACTGCCACTTTGCCATGAGTTGATCTTAGCATGAATTCACCCAGTCCATATTTACAACATGCCAACCAAACGTATATCAAAATAAAGATCTTTTTTTACCAGTAATTATAGATGGAGGTTGGTTGTCCACTGGAAATACTGTAATATTGATATCATACACCGGAAAGGATTTATGAAGAGATTCAGTAGAAAGGGGAGATCCGTCATAACAACAGGCATTTATATCTGGGTCCATTTCATTATCCGAGACAACAAAGGTAAGGATATCAAATAATGGCTCCAAACCAATCTCTCCACCTGGAAAAAGGAACTACAGATAAAGCATGAAATGTTTGCAACACAAGATGTAAAAGTTCTACAAGAAACATTTTATAAACAATGTAGAGATGCGCCATATTTTCAGCAGTAGATGCAGAGATCATGAAAAAAATCAAGATGTTCAAGAGAAACCACTCAAATTTCTCAACTATGATGTGTTCGTCTTTACAGGAATTAATTGCAAGAATATCAAAAAGTCTATACCAGCATTTCTCAACCTGAGGGTCAGGACCCCGAGGGGGGGGGGATGTCGAGGTGGTGTCAGAGGGGTCACCAAAGACCATCAGCAAACACAGTATTTTCTGTTGGTCATGGGGGTTGTGTGGGAAGTTTGGCCCAATTTTATCATTGGTGGAGTTCAGAATGAACTATAAATCCCAGCAATTACAACTCCCAAATGTCAAGGTCTATTTTCCCCAAACTTCACCAGTGTTCACATTTGGGCGTATTGAGCATTTGTGCTCAGTTTGGTCTAGATCCATCATTGTTTGAATCCACAGTGCTCTTTAGATGTAGGTCAACTACAACTCCAAAACTCGAGGTCAATGCCCATCAAAACTGTCCAGTATTTTCTCCTGGTCATGAGAGTTCTGTGTGTCAAGTTTGGTTCAATTCCATCATTGGTGAAGTTCAGAATGCTCTGATTGTAGGTTAATGATAAATTCCAGCAACTACAACTCCCAAATGACAACGTCATTCCTCTCCACAATCCTACCAGTATTCAGATGTAGGCATATTGGGTATTTGTGCCAAATTTGGTCCAGTGAATGAAACTACATCCTGCATATTAGATATTTAAATTAAGATTCATAACAGTAGCAAAATTACAGTTATGAAGTAACAATGAAAATAATTTTATGGTTGCGGTCACCATAACATGAGGAACTGTATTAAGGGGTCACAGCATGAGGAAGATTGAGAAACACTGCACTAGCCGTTCTCGGCAGGGAAACATAAGGACAAAAGTGTCACCTTACCGGTAGATTGAGGCAAACTAGCACTATTCTAGTGTTTGATGTGATCATAAGGAGTTATAATGTCCTACTATCAGATCAGTAGTTAAGACTTGCTCTACGTAAGCATGGCTCTCACTTACTCGTATGTTCATATGCTACTGTTCCAGAAACAATAGCTGCTTGGGAGAAACCATCAACCACAACTCCATTGTTCTTCACAACCCCATATTTAGGATGTCGAGCAAGAGTGAATGTCAGCTGCATGTCCTCACTGTCTGCATCCGTAGCATAAAGGTGCACTGAAGTAATGGGCACTGCCTGACCCTCTGGACACTGCATGATGGGAATGAGGCCAGTGTGCATGACTGGAGGCTCATCATTTACAGGAATCACCTATAAGAGAGGATACAGGAGAATCATGTTAAGACCATTTTCATGTACACATCTTGTTTAGATGTCATGTCAATGTGATGAATAATTTAGACAAAGAGAACCTTGAAGTAGGTTTGGTTTCATTTAAAATCTGTGCGTCAACTTTCAGTGCCAACAGTTAGAAATGTAAGAAAATTATAAATTGATCAAAGGGGAGGAAAAGGAGATGAAGAAAATATAAACTGTATGGACCAGAAATGGGAAACTGAACTGGGCCTGGGGCTACTCTAGGACTACAAAGGAATGCCAAAAATAATAAACAAATTATTGTCCCATGCAGTAGGGGTCTGAACCCTCTTAAAAGATGGATTGCCACTTCTAGAATATTCCAGAAAGGCTCTAGAAATCAAACATGTGCAAGCATTCCTAAAAAATATGAATATCTGTTAAGTTTTACAAATCATGTATCTAATTAAATTTTCAAGAATCTGAGTTTTCAGAAAGTAAGTTTTGTTTTTGAAGGATGAGGTCTGAGAATGAATACAGCCTAGGTTTTGATCTTTTACTGTGGCTTTTGTTGCCTGAGGTATGAAACGTGTATAACTGGAAATGCTTTTTACTGCATGCTCATCATTAAATCCTTATTGGATCTGCTCCTGACAATAGGGAATAAGCTGGAACTGGTGCAGATGTCTACTAAGTAGTACCTGCCAAATTTGTTGCCTAACCATTATTGTCACATAAATCCCCAAAGTGAAATAGGAGCGCTTATTCAGTCCAACAATTTTTGAAAAGATCACATAGTCCTCTGAAAGGTTTAATTTTCTGATGAGTTGTGCACCAACCTTAATGTATAGGATGAACTCAAAGGAATTGACACCATCTGTAGCAGCAAGGAGGATATGATCCTGAGGAACCTCTGACCCTTTGTGGTGATACCTTTGGGAAGAAAATACTGAATTTATACGAAATGTTTGCATGATGTTGACCAATTTCTACACAAGGTTTAATTAGGGCTTTCATACCATTTATAGCTCAAGAATAAGGCTCCACGGTCACCTATGGACCCACCGCCAGGACACTAAACTTGGAGGACAATCTTACTCAAACAACGAGGATTGCCTACGTTAAGTAGGCAAGTACACTGCCATATAATCCAGATTATCAAATCAGATAATCTACATTACCTGATCTGAACTGGACTTTCTTTATTTGTTTGTTTATTTATGGCATTTTTACCCCGCATTTCTCTACCCCAGAGGGGACTCATGGCGGCTTACAAGTAGGCAACCATACAAAGCCATAGGATATGTACAATTACAAATATATAAATAGAGTTATAAAATACATTAAAACAGTTAAAAACATATAAAACAATACATTTGTAGTTAATCACGTTATCCTTAAACATAGCCCGGCCGTCCCAGTTAGTCAATGCACATCAATTCCATATCTTTCTATTTCTCAAGTTCTCCAAATGCTTGGCCACAAAACCAGGTTTTTACTTTTTTATGGAAAGTAAAATGTCTACACTGCCATATAATCCTGTTCAAAGAATTTAATCTGGATGTTATATGGTAGTGTTGATCCAGCCAGAGAAGTGGAAAAGCTATCCAGGACCTTGTCATTGTAGGCACTAGGTCTCCACTTGGAAGCATCCAGAATCTACAGAAACACTACAATCTCCTCTAACCTGACTTTGGACTTGTGTAAGTCATCACAAGTCAGTTGGTCTCCTTCATCTATGGGAATTCCTCCCAATTCAACAGTTCCGTGGGAAGGTGGCCTTAGGAGTTGGACACGAATGTTTTCCAGCTTTGTGTCCACATCTGAAATCAAAACGTTCTTCTCTGTAATACTGGCCAGCCCTCCTTCTTGTACCTTCAAGTTGCTCGTAAAAACCTGAGCAAAAATAAAGTGAGACCAATTGCAGCATCCTGTAAGAACTTGTTGGGTTTTTTTTTTTTGCTAGAATAATTCTTTACAAAAGTTTTGAAAAATTACTTTTCCAGTCTCTGCCAATTTCACAAAGTACAACACAATTTCACAGACAACTGAGCAAATCACAAAAGCTGCAAAACAAAGTGTTTTGTACAGGTTGAAGAAAAGTTTTCACTGTTGTTAAGTGAAAAGAAAAAGAGATCAAAGTAATCAAAGGATTTTTACAGAACGAATACAAGTGGACTTCAATAAATGAAGTAGCTTTGTTCCTTAGTGTTGCTTCTTTCACAGAAAATAACACAAAAAGAATAGGTTCCTGCACCGTAAAAAAGAGAGAGCGCAGTTCAACATGCTTCAACAAACTCTTTATTTAAAGCTAACACTATGTGGGTGTGAAATGAAACAATCACAACAGGTAAGTCTTGCAATAAGTAAACTAAATTTTCTGAACTTTCTAGAGACCACAGCAAAAGACAAAACTGGTCAGAAGGTGGCCTAGGGTTGCCATCTTGAACACTGGAAAGGTGTCTCCTATATCTTTGACGGTTGTGTAGAAGAGGGGACTTTAAGTAACAAGTAACAGCTGCTGAAATATCTACATAACCATTAAACAAACAGGAACCATCTCTAGTTTTCATTCTGGCAACTCTGTTCTCAGATGAGTTAACACTAAAATATAAAATCCTTAAAATCTTGATATAAATAAATTCTTCACTCATGTAAGTCCAAGCATTCACCCTTTGTTTCCTCCCATTCCTATTAGTATTATAATCATACCTCTGGAGCCTGGTTGTCCACAGGAAGAATGGTAATGTTAAAACAGATGCCATGCAATGTTCCTCCATGCTGGTTGCTCACTGAGAATCTGAACTGGATGTACTGAGGCTCAGGACCAATATCTTGCAACGGTGGCATATATGCCACTTTCATGTGGTTTATGGCATTCTATAGGCACAGAGCAAGTAAACAAACAAACAAACTGTAAGGCATGCATTCCCAACTACTCTCCAGCAAATCCAAATACTGTATTATTGTACAATATTTCATCTAGTTTTACATTTGTGCCATCAATGTCTTTATTTTAAGAACAAATCAGATAAGCTGACCCTCAAAATGAGCAGCTGAGGCCTTCCAAATAATGTTGGGATTCCAATACTCAGCATCTCTTGCCATTTACTTTGCTGGCTAACATTATGCTTCAGTAATAAATAATAATAATAATAATAATAATAATAATAACAACAACAATAATAATAATAATAACAATAATAACAATAATCATAATTTTTATTTGTACCCTGCCACAATCTCCCCGAAGGGGACTCGGGGCGGCTAACGTGAGGCCAAGCCCAAAGATACAATACAGCAAAATAAAATACAAAATGCAGGCAACAAAATGTCATCAGAATAAAATACATAAAATACATAAAGCAGCAAAATAAAATAAACAAGGGAGATTGACATATATCAAATCAAACACAATGGGCAGGCCAAATGGACAAGGTAAAATGATAAAACCCTGGTTGACGTAGCATCAGAGTTGTCACTCCTACTTTAACTAAACAATGCTCTGATCCATGCCCATATTTTTCATAGTTTATATTTGCAAAGGCAGAACAACTGATTTTTTTATACTCCCAGATTGTGTGATTTTAAATAACTGTTTTAATTGATATGTTTTAATGATGCAATTTTAATGTATGTGTTGTTTTATGCTGATATGTGTAATATGGTTAAGGTTCTTAATTTAGAGTATATGTTATTGTCTAGAAATTATGTTTTGGTTTTCACAAGAGTGTACGCATTGAATTTTGCCACTATTATCTTGGAAACCACTTTGCGTTTGTGAAAAGCAGTATATAAATGCAGCAAATAAATAAATAAATAAATTTTCACACATGGAGCAAATACAATAATGCCCCCGTTATATTTAATACTGGGATATGACCAAATGTCAATACATTACCCAGTCTTAGTTTCTCTGGGGAACAGAGGCCGCTTCTGCACTGAAATACAATCCAGTATCTGATCTCAGTTTATCTGCTTTGAACTGCACTATATGGCAGTATAGACTCATATAATCCAGTTTAAAACAGATAATCTGGATTCGGAATATGGATGCGTAGATCCAGCCTTTATCATTGTGATATCTAAATATACATTACATGATTTTATAATGATTCTGAATCTACGGGAAACCAGATTTTAACCTGAGAGTGGATCGTGCGGAAGTGTGGATTTGGAATTCTATTTTAACCTTCATATGCCTCTGGCAATACATGTGAAACACCCTCAAGACCTTCTGGCAGATAGCTGCGTAATTTCAGAATACGATTAGAATTTACCTAAAGAAGTAAGGAGGAGCCTTGTTTTATGGACAAAAAATTGGAATAATCCAGAATGGCAGCAGTGATGATCGTATAAACAACATAAATATACAGGCAGTCCCCAAGTTATAAACATCCAACTTACAAACAGCTCATAGTTAAGGCTTATTGGATTGGAACTCATATTTAAGAAAGGGAGTGAGACAACAGGAAGTGAGAGAAACTACCCCTTGGGGAAAAAAATTAACTCCTCAAAAAGCTTTCTCACTAATCCTTGTTTCCACAACAAGCCTAGTTTTTTTGAAAATTATTATCAGTGGGACAGAAAGAGTGGTTAAATCTTCTGAATATGGGCACAGGCAGCAAAACAAACATCACAGGGGTCTTAACTCTTCCCTATGCTATCAAAATCATCCAGACATGTGTGTGTGTGTGTGTGTGTGTGTGGATGGCTGGAGTTGCACTTAAATATGTGTTTGTTCCAACTAACAAACAAATTCATCTTAAGAACAAACCTACAGAACCTATTGTGTTTGTAACTTGGGGACTGCCTATACAAAAAATGCACATATTTAACTCAAGATAGGACTCGATCAAGACAATTATGCCACATGTACACTGCAGACCAAGCAACTGTATTAACTAATATATACTCGTTTTTGAAAAAGACAGTTTCCCAAATATTTCCCGTTCTATATTCTTGGAGCTTTCAAAGAGACAGCCATGTTAGAGTTATCACAGTATAAAAACACAAATGTGGATGGGGGAGGGAGTGTGACAGAAACTTTAAGACTACATTATTTTGATCCCATTCTACAAATATCTTAACTTAACTACAACTATCTTAACATGTGGATTTAATACTGGTCATTTGAAGGGGGGAATTTGAAGAAGTGGATCAACATTCACAAAAGCTGATGCTGAAATAAAATTGCTAGGATACTTTGCTTCCAGGTAAGCTTTACACTTTTTTGGATACACTTGATAACAAACCTGAGTAAACGATCTCAATGAGGGAGTAGCAGGATCCTTGATCAGTTTGGGAATGCTGTCCACCATAAACAATTTCCCAGCATCTGTGTAACTACATACAAAAAATAGTATCAGGTTTGCATTCCAGAATTAACTCCCATACTACCAGCATCACTCACCTATGCCTAGGCAAGTCAAATAAAGTAGTCCACATGACCCTGTCAATCTGGAACCAGAAGAACCAATGCTTTTGACATGTGGAACACTAGATCATCTGGATAAGAGTCAATCGAGTTTCTACAAGTCAAAAAGATCCCCCACCATTTTGCTGACAGGAAGCAGTTCCTTCACTACAGAAATGTTCAACATATGGGCAACAAAAACAAGAAAACAGACTTCTACTAGACAAGTTTTCTAAAAACATCACAATCCAAGAGAATCAAATACAAATTCTAATCCCCAGCGACAGGCCTAATGGTCAGCACAAAGCTCTGCCACCCAATGCATGCTGAAAACACACCCTTTTCTTATAAAGAGTATACCCAACTTACTGATGCAAAGAAGAGAAAAATGGAGGAGAAGTGACAGTATAGATGAGCTCTCTATCCTGTGCTTCTGTGTCTATGAAACTGAGCTGTTTCTTTGTCAGATAGGCAATCTCTGTCTCCTTGACAGTTAGATGACGGTTTACACCTGGAGTTTCTTTGGGAAGCTGATCATCCACAGGAATTATGTGCACTCTTACTACCTAGTGAAAACATTTGAGGGCAAAATATATATATAGTGAAGAATAGTAAATTGCAACATATTGCAGATTAATATTGAAGTCTACATTTCTGACAAGCCTTCATATTCTGTCTGTCAGCAAACAACCTTTTGGCATTCACAGGAAGAAGCCAGTTAAAAGAGCAGGTGACCAAATACCACAGAAATGCCCATGATTAATTCTGCTTTGGTTAGAAAAAGGGAAAAAGAACATGATTTGGTGCTGTCTGGAAGCACCCTAAAGTATATATAGAACATCAATGAATTTCATGTTTAGACTTAGGTCCTGTCCCCAAGCTATCTCATTGTGTACGAGGGTTGAATGAAAAGTAATACCTCCACTTTCATAACTTTCATAACTTTCATAACTCCTCAACAGATGGCAGTACTGGTATGCGGCAGGTACTGGCTTGTTTAATAGACTCTCCTCTACAGTTCCATTTGGGTGGGAAGCCTTAGCATTGAATGCTTGTGTTGTTAAAGTGTGAAGTATGGAACCCTGAGCAGACGGTCGGTCAATGTGACTTAAGCAATGTGCAGTCATTGAATTCTTGACTGCAGAAGGTGTCACCACAAAGGAGATTAATCAGAGAATGCAAGCTGTTTATGGTGATTGTGTTGATATGAGTACTGTGCGTCATTGGGCGAGTAAGTTTAAAGATGAGGTGCGAACATCTGGCTTGCGTGACAAACAAAAGAGTTGGATGTCCTGTGACAGCAATCACCGAGTTTCACAGCAAAAGGTTGACAGATTGATTCAGGACAATCGCCGTATCACTCAGAGAGAAATTTCAAGCATAATCGGCATTTCACAAGAATGTGTGGATCACATTATTGCTTTGCTTGGCTATCAGAAAATCTGTGAATGATGGGTTGCAGAAACAGAGTGTCAACTTCTTCCGTGACAGCTTCAGAAAACTTGTTCATCATTGGCAGAAATGTATCCAATCGTCTGGTGATTATGTAGTAGTTAAAGAGCACATTCTAAGGATTATTTCTGCATTTGATTTATTAAAATATTCCAATCCAAACCCAAGTAACAAAGGTGGATGCATTACTTTTCATTCAACCTTAGTATATTCAAATATTCCAAAATCGGGGGGGGGGGGGGGGGTTCTGAAATATGGGACACTTATGGTCCCAAGCATTCTGAATAAAGGATAACCGACCCGTTTTCCTATATTGAGCTCTCCTCACATTTATTATTATTATTATTATTATTATTATTATTATTATTATTTATTAAAAGCATTTATATTCCGACTTCTCACCCCGAAGGGGACTCCGGGTGGAGCACAACATATAAACAGCAAACATTCAATTTCAAAACATACTAGACTGAGTGAATGAGGTTATTAGTTTAATTCACATCATCAGCCTCCAAGTGCTACAAATGTCATTAGATCTATCATAGTCAGTGGTAAGGGATCATTGTGGAATGCAGCACAATAAAATATTAGAGGGCCACAGTTTTTATCTAGAACCTTTAAACTTTGTAAGTTTAATCATCCATATTATATATCCATGTATTATTCCTACTTGATTGTTAGATGTAAGAAATCCACACATATTATGAGAACAATCCAGAAAGTTCAGAAGTACTTTCCAAGTAAATGAATTAAGGATCAGGGCCTTTGGTTATAGTGAAAAATAGAGTGCACAATCAACATACCTGAGTTTCGGAAAGATTGGGAGGCTCATGACTGTCACAAAGAACCATCTCAATTGAATCTTCAAATATTTCTCTTCCCAAGTGATGGTAGTAAATTATTCCATTAAATAGATCTTTCTGAAGGAATTTAGTGACTGGATAACCTGTTGACTCATAGACAGAAATTGATTAGTTTTCAACTCAGTTGCAATTATGGACAACAATTATATCTTCATCCTAAGTATGACTTGAGAATAAAATATGATAAAGTATAAATCCACCTGGGCTTCACTTCACAAAAAGAGTTTAGGATCCAAGTCAGGAATCCATGCAGTTCAAAATTCGTATCAAGAAACCCCACACGTAAGAGGTTGTCTTATTATTAGATTTGAGATTTACAGGCTAATGGATACTTCATAACACAAACATCAGAAGAGCTGCAAGGCTAAGAACAAGCCACGAGGGTCCCACCCAGAGGAAAACTGTTCTTGCCATGCATCAAGGGAACCACTGACCTCATAGGGAAGCTGATGAGGAAACACAACATACAAACTATCTACAGACCCACTAAGAAAATCCAACAAATGACACGTTCAGCAAATGACAAGAGGGATCCTCTCACCTCTGCAGGAGTCTACCGTATACCATGCAAATGTGGACAAGTCCACATAGAGACCACCAAATGCAACATTGCCCAAAAACAAATCATGGAACATGAAAGGCACTGCAGACTACTTCAACCAGAAAAGTCAGCCATAGGAGAGCACCTGATAAACTGACCTGGACACAACATATTATTTGAGATCACAGAAATGCTGGACCACTCTAACATCCACCATGTCAGGCTACATAGAGAAGCCATTGAAATCCACAAGCATGTGGGTAATTTCAGCAGAAAGGAAGAAACCATGAAAATGAACAAAATCTGGCTACCAGTATTTTAAAAAAAACTCTAACATTATAACAGTAAATAAAGAACAAAATTCAAACACAGAGGAACTACAGACAAGAAACAATCAGGGACAGCTAATCACTTCTCAGCAAAGGATTCCCCCAGACAGTAACAAGCCACACCTAAAAACTGTCAGGCCATCAAATGCTAATCAAGGTGGCCAGTTGAAACATTCACACCTACCTTCAACAGACAAGAGTTCTTTTTCCTACCCTGGACTTTCCACAGATATATAAACCCCATTTTCCTAGTTTCCAACAGACCTCACAACCTCTGAGGATGCCTGCCATATAGATACTGGCGAAACGTCTGGAGAGAATGCTTCTAGAACATGGCCATACAGCCCAAAAAACCTACAACAACCCAGATTTGAGATTATTAGGACTTAATCACTGGTACAGGCTGAATATCCCTTTCCCAAAACACTTGGGACTAGAAGGATTCTTTCTGATTTTGCAATATTTGTATGCACATACATGTACATACCTTGGTGATAGGACCTGTATCTAAACACAAAATTTGTTTATGTTTCATATAGAGCTTATACATAATTTCTGAACATAATCCTGTGCGCAGTATTTTAACAAAGTAAAGTTTGTGTAGGCTGAATCACAAGAAAGCAAAAAGTCACTGTCTCAGCCTCCCATGTGGATGATTGTGAAGTATTTTGGACTTTGGAATGCCAGAAAAAGCTGCCCAACTTGTATAGCCTTGATGTGGTCTGAAATGCTAGTAAGTCCATTTCAGTCCACAGACTTCTGTTTGTATATTTGATAACAAAAGCTGAAAACCACAATCCATTGCCTCAGGCCTTATCTACACTGCCATTATAATGCAGATCAAACTGGACTATATGGCAATATAGACTCATATAATCCAGTTTAATACTGTTCAATCTGCATCATACAAATGTATGCTGACTATATAATTCAGTTCAACCTGTATTATATGGCAGTATGGATGGAGCCTAAGACACAAAAGAAGAATGAGGTAATGTCAATGTCAATAAAGTGTGAACAGCATCACTAGAGTTGAAGGAAAAGGGGGCGAAACCTGGGAACACTCAAGGATAAGTGGTAATGCTGGCCTTGAAAATAAGTTCAAAGAACTGAGTTATTCTTCAGGCATTTAACCATATTACCACCACCACCACCCTGGGGCACTTTGCCCCTTTAATAACTTACCAATTAGATCTGGTCCTGGTTTCTTCATGATTTCTCCTGCCAGTGGCAACTTGGTGACATTAAAGAGTATGTAGTCATCACTAGAGTCCATGTCAGAGGCTTGGAGCATTGAGCCTTGGATCAGAATGATTTGTCCTTCATGAACCTCTATCTCAACATTATTAATCAGGAATGGAGGACTGTCATCTTTAGGCAGGATGTTGATAGGAAACCTGTGGCGGCTACTGTGGCGGTTATCAAAGATCCTGAAGACAATATAGTCCTTTGTGGAATCACTGTCATCATGATGGTAATGGACAACGCCAGCCTTAAGGTCTGCGACTGTGAACAGGAATCCCTTTTCTCCTGTCAGATGATATAAAAACAGTAATTCACAACAGGAATGTGCCTTTGAGAAACTGAACCAATACTATAAAGAGAGCAAGAGTAAAGATCAGGAACTGTAATGGTTAAATTGGTAAGACCTGGGATTACTGTACAGAACTCATGAAAAGAAATACAATTTTAGGATATACTCTGTGTGCTCTGACTCTGAATGGCATCACCTCTCTGCCTTTAATACTGAGCAGGGATGTTCATGGCCTCCGAGGCTAGATCTATAATCCAGTCTCTGAATCCAGATTATCTGCTTTGAATTGGACTGCGGCCACATCTACACTGCCATATAATCCAGTTTCTGAATCCAGATTATCTTCTTTGAACTGGATTATATGGCAGTGTAGACACAGTTCAAAGGAGATGATCTGGATTCAGAAACTGAATTAGATGACAATGTTAATCCAGCCTATATGGGTCTACACTGCCATATAATCCAGTACAAACCAAATAATTTGGATTCAAAAAATGGATTACAAGGCAGTGTAGATTGGGTTCAACAATAATGATCAAGCAGCCCATGTAGTTTAGTTACAGTGAAGGAATAAATAGTACCATCTTTGAACAAACATCAGATAGAATAGAATACCTCTTACAGTGAGCTGTCCATGTTGCAAACCATCAACAATAACTAAGCGAACACCACTAATATCATCGTTGTCTACAATCTGAAACTGCTCCCATGTTATAGGGCGTGATTGTCCTTCCAAGAGGTCAAGACCTATAAAGGGAAAATAAGAAGATTCTGGGTAAAAACAGGTTCTCTCCAGCTAAATGAAGAAAAAGGATCCATAGAATGATGGAAGAAGGCCAAATAATGTGGGCTCTCCAACTTTGCAAGCCTTGATGCCACTATACTATAGCAGATTATACAGGGATGAAGCCCTAAGAAACATTTATACTTTGTATTCATGGATATTCATATCCAAGAGGAAAGCACATGCACTATGCATTAACAATAAGAGTACACACATGCATCATTTTGCTTCACGGCTGTTGAAACACATGTAAACCTCGGGAGGTGTTCACATTCGTTTTAAGGTGGAACAAATGCCAACAAATACATCACTCAGGTATACATACAAACTCAGATATGTAAACTGCAAATCATAGTCATTCTGGAGCATTTATTTGCTTGTGGCTGTATTTCACTGTTACCTTACGTTATCATTCATAATGCAGTTGATGATCTGACCAATTTGCTCCAAAGATAAGAAAGATTAAAGGAAAAACTCTAGAGCCATCTGCTTTATAGCACATAACCTCTGCAGCTCTACTTTAAAAATAATCTTTAATAATAAACTTTATTTAAAGGTGCCCAATGTGAAAAAGTTGTCACCTGTATTCCATGAAACTCGAGGAGCATTTGTTTCTGATGTTCTGACAGATATATGGAGAGTGATTGGTGAACTCTTCTCAAAGTACAAATCATGAACTTGAAATTCTACCTGTTATACAAAAAAGAGACATACCATTAACTAAATATTACATACAAAACATAAGAAGATATAGTTTAAACCAAAGGCCGGTTTAGCATTTCATGTCCAATACTACCCTCTTGTTCATATTCCCCAGCAAGTCCTTTTTGGGTCATATGTTTCCTCAGATCCTAAAGGTAATAGATAGTTGTTTTGAATAGAAGACATTGTTGTTGTTGTCCTCTGCCTCTTTCTATCCCACCCCCCTCTTTCTCATGACCTGATATTGGCCTAACACTACTAAAGGAAACAGAGCAAAAGTTGCCCTCTTGCCAACATTTACAATGTACATCGAAACCATTTGAAAACATAACAATTAGAAAGAAAACAATAAATAGGCATTATAGCATGTTATTCATGAATGTTTGTAAAACTTTTTTAATGCCTAGCAAGATGGATCTGAATCAATGGCTATGTGTAACATAGAACAGCAGAACATATTAGAACATTTCAAAATATTAAGATGATGGCTTACAAGAAAAACCATTCAGAAGTTCAGTTTGAATATAAAGGCTGTCCCCGAGTTACAACACCTGACCTACAAATGACTCAGAGTTAAGAACAGGGGTGAAACAACTGGAAGTAAGAGACACCTACTCCTCCGAAGGGAAATCACTCCTGAAAGAGTAATCATGGGGGAAAGGTGTCTCAATTAAAGCTTTCTCACCTATTCTTGTTTCCACAACAAGCCAATTTTTTCAAAATAAACTTCTCAGAGGGCGCAGACAGCAAATCAAACACCACAGAGGTGTTAACCCATCCATCTGATTTCCAAAGCTTATATATGTATTTGGCTGGAAGTTACACTTAAAAATGTCCCTGTCCCATGAAGTTACATGTGTGAGTTGTTCATTTCACTTTCCACAAGAGGGAGCATTAGTTACATTTCCATGGAATTTTTGCAGCTGAAATAAATGCATAAGGCAAAATCACTGCTTGTTTGCCACTTCTCAAACTTGTACAAATGAGAACATAAGCCAATGTTCATATTAAGTTTTGGAAATAAAGACAAGCAGGAAATAAAAGCAGGTAGATTTCCCCACAATATTCCTATTTTGAGATAATGGGGCAAGTTGGGATAGCGATTTAAGCACTGGAATACAATTCCGGAGACCAAGGCTTAATTCCCCACTTGACCTTGAAAACTCTGTAATAGATTGGAATAACATAAAAGCACACAACAACAACAACAACAACAACAAAACAAAAACAACAACAACCTGTAATGCTATATAACCAAAATTACCTATTCATGCTTTTGTATGTCATTTGAATTCAAAGAACCCCATTTTCTATCAATTCTATATTTGACCAGCACCAGTTAATCCATCTTTCAATAGCAATAGTTCTTACTATAGCATAGCATGTATAATTCTTCTCATAATGAAAATGTACTCTTCAAGGTGGGTTTTCATTGAGAAAAATGCATTGAAGCACAATGTTTAAATGTCTTGTAGTGCTCTAGTCCCAAATCTAATCACTTCCTCTCTCACACACACACATACACTACTATAAAGAGATAAGGAGGCCCATCATGGACTGCCACCAACTTGCCTAGTAAAGACCTTGGAAGCACTCATCTCAATTATGCCTGTATTTACATGAATCTAATGTGCCATTGAATCTAATGTGCACCTCAATTTTCAAAACTTGGAAACTCAAAAAAGTGTTTGCTAGCAAATGAAAGCTGCAGTGGCAAAAAAGTGCACTTTTTATAATTCACAAATTTTGCTCCGCATTTGAGGATGTGTTCACTATAAGAAATTATTAGACCTTTCTGAGTGTCTGCCTGTTATTTTGTAAATTAGTAGATTGAGCCTCGCTGGATATACTTTGTTTCTTGGTTTTATCATTATTTTAGTTACAAAATTAAATTCCTCTCTTTATTTGTTTATTTATGTACTCGTCTGTCTCATTCACCCTCACAATGGTTACTATTTCCATATGACCAAAAAAAGTAAAACAAAGCAGACCCAGCAGGACTCAATCACCACATCTACAGAATGGCAGGCTGATCTCCACCACTATATTACTTTGCTTTACGACAAGGTTTCGCCATCCAGAGCAATTAGTGGAATAGTGTTCAAAGGTAAACATTAAGTAACTTGATAACTGTATTGTCAAAGGCTTTCATGGCTGGAATCACTGGGATGTTGTAGGTTTTTCTGGCTACATTAAAATATCCATTAGAACCATTTCGCCAGATTAAAATCACCAGATTAAAATCGTCGTCCAAATCAGTCCAAGTATGGTCCAATAAAATCTTGTCTTCCCCCAGTAAAACAAACTATTCTGTGAACACTGTGAACGCTTGATCCCATAACCAGGATTTAAGTTTCTTCCAGAAGGTCAGAAGGGAGGGGGCAGATCTAACTTCATTAGGAAGGGAGTTACACAGCCAAAGGGCCACCACGGAGAAGGCCCTGTCTCTCATCCCCACCAACCGCGACTGTGATGGCAGTGGCACCAAGAGCAGGGCCTCCCTGTATGATTTTTAGTGTTAGCTGCTTTGAGTCTCTCTTGAGAGAGAAAACACGGGATATAAATACAAATAATAATAATATAAATTATATTTTGGTTAGTACAAAATTTAACCTGAAAGTAGGAAAATGCCCAACCAAAACAACATTTTGGACCTCGGCACATGCACTGCCAGAAATCGCATGTTGCCCCACATCCGGCACCGTCCCAGCTTCCCTCCTACCTCCTTACACAGGGGGAAGCATCAGGGAGCTAGCTTGATCTGTTGATTGCTATGGAAAGACAGGATGCCTCCTATCTTTTGCCACCAGCTATTTTTCAGCAGCAGTGACAGGTTTTTAGCAGTTTTGCCACAAAGCCACCCTGGAAGTACTTCTCCAGGGTGTGATGGGAGCCATCAGGCTCCATGGCAAGGATGCTAAAAGCCCGTCACTACCACTGAAAATAAATGGTGTGAAGAGGTCCTTTGGAACTAGCACTATGTTATTCCTACAATTTTGGGGAATTACTTACTACACTAAAAAGAGTAACACTACTATATCCTCATTAACAACCCACCAATGAGACACTTTCCAAGTATCATCACTGCAGATTATCTAAAAACCCTGATAGAAAGGTTTTGAATAAAAAGCATTCAGAGCAGGAGTACTACTTTTTAAATGAAGATAACAATATTTGTTTTTAAAATATTGTGATGCAAATCTATAGTAAAGAAAGGAAATTGTTTTTAAGAAAAAATAATTTCATATGGGAAATAATTTTAGTGGCTCAGCAAGCTTTAATCCGTTTATTGATCCAATTAAGATAACCTTTTTCCCTCCTCCCCTTCAAATACAGTACTGGTTCCCATGCACATATAAGCAAAAGCCTGTCTGATTTTCTCCTGATTTAATGACTTAACATTACTGTGTCAAAGAACACAGAAGCCCCTAAATTGTCACAAGGCAATACAAATAAGAAGGCCAAGATATCTGGGGAAAAGAAGTAAATGGCATGCACACATTCCCACACTTTCCACGTACCAAAGTAAAGCTGGACTGACAGTTAAATCTTATTTTGACTGTGACAGTCAGACCAAGGCCTTTACTACCCCTGAGACAGGGTACAAACAGCATTTATGATTTTTTTCTCATTTTGATGAGAAAGAATACCCTGACACCACAAATCAACTGCTACAATTTTTTCACATTTTGAGACTTTACAAACAATTCCTCTGTGCAATTCCTCATGCAAAATTGTGTAGAGAAAATAGATTTGCACAACAGTTTAGTGTTTGCATAACAATATTATATGTAAGAAATGTACCATATTTCATTGAATTTAAGGTGCACTTTTTCAAGTTTAAGTGGCTACACTTTAGATTTGATGGTATCTTAGATTCAGCAAGTTTGGGGGATTTCTTTTTTTTTAAAAAAAGAGGGAGAGCTCCAATGACTCCAATGACTCTGCCAGGCTGGGCCCATAGAGTTAAGAAAAACAGAATCATATAGACAAGATGGCTTGTGGCTTTCTTCACACTTAAAAAAACCGCATTAAAACAAAAACAACGTATGGTGCATGCAGCAAAAAAATCTAAAAACATATTCTTTTTTTTGTTTTTCCCTTAAAATTGAAACATCAAAAACCAGGTTTGCTTCAAAGGTGCCTTAGATTCAGTGAAATATAGGTGTTTGTTTCCAAACATTTGCTGTATATACATTAAATTTTCACTAAACGATCAATAAAATATGAATAATCAGAAAAATGTGCAAAAATTTCAAACCAGGAAGAAAAAAACAGTTGTATTTATTTATTTACTTCATTTATATACTACTTTTCTCCCGAAGGGGGACTCAAAACGGTTTCCAACAAATTCACAGCCAAAATTTAATGCGTTAAATCATATAAAGAAACCTAGTATAAAAGCAACTGTAACATATAACTATAAATTAAATTAAACCATATTAAATAGAGAAACAACAACATCTAGACATTTAAACATGGAATTAAGAACATATTAATATAAAACATTAAAATCATATAATCCAGAAGTTGCGTATTAGTCTAGAAATTTTAGTGGGAATTTTCCCCAAAACTTGGGTTGACTAATGCATTGGTCAACATAAGTACTGTACCTTAACTTATGCCTCCAATTCTGTTTTCTAACAGAGAAGAAGGACTGAATTGCATTCACAATGGCAGCTGCCTCACTGTGCCCAGTGGCAGTCTAGCACTTCTCAACCATTCCCTTTCATATCATATATGATGTTTACACAGGCCTTCTAAAATAGTCAGATGCAAAAGATTGGGACACCAGTCCAATATCACTTACCTCATAATTTCTCCTCTCGGAATGGCTCCTGTTTGGAGGCTGATATGCTATAAGCATATCATTGAGACTATTCCATGTGAAGGACGAGACAGGCTTTGTGTGATCTTGTAGGTGAGTGATGTAGCCTTCTTCAGGTGGCTTGGTAATGTTAAACACAAGAAGAGATTTGAGTGTTTCACCATCTTCAGCATCCAGTATCACTGTTGACAATGGACTCAAAATAAACTGGTCTGCTTCCAGAATGAACATAGCCATGAAAGCTGCTTGTGGGGCCTGGTTAGAAATTGCTCCTCTGATCTGAACAGGAATCCAAACATGCTCAGACTGTAGAATAAGAAAGAAGCAAGAAATTAGCAAATGATAAAGCTATGCACTGATCAGATTCATAGGGCTGTTTGATATAACATTTCCCTCCATGGATGACCTTGGATAATTCCATCATCTGCCTGAATTTTTTAGGAAAATGTTTGAAAAAGGTATTAGATCAACCTGACACACTCAAGTTGCCTGTTGAGTTACAGCAACCCCATTATTTTCAAATACTCAGAGGTGTATTCTGCCAGTTACTTCTTTTGAAATACAACCTACAGCATCTGGTATTTGTTGGTGTTCAGTTGGGATCTGTTTTGGTGAGGGTATATTTAGTGGTGTACTTGGGCATGGGTATCTATTGGGTTCATGCTGTATGATGGCTGTCATCCTATTCTAGAAGACAAAGTAATCCAGATACTATTTGTACTTGTAGATATAAGAATGGAAGCCAGTGTGGTGCAGTGATTTGATCCTTGGGGCATGGCTCTAGAGGCTCCTGCTCAGCCATGGAATTTCATTGGTTGACCATGAGCAAATCAAATCTTCCAGGGGTTGCTGTAAGTTGGAAACAACTGAAGGGCAACTCAAGGGCACACAGCAGACTATGTAAGACCTTGTTTACCTTGTACAGAGTCTTGCTTCTGCGATCAGTTAGATCCAGTCTGATAGGAATGTAATCAATGTTGGGTGAGGGAGGATCCAAATGCTGATATCGAAGACCCATCAGGAGAAAATCCTGGCAGCTCACCTTAATGTTCTGAATCGTCTTCAGGCCTGAAATATAGCATCTAGTTAGGTACTTTTCACCTACCCTGAGGTCTAATAGTCTGAAATATGCGTTCCCATGAAGAACCACCCTCTGTTTGCAGGAACTGAAGTAAGCTTAGGAGGGGGAAATTGGAGGAATGAGAAACTGGGATATTTTGAAAGCAGCTGAAAATGTTGTAAAGGGAGAAAAGAATTGGGACCCTCTATGCAAACTGGTGCAGTTGGCAGGTATGCTTTAATAGATCTAAAAACGAAGAGTGACCTACCAGTTGTGGTAGAAAAACTCTGAGGGTGATCTCCACGAGGTTCTTCTTCCTTGGCTTCTCCAATCACAAGCTGACCACTGGATGGTAAGAAGGTTTCTACAGAGTTCAGGCTTATAGTACACTCCAAGTTCATATTCTTGTTATAATCCAGGGTAATCACATTCTTGTTAATTACATTAGACAGGCCATGAAACTCAGGAACCTCCAGAGCAATAGAGCTCATCTTGATAATATTACAATCTGGCTCAAGCAACTTTACATGAAGCGTAAATATTTCTGTGTATGTTTCAGTTTCAGTAAATCTGCAAAGGATAGGACATACAGAAAAAATAAATAGTATTTCAGAAAGCAGATAAGACACACCTCTGCACATACTGAAATCCAAAAGTGTTTTGCTAAGATATGCATCAGATATGGTCTTCATATTCTATTTCTCTATGGTGTATGACTAATGAAGATATTTTTAAGACCTCTAGGATACTTTACAGTATAATCCACACATTGTTTTAGGTCTCATAGATAACCACAAATTATAATTTAACAAAGCTTTTAATGTGTTACAAACCATCATATGGAACAGAAAAATTTAGAAAAGTGCAATAATACTATATGTACATCACCCCAATGGATCAGTAGAGAGCAAGTTTTGGGGCCAAAACAATGGGTTTTGATATGATCCATAGATACAATGAGAGTCATGCCACAGAGAGGGTGAAGCACCAGTAACAAATCAAGGGACTACAACTGCACCCTTGGTTCGCTCCTGATATGATAAATAAAATTAAACTCAAGAGGCAGCTATTCCTGGCTACCACTTATTGCAACCCAAAAGCAATTGAAGAAGTGTTGTACCAGAGAAAGCAAAGAAAATCAGTGCTTCATTTAAGTTCCCCTGGGAGCCCTTCCACACTGCTCTTTAACCCAGGATCTGATCCCAGAGTATCTGTTTATCCCAGGTTATCTGGCAGTGCAGACTCATATATTTCAGTTTAAAGCAGATAATCTGGGATCAGATCCTGGGATAAAGGGCAGTGTGGAAACTGGAAAGACCCTGGGGCATAGTAAACTCTACTTTTGCCAGTCTATTCAGAGAGGAGATTACTCCTTTAAAAAGAAAGAAAGAAAGAAAGAGTTAAGGTACAGTACTTACTGTGGATAAGTCAACTTATGATTTTAGGTTGATTTTTTAATTAGACTTTAACATGAATATATACAATAACTAAAGCTTTTAAGTCTTGTCACATATACATTATATATATATATAAGCTAGCTAAAGACATTCTGTTTCTTGAAGCAAACACAAAGGTGCTTCCCTCACCATTTATGTTCCTAAACCAAATTGATTGATAGGTAAATATTTCTTCAACACTGTGGAAGGGGAAACATCTTGATCTGCTCCCTCCTCCAACATCTCTCAGCATCTGATGTCTTAGAAGACTGCTTTACTCTTACATTAAGATCAGGCTGGCCCTGATAAAGTGGGAAATATTAATTAATTGTGAAAATAGGCTTGCTCCTTGATTAATAACCGCCACAGGTGTTGTTTACCTGTATAACCTTAGCAAGACTAAGTCTTCATCAAGAATTGGACATCCATTGTGAGTGTACTTGACTTCATTGGGGAGAAAATGGCAGTCAAATACCTGTAAAAGATAAATTTTGTTTAAAAGGATGACAGTGTGTTGGAAAGATTGCATTCTCCATTCATTTTACTTGTCTTGAAAAACAAACAATTTATGGAAAAGAACTATATGGCTAAAATATACAGTGTAGACATATATCCAGATAATTATCACTGTGACAGAGAGGAATTAATACCTTTTAATCAGATTATTTGAAAATGTTTAAAATCACATCTTGAACAAAGTGCTTCCTTGCCACAACTTCGTGCTTCTAACAT
The DNA here is from genome assembly GCF_037176765.1 of Anolis sagrei. Classification (NCBI taxonomy): domain Eukaryota; kingdom Metazoa; phylum Chordata; class Lepidosauria; order Squamata; family Anolidae; genus Anolis; species Anolis sagrei. The sequence continues at coordinate 214,007,269 of NC_090022.1, read as the reverse complement.
TTTAAACTTGATCTTTCTTTTTATTGTTCCATGTGAATGTGCATTTATACATTATTTGTTATTTAGAAAATACATTTTCTTATTTAAAAACGCATTACAAAAAAGGGGGTGTTTCGGGGGGCAGAATGGATTAATTGCATTTCAATGAGAAAAATGCTTTAAGATAAGAGTGAAGAGCTTGGTCACAAAAACAATTAACCTCTTAACTCAAGGTATCACTGTATACGTTCTCTACATATATACTATCCGACCAAATACTACAACTGATTTTCTTGCTAAAACATCTGTTCTAAAGGACATTTTCATATCCTGGGTTATAAGAATTTTTTCTTCAATTTCTTTGAAGTGCAAATAATTTACAAACACTTGTATTTCATTGTATGATCTACATTCAAAGCTGACTCATGACACTCCAGGCATGGAAACACCTATGACCACCACACCACACAAGAGTCCAGAAATATAAGCAAATAGTTTATTGTAAAAAACGTAGAAGGCATATAAAAAAGCAGGAATAAGAAAGGAAGATATGTAATCCAAAAAGGTTCCACAACAGGTGATAACCTAACAATAATCCAAATGTCTCATAAAGTTCCAGAGGTGACAAGGTCCAGGAACAGCCAGAAATCACAGGTACAGCACAAGCAAAAAGGTCTAAATAGTAAAACTTGAACAGGAGTACATGAACAGGAACTTAGAAAACTTCTAGGATTAAAATCTAAAACTAAGGCTTGAGTTGAACCAAGAACAAGAGAACTCAGGCTTAGCTTCTCACTTCAATGCAGCGTTGCCTGTACTGCCTTTAAGGTAAACAACTTGTTGTTTAATAGACACCTTTGAAAGCATTACATCTCCCATGAATTTTCTCCTCACTTTCCCACATAATCTCTCAGACCAGTGTAATATATTTTTGGCTCTGATTTGTAAACGAAGACTTTTGTTAATCTCCGTAGCTACAGGTGGTTTCTTCTGGGAACCGTCCTTATCACTCAGCTCTTCGCTCAATTTTTTATCTGCTGTTGCTACTTCTGACTCAGACTGGCCTTGAGGCCCTGCACTTTCCAAGACAGTTTTCTCACTGTGAGAAACATCATTTCCCAGTCCTGAATTTCCCAGACTTGAGCCCCCATCACTTTGTGTCACAGGAAAGCCCACAATCCTCTCTAAATCATCAGTTAAACCATCAACCTCTGGCTGATCTACAACACACATATACTCATCATGGATGGCAAAAATGTAAAAAGATATATAACTCGCTTTTTGATCCCATTTATCTAAAGGAGACAGAATTTCCCAGTATAATGGTAGGAACACCCTGTTGTGCATGAACAACATGCTCCCCACCCACCAAAAATGAAAATAAGAAGCACATGTATGCCTCCCTGACCTGGAGGTATAAATGCTGCTAATGCCACAGTCATTTTGCCTCATGTAGGACTGTTGGTCATGCAAGAGGAAATTTGAAAGAAAACAGATGTTACTTTTCGTCAATGTTTTAAGGGGTGATTTAAAATGAAGCTATCGGAAGCCCCTATGACTTCAGATGCTCACAGGAATGACACAACAGAGGCTCAGAGGCAATTTAAACAACGGGCTCCAAACCCATTTTGGCTGTAAGACTTATAATGCAAGAAGCTATGTATACCTTGGTACCACCTAAGTGATTCATCAGAGAACAATGGTAAGATTGTTCATAAAATGTTTTTTCTCCATAAGACATCATTAGTTCCTTCTGTTAATTGATAATGAGGAAGATAAATAATGAAAGCTTTTTCCTCCACAGGACTCTTGCCATAGACAGGCAGCGATTATAAAGTAGACACAATCTGCTCTGTTAAAAAGAAACATCTGTTTTATGCTTCCTAATATGTTTTCCTTTCATATGAACAGCCACCCATAATTGTCCATAAATTTAACAAGTACAACAAAAGAGAGCTAAATCTTTTCCTAATTAATGCCGGGACTTGCTTTTATTTCCACTTCAACTACTTTTCAATTACAATTTGTAATTAAATTGTCACACATTCCTAGTGCATTACTCACTTTAATGACAGCAAACGAGATCATAAGAACAGCTCTTGCATAATGCAGCTTTTCCTGGTTAAAAGAACAACTTCTAGTTTAAACAAGAGCAGGTTCTAATTACCTTTACTCGAGTCTAAGGACTGCTCTATTTCAGCTTTTCTCAACCTGGCACTTCCGGATGTGTACTACAAGTTCCATCAACCTCTTCCTAAGGCAATGGGGTTGTAGGTCACACATCTGGAGGAGTCTGATGAGGGAAGGCTACTCATGCTGGATCTATATTGCCATATAATTCAGTTTCAGGATGCAGATTAACATCTTTGAACTCAATATTTTTTCATATCAGGAGTGACTTGAAAAACTGCAAGATGCTTCTGATGTGAGAGAATTGGCCATCTGCAAGGACGTTGCCCAGAGGATGCCTGAATGTTTTGATGTTTTACCATCCTTGTAGGAGGCTTCTCTCACACAGTTCTCTTGAACTGGATTATCTGAGTTCATATTGGCATATAATCAGACTTTTTTTAGTGTCTGGAGTGACTTGAGAAACTACGAGTTGCTTCTGGTGTGAGAGAATTGGCTGTCTGCAAGGACGCAGCCCAGGGGACACCCAGATGTGTTACCATCCTGTGGGAGGTTTCTCTCATGTCCCTACATAAGAAGCTGGAGCTGACAGATGGGAGCTCACCCTGCTCTCTGGATTCAAACTGCTGACCTTTTGGTCAGCAGTCTTGCCATCAAAAGTGTTTAACTCATTGCATGACCAGGGACTTTTAGATTAGAGACTGAATTCAACCTTGCGCTCCATCGTTCATACGTTCCTTGTAAAATTTATAAAAACAAAAAATAATGCCAAAAATAATCAATCTATTTACCAAATTTCCCTGACGGATGCTTTCTGAAAAATAATTAAAAATTATGCTTCATTTCATTTTATACGGATGCTTCAAATTCAACCTGGAATCACAGGCAGCTCACTCCCATCAGAAGGCAAGCAGCGCTGCAACTGTGAAATCTGCCTCTGAGAAGCAACCAGCAATTCCCCTCTTCTTCTTTTTGGAAAGCCTTTCAAAACCTTCCTATAAAGTCTTTAGGAAGTCTTATTATGACTGATTGTATCCCTGCCCTTCGGGCTATGATATACTTTGCTGCTAATCTGACTGAGAATCAAGCAAAATCAAGCATTTTCTTGTTTAGATGCCAGTTTGGTATTTTTAAAGGCTGCCTATAAATAAGTGAAACAAACAAGCAGTTTCCAATTAGGAAAAGTGGGTGACTTTTTTGAATCCAAAATTTGGTATGCTATTTGCATATATGTACACATACAAACAGATACACATGGAACCACTTTTTGCATGCAACAGCTACAATGCATAAGCCATTCTGAATTCCTCCATATGGGGCCTGTTAACATGTGATTTGAACTTTTTTATGAAGTCCAGAAAATATATCTATCTCACTGGGAAAATACTTCCCTCCTCGTAGCTATCTATCTATATATAAATACTCTGTTCAATTTGAGTGACATCATAACTCAAAAACCGCTGGACTAATTGCCACCAAATTTGGCCACAAGACACCTACTAAGCCAAGGAGTGACCATCACTCAAAAATTGATTTTGTCATTTGGGGTTGTAGTTGCTGGGATTTATAGTTAATCTGCAATCAAAGAGCATTCTGAACTCCACCAATGATGGAACTGAACCAAACTTGGCACACAGGACTCCCATGACCAACAGAGAACACTAGAAGGGTTTGGTGGGCATTGACCTTGAGTTTTGGAGTTGTAGTTCACCTACATCCAGAAAGCACTGTGAACTCAAACAATGAAGGATCTAGACCAAATTTGGCACAAATGCTCCAAATGCCCAAATATGAACACAGATGGAGTTTGGGGGAAATAGACCTTGATATTTGGGAGTTGTTGTTACTGGGATTTATAATTCACCTACAGTCAAAGAGCATTCAGAACCCCACCAACGATAGAATTGGGCCAAAGATCCCATACAGAACCCCCACGACCAATGGAAAATACTGTGTTTTCTGATGGCCTTTGGCGACCCTTCTAACACCTCCTTGCAACCCCCCAGGGGTCCCGACCCCCGGGTTGAGAAATGGTGCGTTAAGGCAATCCAGTCCAACTCCATTCACCAAGGCAAGAAAACATAATCAAAGCCCTTCTGACAAAGAGCCATCCAGCCATAGATATAGATAGCTATATATGATTCACACACATACACATATATGTATATGACAGATATAGTATCGTAGATTTGTCCCTAATGAAGGACAATTATATGTTGCATGTTCCAGTTGGCAAACCAGACAATCTCCACATCAACACTGACAAAGAAACAGAAAGAAATACTGTTTACCCACGAGCATAAAGAAATTACATATATTAGAAACCAACACTTTCTAATTACTTTATTTTCTAGATTACCAGACTGGGCCACAGCAACACGTGGCAGGAGATGGCTAGTTTCAAGACAGAAAAATAGACATTGTGGGCTTTGCACCCCATGTTCTACAGGTGGTGGTGAAGTGAGGCAAGGAAATGTTGAGCAGAACAGACATATCATGCTCTCTACCAGATTGGAGAAGGAAAATAAAATGATAAGTGGCTTCTTGGAGCAATAACAAAACAACCACATCATTCTGGAAAAGCCTGCTTTTTGATGTAACTAACCACTTCAATCAAGCACAGATTCCTCTTAATTGTCTTCCACAAGTCAACCCAGATGGGAGGCTCACCAGACTAACAGGAAGACAGAAGGTGATATGCCTATTGCAACATGGCAGAACAAAAGGGGAAAAACATTTTGTATATTTATCATTTGTTGTTGTTTTTTCTTGGAATTGAACAGATTACATGGTCTGCTATACATTTCTACTTTAGCCACTCCATAATCACATGGACAGTAATTAAAAGGAACTCTTACATACAGTAGAGGCTTCCGCAATGTTATACTTTGCCCTGCAGACACTGGCTATCTTCAATGTATACAAACAAGAAGTTCTTAACAATCCAAACATAACAAATCTCTCAATGATTAAAAGAAGTATTGGAAGGCAGAATTCCCTTTCATTTAGCAGAAGCGGGAGGGGGGGGGATCTAATAGAAGTCCACTCTGTTTTCAGTGTGTGTATCGTAGAATCATGGAGTTGGAAGAGAACCACATGGGCCATCCAGTCCACCCCCCTGCCATTTAGGTGGATATATTCCCCAGACCAATATCCAATTTTAATCAACGAGTTTGACACCATTTCAGTTGTTGTAGAGCTGCAAGTTGCAACAAAGTTAGCCATCTTAAATGAGGAATGCTATTTCTGTAGTTGAAGATCATCTGGAGTAGGGAATGATTCTCTTCCTTGGCCTAAATTCTACTCTTCGTCCCAAACACAGTAGCCCCACTGGCTCACTTGTAATCTAGGAGCCCCCGATGGTGTTGCTACTAGGGGTTTACAGAAGGCTTTTTCTAAGTAACAGGGAGGATCTGAACCTTTTCTGTTACAGCTGCCACAAGTTAATTGGGTGTGTTATCTGTTACTGCATATAACAAGGCACTAAGTTTTCAAACTTTGAGCTTTACATTTTGGCTTAGCTTGATGGCTCGTTTTGAGCTGAAAAAACCTTTGGCTTTTGCACTGTTACGCAGTGCCCTGAAGCTGAAGACTGAAGCAGTTTGGAGTGCCAAAGAAACTGCTTGTTTTTGGCAAGATAAGGACATTCTACTGATAACTAAGTAGAGAGACTATATTATTTTGCTATATATAAAGAAGAAGACTCACCGGAGATATTGTTTGCTGTATATTGGTGAAAAAAAATCTTCTGTTTTTCTTTATGTTTTTGATCCACAGTGAATAGAACTATATTTTTGTTTCTACTTAAAGCAACAGACTCATGTATGTTTTGAGTTTTTATCACACTGAGAATAAAAAAGGCTGAGACATTTTGCGGGCTACTAACGCTACTCTGACAGGTGGTACAATGGGTTAAACCCTTGTGTCGGCAGGACTGAAGACCAACCGGTTGAAGATTCGAATCCAAACATCCCCTGGGCAATGTCCTTGCAGACGGCCAATTTTCTCACACCAGAAACAACTTGCTGTTTTTCCTGACACAAAAAAAAATCTGGAGTGGTCCTACTCTAGTCGGCACCAACAACTGAATTCACACCAATAGAAACAAATGCTATACACATTGAGCATCTCTTATTCAAAATGCTTGAGACCGTGTTTTTTAATAACATCTGTATTTTAATCTACATACATAACAAGGTATTTTGGTGATGGAACCCAAGTCTGTGCATGAAACAACGTTTGTGTGCTCTGAACCATCAGAAAGCAAAGATGTCACTATGTCAGCCCCACATGTGGACAACTTTGAATATTTTGGCATTCCAGATAAGGGATCCTCAATCTGTACTTGAGAACTCACGCAGCATCTTTTTAAGCAGCAGATACATTCCTTTTCAAACCAATATTTTGCGAGACTTTTGGCCATGAGGTGAAAATCTAATTCCACCTACCTGTGGCGTCAGCTTCCCAACTCGTTGCGTGATTGGCTCATTCATCACAACTTCTACTTTGCAGGCATCCTTCTCTTTGGGGATGGAAAACTGCAGGTCCTCTTGCGACAGGAAAACAGACTGACCTTTCATCACTCTCATCCCACGGTTGACATTGACGAAAGAGGAGCAGATGCTTCTCAAATGAAGTGCAAAGAGCAAAAGGAGCCAGCTGTTCTTTGTCATCTTAGAGGAGAAAACCTCTCTGGAAAAGAGGTGGCTTCTTCGTTCTTTCAAGGGAAGCTTTACCATCCATTCAAGGGCATCATGCAATGGTATCCTGTGTGTTTAATTAAGTATATGTCCTGGAAATAAAAAGTGGATAAGGAGACCTCAGCTTAAGATCAGGTCCAGCATTCAGAACCATCTCTCCTAGTTTTCCTAAAAACTGAGAAGGCAGGGAAAAGAGGCAGAGCAGGAAGAATGGGAAATCGTATTTAAAAGGTTTCATAAGAGAGCCAGTCCCAAAACTGTAATTTATTGCAGAGAGCAAATTAGCTAGGCTAGCTTAGAACCAGATTCCATCCCAAAAATATGCACTTTCACATGACTGTATAGCAAAACATGTGTTTTCCTTCCCTTCCCCGTGTGAACTGTTCCAGTGCACGTTCATGCTTTAAAAAAAATGGAGCCACGGATACACAGGTGAGTAAAAGGAAGCAGAATTGAAAAACAATTAGAACTCTCTGCAAGCATTCATTCCTTTCTTTTGATCTTTTTCATATTGAACAGAGCTTGAATTAACAATTTGGTGAAGAGAGAGATAAGAAATCTGCTTGTGTGTACATTAAGATATTGGCATATGAGCACATGAAGTCCAATGCATTATGGAGATTTTTAAAAAAAACTTCAGCGGGATGTTCCCCATCTGCCTTCTATTTTAGGGCCCTTCTACACAGCCTATAACCCAGATTACCAAGGCAGAAAATCCCACAATATCTGATTGAAACTGGATTATCTGAGTCCACACTGCCATATATTTCAGTTCAAAGCAGAAAAGGTGGGATTGTATTTAGCTGTGTGGAAGAGGTCTTAATTTGCCTCAATGAAAGATGTGAGGCTTGTGGGGGAGCATTTCCCAGGACTGACAGGTCTGTGTGTGGACCTGCTAACAGGTCTCAGGATTTTTTGCCACAATTTTAAAATCCGTATTTTGGTTCTGTCTGGAAGTGCCCTGAGGCTGAGAACATTTTTCCATGGCTGAGCAGGGATTTGAGTCCAGGTCTCTAGAGTTATAGTTCAATCCTCAATCCACTATACCACACTGGTTCTCATGGCCTGGTAATAGCTAAATCCAAGTAAAGTAATGAATTCCTTTTATAAACAATTAATGCACACTCTCATCCCCAGAAGGCACATAACAACAATTACTGTACCATAACAAGGGACAACTTTTCAATATAATTATAATGGTAGTTTGGCCTCCTTAAATGGCAGGAAAGGAAGGCACAATGGTCTACTTCTGCGTTCAGTTTTTTTTAAGTAAGGAGAGGGTAAAGAATTTACTTAACTTCTGAAAAATGGTAAATGTTAGGTTTTTGAAACAATGATTATTTATACAATCTACATATTTACAGGTCAACCTGTGTTTGGTTTTTTTCACATGCGACTTTTGTGAAAGAGCACTGAACCCCTTATCTTACCTGTGTCAACTTCATGTACTCAGGCAATTAAGGTTTATCTAAATATCAGAGGAAACACATGCACAGTTTATCTTCACAGCCAGCTTTCAAAGGTTGCCAGAGGCATTTTTGCAACAGCAATTGCAGCCTAGACTAAGAGGTTTCCTTAGGAAGTGGTTTTAAAAACCCTCTTGAATGTTGCCTATTCAGGGATTTCATTTTGTTAAACAATAGGACACTATGCAGATCCTTTGTTCATGTTGCAGTTTGAGAAGGCATGTCTGCTATCAATTCCTGCTCAGAGAAGCTTAACTTAATTACTGGGAGCTCCTGGTGGCGCAGTGGGTTAAACCCTTGTGCTGGCAGGACTGAAGACCGACAGGTTGCAGGTTCGAATCTGGGGAGAGTGCGGATAAACTCCCTCTATCAGCTCCAGCTCCTCATGCGGGGACATGAGAGAAGCCTCCCACAAGGATGGTAAAACATCAAAAACATCTGGGCATCCCCTGGGCAACGTCCTTGCAGACGGCCAATTCTCTCACCCCAGAAGTGACTTGCAGTTTCTCAAGTGAATCCTATATTTTGAGTAATTTTGAGTATACTTGGCCCAGAAGCATACCATAGAATAGTACTGGAGAACCTTGAGAGGCCCGCAAACACTTCCTGGCTGAAACCGTGAACGCTGAATCCTTGGGCAAGAGGATCATACTGCTTTATGTATCATATGGTTTATGTAAGGCAGCTGTGGTCCTCGAGCCTCCAAAATGTAGTATTATTTAGTTTGTGCCTTTATTGTGAGTGTGCCATTTGTAAACCACTCGTGGAAATTACTGTTTTGACCTGTTTTATTAACCACAATGGATTGTGCCTATTGGTGTTCTAAACATAGCTCTCAGTCAGTGCTGTAGTTGAGCCAGGGTTAAAAGGGCTGAAGCTCCAGGACTTTTTGATAAATAGGGGAAATGGCATCATTTGCTGCATCCTTTATCCTCTGAACTTAATATCAGTGCATTGTAACAATTAATTGTTGTGAGATGTGAGTGACCACACTTATAAGATAAAGTTTCTGGAATGTCTTGGTGCTGAACTTGTCGGTTTGTTGAAGTGGGTTGACACAAATGCTTCTGTTTTTCTCCCCTTGGGGTCATGATTTTGGGGGTGGTATCACTGCACCACTGCTCCCAGTGCCTTTCCACGTATGCCATAGAGCAGAGGTGTCAAACTCATTTTCACCAAGGGTCACATCAGCCTTATGGTTGCCTTCAAAGGACCACTGAATCCATGAGCAGAGAATCCATAGACACAGAGAGCTATATATAATTTGTTTAACATAGTGGTCAGTGCTCTTTAATTTTTACCCAGTTTGTGTCCTCAGATGATACTGAATGACAACTCCCATTACTTTTGATTATCTGCCATGCGGACTGGAGATAATGAGAATTGCAACCCAACAGCACTTGTGACTCTGAATGTTATTTAATAATGTCTCTTTGCATTCATGTTTCATCTGTGTTATGCTTTATTGAAGTGGTTCTCAACCTGGAGGTCAGGACTCCTGGGGGGGGGGGTGAGTCCCTTGGGGAGATGGTAGCGGGGTATAAATAAAGTATTATTATTATTATTATTATTATTATTATTATTATTATTATTACATTGTGAGGAGGTGTCAGAAGCATCGCTAAAGACCATCGGTTGCTCTTTTCTGTTGATGATGGGGTTTCTGTGTGGGAAGTTTAGCCCAATTCTATCGTTGGTGGGGTTAATAATAATAACAACAACAACAACAACACTTTATTTGTACCCCGCTACCATCTCCCCAAGGGACTCGGTGCGGCTTACATATAAACATTTAAAACCAAAGGCCGGGCCAAATGTGATAGATTAACATTAAAAAATAGTGCTGATGTGAACCAGGTAGGATATAATTGGGATAGGATTTTTAGAGAGAATGAGGGAATGCAGTCAATCCTAAGGCAGTAGTAAAGTGCATTTGAGAACATAATTCTGAAAGTTTACCTTATTCTGGGAAGGCACACTGGAACAACCACGTTTTCAAGCTCCTCTTAAAGACTGCCAGAGTTGGGGCATATCTGATGTCTCTGGGAAGTGAGTTCCAGAGTCGTGGGGCCACCACTGAGAAGGCCCTCTCCCTCATCCCCACCAATCACGCCTGCGAAAGAGGCGGGAGCGTAAGAAGGGCCTCTCCAGATGATTGAAGAGATCATGTGGGTTCGTATACAGAGATGCGGTCACGCAGGTAGGTGGGTCCCAAACCATTCAGGGCTTTGTAGGTAAGAACCTGCACCTTGAATTGGGACCGGAAAATGAACAGCAGCCAGTGGAGCTCCTTAAACAGGAGGGTTGATCGCTCCCTGTAAGGAGCACCAGTTAGTAACCTGGCTGCCGCCCGTTGTACCAATTGGAATTTCCGGGCCATTTTCAAGGGCAGCCCCATGTAGAGTGCATTGCAGTAGTCCAATCTGGAGGTGACTAAGGCATGGACCACCCTGCTTTAGGGTTCAGAATGCTCTTTGATTGTAGGTGAACTACAAATCCCAGCAACTACAACTCCCAAATGTCAAGGTCTGTTTTCTCCAAACTCCATCAGTGTTCACATTGGACATATTGAGTATTCATGCCAAGTTTGGTCCAGATCCATCATTGTTTGAGGCCACAGTGCTCTCTGGATGTAGGTAAGGTCAATGCCCACAAAGCCTTCCAGTATTTTCTGTTGTCATGGGAGTTCTGTGTGCCAAGTTTGGTCCAATTCCATTGTTAGTGGAGTTCAGAATTTTGATTATAGATGAACTATAAATCCCAGCAACTACAACGCCTAAATTACAAAATCACCCCCCCCCCCCCCAACCCCACTAGTATTCTAATTTGGGTGTCTCAGGTATTTGTGTCAAATTTGGTACAGTGAATGAAAATAGATCCTGCATATCAGATATTTACATCATAACAGTAGCAAAGTTGCAGTTATGAAGTAGCAACAATAATAATGTTATGGTTGGGGGTCATCACAACATGAGGAACTGTAGTAAGGGGTCGTGACATTAAGAAGGTTGAGAACCACTGCTTTATTGGGAAACCAAGTGAATCTACAGTGATGGTGCTAATACAATACAATTGGTTCTTCCTATGCATAACCTCTGTATCCATGACTTAAAAGTAGCCCACCAAAAAAACAAAACAAAATGCAAACCTTGATTTTGCTATTTTTAAAAGGGGGCATCTTTATACTATGCCATTGTATGTGTAATGGGACTTGACCATCTACACATTTTGGTGTTTATGGTGGGTCCTGCAACCCAACCCCGATGAGTACGATAGGCTTACTGTATAGCTGGAAACCAATTCAGGAGAAACTGATAAGCCATGTTCCTTGTAATTCCTTTTGTTATTTATGAAAAGGGCAAGATACCTTCAGAAATTTGAAAATAACCAGAATTTTACTTCTGTTATGGCTGGCATCCTGTTCATGACATATGCATGCAAAAATAAGCAATATTTTGCTGGCAGTGCCAAAAGCAGGGATACACATAACATAACATGCTTGCATTGGGGTTGCACATTAGGGTTGCACATTGGGGTTACACTCCTCACATTGCAGTTTCTTCATGTTGTGCATTGCATGATGGCACCCAGCATTGACATGTGTTGCACGGAGTTGCTATTCTGAAGGAGGATTGTGCAGTGCAGATGTAGCATATCTCTGTGGGTGAATATTCATGCTGCCCTGAGGGGATGCTGGATTACAGCCATTGTCACGCCCACAAATATACAAAAGAAAAACCAGTTTTGCCTCACAAGCTGTTTTAAATGTTTGTTCTTTGTAAATGCTGGAGAAGTTAAATGAGAACGAGTTATCTCAGAGCTGGTTAACATGTTACAGAGAAATAATGCATTAAGCAGAAGTTTATGCTTATCACTCCCAGATAAATGAAAAATGATAGATCTTAAGATGCTAAAATTTCAGACTTTGTTGCTCAGTAAAGTACATCAAGAAAATGTTTTATTTTTGTGAGTTCCTCCCTTTTCCTAAGTAAGGAAATATTTTAGATTTCCCCCCAAGACCATAGTATTTAAAAAAAATAGTAAGTGGTTTGACAGGAACAAACTGTCTCTCCAAATGGGCAAAGCATATGGCATAAAACTATGGCATAGCAATCCTTTGATGAACATGGAACCAATGAACTGTCATTTTTACCTGGCTTGCTCAGAGGTAAGATCTACTGAATGGCTCTTTGATTCTAAAAGGCACCAGACCCTGTTTTGAAAACAGTCTATATGGAAGGGATCTAGGAGTCCTAGTAGACCACAAGCTGAATGTGAGCTCCTGGTGGAACAGTGGGTTAAACCCTTCTGCCGGCAGGACTGCTGACCAATAGGTCAGAGGTTTTAATCCAAGGAGACTGGATTGAGCTCCCTCTGTCAGCTCCAGCTTCTCATGTGGGGACATGAGAGAAGCCTCCCACAAGGATGGTAAAAACATCAAACATATGGGCATCCCCTGGGCAACATCCTTGCAGATGGCCTATTCTCTCACACCAGAAGCAACTTGTAGTTTCCCAAGTTGCTCCTAACATGAAAAAAGCAGTGTAATGTGGCAGGTAAAAAAGCCAATGCAATTTTATGATGCATTAATAATAATATAATGGATTTATTGAGGGAAAACATACAGCCTTATCACATGGAACAAAAAATGCATCCCAGTTCACCCATGGAGCCCCATGCTGCCCATGAGATGATGTAGGGTGACTTCCGGTGGGGCTCTGTGGATAAACTTGGGCAGCAGCATGATGGTGGCAGGACTACCTTGCTGCCACCCAGATTCATGACAGAGGCTGGCAAATCACTATGCTGGACTTCATCCATGTGATAGTAGTCCCTAGTCCCACTCTATTCTATGTTGGTCACAGCTCGCCTGTAATAACACTGTGTCCATTTCTGGATACCGTAATTCAAGAAGGACGTTGACAAGCTCTCTCTGCCTCAGAGGAAGGCAAAGCAAACATGCCAAGAAAAATTTATGACGACCTTGGGACTGCTTGGAAGCACACAACAACAATAACAAGAAGTCCTATTGAGCTTGGAGCCTCCAGTGGCGCAGTGGGTTAAAGCACTGAGCTGCTGAACTTGCTGACCGAAAGGTCGCAGTTTGAATCTAAGGAGAAGCGTGAGCTCCTGCTGATAGCCCCACCTTCTGCCTACCTAGCAGTTGAAAAACATGCAAATGTGAGTAGATCAATAGGTACCATTCTGGCGGGAAGGCAACAGTGCTCCATGCAGTCATGCCGGCCACATGACCTTGGAGGTGTCTACAGACAACGCTGACTCTTCAGCTTAGAAATGGAGATGAGCACCAACTCCCAGAGTCAGACACGACTGGATTTAATGTCAAGGGAAAACCTTTACCTTTACCCACCTATTGAGCTCAATATTACTTATATTATGTTTGAGCCTAAATCTTACTTTTAAAAAACCTGTGAGATCCTAAGCATTTTATAAATGCTAGACTGGAGGCCATTCTTTTATTAATGCAGGATTAATTATTAAACTCTTGAGAATTTAGCACCTGAAACATAATACATGTTGTCTTATACTCATTTCACTAACATATTCACCTTCTGTTAGTTTTATCCATTGCTTCCAAGAGAAATCATGAATGTTAAAAGAAGGGAAAGCTATTCTTGAATTATATAAAATCTCCTTACAAAGTGTTTTTAAAAGCAGGTCTTAGCTTTTCTCCCCCACCTCCTTGGGGCATACTCACAGACACATGTTGCTACTAAACAGAAACAAAAAATTACTGTCCAATTTATGGCTCTCTTTAAAATTCCATTCAACATAAACTATCGCAAACAATGCTGCTCAGTGTTACAATAGTTATGCCAAAATACTTTTCTTTATCTCGTCTATGTATTTAGTATGGCTGGAACAATTCCATGTGTTATTTCTTCTGGGACTTCTACAGTGGAACAAAGTGAATGCTAGAGACATAAGTTCTGTGTGGGTTGTTCCAGGCAAACTGCTATGAATAAGATTTTGCTTCCTGGACAAACAAGGAATTGATGCAAAAGAATAATAAAATTGACTGGATTTTAAAGGTTGCATTTCTATGCTGATTGAACTCAATGTAGCTTACCTGTGAGTAAATATGTAAGGCATTTCACTGTTCATCACACTGCCAGATCTTAGTGTTTCATCTTAGAATTCTCTTCCTAAATTTGTTCTCAGACTCATGGTTTAGGAAATCCTCTATTTCTAAGGAAAGTCTGGGATTGGGAAAACTTACAATATTCACATCCCATGTCATGACATTATTGTACCATTCTCTCCATATATGCAGCAGGAAAAAGGATGAAGAAAGAAGAGTACTTACTAGTCCTGGCATTCCTTCGGTAGCTCTGGCAAATGAAGACTGGAGCTTGGGAAGGATAATGAAAGTTGCTGACCCAATAATCTCTGGTTTGAAGGACTTGCAAAATGAGAGGAGAAGGAGGGAGAGCAGGAGAGGAAGAAATCCAAGGAGGTGGGCTGTGGGGAGCTGAAATTCCAGTCTTTCTGGTCAGCTGGCTTGTATTTTTCTTTGTACTAAACACCCACATTAAAAAGTCCCTGCCATCCTGGCTCCTAGACAGCTGCTGGTTTGAAAACTTCCAGAATACAAAAGCTTCAGTGCTCTCGCAGATAAGGACATTCTAAAGATGCCTTCAAGTGTTTACACTGAGCTAATTTTTTTTTGGCAGAGACCCAGCACATCAAACTTCCTCCACACATACACACACTCCTTTTTCCCCTTTTTCTTCTTTGTTCATTGCAACAGGAACCTTATCTTATTGGGATATAATCTGATTATATCAGTATGCATCCCATTGGGTTTTTTTTTTCTGACTGATTGCATACTGTTTTTAGATTGGGTGCATACTGACACCATCACACCCAAATACAATAGAGTCTCGCTTATCCAACCTTTACTCATCCAACATTCTGTATTATCCAATGCAGTCTGCCTCCCGCCTGGATCCACAGCTGTTTCAATAAATTGTGCTGTTTTGGTGCTAAATTCGTAAATACAGTAATTGCTACATAACGTAACCATGTATTGAACTGCTTTTTCTGTCGATTTGCTGTAAAGCATGATGTTTTGGTGCTTAATTTGTAAAATCATGTCAAATTTTTATGTTTAATAGGCTCCATAATCCCTCCTTATTATCCAACATTTTCGCTTATCTAACTTTCTGCTTGCCCGTTTATGTTGGATAAGCAAGACTCTACTGTACTAAATCTTTGTCTTCAGAAAATATTCCACTTGTCTCACCACACCATGGAAAACTGATTCTCCCCAATCTGTTCAAAAGACTCCCTTTTAAAAAAAATCTAAAACTGCTCAGTGACATAGCCTCAAAGTCTCAAACTACTTCTTGTGTCTGCACAGTAAATGCATTTGCTTGATTGCTACCTTTTGGCGTGAAACAATGTGTTCTGAGGAATCTCATTTTATTGGATTTCAAAGCAGTAGATTATTGAATCATTACACATGGCTCTTTCTCCTTCAATGTCATAAACAGAAATGGCAGCCACTTCTGTCATGAACAGTCACAAGACTCCGCCCCCAAAACATGCTCTCGAATTTCAAGTTGCTGGTGGGATGCATACTCATTTCCCAATCACACACAAAAACAGCACTTCAGTGACTGTAAACCCTGTAGTATTTCAGATGCAACTATTATAATCCTGTGTGCAAATAATCAATTTCTGCAGCATTTTGCAGACAAATTACTGATGGAATGGGCCATGTGATGGGACCCATTTGAAAACCTTCTTAAACTGTATCAAAAATTAAGTATTTCTTAATGTGATGAAGTCCTAGGACTACCTCTCCTGTATGTGTGCCTTCAAGCCTATGGCAACCCAATGAATTTTATAAGATTTTCTTGGACAAAGAATTCTCAGAAGTTCCTTCTCCTGTTTGTTTGTTTGTTTGTATGTTTGTTGTGTCAAGACAACCAGTTCCTTCTCCTAAAATATAGCCTACTGCACCTGGAATCCATTGGCATATTTCCATCCAAGTACTAGCTGCCCCTGCTTAGATACTATGATTAGATGGCATCTGATGCCTTCATTTCACTTAAGACTTATGGTGACCCAAACCTATCATGGGTTTTCTTGGCAAAACATCTTCTAAAGGATTTGACAGCATCTTCCTCTGAAGCTTAGAGAATATGGCTTTCCCAAGATCACTCAGTGGATTTGCATAGCTGAGCAGGGATTTCAATCCTAGATGCCAGGATTATAGTCCAACACTCAAATCACTATGGAGTGCCAAATAGATTTTGATGACCTCTCCTCCTTCACCACTTCACTCCATATTTCTGTCACTTCTGTCTCCTGTTGTTCTACATTATACCTTGATTCTGGATCCAGCAGCAAATACAAAAGTACCGACTGGAATCTGTGGGATATCACAAGAAGACTCGATCATGTAGTCCATTTTCAAATGGCAGTCACATAAGTACCTAAATAATAAGCAGACTGACTTGGCAGCCTAAACCCTATGTTCAGCAGAGCTTGGAGAAGACCCTTTCTTGACTACAGCTCTCACTCTGCTACTCAATGCGAATTTGAAAAGCTGTAATCAAAAAAAGGAACTTTTCTAAGCTCTGATAACACTGGCTAGCACACATTTTGGTGCCACAAATATTAGCCCTGTTTCTGGTTATTTCACCTGCTCATTCCAAAAATAGAACCAGTTTCCCTCTATCAGCTCTAGCTTTTGAGATACAGAACATATGCCATATACTAGCCATCATCTGCTCTCCCATAGAAAATCATGATAGCCATATCTAAGAAACTAGAACTGATGCTGTCAATTAAATGCAATTTTCTGAATTAGTGTCAAAAATAACCTCAGAAAGAGGCCTAAAAACCAAAATGCCAAGATTGATTGATTTATTTATTTATTTATTGGTTGGTTGGTTGGTTGGTTGGTTGGGCTGTGTAATCAGTATCAAGTCTCTGCACGGCAGACGGGTTCAACCATCAGATTTGAGTCAGAATTTGTCTTGACTATAAAATACTCATTTAAGATCAAAGTTTTCTATGCTAGTGCTAGAATCTAATGCAAAAGCTTATAGGATGGATGGCCACTGATAATCCTTCTGGAAATAAACAGAGGATTTTCTCGAGACCTTTTGAAGACAAGCATCTTACCTTAGGGCTTTCTTAACAAGGTTATAAGTTTTACAGATGACTGCCTTTTCACCTGGAGATAGAAAATATATTACTTCCACAAAGAGTAAAAAGGAAATAATTTTAGTTAATGAAAACAACTCACTGGTGTCCAATAGATTTTTTTAAAAAAAATATCTTTTTTTTTTTAATATATTGACAGTTTTCACCATAGGCTATCATTCATAGAGGATAGGAAAGCTGCACTGGATTCTAAAAATAAAAGAATTAGAAATATGGACCAAATGGGGACTAAAAATATTTTTGTGTTGCTCATGCCCATGGACATAGTTATTTTCATGGATGTTGGCCATCATTAAAAACACCAAACATATTTATTTAGTATTCTGATGATGCAATTCTTACTTTTTTAAAAAACAGTTTGCATCTCAAGCAGAGTGTGGGAACAACTGTGGACCTGATCACATTATGCAGTAGTCCTTTTCTGACCTCGTTTGTATGTGAATGTCGCCGTCAACCCATTGGAAACCGTGTGCAAAAGGTGTCGGAAACAGCATTTTAAAATATAAATCACATGAAATGAGCTGCTTTTATGTGTGATTGACAAAACAGTAAGTATTCTGTCCCCTGTGCTGTGGCGTCCCTTTTGAGGGCGTGCCCATGGGTGGTCCCTGCGGATTCTGGGATTTATCATGAAGAGAGCCTTCACCATTTGTTTCTAATTACATGATGAGAAAAGACCTCCATAATGGCTACTTTGAAGTGTTCAGTCCTTTCTAGTGTCTTCTCCCATTCTCTGTGTCACAGTGGTCTCTAGCTGCAACATGGGTCCTATCGGTTGGCCATAATCTGCAGTGATTATGGAGTGATGGGCGAAGGGAGGGAGGGAGAGAGAAGGGAGCGATTCTTCCCTCTGTTGTCACTTCAACCAACATTCCTGTGGGTGACAGCCAACAAGGAAAACCCATGTCACAGCTGTTACATGGAGAATGGGAGGGGGACAATAAGGGTGGCAATTTGAGCTGCATTCAGCACCACTGGATGGTCAGAACTCACTCTCGCCTCCGCAGCGCTGGGGGGTGTCTTACCCCCCAGTGCTGTGGCAAGAACACAGAAGAAGCAAAGAGGAATACAGAACGTTCTCTCTCTCTCTCTCTCTCTCTCTCAGATCTGACAACCCCAATTCTCAAGAATAATCTACAAAGAGGAAGTACTTGGCTAGATTGCAGACAGAGCAGTCAACAGACAATGTAGCACCAGTCCTTCAGAAGGCTTATAAGGAATTATTAAAATTGTGGACTTAGCTTGTGATATATAACAGAAAAGATTGTTTCTTTTTTTGTTAAAAACCAAGCTTAGACCCCTTTTCTTTTACATATTCTCCCAAATATATAAGGAAACAACCAGGCCACCCAAAAGTGCCCAGCTGTGGCTTCAGCACTACAACCACTGGATCAATAAGTAGATAATTTTTAAAAACTGTTTATGCCCCAAATCCAATTTCATATTAGATCAGAAGCCCTCGGTGGCACAATGGGTTAAACCCTTGCGCTGACAGGACTGCTGACTGACAGATCACAGGTTTGAATCTGGGGAGAGCAGGTTGAGCTCCCTCTGTCAGCTCCAGCTCCCCATGCAGGACATGAGAGAAGCCTCCAAAGGATGGTAAAACATCAAGCATCCAGGCATCCCCGGGGCAACATCCTCATAGACAGCCAATTCTCTCACACCAAAAGAGACTTGCAGTTTCTCAAGTCACTCCTGACACACACAAAAAATCTGGATAGATCTGGATAGACGTAAAACATTGCCATTGTATTCCTTACTTTCTGTGGCTGAAATAGCCTCTACGAAAAGCTTCCTGAGTCCCCTGGGGGAGATGGATGCAGGGTACAAGAAAAAAGTTGTTGTTGTTGTTATTAATATTTGAAATTTGAAAGAAATCAAATACTAAAGTTAGGATTCACCATGCCATTGTATTTCCCCTTTCTCTGTATGGTCATGAACAGTGAACAGTGAAATATCTGATAGGAAGAATATTAACTCATTAGAAACATTAAGAGTTGTTTCGATACTATGGGCTACTAAAAAGTGAAATAAATGGATACTAGGTTAACCGAGTTCTCCTTATAAACTAAGATGACTACACTGAGACTTGTTGTTTTTTGGCATGAGAAGACATGACTGACAGAAAAGACAATAATGCTTGGTAAAGTAGAAGGAAGTACAAAAAGACCATAATTAGCAGTGTTGGTGATGCCAGGATGGCCTGGAGATCCTCCATTCATGGGGTCACCAAAAATCAAAACTGACATGACAGCAGTTAACAACATGATCAAGGCCAAGATTCTCTTTCCATGCAACCTGAAGTCTATGCATGACCCATCTTCTCATCCTCCCACCCTTGCTTGTCCATTCCTAGATTTGTAGGCACATGTCTAAAAAGGGGAACTCAGATCTTGAAAACTTGAACAGATTATCAGCTTAATAAAGGTATTATCCCTGTATGGATTTTAGGATTTGTCTCATAGACATTTTGGCTACTTCACTATTTACTACAGCATAAATAAGTCTAAATTTCTGGGGCCGTGGAGCTAGTGGAGAAAGTATAGATTTCCCAGAACTCTTGCCTTAACATGGTTTGGTCAAAAACGTTTCATCTTTGTTAGAGTAATAGATAAGGATCACAGTATGCCTACCCTTGTTCTTCACTAATAACAGCAAAAGGACCATCTACCGATGGCAATAATTCAACAGGTCACTGATGGTTCCTCCTTGATAAGTATCAGAAACATTCCTTTCAAAGAACTAATGTTACCGAGACATTTTAAAGGCTCTGTTTCAAATACCTCGCCTCAGGGATGTGATTTTCAGCTTCAGTGACAAAACAATTGACCTCTTAATTCATGGCCCATGACTGTTGTGTTTTCCTGGGAAAGAAAAGGCACATAACTGTGGTGTAAAGTGAGTTTTAAGCAAGCATGTACTTCCATTAGCAAAACAGAAAAGCATGCTTTATTCTCTGGGGGAAAATAAACCTATTAACAACCTATTTTCTAATTACTGCAAAATAATACATCATCTCTTAGGCACAAAATTCAAAGTAACATTTTGGAACAACAGTTTGCACGGCTGAAGACAGCTGATTTGAAAGCTATTGGTATATACATCCTGCACATTGCAAGTATATATAAAATGGTACACTTTCCTTGTTATTATTTTATAACTACAGGCAAACCTCCATATTCACTGGGGTTTGGGTCACAGGACCCCAACAAAAGTGGGGAAATGCATGTATATAAAAAGCTGATATCTTTTTTTACCTTAGAGAATAACTCTTATCTCAAGGAGCCCCCAGTTGCGCAATGTGCCAACAGGACTGAAGACTGACAGGTCAGAGGTTCGAATCCAGGGACAGCGTGGATGAGCTCCCTCTGTCAGCTCCAGCTCCCCATGCGAGGACACAAGAGAAGCTTCCCACAAGGATGGTCAAACATCAAAACATCTGGGCATCCCCTGGGCAACATCCTTACAGACAGACAATTCTGTCACACCAGAAGCAACTTGCTGTTTCTCAAGTCACTCCTGACATGAAAAGAATCCCAAACAAACCTCTTATCTCTAGATCCTCCAGCATTGGAAGATGTCCATTGAATGGCACTGGCGGATTTAGAGTTTCCAAGAGAGATCATATTAATCAAATCCACAAAAGTTAAATCTGCAAATACTTGGTCTACATGCTTTTATATTTATTATGATTTGTGATTTGCTGTTATTCTGTATTTCAGCTTTGTTGTCCATTGTTTTTCAAAATCAGATAAACAAAACTATTCCCTTTTAAAAGCTGGAAAAACTAGCAACTTAATCAAATGCACTTTTAGAAACTTTGAAAGTTTCCAGAGCAGTGATGGTTTGGCAGCGTTTGGCAGGGTCTAAGTGATCCTGAGATCAGATGAGTGCACCATCTTTACAATAACATTGGCCAGAATGAAAAGTGATTCTTTTTCATCGGTGGCAAGCCTATGACCTGCTTGGCACATGCTACAGTATGCATGCTCATCATTGGTTGCATTCCTCTGCTGTTTTTAAGAGAGAGAGATATTAATCTTAGCAACAGAAAGAAGAGAAGGAAGAAAAGAGGAATTGTATTGTCGAAGGCTTTCATGGCTGGAAGCCCCTGGTGGCGCAGTGGGTTAAAACCCTGTGCCGGCAGGACTGAAGATCAACACGTCGCAAGTTCAAATCCAGGGAGAAGCGGATGAGCTCCCTCTATCAGCTCCAGCTCCTCATATGGGGACATGAGAGAAGCCTCCCACAAGGATGATAAAAAAACATCAAATAATCCGGGCATCCCCTGGGCAACGTCCTTGCAGATGGCCAATTCTCTCACACCAGAAGTGACTTGCAGTTTCTCAAGTTCCCTCCTTCACTTTCCTTCCCTTGTTCTCATCTATCATACAACCATTTTGTCCATACCCTTCAACACTTCAGTGAGACATGTGTAGCCAAGCAACATCACAATGTGGTTATTGAACAGGAAGACCAGACAAGCCCACCGGGAAATTTTAAACGCAGTTTAAAGACTGAAAGGACACCGAATTAATCTGAAGCCTCCCTGTCAAATTGAGACAGTTGGTTTTGCCATATATGCTCACATTCATAGTTTTTGTGACAGTCTTGCATCCACCATTCTCCATTCTTTGTGGGGTATTCTGACTCATGCCAGCATTTTGGAGTGGAACCTCTGAACAGCAGCATGTGCCCCATTCACAACAAAGGTGTTGCGTTCTTTTCAAAGTTTCAGAATGCAAGAGGACAACTTTACAGTCATTCTAGTCAAACTTCCTTTATGCCTTTGTGCCTTTTGTCCCGGAAAGATCAAAGGAGACCAAAGAACTGTGAAAATATTATGCCTCACTTTACAATGAGAAAGTTTCCAAAAGCAGAGTGGGCTCAGAAATGCCTTTTAGGGAGGGAAATGTGGTCCCCAGGCACTGTGTGGCAAGCTTTGTCTTTCAAGGGCTGGGCCTTTTAACAGCTTTTGAATAATTAACAGGACTTCTAAACACCATATATTTAACAAAAACAACAAGAGTATAAAATTCCAGTGCCCGCAGGCTTTGTCAATTGAGAGAGAAAACTGGAAACATACATTATTTCTTTGCAGGGCTACAAACTTTAATAGTAGGTCTGTTTGTGGATCAAGGAAGCTGTATTCCCAAGCCAAGAGAAAAATCAGTTTTATTAATGAAGTCTGTAATGTTGTAAAATCTAATACTGACGTTAAATGTTCCCATCCCTCTACAACAGAAGGAAAGGCTGAAAAGAGACTGGTGTATTTTCTGGGAAGGACCACCATCATTGTTCAAAAGATTGTTCTAAAAGAAGGCTGAGGTTCCCAAGTGGGGTTATGTCAGCTAGGAAAATGCAAATAGCGTACTTCTTTGTATCTTCTTTCCCAACCTGGAGTTCTGCAGAGCCGTTACACCACTGCTTCTTCAACTGTGGGTCCTGATCCCAAATGGGATCTCCTTAGCTCAGTGATAGGATCCCAAAAACTTGGCACTAGTAAAAGGTTTCTGAATGCCACCCAGTTACACAAATCTGTTCACAACAGTATACAGTGTTTACAATGGACTCTGCAGAAAATGCTTCAACTGTACCCCCACAAAAAGGAAAAAAATCAGTCTGCTTGGAAATCCTGATTTCTTCCTGATGAATGTCAGGTGGTGCAATTCCAGTTAAACAGTATAATTTCTCCAGTGGTGTTGGGCGTAGACATCCTGTGATAATGCGGCATGTCTCATTAAGAGCCATATTGGGCATGCATACTCAGCAGCAGAGTAGCAAAACACAAGGGGCAGATGTCTTCACTGTATCTGGTTGTGATTTCCTGATTGTGCCAGCTTTCATATGATATTGTTTCTAGCACCCACTTTTGCTTGATATTCAAGCAGTGCTTCTTATAAGTTAGAGCACGGTCCAGGGAAACTCCTAGGTATTTGGGTGTGCTGCAATGCTCCAGTGGGATTCCTTCCCAGGTAATCCCAAGGTTGTTAAAGGCACAGTCTCTGTTAAACAAAATTGGCAGCCTTATGAGATTCATGCTATATTATATGATTCCAGCTCAAAGGGTGAGTCCAAGGGATTGATAGATTTTAGTTGGATTGAGACAGACCCAGTTTTTACAGTGGTATAGCAATAACAACAGAAACAACAATAATTTTTTCAGTTATTCATTCAAAAAAAGGCCTTTTTATCTCTTTACATCTTTGGAAGACAATCCTGGAACTCTATACTTTTGCACAAACTTAACAGTGGTATAACACTGCTGTTTGGGAGATATGCTAAAGTTTCAATCTAATAATGCATCTTAGATCTATCCTAATCCTCTAAAAAGATTAATTTCCAGGGATTTTCATAACCTGGCACCTAGCCAAGATTTTATTGAGATGACAATTTAATTGAGAAAATGGAAGACATTTCTGAGACTTAAAAGTGGAAATCCCACCTCCCTGAAAACCAGGAAGTACTTTCAAAAATCTTTAAATCCCATTTGGTCATTTAAAAAATAATTGCATCAAGATTAACTTTGAAGCCTTGGTTCTTCAGTATTGCACCTTATTGTGAAACATCGGGGATGTTTTCTTCACAGATACATAGAAAACGATGTTGGGTGTTCATGTCCCATTGTTTCCTGCAAGTTTAACATTATTTTTCAGCATTTACTATGTGGACGTTAGATAGAGAGATCAATTGGTTATGCTCCCAAAGTTACCATAATGGGAGAAGCCTCCCATAGGATGGTAAAACATCTGGCTGTCCCCTGGGCACTGTCTCTGCAGATGGCCAATCCTCTCACACCAGAACAAATTTACAGTTTCTCAAGTCGCTTCTGACATGATAAAAAAAGGGCTACACCTTTGAACATACTTGTGGGGTTTGTTTCCAAAAGGTACCAAATCCAAAAAATTAAAAATAAAATAAAATACGAGTTATAGGTGGCAGCACATCGTTGGCTAGAAGTAGAATATTATGCACAGATCAAAACTATCAAAATGTGTCAAATCATTTTGGTACAGGGTTTGGAAAATGGTATTTATATCCTCAGCATATTTTTTTATTATTATTCTTGTGTAAAGTTTGTTCAGATGGAAACAAACTCCACATTCTGAAGCTGCTAAGCAATAATGCATTTTCTTTGAGTTCTGAATTCCCGCCACAGACATTTGAAGGAAAGATTAACCAAGAACAAATAACAGTTCTTACTTTAGATTTAGACGTAGCAGTGCATGGATATGATGCACACCCCTCAAATTAAAGATTCTTTTAAAGGATGCATCCTGTTTAGCAGGTATCGCACCACCTGACATCTGCCAGGAAGTAGCAGCTAGCAATGAAACGACCAAGGCATTGACGTCTTCGGTCCATCCTCTGTTTGGATATCAGCAAGCATGCCAATGACTT
The DNA here is from genome assembly GCF_037176765.1 of Anolis sagrei. Lineage (NCBI taxonomy): Eukaryota > Metazoa > Chordata > Lepidosauria > Squamata > Anolidae > Anolis > Anolis sagrei. The sequence goes on along the minus strand of NC_090022.1, from coordinate 213,982,389 downwards.
AAATCAAGAAACAGCTTCCTAAAATTAACAGAGGTATTTGCAGGAACACCTCAGCAAGCGAGAGTCCAAAAGTGGCAGGAAAAAACCTGGCACCTCAATCAGTGGCTGAGACTGGGTGAGAAACTCCCTCCTGGGCACACAGAAGACTGGGCAACCTGGAAGGCTCTGAACAAGCTTACGTCTAAATCTAAGATGCAGAGCAAACCTTAAGAAAAGGGGCAACAAAGTGGAGCCCACAACATGCGAGGGTCAAGAGCAAACCACAGACACCTACTGTAATGCAACCTGAGCCCTGCCACATGCACAATGGGGGACTTTCTCACAGCAACACCAGAGGCACTCCAAGTGGCCAGCTTCTGGTCAAAGGACATTTAACATAATGCCAAGCTTTTTAAAAACTTTGTGTTTTTAAATGCATTTTAACTGTACTCTCAACTTGTTTCTGACATGATAAATCCCAAACATATTTATTTGTGTGCCACTCCCTATGAAATATGTGTCTTTTACTTCTCAGTAACTGGTTGCACAAAATAATCTAAGAGCCCTTTCTTCTTGCCAACTTGCCAGTGGAATTTGATGAAGTATTTGGCGTTCAAGCCAGTAATTTTATTAACTCACCCTGATTGAGACGGCAACAAAACCCACATTAAGAGTCTAGCCAAAGACTGTAGTTTGATCCTTTTAAGTCGTGGACTCAAGTCAGGTATGTAATTACATGAAGGAGAATTACACAAGGCAAGTATCAAAGACTTCTTACGTGTGGCAATGACTCTCAACCTTTTTTTTCCTTTTTTTTCCTTTCAGCACACTGAGTTTCACTGTTTTCTTGGTCCTTGTTTTTCTCACTAATTATGCTTTGAGCTTGTGAAAAGGGGGGAGCAAATGCTTTTAATTCAATGAAGCAACTCGCATTAAATGCTGTCCTGAGAATTGTTCAGATTCTGGAAGGTAGGAAATTCATGAGGAATAAGCCTATTGATGGTTTTTAATCGCAATAAAGGCTCCACTCTCCAAGGAAATACAGACAGTCCCCAAGTTACAAACAAGATAGGTTCTGTAGGTTTGCTCTTAAGCTGAATTTGTATGTAAGTTGGAGCAGATAATTTTTTAAAGAGTGACTTGTGCACCACTTGTGCCCATACCTTGGGAAGTCGGACTTGGCCATGGTGGTCCATGCTCTTGTTACATCTTGAATAGACTACTGCAATACACTCTATGTGGGGTTGCCTTTGAAGACAACCTGAAATCTTCAAGTAGTCCAATGGGTGGCAGCCATATTCCTTATTGGAGAGCATACAGAGAGCATACAACTTCTCTGTTGTGCCAGCTCCACTGGCTGCCAGTCTGCTACCTGGCCCCAATTCATGTTGTGGCTTTGGCCTATAAAACCTTAAACAGCTCTCGTCCAACTTACCTGTCTGAACGCATCTTGCCTTAATGAGTCAACTAGAACTTTAAGATCACCTGCTCTCGGTCCCACCCCCTTCACAAGTGCAATTGGTGGGAATGAGGGACAGGGACCTCTCAGTGGTGGCCCCTCAGTTGTAGAACTCTCTCCCCCTCAGTTGTATAACTGGCTCTGTATGCAGGCATTTGGAGAATAAAGTATTACGGGTTTCAGCTTGTACAATGTGAATATGGATTAATCAATAAGTATGGAATCAAGACTTGACACTTTATATGTTTTAATCTGTTTTATTGTTCTATGTGTTTTATTTGCTCATGTGCTTTAATTGTTTTATAGTTTAATGGGGTATGTTTTTATTGTTGTGTGTGTGTATCTCCAGCTTTGGATAGCATAGGGAAGGGTTAACACTCCTGTGATGTTTATTCTGTCCCTGTGAAAACTGGATTTTGATAAATGTGACTTATTTTGGAAAAATTGATTGGTGAGGAAGCTTCAGTGGAGATGCCTTTTCCCCAGGATAACTCCTCCAGGAGTGGATTTCCATTCTGAGGGGTAGATTTCTCTCGCTTCCTGTTGTCTCAGTCCCATTCCTAACTATGAGTCGTTTGTAAGCCAGGTGTTTGTAACTTGGGGACTGCCTATATATATTACCAAGAGAGCCAGCATGGTTTAAGTGCTGGAGTAGGACTCTGGAGACCAAAGTTTGAATGTGCTCAGCCATGGAAACCCATTAGGTGACCATGGACAAGTCACACACTCTCAGCCTCAGAGGAAGGCAAAGGCAAGTGTTCTCTGAACTAAGCTCACCAAGAAAATTCTATGGTAGGTTCAGTTTAGGTTCATCATACATCAGATGAGAAATTATTTGAGGGCACACAACAACAATATATTAATGGCATCAAAACGCATAAGTAAGTGGGAGAAATGTAGCAGCATCTTTAACATGTTTTTAGTTTTGCATGAGTTTTTGTAGATATTTTATTTTTATATATATTTACTCATACAAAAATTAAAACCAGCTTGTTTTTTTCTTTTCCCCCTTCCTCTTCCTCCCCACTTTCTATACTACAGTTGCTGAACATGAAACTCTGTACAGTATATTGCCAGATGCTCCAAACCAGGATGTTTTATTGCTTGAAGCCAATCACCAGATGTCTTTTCCTCCTTTTCCACCCATGATGTCACACGTGCTTCAGAAAACCGCACTTCCAGCAAGTCCTATGGCCTTTCCAAAACTGGATGGCCCTTCCACACTGCATTACTGAACCCTGAGTAATCTGAAAGTAGCCAAGATGGTCAAGGGCCACTTGAGTGGATGCCAAATCAGCTGAAACTGTGTGAAATACCAGCCTTGGGATGCTGGGAATGACTTAGAACTAAATCTAAATACCCTGAAGGTGCCCAGATCCCATCTGATCTTGGAAGCTAAGCAGAGTCGGTCTTAATGAAGTCTGACACCACATTAACGGCCATGGTTCAATGTTACGGAAATATGGGCGTTGTCATTTTACATTGATTTTAGCCTTTTTTTTTTTTTACCCAAGAGCATTTGTGCCTTACCAAACTACAGCTCCCAGGATTCCATACCATAGAGCCATGGCAGTTAAAGTGGTGTCAAACTGCATTAATTCTACACAGTGGATGCACCGTTTCCTTCAAAAGTGTGTATTTATTCTTCGCGTTAATTCTGCTCATCCAAAAACATCTAGAAAGCCTTCTGTAAATAAGAGTGTTTCCCAATGCCTCTCTGCGGCAGTGACCTTGTTGCTGCAGGAGTTTTTTAAAATCCCAGTTTGTGACAGATGGTTGCAATCAGCCGCACCCTGATAAGCCCAGGCAGAAACTGAAGTTTACATTCTTCGCTTCCTCTGGATACTGTCTCATGGAACCGTATGTAAACTGCATCTGCCAAAATGGGCTTTGAAGCGTTTTTGAAGGGATACGTGACTGGTTCAGGCCAATTTGTGAAATTACGAATCCAGCTGCACACATTTAAGAGCCAGACTGTAGACTACATCTTGCTTACTTCCAATATTCATTTTGTAATTTCTTTGGCAATTGCATGATTTAGGACAGGGGTGAGTTGAAAGGTGTTTTGTTTTCATACTTGCTTTTGTCCATGGACATCTTCACTATGGAACACTTTGCTATTAACTACCAAGCCATCCACACTGCAGAATTATAGCAGTTTGACACCATTTGAACTGTCATTCTGTGGGATCCTGGGATTTGTAGTTTGTTCTTACATCAGAGCTCTCCGGCAGAAAATGGTAAGTATTGAGCCATGGCAGTTAATGGATTGTCAAATTGCCATCATTCTGCAGTGCAGATATAGGGACTCAGTAGGGCAGTGGTTCTCAACCTGTGGGTCCCCAGATGTTTTGGCCTTCAACTCCCAGAAATCCTAACAGCTGGTAAACTGGCTGGGATACCTGAGAGTTGTAGGCCAAAACACCTGGGGACTCACAGGTTGAAAACCACTGCAATAGAGCAAAATAATCTGTTTTAGCAGCACCTGGAATAGATAGACATGTTTCCACAACCAGACAATCATGGCATCACAAAGGCAGTGGGAATACATATGCTGATATTTGAAAATGCAGTGACTGCTGACTAAATTCACTCTGAGGATGAATAAAGTAAATAGTACTTTATTGTAACCAAAAGGCATATGACAGCCAGGATGGAGCATGTGTTGCTGAACTACAGTCCCCATCAGCCCTTTCATCCTTGGTTATTCTGGATAGGATTGATGAGTGCTGAAATCCAAATGCAGATATAGGGACTCAGTAGGGCAGTGGTTCTCAACCAGATGTTTTGGTTTTCAACTCCCAGAAATCCTAACAGCTGGTAAACTGGCTGGGATATCTGGGAGTTGACCTAGGTATAGAAAGTGCTGTAAGAACTAGTGTTGCACCCAAACTGTAGAATTAATGCAGTTTGAGACACATATAACTGCGGTGGCTCAATGCTATAGAATCCTGGAAGTTGTAGTTTGATGAGGTCTTCAGTTTGGGGTGTGAAATCTCACAGCCTGGCAACAACATAGTACATGTCCAGAGGCAGATGGGGAGAAGTCTCATCTCTCACAAACTCTCGGTGTTCCTTGAGTAGCATCCCTGGAGTATTACACCCAACAATGACTGTTGCTTGCAAAAGGCCTGTTGCAAAGCAGATGAGAAAGAAGCAGAGCAGCAAATCCAGCTTTTCCACCTCTTCGTAACATCTGTATAGATCAACTCCCACAATTCATAACAGCTGGTAAACTGGGTGGGATTTCTGGGAGTTGAAGTCCAAAACACCTGGATGCCCAAAGGTTGGGAACCACTGGTATAGAGATTTGTTGCAAATATTCACCTTTGATCATAGGATATATGGCCACATTTCAAAACCATATAGCTTAGTCTTCCCAGATGCCTTTTTAACCTCGTTTCAAAGGATCAGAAAAACCCAGACAGATTACGAGGAGACCACAACCTCCTTGTCTGATCCCTGGAGTCATAACTATGCTATGACTAAGGAAAACTTGTGCTCTCGTTTAGTGCCCTGGGCAGGCAGGGTAGATCATACAGTCTACCTTCCACATTCATCAAGGTTAGGAGCACAGGATCCCCCATAAAAGTGAAAAAACATAGATTAATGTATTGTCGAAGGCTTTCATGGCCGGAATCAATGGGTTGTTGTAGGTTTTTTCGGGCTATATGGCCATGTTCTAAAGGCATTTTCTCCTGACTTTTCGCCTGCATCAATGGCAAGCATCCTCAGAGGTACCTGAGGCGAAACATCAGGAGAAAATGCCTTTAGAACATGGCCGTATAGCCCAAAAAAACCTACAACAACCCAACATAGATTAAAATTGCATTATTTTTTTTACTCAAGGGAACATCTCGCTAGGAATGTCTAAGTCCTTCAGCACAATTCTATGGCCCACTTCTGCTAGAAGCTGAGCATAGAGTTGCACAATAGTTTTGTAGAATTAAATCAAACCCACAAGTGATCAAATCTGCAGAAATCAGAGCCACAGGTGTAGAGGGCCAACTCCATATCCAAGTGTTTTGATTTGGCAGGACAGTAGTGATTGAATTTCAAATGCCCCATGTTTTCAACTGGCTTAAAAAACATCCGTTTCTCTCCTCCCATTTTCTTGTTTTGTCCTAAGCTTACATCGGTTGCAAACAAAGGGTGGTTCTACACAGATCACTTAACCTAGAGCCAATCCAGAGTGGATATATTTCAGCTGCTGCAAGCTAAGATCAAAGTGCATTTGATTAGATAATTCGGAAGGAAGAGAAAGGGGGATAGAAACTTGCTTTGCCAGGTAGACTATTATGAACCTCATTACACTAGAGAATGAATCCACTCTTGCAGAATTCTGGGGTCTGTAGTTTGGTGAGGCTGTTAAAGGCTCCTCCCTAAACCCCAGAATTCTGCAGGAGGCAGCAAGTGGAGTTAAAGTGGAGTTATTCTCTAGTGTGATTAAGTGGTTAGTTAGCCTAAAGCAACCTGCTGCAGTCCCTCCTTTCTTGTGTGTTTTTCCTAGTAACTCTTGCCATTCACTCATTATCTGATGTTTCCTGGGCCACGTATCCTAGTTTTAATCTCTGAAAGACTGGAAGATATGATATATTGTATCTCCTGATAAATGTTTGAGGATATTAAATTTTTTGGCCCACAGCTTCCAGAAACCTGCAGTCAACATGGCAAGTGATGATTCTGTATGAAAGAATCAGGGAGCAAAGATTTAAAAAAGCAGATTTACAAGCTGTTCACTCAGTGACAACTGATCCTTTGCAGTTTTACGTGCTGGCACATACTGTTATGGAACATCTGTTGTAAAAATGGGCTGACGTTCCACCAAGAAAAAGAAGGTGCCAAACAGCCTAAAAGCACTGAAAGAGACATTGCAGCTGGGACCCAGGCACTAAGGCACCCCACCTTGTTAATGAAGACTTACAACAATCTGGATGAATTTTAGCTCCATTGGAATCTGTAAAATAATCCTGTGAAAATAAACAAAATCTGGCTACCAGCATTTTAAAAAAAAACTCTAAAATTGTAACAGTAAAACAAAACTCAAACACAGGGGAACTCCAGAGAGGAAACAATCAGGGACAGCTAATCACCTCTTAACAAAGGATTCCCCCAGGCACTAACAAGCCACACCTAAAAACTGCCAGGCCATCAAATGCTAATCAAGGTGGCCAATTGAAACATTAACACTTAGCTCCAATAGGCAAGAGTTCTTTCTCCCACCTTGGATTTTCCACAGATATATAAACCCAATTTTCCTAGTTTCTAACAGACCTCACAACCTCTGAGGATGCCTGCCATAGATGCAGGTGAAATGCCAGGAGAAAATGCTTCTAGAATATGGCCATATAGCACAAAAAACCTACAACAACCCAATCCTGTGTTCATTCAACAAAAACAAATGAAAAACCCTTAAAAGCAACCAGAACAAAAGAGCTTAGGGTCATCTTAGAAAATAACAAGTATAGCATGTGCTGGACAAATAGGCTTCAATATCAGCAACCCCCCCCCCCCCCAAACAACACACCCACGACTTAATAAGTTGTAAATTTTTCAGGCACCACAAAATTGTCAGTAGTTCCTCCTACAAGAGACCTAGGACATCATCACACTTGAGCATTTCCCCACATCAATCCGCTTTAAATGCTGTGACTGCCTCCTGCAGAATTCTGGGGCTTGTAGTTTAGGGAAGTCCAGAGCTTCTCCGGAGGCGTAGTTTAAAGGCCCCTCCCTAATCGACAAACTCCAGAATTCTGCAGGAGGCGGTCATAGCATCTGAAGTGGATCCAAGTGGAAACATGCTCAAGTGTGATGAGGCCCTAACACAGCTACTCATTTGGAAATTGTTACTTCAAATGTGGCTAAGAGACCTATAAATAGTTTGAGTCACTGGATACGTGCCCTGTCGATTGCTATCTCAGTTGTTAGTTGGAAGAAAGAGACATTGGCCTAAAATAGCAGCCACAGCTGGAAGTCCTCTTCCTGTTTTGCATTGTCCAGATGTCCACATATCACTGTCCATATATCAATATGTAGAGTCCTGTCCCCATCGCCCCACATTCAACCAGAACAGCAGACAACAAGTGATAAATGTGGAGAAAGGAATAGCATGGTGTTTATATATGTAGATGCTATGGTTAGTATGTGTGTGTAAAGCATGTGGTTGCCATTTTCTTGCAGTATACAGTTCTGCCCGAACATTTCCCAGTGGTTAGAAAAGTTCTTTTTGGACTACAGCTTCCAGAATCCCCCCAAGCAACATGGTTATTCATCATGGATTTTGTCACTCCAACCATCTATGCCACAATAGTTATGTTAGCGTAATGATATTTATCATTATTAATTAGGAGCATTTCTATCCCTTCCTTCTCACCTCCGAAGAGGGACTCAGGACGGCTACCAACAGGCACCATTTGGTGCCAAACAATAAAAACAAGGCATAATATACATTTAGCATGCATTAAAACAATTATAAATGCATTAAAACAGTTTGCCGTTTCACGTCTTCCAAATCAATAAATTGCCGTCAGCTAAAAACAGTCCATTAAAACAATCTATTCTGCGAAAGCTTGATCCTGATCCCATAACCAGGATTTGAGCTTCTTCTGGAAGGTCATGAGGGAGGGGGCAGATCTGATCTCATTAGGGAGGGAGTTCCCCAGCCGAGGGGCCACCACCAAGAAGGCCCTGTCTCTCATTCCAACCAAACACGACTGCGATAGATGTGGGATTGAGAGCAGGGCCTCTCCAGGTGATCTTAAGGTCCTTGGGGGTTTGTAGAGGGAGATATGTTCAAACAGGTAGGCTGAGCCAGAACCAGGTACATACTGAAGACCTTATCTCATACACATACTGAAGGAAATGCTTTTAAAATAGGCAACCTATGATTTAAGAAAGCTTGATGTGGACTTTATGTATCCAGTATGTATCCAAGACCTCATACATACTTGATACATACCCACCCCCTCACACCTGGATCTCTCCAACCAGTATCTTAAAAAATGATGCGCCTTTGACTTATCACATGGCAAAGGGGTGAGTTCTCCTGATCAGTGGGATGTTCTCTTATATCACTGTCTTCTCTTTTGGGAGTAGCAGGGCAGATCTTGTACAACCACATATATTTGTGACCTCTAGCCAAATGGAAAAACTTAGTTTTTTTTATAAAAAGTTCTGATATTACAGTACTTGAAAATCCAATATCGTAACAACTGTAACAAATTAAACATAGATGGTCTTTAAACCACTTCTTTCAATGGGAAACTACTTCTAGCCATGCAAATCTCACGATCTGTTAATCCACTTCTTTCAATGAGAAACTCACAAACAACTTCTGGCCATGCAAACCCAATGATCCGTTAACAGAGGGCGAGTTACTGATGAACTGCAGATGGATGTATCAACACACAACAAACCAGTATGCACAGGGCATTAGAGATGCAGTATTTTACTGTGTGATATGATCCCAAGTAGAGCACCTTCAGTGTTGTATTTCTCTTCATCTGTGCCATTTAGCAAATCTGTATTCTGCATTCCTTCCATAACTTCACACTATTCCCTACCCAGAGTGCCTTGCAATTATTTAAATGTTGATGTGATTGGCAAAGAAATATATTTGAATCCTGCCCACTGACATCATGGGACTGCTAGCATGCTAAGGTAGGGCACCGCTACCTTTCCAATACCTTGGCAGCCACCTCTCCACAAAATCAACATTTACACTGAAATACAACACCGCCTGAGCTCTGCGAGTGCAGCATTTTTCCGAATGAAGCAGAGAGACATCTGTAGGGACACCAAGGTGCTTGTTTATAAAGCTATTGTCCTCCCAACCCTGCTATTCGCCTGCAAAACGTGGACTGTCTACAGACGACACATTCAACTCCTGGAACAATTCCATCTGCGTTGCCTCCGGAAAATCCTGCAAATCTCTTGGGAAGACAAGCGAACAAATGTCAGCATGCTGGAAGAAGCAAAGACCACCAGCATTGAAGCGATGGTCCTCTGCCATCAACTCCACTGGACTGGCCACGTTGTCCAGATGACCAACCATCGTCCCCCAAAGCAGTTACTCTACTGCGAACTCAAGAACAGAAAACGGAATGTTGGTGGACAGGAAAAAAGATTTAAAGATGGGCTCAAAGCCAACCTTAAAAAACTCTGGCATAGACACTGAGAACTGGGAAGCCCTGGCCCTTGAGCACTCCAGCTGGAGGTCAGCTGTGACCAGCAGTACTATAGAATTTGAAGAGGCACAAATGGAGGGAGAAAGAGAGAAACGTGCCAAGAGGAAGGTGCATCAAGCCAACCCCAACTGAGACCGCCTTCCATCTGGAAACCAATGCCTTCACTGTGGGAGAAGATACAGACCAAGAATAGGACTCCACAGTCACCTACGGACCCACCAGTACACTGATCTTGGAAGACTATCCTACTTGGACAATGAGGGATCGCTTAAATAAGTAAGCTAGCATGCCATTACAGAAGTGGAAGAGACACATTGCAGTAAGGTAAGTAATGGGATTCTAGAGAGATGATGAGCTATTGATAGGTTTTATCTATCTAGTTGGGGACAAGAAAAGCAGAGGGTGGCTGGGAATAACTTTTATAAGTTCTGAACTTTGCTGTGTTTTCTGTGGAAGTAAATGGATCTCTGCAAGTGACAAAGACAACACAAAGTATTTCCTACTTTAAGGCTGGAAAACCCATAGGAAAGTTTGGCACAGTGTCCATAATTATAATTGGAAGAAGTGGAGGTTGTGCAGCTGTGGGGCTTAGCAGATGATTCCCATGAGCTCACTTGTCCTTATTTACTTGCTATGAACATCGCCTGCTCCTCTCAGAGCCTACTGCTCAGAACAGCAAAAAATAACAGCTAAACTCAAGAGTTTATAATTTACGTACGACAAATTCTACCAAATACATTTTCTTCCTGATAGTATAACTCCTCAAAAAGCCATAAAGTAAAAAAAAAAAAAAACAACCATTGGTACCAAGCTGACAGTCAGATAAAATGTTAATCATTTACTGCTCTGCACTTTAATTAAAAGAGTTGTGTTGGAAAAGTTCTGTGTTTTTCATGCTTGAAAGGACCAGTGTATCTCCTTCAGACCACGTTGTTTATGTTCTGTATCATAGAAAAGGACTGCCTTTAACCAAGGTCCAATAACTTTTAAATTGAAGCCTTTACGGAACTACAAGGGTGGTGATGAACAATCGTTGGCACTCGGTTGATTTTTAATCTGACTTTAATGAAATTGGAAAAGGAATACCAGAAGCCAGTACTCATGAAATGAAGTCAAAGTAAATTTTTGACCGGGCTGCAGAATGTAATACGAGTGGCCAGTTTTTGTTATTAAGTAAGCTGATTTAAAAGAGGGAAAAACAAGGAAGCAAACTGAAAACTGCATGTGGATAATATATAAGTTTGTAATCAAATGCATGTGCATGTATGATAAATGTGAAGAAATCCTACACAAACCAAAAATGTTACATAGCCTGTCCTGTCATTTTGTCTTATATTTGAAAGAAAGTTGGGAGAGGAGGCAGTGCTGCCAAGAGCAGGTTCAAACGAAAATTGCACACACAGCAAGAGGAGATGGGCTAAAATATTTACATGATAATGTGCACATTATTATTTCAAAATCATAGCTTTTCAAATGGATCACAAAAACAACCAACAGATTATGGTACTGCCAAGAACGATAAAACATATGCAACCTCGTCAGGCCCTGTCTCCCTTGGAAGTCCATCAGACCTTGGTAAATTCTCCCATTCCCTCCATTCCTCTTTGGCCTTGAGAGTTGGGCTCCTTGGCACTAGGAAGATTTTGGGAGGGTTGTTTCAATCCTGTAACATGATCCCCTCACATAAACGTGTCAGAATTACATCCCACACAATCTCATGACCATGAAATATGTGTTTCTGTCCAAGCCTTTGGGAAAACTATATTTTCTGGCTTTACTTGGGAACTATCTGATACCTTCTGTTAAGATTAAGACCCTTAGCAGATAGAGACACTTTAGGCAAGATGAAAAGATAACCAAAATGAGTTTACTACAAAAAAGATGAATAAAGGTTTAACTCCATCCGGGACTATCATAAGGTAACTTAAAACATAACTTACAAAAAGAGACTTTGCTGGCTGCAGTCATCTCTCTGGAATCTTCTGCCTCTGATGCAAAGCGAAGGATTATAAGTTGTTGCTTATAAACTGTCTTAATCTTCTCTCCTGTGAAGCTTAGGCTGGCCAAAAGCTTCTGTTGTCCTTTGGACTGCTGGTATAATAACACTGCTCAATGCAGGTGCTAAGAATGCCTGTTTTTGGATTGTTTGGCCTAGGGTTACCAGAGCCACTGTAGCTCTGTTGCAGAAAAAAGCAGGAGTCCAGCAAGAGCTCTGTACAGGGAAATACAATAGACCAACTCAGGCCCGTAGCCAGAATTTCGTTTCGGGGAGGGGGGGGCTGAATTTTTTTCAGGGTTTTTTTTTGGGGGGGTGAGCTTCGGGGGGGCTGAGTCTGAGTGAAAGAGGGTCTAGCCTAGCAAACCTTTTGTATCATTACCCAATACCCCCATGCATATGGGATATATTGAGTATGGTGATCAGATCATGATATGAATAAACATAACAGTTTAAATAATGCACCAGTAAGGCCTTTTCACAAACCACCATGAGAATTTCGGGGGGGCTGAAGCCCCTCAAGCCCCCCCCCCTTCCCCGGCTACATGCCTGGCAACTAAAACTGGCCTCTGGGGGGATTTTAAGCTCCACCAAAAAAACTAAGACAAAGGAAAGTGTCTTGGGAAGGCCTATAAACAGGGGGAACTAAAGCAGAGGAGAGGAGAAGGCAGAACCAAAACTTCACAGTTTCTATCATTTTGTGTCTTTCTGAAATAACATGCTAGCGTGCCCAATTCACACTGGTGAGTGCATTGGTGTGTACGTGTGTGTGTGTGTGTGTGCGCGCGAAGTAGACATGGGATGCCACTACTTTGTAGTAATAATACAGTTTGATATCACTTTAACATTTAATGCAGTTTGATACCACTATGGCTCAATGCTATGGAATCATGGGAGTTGGGGTTTGGTGAGGCAACAGCACTCTTTGGCACAGAAAGCTGAAGAGCTTGCAAACTGCAACTCATATAAAGACACCTCCCAGGATTCCAAAGCATTGAGCCATGGCAGCTAAAGTGGTGTCAAGCTGAATTATTTCTATAGTATAGAAGTATTCTTCTGACTGTAGTCTCAAGCTCAGTGATGGGCTCAGACAGTAAGATACTGAAAATGGTTCACACCTCAAATGCTAAAACTTGCTATGGCTTCATTCACTTGGTAACTTTGCCTGCCCCTTTTCTAAACTGTATCTGCTCAATTGTAGTTTTATGTTATTACAGTTCTAGGAATTGTGGACTAAAAGAAAATTTCATGGGTACAGATTTTTTTATTTGGGAAACAAAGTCCTCTTTTTTATGCACACAGACCCAGCTATAACCCTGGGATTTTCCTCAATACTAATTGGATTTCCACAGGGCTCGAAAAAACATGTGCTGACTTTCATAAATAAAATTATGGCTTAGGGGTACATCTAGGTAAAGGTAGAGGCTTCCCCTGACAGTAAGTCTAGTTGTGTCTTATTCTGGGAGGTGATGTTCATCTCAATTTCTAATCCGAAGAGCCAGTGTTGTCCGTAGACACCTCCAAGGTCATGTGGCTGGCATGACAGCAAGGAGTGCCGTTACCTTCCCGCAAAGGGGTACCTATTGATCTACTCACATTTGCATGTTTTTGAACTGCTAGCTTGGCAGAAGCTGGGTCTAACAGTGAGAGCTCACTCGTTCCCCGGATTCAAGCTGCCAACCTATTGGTCAGCAAGTTCAGCAGCTCAGCGGTTTAATCCACTGCACTACCAAGGGGCCCCGGGGTATATCTACACTGTCAAATTAATGCATCTTGAAACCACTTTGTCTGCCATGACCCAATGATGTGGAATCATGGGAGTTGTAGTCTGATGAGACATCTTCACTCTTCTGCAGAGAAGGCTAAAGACCTTGTAAAACTGCAGTTCCCAAGAATCCATAGCACTAAGCCATGACAGTTAAAGTAGAGTCAACATGCATTAATTTAGCAGTGTGGCTGCACCCTTAGTAATTTAAAAAAATGCTGGCATCTTCTCTTCATGTGTGGTCTGCTGTTATTTTCAATATGGATGGGAGTTTCAAAAACATGATCTTAGCATATAAGAGTATATAAGGTTCACACCACTTCCCACGGATGGTTATTTTTACCAAGGAAAAAGCCAATTTGTCCTTGATCACAAACTGTGCGCATAACACCATACGGATATGGCAGTTGTGAAGCCTTGATTTAAGCTATGAAAAGTTGGACTTGAAATGCTGCCCCATGGAGTCCATCTGCAAATGATAAAGCGTTTCCCAAAAGGAGCTTAGAGGAGGAGGCAACGGAAAGATGAAAGGCAGAAAAAGCCTTACAAGATCTAGCCAAACATACTAAGCCACAAAGCTCCCCTTCAGGGCTTCTGGCAATTGTTTTGGATTGTTTCACTTGTCTTGAAGATGACAGAAAACATGTAATTTCAGTTGAACAAATCACTCTAAGGATGTTACAGACGAGAAAAAAAGATCTATCCCAAGCAATCCATATGGCAAAAAATTAAGAGGGGGCAGAGGGAAGGAAGTGAATTATGTTAAACAATGGTACAGACATAGCTATATTAGAGCAATGGGTAACAGTGCCTCGAAAATAGGGTTTGTCAAACTTTTCCACTTGTGATTTTTTTGGCCCAAGAAATGTTTCAGTCAGTGGTTCTCAACCTGTGTGTCCCCAGGTGTTTTGGCCTACAACTCCCAGAAATCCCAGCCAGTTTACCAGCTGTTAGGATTTCTGGGAGTTGAAGGCCAAAATATCTGGGGACCCACAGGTTGAGAACCACTGGTTTAAGTAATCCCAAGTATCTCGGTATATAAAATAGGTATAAAACCCAAACATTGGCAGTCAACAATTCAGCATTTGCAAGGATTGCTAAACAGGCTGATTCCCCTTTTTATGAAGTACAGTTGATGCATCTTCTGGAGAGCCGACTGTAAACACTGCACAACAGATTCATGTAAATATCTAAAACAGCCACTAGGTGGCATTCAGAAAACCTTTACCATTGCCAATTATTTCGGGACCCCATGTCTATACATGTAAAAGCAATTTAAAGCATCCAGAATATAAAATTAGCCATTCTTCATCACACAACTTCAGGGACTATCGACGTACAGTGCCAAACTTTACTCCAGTACTATGAGTAATTGGGTGGCTCATGAGAAATGTTTTCAAGAGAACCCAAAATTTCGGTTCTAAATTAGAAGAATAAGCTTGCTGGTTTCACAGCTGCAGCTGAGATATAAATCTGGAACTGAAAATTTACAGTCTTCCCATAACAGAGGGGTTCCCAACCTTTTTTTGACCAGGGACCACTTGGGCCAGGGACCACTTTGACCTTTCCAACATTAGTACCAAAAGGATTATTAATCGGTTTTTAGTCAACTTTAGATTCAGTTTGGTTATTTGGGGTGCTGATTCAGAAAATTGCATTGGATAGACCACATCAGCTCTACTTTCTGATACAGAACATATGCTATCCAGTAGTCACCATCTGCTCGCCCACAGAAAACCATATTTAATAATCTTGAGCTGATGTGGTCTATCCAATGCAATTTTCTGAATCAGCACCCCAAATAACCCCAGGAACAGGCCTAAAAACAAAGAAATCAAGAAAAAAATGGTTGGGCTGTTTTATTATCTGTGGATTTTGTTAACACTCATGTTAAATTAAAGAAGGGGAGGAGGCTAAAGCTGAAAAAAATACAAACAGCTGAGCGCAATACCCAAGGAACTGTCCCTAACAACTTTCTCTCCTCCTCGCCGCGGGTGCATGGCCACAAGGAAGGGAGCATGGTCCATGAGGTGTTGCAATGGTGTAGTGATGGGGAGGCCGTGGATCATATTTTAGTTCTTGCGGACCACTGGTGGTTCATGGACCACAGGTTGGAAACCACTGCCATAACACTTTTAAAATTTAAACTAAACAGTATGTAATGCAATGTGTTTAGAACCTACATTCAATTATTAAACAATGGCAATTTATCTGCTAATACCAGTAATTTGCCCTCCATCCAGTATCAATTAATGTGTCAATTTCCGCAATTTAATAAATTTCGATCAGTCATATTATAATTGTGCCAGTCATTGTTCATGGATAAAACAATAATTGATACAAATTGTTATTCAGAAATCTGGGCCTTAATTCAAAGTAAACTAGTCATATCTACATCTTGCTGAAATCAGTTAGACAAAGGAATCAATATATACTATTTTAACCTTATACAAGGATGTGTAATAAACAAAGCTAATTAATTAATTAACAATTTGACAATTAAACTGAATTAGTTCCAAAGAAGCAGGGCTCATAAGGGAAAGAACCAGGCTTATGTATACACCCTTGTGTTTTTAGATTTTTAATTAGTCAGTGCACTTAAATAGTGAGAAATATGATTGCAATTACAAATCTGTTAATGGGGAATTAAGCGTCGCTGCCATATTAAGCTTCTCCAAATATCTCGGTTTTGTCTGGGAAGATTAGGCTAAGTCTCTGTTTAGTCTATCAGGATAAAATCCCAGTATATATTTGCTGCAGATCAAGTAATGTTCAGGACCCAGTCTGATGTCCTCCTTTCTTTCAGACTCCTAATGCAATCTTCATTATATTGTTGTTATATTGGATTATCTAAATTTTGGGAAGCAAAAATTGCAACACCCAACAATCATAGGTCAATATGTTTGAATCTGTGCAGAGGAGAGCCAGGCCATTGAAATTTTATCCCAAACAGCTTATGGTATACAATCAGCATCAATGTTCCCTCGCCTTCTATTTGAAGGAAGGGAAGTTCTCCCCCAAACCATGCCTGGAGTCCAGTTATGAATTAATAATTTAGTTATACATTTGTAAATGCACATATGCACAATTCCTATGAAGTCCCTAATTTAGGGATCACATTACCTCGGAGACATCTACAGACAATGCCAGCTCTTCGGCTTAGAAATGGAGATGAGCATCACGCCCCAGAGTCGGACACGACTAGACTTAATGTCTGGGGAAACCTTTACCTTTACTTAAAATTGCCCAAACCCCACTTATTGATAAATATGCCGAAAAAAATTGTTTTGGTGTCTTGGCTTTTAGACCCGTTACTGGGATTATTGGGGTGCTAATTCAGAAAACTGCATTAGATAGGCCGCATCAATTCTAGATATGACTGGAAAATTTGTAACATAAGTCTGTGGTTTTGGTATGAAATAAGTCTAATTTATATAGTACACTTTTCTTTTAATTTGTAACATGTTTCCTTGATGTTTAAAAGACATTAATTTGAACACTACATTAAAATATCCTGATTTTTTTATGGGAGAGCAGAGTGAAGTGGTATATGGCATTTATTCTTTATATCAAAAACTAGAGCTGAAAGGGGGAAACTGGTGCTTTTTTTTTTTTTTTGAATTAGTAGGTCAAACATACGAAAAAACAGGTGTAACATTTGAGGTGCCAAAATGTGTGTTGGCCAGTGTAAGCAGCCACTAGGATCAATGGGGTCCCTTTCCAGCAGCCAAAAAACTCTACTTAAAAACTATTTTAAGTGTGAAAAATTAAACAATTTCATTCATCATTTTAGGTGTGAATCCGATATTTTCTTGTAATAAAATAAAGGTGTGCTTATATTTTAAATGTTTTCTCTTTATATGGGTTTATAATGCTTAGGGACAGAGTGTGTGTGTGTGTGTGGGGGGGGGGGGGGTTCACAGGAACATCAGGGGAAGGGTTAGGGTAGTGGTTCTCAACCTGTGGTCCCCAAGTGTTTTGGCCTATAACTCCCAGAAATCTCAGCCAGTTTACCAGCTGTTAGGATTTCTGGGAGTTGAAGGCCGAAACATCTGGCGACCCACAGGTTGAGAACCATTGGGTTAGGGTTCCATGAAAAAACGTCTTCTGAAGGGTTCAATGACCAAAAAAGTTTGGGTACCACTGGTCTGGACAACTGGATCCCATGCCCCCTCTTTTCTAAAGATCATAATTAATTAAACATAAAAGTAAGCTCTCGGAACTGGGAGGAAAACAACCCTATCTCTTTTCAGTTGCTGGTATAAGCTATCCGGAGGGCTTTTGAAGAGAGTAGTTGTGAAGTCTTGGCTCCGTCTTTTCCTCTCCTCTGCTTTAGTTCCTTCTGTTCATAGGTTTCCCCAATAGTGTAGATACCTTCCTTTGTATTAGTTTTGGGTGAAGCTTAAAATCCCCCCCAGAGGCCAGCCTTAATTGGTCTATTCCATTTCCCTGTATAGAGCTCTCTTGCTGGACTCCTCCTTTGTTCTACAGCAGAGCTATTGTGACTTAGATTTGGGATTGTCTGGTAATCCTAGGCCCAAGCAATTCAAACAGGCACCCTTAGAACCTGCATTCAGCATCATTTTTATACCAGCAGTCCAAAGGACAACAGAAGCTTATGACCAGCTTATGCTTCACAAGAAAGAAGATTGAGATAGTTTATAACCATCATTTTGAACCAGAGGCAGAAGACTCCAGAGAGATGGCCGCAGCTAGCAAAGGTCCTTTTGTGATGTAATGTTTTAAGTTACCTTATGATAGTCCCAGGTAGAGTTAACTCTTTATTCATCTTGTTTGCAGTAAATTCATTTTGGTTATCTTTCACCTTGCCTAAAGTGCCTCTGTGTGTTAAAGGGTCTTAATCTTAACAGGAGGTATACAGATAGCCTCCAAGTAAAGCCAGACACTATAGTTTTCCCAAAGGCATGCCATCACAGTAGTGTATCTGCTCTATTCATCCCATCGTAAAAACATTGTGCAGTAAAGAGATGTTTGCAATCCAGCATGCACTTCTTTAAGATTAAACCTGACTGAATTAATTTTGATTTAATCTCCTGAGTAGACATGCATAGGAATTTTCAATTTGGGAGTGCTTTTTCATATGCATAATTCTAATTATTAACATTCTCCCCCTTAATCTGTTTTGCATAGTTGTTGGCCTTCCCCACAAAATGAATCTCATGTTTAAAATATTATTTACACACAAGGTCAAATTGGAAAGAATATTTCCCTGCATACTTGGATGGAATGTATGGCTGAAAAGAAAGAAAAATACTCCCATATGCATACATGTCATGCAACATTAGGACAAGCCAAATACATAAGCAAATACCATATCAACACACTCTAATTAAAGGAAAACATTCCTGTGATTTCTTGTTCAGTGAAGCAATGAAAAGAAAAAAATATTGTCAGTATGGGACATGCATCCAATATTCTGTCTTGTGGATGGGAGACAGATGAGAAGAAAGAGTTCAAAAAGCTGAAGTCACAATTTGCTCCTTGTTCTTCTGACCGCTGAAATATGTACCATACAAGGTTCATTAATTCCATAATCTCCAGAAGGACTGGTTCATACACAAAGATTTATGAATTCCATAACCTCTTTCCATGCAATTTGAAACACACTACAAAGTAGATTTGCCCGCAAAATAAATCTATCCCCCCATCCACAGAAAGCAGCTATGTAACAAACAGCATGATGCACTTACAGTCAGCAGGAATTCAATTTTGTAATCCTTCCCTAGGATTAGTTATTTGTTGCAGGAAACTCTGAAATCATAACTTCCCAATTTGGACATTGTCAGAAAATTGTTTCTTTTCGAACTAGACTGTTTTTCTGCTTCCAAATAAGTAGAAGAAAAAGGGAAGGACAGAAGCAGCAGCTGAGCTGATTCCTTGTCAACTCCAAGGAACAACAGCACATTGGATGAGAAATGTTGTTTCTGAAATTGTCAAAGATCTTCCATGAACACCATAACTTGTATGCAATATGGACTTCATCCATGTTGGTTAGTTCCAACTATGAAAAATACATCGAGTCAGTTGTTGAATGCGAAGTTAACATCCCAGCAAACACTTTTCTGTTGCAGCCGTATTGGCAATCAGGATGCATCTACACTGTAGAATTAATGTAGTTTGACACCACTTTAACTACCAGGGCTCAATGCTGTGGAATTTTCTGCCAAAAAGTGCTGGTAATTCACCCAAACTACTAATCGCAGGATTCCATACCATTGAGCCATAGCACTTAGGACTTCATCACACACAATAAAATCAGCATTCCTGTACATTTAAGAATTGGCTACCGAGAGAGCCCATCATATGATGCAAGCTCGTACCATGTGTCCCAGGTATTTCGGAGTTTCTAGAGTGTTTTTTCCTACACTTCCTAAGTCGATTGGCAGTCAACTTCTTTTTTAATTCCCCAAGTAACACATGTAAAAATGACCAATTTAACGTATGATGGGGAGATGGTGGTGGGATATAAAATAAAGTTGTTGTTGTTGTTGTTATTTGAAACACAACAAGATGAATCCACGGCAAACAAGATTATTCTGCTGGCCGTTGTATTCAATCACACATCGGATTATGAATTCGGAAGTCCCAGAGTAGTTTGACGTCTTCATTTTCTGTAACTTTTTCAGGCTTGTGATTCCACCAGTTCTTTGTCTCAAGTAGATGATATTTGTGGCCCAAGTTCTAATGAATCATCTGAGCAACTGTGTTATGTCTCTGCTTGTATTCTGTCTACTATTGTTGTTGTTGTTGTTGTTGTCATGCACAATTCCACATTTCAGGATCAAACTTCAGCTCAGTCTGAAAATACTAAACTAATTGACAGGGGTTTGTTGGAAGGGGAAATACAAATTGCATGGTAATGTAACATTCTCGTGAGGTCAGAGGCCTTGTCACAGTACACAGTTATTCATGGCAGGGGTTTGGAGTATGTTGCCCTTGTGGACAATCCAACTCTGTGAAACTATTATTTGATTTTAATTGCTATAATGGTTCCCTATAGAGATGGACTAGAGCTCTCTGGTTTTTAAAAAAGTCTAACTACCCTCCCTAAACTGCAAATCCCAAGATTCCATAGGATGTTGCCATGACCAGTAAAGCTTTTGAAAAGAGAAAAGTATCTATCAAAAGAGCAGATAATAGGTCAATGTATTGTCAAAGGCTTTCATGGCCTCAATCACTAGGTTGTTGTAGGTTTTTTTGGCTGTATGGCCCTGGTTTAGAAGCATTCTCTCCTTACGTTTTACCTGCATCTATGGCAGGCATCCTCAGAGGTTGTGAGATAATGCTTCTAGAACATGGCCATACAGCCCAAAAAACCTACAACAACCCAGATAATAGGTCAATTAAAAGTTGACAAAGGAATTACACTTTTCAGATAAATGTGTAACAATCTCAAGTTTATTGAACAATTGTAATTACCCATATAATTCTTGGTATGCAAAGTTCAGCTCAAAGAAATACTGGAGAAAATATAACGAAGCTCTGATGTTGCTTGTAAATGGCAAGCAACCCCATCTACACTGGTTAAGAGTAGAGCAGCTAGTCTGCTGAGTAACAGAAAGTAGCAGCTGGGGATCAGCAGTCATATCTTGACTCTAGAAATGCCACGCAGGCACCGGAGACGGCATGGATTGATGTTAAAATTGCTGTGATATGCAGAACTGATTGTGAAGAAAGAAAACAGAAAGGCAAAACCATGCAGCTGTATGAAAGGGAAGCATGTGGAAAATGCCAGTCCATGTAAAAAGCTCTGTCACACACAGCCCCACAAAGTCTGTGTGACATCCAAAGAAGATCAATTCACTGCAAGTCTTACTTGGTTAACTGAATGCACAAACACTCGGTTGTATTCTTTTGATATTCTTAAAAAAAATTCAGTACTTCCAGACACAGAATAAAGCTCAAAAATGAGATCGAACAACTCATAAAATGGAGAACTAACAGCACCCTAACTAAACCAGTCATGTTTTTAATTTTGTTTCTGTCATGTACAATAGTAAAAATGTGCAAGTGACATCAAATATTATGAAGAAGTACCAATTTTTACAACTCTTACAGCTGCCTATTGCAAGGCTTGTTTCTTTTAACTGAGTTGTATTGGAAGGTTATGGACCATTTTACATTTTGCTCAGTACTGTTGGCCCTCACCCTTCATGGGTTTTCCTTTCATTGGATCGTAAGTAAATGTGTAGCTTCCTCTGCTGCTACAAGCCTCTTCCCTCTTACTCTTAAGATGATGACACTTCAGCAAAATAATCTTGAAGTGAGATTTTCCTTCTCTTTGTCCTTTTCTTCATCTCCCTTTTCTGCCTATACCTCAGCCCATATGTCGCTTTCTCACCTTGGCACTGCAACACATCATGCTCTCAGGTCATCACTGCTTTCCAGTTTTGATGCTGCTCCCTCTTCTCAGCCACCCTTCTCCTCCATCCCACTCCCAGATTTAAAGGTGGGCACAGAGTTTTTGAGTCATCACAGCTTTCCTGTGGGTGGCATTCCTCACAGAGACTTGGGCTGGTTCTAAAGGTAAAGATAAAGGTTTTCCCCTGACATTAAGTCCAGTCATGTCCAACTCTGGGGGTTGGTACTCATCTCAATTTCTAAGCTGAAGAGCCAGTGTTGTCTGTAGACACCTCCAAGGTCATGTGGCCAGGATGACTGCATGGAGTACTGTTACCTTCCCATCCAGAGTGATACCTATTGATCTACTTACATTTGCATGTTTTTGAACTGCTAGGTTGGCAGAAGCTGGGGCTAACAGTGGGAGCTCACCCCACTCCTCAATCTTTCAAAGCTATTGTTAGATAGATAGATACGTTTTATTGATTGGCCTATTGGCCGTATCAAAACATTTAACACATAACACAATTAACACATAGTCATACATA
This sequence comes from Anolis sagrei, assembly GCF_037176765.1. Classification (NCBI taxonomy): domain Eukaryota; kingdom Metazoa; phylum Chordata; class Lepidosauria; order Squamata; family Anolidae; genus Anolis; species Anolis sagrei. Next base: position 213,960,095 of record NC_090022.1, on the reverse strand, counting down.
GTCATACATACAACATACAACCCTCGGTATAAAAGTTAAAATAAACAAGCTGTCAACAAGATCTCGTTCAGGTCAAATGTCTGCGTCACCTCCACAGCTTACCCCAATCGATTCCAAATGTGCAATTCTCAGCTGTGTTGCTTTGAATAGAAAAAGGGCTGTTTTGTGTGTTATTCTAGGGTTCTGGCCGGCCAACAAAAATGAGGTTTTAATATATGGGTCCCAGTGTGTTTTTTGAATAATGTATGGTCCAAGGCAATGGTCTCTCTCTTTCTTATACAGCTCACAGTTGAACAATACATGTGTGATATCCTCCATCTCTGGTGCTCCACAAATACAAAATCGTTCGTTGTATGGGACTTGATTAAACCTTCTGTGCTTGTCCATTGTATCCAGCTGTTCAAAACGAGCTCTGGTAAATACCCTCCTAAGGTGTTTAGGCATTTCTGTTTTTAGATATCGAGCTGTTTGGAAGGTATGTTTAAAGCGGCCTAACCATTTCAGTGAGCCAGCTTTACTGAGGGTAGCGATGTCTTTTTGGCCTTCTATATCCAATACTCGTTGAGCAACTATTTTTGGGTCTAACTCTTCTAAGAGATTCGGATACCGAGTCGGAAGTCCACAGCTCCTAATGTATTTTGTCAGGAGAACTAACCAAGAGGTCTGATGTTGATTTTCTATCTGCTCTAACAGGCACAGTTTTGGGAGTCTATCATTTTCCATGGCCATCAGTTTTGCCCAGTAGTTGTAGGCCCTGATTTTGGATAAGCCATTCACTGTGTGTACTCCCAGTTCCGCTCTTACTGCGGCAGCTGGGGTCGTCCTGTCCACTCCTAGGAAACTTCGCAAGTGCTGTGATTGTGATTGCTCTAATAATGGTACCTGGTTTAGACCCCAAACTTCAGCTCCATCCAAGAGCATGGGAGTAACCTTCGCTTTATATACTTTGAGAAGTGGGTCTAAGGATCCTGGTTGGTTGTGATTTGTCAGTTTAAGTAGTTGATTTGCACGTACTCTTGCCCTAACTGAGCTTTTTTGATGGTGTGGTAGCCAAGAGCCGGTCTCAGAAAAGACAATTCCCAGATATGTGAAAGTGCAAACTTGCTCTATTGGTTCATCATCCAGGAACCATCTGTGTCTGTTACGTCGTTTGCCAAATACCATTGTTTTTGACTTTGATTTATTAATAGTTAGAGCGTTGTTATGACAATAGGAATTAAACCTTCTCAGCAGTCTACGTAGCCCAACTTGCGAATATGATAGTAAAATCATATCGTTGGCATATAGAAGGATGTTGAAATGTGTATTGCACAGCTTAGGCATGTGTACCTCTGGGCCGGCTATTGTTAGAGCACATTTAGACTGAGTAAAAAGTCCCCAAAATCCCAGATTTTGTTCTTGTTCCTTTTGATGTTCTTTTGACGATCCATACATATTTTGTTTATCCCAGAATATTTACTGTTAACTCCCAATACAACCAGAGGGTTTTTAATACCAGCACTGGAGGTCAGAATAAAATCAGAAGTAATATGAACAAAACCTAGGATTTCTCCATCAGTCCAGGCTGATTTTGTTGTAAGTCGATCTCTGAATTTATGGCAGGGTATAAATATTTTGATAAATAAAAAAACAAATTAACTTTTCAAGACTCTGATAGGAACACTGGAGAGCTGGATCCTGGGTTTCCCTCCAGCATCCGTGATTATTATTATTATCCTTTTTTGTGTGATTGTGAGCACTTCTTCTGTGCACCATTGTACGAAAATATGGTTATTGTTGAAATGGGCTGGGGGGGGGGGGTGAACAGCATGTATGCACTCCCACATTTCCTGCATCACAGGGGAAAATTAAAATTAGAACTCACAAGAATATAGTAACATTTTTGCCAAATTTAGCAAGCAATTATAAAAAAGCAATGAAACCATATGTAACTGAGAACAATTTCAGTGTCTCAGACTAGAATACAAAAAGAATGTTGCGTGCAGACTATCTATACCACTTGAAAAGCAAGTTTGGTTTTTCAAGTGGTGACCATAAATTTCAAACTTTTCCAGATGCTTTTAAAAGTTGTATAGATTTTGAGCAAAGAAGAATTTGCATCCGTTGTTCCCGAGTATGCCTTAATTCTATACTGCAGAATTAATGCAGCTTGATACCATTTGAATTGCCATGGCACAATGCTATGGAATCCTGGGAGTTGTAGTTTGGTGAAGTGCTAGTACTCTTTAGTAAAGCAGGCTAAAGACCTTGAAAAATTCAACTCCTGTAACTCTATGCCACCCTCCACACAGCTGTATAAAATCCATATTGAACTGGATTATATGTCAATGTGGATTCAGATAATCCAGTTCAAAACAGATATTGTGGATTATCTGCCTTGATATTCTGGGTTACATGGAAGGGCCCTATATAATTGACCCATGGCAGTTAAATGGCATCAAACTGCATTAATTCTACTGTATATGTAAATCTAGTGATAGGGAAACCACTGAGTTATATAACGTACAGCACAAACTCCCATATCTGTAGATTATACCTTTTTGGACTTTGCGTGGATAGATGAAACTGTGGATAATAGTGAACCCTATTATTTTCCATGGGCTGCAGAACTGAGAAAAAGTGTAGCTTGTACAGTGGATTTAGTGGATAACTGAATAGGGGAATACATGAAAAAGTGAAACCGCAGATACAGGTTCCGTGAATATGGGGGTCAGTATTCAGGGAAGCCCTTTTAGTAATGATTCCTTAAGTTGATTTCAGAGCATATCTGTATTTTTAAACCTCTAGTTCAAAATCCTAACAGATTAACTTGAAGCAGACTTTTGTTATTTTAGCATTCTCCATGATTGTTATTGTGTTTTTAGACATTCATAATCATAAAAATAAAGAGAAAGGCAAGAGTAGAAACTGACTGAAGATCTAATTTTAATAAACGAGCTTTTATTTTAAAAAGTTAAGCAAACAGAACTTGCACTTTTGAGTTCTGGCATATTGTGCTTAAGTGTTAGATACCTATCCAGCCTTACCACCTGTTTAGTAGTAAAAATGCCATTTAAAAAACAGGGATTGTATATAATTTCAACAGGGAATAGAAGGGATTCTTTCTAAATATGTTTCGCATTAGCATCTGGAAATAGTTCCTATGACCCAGTTACAAGATCCAATGCAGCCTTTAAGTGTTCCGAATAAATGGAAAGAGGGGAGGGTGGGGATGATGAGAAATGACCCTTAGTACACAAATAGTTGTTTTGAACCCCACATAGTACAATTCTGTGGGGGAAGAATATCTGACCTCACAGGTCCACCAAATCCAGGCAGCATTTTTGTGGGCCTTCTCTACCATTAGGCAGTGTGAGGCAGCTGGTTTCCGGAGTCATGTAAAGGCAGCTTATTGTCATTTATTTTCTTTTATTTACATTGCAATTTATTTAACTTTTTTTTTTGTTTTGATAGGGAGAGGGGTCTGGAAGGTTTTCTGTATCATATACTTATTTATCGTGTCAGAAGCGAATTGAGGGTACAGTTGTAATGTATTTAAAACACAAAGTTTAAAAACTTGACATGTCCTTTGACCAGTAGCTGGCCACTTGGGAGTGCCTCTGGTGTTGCTATAAGAAGGTCCTCCATTGTGCATATGGCAGGGCTCAGACTGCATTGTAATAGGTGGTCTGTGGTTTGCTCTTCTGCACACTCACATGTTGTGGACTTCACTTTGTAGCTCCATTTCTTAAGGTTGGCTCTGCATCTCGTGGTGCCAGAGCGCAGTCTGTTCAGCGCCTTCCAATTCAGTCTTCTGTGTGCCTAGGAGGGAGTCTCTCATTTGATATCACCCATGGATTTAACCAGCTGGTTCCTAATCCATCTAAAACGCAGACGTATGCTTTTCACCTTAAAAACAGACAAGCATCTCAAGCTGGGAAGGAATCCCACTGGAGCACTGCGGCACACCAAAATACCTGGACCTGGACCATGCTCGAACTTACAAGAAGCACTGCTGGAATATCAAGCAAAAAGTGGACACTAGAAATAATATCATATGAAAGCTGACTGGCACAACCTGGGGATCACAACCAGACACAGTGAAGACATCTGCCCTTGCGCTTTGCTACTCTACTGCTGAATACACATGTCCAGTGTGAATCCAATGCTGAATTAATTTGGCATGTGCACTTTGACTTTGGTATCACGAAAAACGTCTTGGCTTGATCCTGCCATTTCCCAACAACACTTGGTTTATCTTTTACAAAGAGAGCAGCATATTTATTTTTGTGGCATTCTTGGGTGAGACATAAGTTCCTTATGGCAGACAACATCTAATCCATTAAATTGGCATTTCTCACCACTTCACAGTGGTGAGAAATGCCACAATGTCACAATACTGTAGCAATATAAACTCTGAAGTTATGTCTCAAAAAGGAAATATGCTGTTCAGTACCAAAAACTTGTCAGGGAAACTTGATGATTTATAGAAAGTCAGCTAACAAGTGTATTACATCTCCCTTCCTAAAAAACGTTTCCCCAGGAATGTGCTCAAGGCTGTCCATAAGATATGCCAGAGGGACTAGTTGTCTGAAGTTAAACATCTTGAAAATTAAGCCTAACAGCTGCAACAGCTGTTTTAGTTGCATAACCATCTTTATCATTCTTAATGTTCGTTGTCTTTTCCTGTTCTCACGGTCTCACAATTTAAGAGAAACAGGTGATCTACTCCAACTTCTAGCTATACAAGCTTTTCTGTGTGATAAAAGGTAGCATATCCAATTTGTTTTTCATGTATTGTACAGAGCTATAGCTGTAGTCTATCTTTCAGCTTTTATTAATATTATTTTGACACTGTCACTTGAATCCAGCAAGGGATTCTGTGGAAATCCACAGGAATAGAATTCCATGTATGCAGCCAATGCAGATGATGATACATCTCTGTGTCTACTTCCAAAACTCACTGAGGCCTACTATGATGGCTGGATATAAGAGTAATTGTAAACTGCTGGATCAGGGTCAGGCGCTGTTTGCATACTCTGTCCTTCCCTACTGTATCATTCAGATACAACAAAAAGGTAGGAAGGTGGACAATGTTAGAACTAGATCCCTGCAGTAAGCCAGTTTCCCTAAGCATGTACAAGTAGATACCTACAAACTTGCAAGGGATATTATGAGGCTGTAGCTGAAAAGGGGCTTTTGGAAGGTAAAGGTAAAGGTTTCTCCTTGACATTAAGTCTAGTCGAGTCTGATTCTGAGGGATGGTGCTCATCTCCATTTCTAAGCCGAAGATTCTCCGTAGATATATTCTTAGGTCATGTGGCCAGCATGAGTGCATGTAGTTACCTTCCTGCTGAAACGGTATCTATTGATCTACTCACATTTGCACATTTTCAAACTACTAGGTAGGTAGAAACTGGGACCAACAACAGAAGCACATGCCATCCCGAGGATTCAAACTGCCAACCTCCTGGTCAGCAAGTTCTGCAGCTTAGTGGTTTAACCCACTGCACCACCACAGCAGTTCTCATACCAAAGGATAAAATGTGTCTGCGGCATGCCTGGAGAAACAGGCCCTCTGAGACGCAAGTCAGTCTAATTTCAAATTGTCTAGTAAAAATCTGTAGCTATATTCAATGGCATAATTCAGTACCAACCTATATAGGTAGTCTCCCCAATGACCCCTTCTTCATCAAACCACCTCAAACTTCTTCTACTGAAAACACTCTTATCTTGTTGGAAGATGAACAAGTTGGTAGGATGGACAGCAGTTTTCAGATTTCAAATGTACACATGGGTTTATGCACATGGGTAAAAATATATTGCAAGCCTTGGAATGGTATAGGTTTCCAAAGCAAGATGTGCTTAATCCTGCTGCAAATCTCAGGAAGTTCGAAAAACTGGTCCTTCTTTTTACAGAGTAATGAGAGCCTAATGGATTTCATTTATATCCCAACTTTGGAAGGTTAGGACAAAACCATCAAATGTAGCTTCACAGTTTGTGAACAATGCCACCTGCTGAGGAAACGTAAGTACAGCATTAATCAGGATTCAAAAACAAATACAGGTTGACTATCCCTTTTCCAAAATGTTTTGAATATGGATTTTTTTTCAGATTTTGAAACACAGTAGAGTCTCGGTTATCTGACCTTCGCTTATCCGACACTCTGTATTATCTGACTCCATCATGTGGCCGATTGGAAACATTGCACCCTTTGATATGTGCTCATGAGAACGTGTGGCTTTCTTTTCTGTGCGCAAAAACTGGGAGGAGGAGGAGGAAAGTGCATCTCTAAAGGGAGTGAAGGTGGCGGGGGTGACTTGAAAGAGAAAGAGGGGTGGGAGGGAAAAAATAAGGGAGGAGGAAAAAAGGAAACACTCTTCTTCTCTCTCAGCGTGTGCAGAGCCTCACTCTCCTGCTTTGGAGACTTCTCTCCAACCCAGCCTTGTTTCCAAATCGGGGGGGGGGGGGGCTTGTGGCTGGAAGGAAGGCAGGGGAGAGAAGCCAAGGCGGTGGGCCTGGCTGCTGGTGAGCAGGGCGGGGGGCTGGCTGCCTTCTGTCATCCCCTTACCTGGCCTGGTGGGTGGAGGATCCCCCTTTCTCCCTGCACACACACACACACACACACACACCCTTTGCTCCAGATCCTCTCCCTCTCTTCTCCCTTCTTTTTTCTCCCCCATGCGCTCTCTCTTGTTCCTCCTCCTCTCTTTTACCTCTGACAGCCTTGCAGCAACTTGCACTTCTTGCCTTTTCCTCCTCCTCCCTCTCTTCTAACCCAAGCAAGGATAATTAGAGGCATAGAATCCTAGAAATGCAAGAGACCCCCTCCCTTAATAGGCTATCCAGTCAAGCCCTATTCTGCTAGGCTGGAAGGCACAAGCCAGGCCCTCCCAACACAGAGCCACCCAGCTCCAGGTGAGATTCTGGAGACAGTTGATCAATATAAGTGTTTAGCAAACTTTGGTTTTCCAGTGTTGTCATTCCTCTATGCTCAATATGAGAGTTTAGAGATGGTTAATCTACAGCAGGGGTCCACAAACATTTTAAACAGAGGCCAGGTCACAGTCCCTCAAACTGTTGGAGGGCCGGATTATAATTTGAAAAAAAATATGAATGAATTCCTATGCGCGCTGCACATATCTTATTTGTAGTGTAAAAAACACTTTAAAACAATACAATAATTAAAATGAGGAACAATGTTAACAAATATAAACTTATTAGTATTTCAATGGGAAATGTGGGCCTGCTTTTGGCTGATGAGATAGGATTGTTATTGTTGTTATGTGTTTTCAAGTCGTTTCAGACTTAGGCTGACCCTGAGCGAGGGCCGGGTAAATGACCTTGGAGGGCCGCATCCGGACCCAGGGCCTTAGTTTGAGAACCCCTGATCTACAGTATATGAGTGTGTTCCCAACTCTGGTCTTCCAGGTGTTTTGGATTTCAAACATGATGTTTTGGTGCTTAATTTGTAAAACCATAATGTAATTTGACGTAATAGGCTTTTCCTTAATTCCTCCTTATTATCCAACATTTTCGCTTATCCAACATTCTGCCAGCCCGTTTATGTTGATAAGTGAGACTCTACTGTACCAGTAGTTTTGAAATACCATATGAGTTATCTTGGAGATGGGATGCAAAGCTAAATTAAAAAATCCTTTTTTGTTTCATAAATGCCTTTTTAGCCTGAAGGTAATTTTATGCAATACCTTAAAAATATTTTAAAACGCATTTCAGTAAAGGAAGCATAGCAAGAAAAGATTCATTTTTCACTCAAAAAGACATAGTGAAATTCTGATCCCTGCTTTCTATTTTTGAATGGAGAGTTCAAAATGATTAGATTCTTAGATATCAATGGCATATTGGGAATTTCATTTTATACAATAATTTCACAAAATATCTAGGATGGGTTATATGGCTTAAATTCTTATATTAATACAATTTCTTTTGAATCTTCGTGGCATCCTGTTAATGTAATAATATTTTAATTATTGCAATTAAAAGAACAACATTCCATGAAAGGGGGGAGATATTATCATTCCTCTTGATATATATAGGTTTTCATGATTGGTAGGCTTCTCCTTTAGCATTAAAGTAACACAATCTTATTCTACCAGTCTCCCTGCATTTGTGATTCTTTAACAATTGACGGGAATGCTACTTCGCCAGTTGAGACATTAATAGCCATGACTGCAATATTCTTTTAAATGCAAATTTTTATTTTGTTGCCCTTCCTCTATCATAGGAAGAAAACATAACAGAATTATGTGACAAATTCACACCAAGATATGGCTATCATCACTGTCCAAATTCTGATTAGTTACAGCATTACAAATTTGTGCTACACTGCAAGCGGCACATTAAAGCTGCAAGCCTATGTATGCACAGATACTTGGATGTACATTCCACTGAACCAAAGCCAGACTTGCTTCCAACCATGTTTGTACAGGTTGGACTATCAGTCTGTTTCATTTCTTTTAAATATACCCTGGTAAAATGAATCCCCTCTTATACAGCTTGGTGAAATAAAATGCAATCAACACTATAAAAATAATAACTAATACAAATATAACTAATTTTTAAGCTAGGCAATAGGAGAACAAAAACTACATTCACAGTCAAGTTTAGTATTAGAACCAGAACTGGAGAATGATTTTGTTCCTGATATAGGATAGTTGTCAAACATTGTAGTGCAACTGGCAAAATGCTCTAAATCTATTTACCATATTATTCTCTGGCCTTGATACAGTTACAAGACAGCTGGCAACCATAACCAGGACAATTTACACAAATGAAATCCTTTAATAATCTCCCTTCTACATGACATATCATCTCTCATTAACATTCTCATTAGACGGTGGAAACCATTGCCATTTATTAAAAGCACAATGCAGTGCATGGATATATACTTAAGCAACATATCACTAAAAGAAACAACATTTAAATATATAGCATAAGGATATAATTGATGTAGTAATTTCAATGCAAAATTATAACTAGGAGTGAGATTGAGTTAAGCACAAGGAGAAACCGCATCCCAATATTTAACATTACGCTTCGAGAGTGTGCTTTGGGAAAGCGAGGTCAAAATGGAAAGGAATGAAAATCCTCCAAGGAAGGTGTTCAAGACCCGCAAAACTATGAGAGCCAGCGATCGACAACAGCTTGAGAGTGTGTATAAAGTGAAGGAGTATGTGGCAGAGCCAGTAGAAAAAAGAAAAAAACCCTATCACAATTATTTAAATCTAGAAGTGGCCCCACATGTTAACCGTGTTCTTGTCTAAAAGCATGTACTAAATAATCCAGTGCCATTAAAGAAGTTCTGTACATGCAAACATGGACACATAAAAGAATTCTAATCTGCAAATACACTTGTGGTCTGTGTATTTAAAAACAAGATTTAAAACAGTCACCAGGCAGTAAAGAAGAGAAACTTTACAAAACCTCCTTCTCTGCAAGCTCATGTTGAAACTTAAATAATGTCCTAAACATGCATCCTATCACAGCGACTGAAAGCAAAATACTGAATATACTCATCATCTTGTAAGTGCTTTTCTAGAAAAATTAACACTCATATCTGGAAATGTGACACTTGTCCTCTCAAATTGGCACAAATGTGCTTCCTTAGAATTTGAATTTAACAAGGCAGACCTGCTCCTTGATATTCTATTACAATGATCTTTTGATTCTGAGATAAAGAGATAAATGCCTCCTCTACTCCTGCATGGAGGGTGCCAGCAACTGGAAAAGAATGCACAGTGAAAGGTATCGAAGAATAAAATATAGTGAGAAATAGAAGAAGAAGGCTGTTGGGCATAAATGTCAGCAATCTATGAGTCAAAATGCCCATTTATTAGTTTGCAAACATGTACTAAGAAATATAGGATATATTGCACTACTGCTGCTTATGAGTATGAATTTGTGTGCAGCTTCCATCAGCATAATTGTGATAATTAATTATTTCAAGACAAAACCTTAAAAAATTAAAACTCTAGCGGCCCAACTTTTTTATTATTTAGCACCTCATAATTCACAACGAGTGCCTAAGAATCACAGCCTCAACTGATACTAATAACACTATGTACTATTAATACATAGTGGAGCTATGGAAACATATGAAAAATATGAAGCTGAGAAATAGTCACAACAAATAGATAGATTTCATGTCTGAAACAACAGAAGTGATTCTTGCTTTCTGCTACATTTCCATTAAATTGTACAAAACCAGAATCTTAATATAATGGTTGTATTGATTTATTGTGAAAGTTTCGAGTTCAGATTGCTTTTCTGATTTTTACTTGGCTGAACAAACTATGCACCCTTCTATCTATGATTGTTTATTATAATGTATGAACTGGGAATTGTTGCTTGTTTTCCCCAGCCATATTGCAATCATGTACTTGATTTATCGTTCTGGCTTGCTGGGGGAGAAATAAGTCGAAGTTCTCAGTTTGCCTGTAACAGCAAACAAAGATTAATGGTCTGCTGTGTTGTTTAGTTTTCTCTGCTTCCAGCAGGCGCAACTACACAACATGTATTTATGTTTCCTGGAACTCTGTTTTATCCTTTTGCCTTAATGAATTGTATGAGCACGCCTCTGGAAACGTGCCTCTGTTTGCAGGCTCAATGGCATGAAAATATTTTGTGCACATAGGATGTTGATATTAAAAAGGAGTAAGTTAGACACTAAGAAAGTTTCAACATTTTATAATACCACTGTGTAAAAATGCTTTTCTGTGATAATAGCCCATGTATACACTTTGGGTATACATTTTCTGCAAACATATTCCTAAAGAAACTGGAATTTCAAGACACCTTCTTTGAAAGTGTACAAGAGAAAGAACATAAAACTTACTGACCTTTGGAAGTCAAAACCAAAGGTTCCCAATTAGGCCCTTGGAGATTATGGTTTTTTTCTTATTATTATACCATTCACTACACAGTAACATCAGTAAATTAAATACATATAGCAGAACAACCAATTGAATTGCTACCATTATTTAGTAGAATAAAATATATCTTTAAAATTTCTTTATGGGGCAAAATATTTCCTTACTCTACTTTTGTTCAGACATATATTATCAGTATATTGCACTGAATTTAAGCTAACATTCATGAAATGACTTTAAGCCATTCATTCTTTTTGGCTACATTATAACAAATCAGATCTTTGGTATGTAAATCTAACCACCAACACAACTAGGGCTACCAGCAGCCAACTTTTTTAAAAGTCCTGATTTATAATAAACGTATTGCAGAAATTCAAGCTTTTATTTAATGGTGAAACTGTGAGTAGAGTCAACACACAGTTTCATGCATAAACAATATTAGTCTTCTCATAAAAAAATAAAGCGTTTGAGTTACTCTTTATTGCACCAGCAATTTTTTTAAAATACTTCTCTTTCGTGTCAATCATGAAATTATTCCTCTTATAAACAAAATATAAGGTCTTCTTCTAAAATGTCAAGCAGACATGGAATGCACCATAGGAAAAAAAATTGCTCAAAAGGATGGCTACCATTTAAATATCACAAATGATAGAAAATATAAACTACATCTTTTTTGTTACATCATTTACATGATTTTTGTGAGCTTTCCAAGAAAAATGTGCAGACACTTCACCCTTGGATAACATCAAGGCGTTGGAGCAGGAGTCACTTTCATACTGTTAAGTGCTGCATGAATTCTGAAGTGTAACCTGGACTCCATAGAGTATTCCTTATAATTGTTTCTGGAAAAGAGAATAATAAATTGAAAACTGTCCACCAATACCATTTATTCTCTGTTTTATTTTATCTTATGATGTACGTGATATATAAGGTGTAGTAAAACGATGTCCCTTATATAAAATGGCAATGTCAAGCTTTTAGATAGCCAAAATCTACAAGAAGATTAAGATGCAATCTTTAAGTAACAAAACAAAAGATTTCCTTCAAGTAAGGGGGTGCGGTTGGGGAGAAGAAAGAGAAATAAATACATGGAGGGGTTGGCATGGTACTTCAGGGTTTATAGGATTTTTCAGCATTCTATCTTGTTTCCTGTACTATGTGAGATCTATGTCAAAACACTTTCCAAGAACCTCTGAGGTGCACATGTTCAATATCATTAATACACAGATAGGAGATTGGTCTAGCCTTCATGTTTCCAAACATAGCAACTGCACTGGGCAGCTGTGAGTTTTCCAGGCTGTATGGCCATGTTCCAGAAGCATTCTCTCCTGACGTTTCACCCACATCTATGGCAGGCATCTCCAGAGGTTGTGAGAGCTGTTGGAAACTAGGAAAGTGAGGAGTCTACCGTATACCATGCAGCTGTGGGCAAGTCTACATAGGGACCACCAAGCACAGTGCCCAAACACGTATCAAGGAACATGAAAGGCACTGCAGACTAACTCAACCACAGAAGTCAGCCATAGCAGAGCACCTGATGAACCAACCTGGACACAGCATATTATCTGAGAACACAGAAATGCTGGACCACTCTAACAGCCCCCATGTCAGACTACACAGAGAAGCCATCGAAATCCACAAGCATGTGGACCATTTCAACAGAAAAGAGGAAACAATGAAAATGAACAAAATCTAGCCACCAGTATTGTAAAAAACGTCTAAAAGCAGGACAGTGAATAAAGAGCTATACTAAAAAAAAAAAGGGGGGGGGGGAGAATTCCAGACAAGAATCAATCGGGGCTAACACCGCCCAACAAAGGATGCCCCAAGGCAAGAAGCAGCCAAGCTTGAAGCTGCAAGGCCATTAAAAACTAATCAAGGTGGTCAATTTCAACATTCACACTTGCTTCCAGAAGACCAGAGTTTTTTCTCCCACCTCAGAAATTCCACAGATATATAAACCTCACTTGCCTCGTTTCCAATAAACCTCACAATCTCTTGAGGATGCCTCCCATAGATGTGGATGAAACATCAGGAGAGAATGCCTCTGGAACCTGGCCATACAGTCCGGAAAATTCACAGCAACATAGCGACTGCTCTTTGCCAGTGCCATCACATTTAACAATAACGTAGAATTGGGAAAAGGAAGCCAGCAGCAGTGATACTCCAAAGCACTTTTTCAGTACAATTATTCTGATCAAGAAATTCCTCAGATATTTTTAGCATAAGGATATAATGGATGTTTTAACTGAATAAAAAGAATTACCACTTACTTTGCAGCTTCTATACATCTTATTGCTTTTTCTCTCTCATCCTGTTGTTTGTATAGAAGACCCAACTCATACATTGAATATGGAACTAGATAATTATCATACTTCAGCTGCTTCTCACTAAGAAATCAAAGGGAGATTATGACATTATTTTGAAAAATATAAAACAGATCCTAAATTGAAATTGTAACATGTTAATTACAAGTTATCAGTTAAAACTGTGTTTACCAATGAATTCAATAATTTATTTATTATTGTATTTATTTACTTTATTTCTACCCCACCCTTCGCCTCATGGGGACTTATAACATGATACAATCCAATACATTTAAAAACATGGCAAATACAAAATTAACAACAATTTAAAAAGCAATTAAATATTTGTGCCATGAATATAAGTTTAAATGCTGTTAAGATACAAAAAATACTCATACAATTAAAATTACATATCCTCCCCAAGGATCCCCCCTCCCCAAGGATCCCCCCTCCCAATCTCCCCAGCAGTGTGCCCCTCATCTTCCCCCAAATGCCTAATGGCAAAGAAATATCTGTTAAGAAATAATACAAAAAATATGACAATATGGAACTGTAATTCAATTACCCACCCTAGATCTAAGTGCAAAACCTATGTAAAAGCTATTTTTTATTGTCTACTGATGTTGCAATGGCATTCAACCAGTCTGTTTCCCCTAATTTACCTTTGTATAACTTGATTGAAGCAGAGCTCGGCTTGCAAGAATCTTCCTAAATGTTTCAAACACAGCCCTTTTAGCAGTTGTAGTAGACAGGTGTCATCCATGAAGTATTCGTTGTGATCTTAAAATAAAATGGCATCAAATTTTAAATGCAAGCAATAACTATCTATAAAGATTGTTAAATGTCAAGAGTGGCCATGACAGGTGTTTTGTTTTTTTCTTTTGGTAGGTATACATATAGCTTCTTGACAGACAAACAAAGGTAAAAACTAATCTACTAATCAAACTAATCACAGACCTTCCACTCTAATAGTTTTTTAGTTCTGACTAGTTTATTCCCTTTTAAGAAATATATTATCACTCTTTTACCTTTAATGACATATTACCAGCTCACAAATCCTCTTTTTCTAATAAGTGATATTTATAACAGGCTTGGGAGTAATGCAGCATTCCTCATCACTGAATCCATTGGAACTAAGGCAGTGGTTCTCAACCAGGGGTCCCCAGATGTTTTTGGCCTTCAACTCCCAGAAATCCTAACAGCTGGTAAACTGGCTGGGGTTTCTGGGAGTTGCAGGCCAAAAACATCTGGGGACCCCAGGAATTTGAGGCCCAATAACGTTTGAACGACCACATGATTCCTGCCCCAATTTAGATGTTCCAGCAAGAATCTATACAAATGCTCCCATATATCACATTTAAAATATTACTTACTAGTTTCATTTTTTAAAGTGGTTTCTTCTTTTTCAATTGTTACTAATAAATTTTCTGTGAGATCAGTCCTCTTGCCAACAATTGAAAAGCCATTCCAAACATACATCATTTCCTGAAACAAAAACAACAACAAAATCCAAAGGCCTTTGAATAAATGAATACCTAAACCAATTCCTTTCATTCAATTTCTAAATAACACTAGATTGTTCATGTTTTATTAAATGTGTATTTTAAATTAGCCAAAATACATTAAGAATATCCTGCGATAATGTTCTGATAATTTGTAAGAAACAATAACATGGCATTATAGAACAGCTATTAACCTATCACTATGACAATTTATTTAGGATTAATTGAAAATAAGTGGCTTGCAAATATTAGTGTTTATATAATAAAAGCATCCTCATTTCTATCCATGCATGCAGTCAACCATTCCTAATCATATACCACAAGAACTGATAGCACCGTGTACAAATAGTCCCTAAGTTACGAACAAGATAGGTCCTATAGGTTTGCTCTTAAGTTGCATGTATATGTGTTGGAAAAAGTACATTTTAAATTGTAAGTACATTTTAAGCCATATATATATAGATAGAGATATATAGATAGATACATAGATAGAGCGCTTTGGATAGCACAGGGAGGGGTTAACACCCCTGTGATGTTTGTTTTGCTGTCTGTTCAGAAGATTTCCCCTCAATTTCTGTCCCTGTGAGAACTGGATTTTGAAAAATGTGCCTTTGTTATGGAAACAAGGATTGGTGAGAAAAAAAAATCAGTGAAGGCACATTTTCCCCATGATAACTCTTTTAGGAATTTAATAAGAAAAGGCACCCAATTGTTGTTGTTGCTTTCAAGCCATTTTTTAACTTACAGTAAGACTACAGCTAATCCATCACAGGGTTTTCTTGGCATGATTTAGTCAGAGAGGACCATTGCTTTCTTCTAGGACAGAGGTTCTCAACTTGTGAGTCCCCAGATGTTTTGGCCTTCAACACCCAGAAATCATAACAGCTGGTAAACTGGCTGGGCTTTCTTGGAGTTGTAGGCCAAAACACATGGGGACCCACAGGTTGAGAACCACTGTTCTAGGACAAAGAAAACATGAATTTCCATGATTGCACTGGAGTTTGAACCTTCAATTACCTAACTGAATAAATGATGTGTGGTATCTACCTAAGACAGCTCTGTCAGAGAAGGGATCATCCATAGTTCATCCACCAGGAAGTATTCATACTGTACCTATTCAAAGATGGCTTGCTTGTGTCTAAACCTATTCCCCATGGAGTTACACAATACCTCAATAGTTGGCAGCTTCCATTTTCATTTTCTATTAAAGTTGCCTTTTCACTTTCTATTAAAGTTTCTATTAAAGTCCATCCTCCAGGAAATAAAGCCTGACTGCTCACTGGAGGGAAAGATACTAGAGACAAAGTTGAAGTACTTTGGCCACATCATGAGGAGACAGGAAAGCCTAGAGAAGACAATTATGCTGGGGAAAGTGGAAGGCAAAAGGAAGAGGGGCCGACCAAGGGCAAGATGGATGGATGGCATCCTTGAAGTGACTGGACTGACCTTGAGGGAGCTGGGGGTGGTAACGGCCGACAGGGAGCTCTGGCGTGGGCTGGTCCATGAGGTCACGAAGAGTCGGAGATGACTGAACGAATGAACAACAACAACAACAACATTAAAGTTGCCTACATATATCTTTCACTTAAGGAAAGCTTAAAAGAGACACTGACAGACACAAGGAGCAGTATGGAAATTGGGTAAATAATAACGAGCCGGATTAAAAGGTATACATCAAGGGTTTTTTCCTCCCATAAGGCCAAGGGGAAATGTGTTCATCCTACTTTATTCACTGAGAAACATACACACAAGTTCATATTTACTCTGTCACTCAAAAGATGACTGAAGTAAGTCTGCTGTAAATACCAGAGCGGGAACTATTAGCTTCACTGGCTGAGCGCCCCCATAACGCCGGGCTTTCCTCACAGCAAACTTTTCTGTTGGAATAGATTTCCCTGCGATTCTTTGCTTTAGACTTTCTACTTGCCTGCAAGAGGAAAAATAAGATGAATTTCTTGGATTATAGTAACAAAACCAATAATACAAGTTAAATCTTATATTCCTGAAAGCTTTGACCTTATCCCCTCTAGGCCAGCAATTTCCAAACTTGAAACCAGTACTGTATGTATCTTAACACTAGTTCTATGCAACAGTAAGTGGACAAACATTGGATAAGAAGACCAAGTTTTTATGCTATTTTTTCACATGTTTTTAAAACACTGATATAGAAGTAAACAAAATATGCAAAAATCCACCTAGTTTCATATACATGAGTTCCATTATAAGATGTTCAGCTTCAAATAACCAAATAAAACAAAATTACCTAAACAAGGCAACAATGTCTTCTCCTGTTGTTTTCACATCGGAATCTGGAAGCATGCACAAAATGGCAGCTTTCTGGAATACATATATTGCCTGCACAAAATAAAACCAAATACCAAAGGTATTGATAATTTCTTGCAACACAGCTATTCATGGATCTATTATGAGTGATCTTTTGATAAGAAGGTGTGATACTGCAAAATTTACAAATGATTTCCAGTTGTCTACGTACATGTTCCAAGTTGTCATGTCTTCCCTTATTAATTTTACTTCTGTACGGTATTTTCGAAACTACCATATATACTTGTGTATGTTGAAAACCTTTTCCAAAACATTAGCCCTCTAATCTGGGAATGTTAGTATCTGGTGGGAATATGAAGTGGTTCTCACCACTTCATAAAGGTATCTGATTCCCTATTTACCTTTGACCACCTGCTTTCTTTGCAAAGCAGATCTGCATACCGATATGCTTGAAGCCAGTCCTGTTGGAAGGAGTAGCACCACATCAACTCCCAGTAGCAAAGGTGATGGATCTGCCTCCACTCCTGCTGTGCTTTAATGCATTCCTGGAATGTGACCTGAGCCTAGAATTCAAAATTACAGAAACATGAACCCTATTAAGTGTGAACCAATTTCCACATATAAAGATGGGCTTTTATTTGACAGAAAATGGCTGTAAAGGTTAGCAAGCTACTTATGTTTGTGACTAATGAGCAGTAATAATATATGGGCTTACAATATATTATATTTTGCATTGGAGAACCAAGGGTGAAGTGGAAAAGAGACCTTTCATTCTGATTCACTAGGAAAATGTAAGCACATACATTAATCAAATGTATAGAATTTGAGTATGAAAATACCTCCCAGATCAAGTTAATGTGAACACTGTACAATGCATTAAAAGTTTATGTGTCCTTTAACTCTCAGGATGTTTTAGTATCTCAGAGCTGCATTTTGTTCCAAAATTTATAAAGAATTATATCTATAAATTGGGCATCTTTTAGTGCTGTCATCTCAAGATTTTTTAGTTCTAGCTGCCTGCTGTAACAATGATTAATTTTACGAAAATAAAAGAGACAATTGTCCCCTCACCTATTTGCATTTTGCCATTTTGTCCTACATAACTATTAATATTGTCAATATTTGATAATATTGCCAAATTATTCTTTGGCATCATTAATGCTTGATCCTCTGCAAAAACATAAAACAACTGTTTTCTTTCAAGGTTCCTCCATTTGATAATTTTGTACATTTGGAAATGAGAATTACAGTCTTTTAAAATGTCAAATTCCTATCTTAAGCTGAGTGAAGATTTTTTTAAACAATCCAGTCATTCGCAGCTCTCTTAACTGGTTAGAGACATACTTCATACTAATGTAAGCATTATCTTGTGTCATCTTACAGAGTTAACAGTTACAGAAAACTGATGTCAATTGATAACAACCATGTTATTCTAAAAGAAAGAGAGAAACATAAACAGGATCCATTTCACTTGTTCTGAAAAGAATTCAACTGTCTGTTGCACTCTGCCCCTTTCAAATGTTTGACTCAGGTTGCTAGGATTTAGGCTAGTATTCTAGAAATTACATCTGCCAGTTAACCTTTGAGTATGCCAACATATGCACTTTTATGTGCATTGAACAAAAAGATATCCAATATCTTTTCCTGGTGCTTTTTGCTGTAGTTGTTACACTTTAGGGTGAAATTCTATCCTCCTGGCTGCTATTTGGCTATGGAATGAACCTGGGATAATTCTGACTGCTCTCACACAAGCATGGAAGAAAATGGAGCCTTACACCAAGGGTGCAAATTGCGCTGTTGTCCTGTCGCGCCCCCCCCCCCCCCCCCCCCGTTCGCCACCAATGAACAAGGGCAGGTAAAGTCACCTGTGTGCCTCCAAAGCTGTACTTCAGTTAGGGACGAAGTGAGGAGACAAGGTCAACCTCTGTCAATGGTCTTCTAAGTACATTGGCAGAGAGAATTATCTTCTGAAAGCATGCGTACTGGATCTCAGTCTATAAAGAACTTTATAATTAAAAGCGCTGGTGCCTGTGTTTGCTTCCTCACCCCGTCAAATTAGAAACATAAAACTCAGATTTCATTGTAGAAAAGTGAAATATTACCTTTTCAAAATTTCCTTTCAATATGTCTATTCTGGCATCATAAAACAGAATGATGGCACCCTTGAGAAAAATAAAAAGAAAGATTATAACCTGTAAGAAGAGTAAATAATAAAATAGTTTGTAAGGAGAAAAAGACTCCCAACCTTTGGAAACTTCTCAAGGTAAGGCTGTAGAAGGGTTTCTGCTTCTATAAGATTGGCTTCTCCTGTCCCTGTAAAAATAACAAGTTTCTCTCAGTATTGGCAGAATCAATATAAAGCTTTTCAAGGGAATTATTCTATTTCATATATTCAAAATATATTTTAATGTAATATGATATTTTAATGAGATATAATCTAGTATCAATACACACGGCTGTACTAGAAACAGAGCAAAACACAAAATATTACTCCTCAAAGTAATAGAATCATAGAGTTGGAAGATACCTTATGGGCCATCCAGTCCAACCCCTTGCCAAGAAGCAGGAAAATTGCATTCAGAGCACCCCTGAGAGATGGCTATCCAGCCTCTGTTTAAAAGCCTCCAAAGAAGGAGTCTCCACCACACTCCATGGCAGAGAGTTCCACTGGTGAATAGCTCTCCTTACAGTCAGGAAGTTCTTCCTAATGTTCAGGTGGAATCTCCTTTCTTGCAGTTTGAATCCATTGTTCCGCATCCTAGTCTCCAGGGCAGCAGAAAACAAGCTTACTCCCTCCTCCCCATGACTTTCTCTCACATACTTATACATGGCTATCATGTCTCCTCTCAGTCTTCTCTTCTTCAAGCTAAACATGCCCAGCATTTTAAGCCGCCCCTCATAGGGCTTGTTCTCGAGACCCTTGATCATTTTAGTTGTCCTCTTCTGGACATGTTCCAGCTTGTCAATATCTCTCTTCAACTGGGGTGCCCAGAATTGGACACAATATTCCAGATGTGGTCTAACCAAGGCAGAACAAAGGGGTAGCATGACTTCCCTGGATCTACACACTATAATCCTATTGATGCAGGCCAAAATCTTATTGCCTTTTTTTTTTTTGCCGCCACATGACATTGTTGGTTCATGTTTAACTTGTTGTCCACGAGGACTCCAAGATCTTTTTCACACGTACTGCTCTCGAGCCATGCGTCCCCCCATTCTTAATGTTAAGTCTCAAAGTGATATTCCACTTTGAGACTTAACACTAAAAATATCTACATTCAAGTTTTACGGTTGCTAACTCTGGGTTGCTGTGAGTTTTCCGGGATGTACGGCCATGTTCCACAAGCATTCTCTCCTGACATTTCACCCACATCTATAGCAGGCATCCTCAGGGGTGGTGAAGTCTGTTGGAAACTTGGAAAGTAAGGTTTATATATCTGTGGAATTTCCAGGGTGGAAGAAAGAACTCTTGTCTGTTTTAGGCAAGTGTTAATGTTGCAATTGGTCATCTTGTTTAGCATTTAATGGCCTTGTAGCTTTAAGGCC
Source organism: Anolis sagrei (assembly GCF_037176765.1). NCBI lineage: Eukaryota > Metazoa > Chordata > Lepidosauria > Squamata > Anolidae > Anolis > Anolis sagrei. Next base: position 213,939,589 of record NC_090022.1, on the reverse strand, counting down.
AGGCTGGTTGCAGCCTGGGGGGGAGCCTTTCTCAATTATGTAACAAAACTACTGAATACCCTATCAAAATATTATATATGCAATGTGATTAAAATATACAATATTTGCATAGATTTCCAGGATGTTTTGAGTTCTTACCAAGGATTAATGAAACATAAGTGTGGTAGAGCAGCAAGGTGAAAGTACACAAAATGGCCCGCAGAGTGGCACCAGAAGCTCCTTCCCGCAACTGTTGGAGGCCTAGTTCCTGTCAGCAATGACAGTATTTAAAAAAGGTAAGAAACAATATTCTATATCTCTATCAATACCAATTTTATTCTACTTACAGAGAAAGATCAGAATGAATAAAATGACTTCTAAGGAAAAGTAGTTATTGTGACAGCCTTATCCTTTAGTATGCTTGCAATACATTGTAAATATATGCTGAAATATTACATTATTAGAGCAGTATGATAGAACTTGTTTATTTTAATTTAGTAAAAATGTTGATCTATCTTCCATAGATTTTCTCCTTTTGTTTTTTTGTTAGCTGAGGGAACTTCCTGAAAAAAATGTTTGGCCTACAGAACACATGGTTTCCAGGCTAATTGCAGCCCTACTTCTTGTATTTGTACTTCTTCATGAGGACACCCACAAATATTATCACAGGCCTTTATCCAAAATTTGTAGACCACCCAGACTCAACAATGACAGATTTGGAAAAGGAAAATGCCTCCTTATGTTGTGCTCCTCCTCTTCGAAGGGTGGATCTACACTGTCCTTTAACCCGGGGCTGATCTGGCATGCCCCAGGTTTGATCAGCCCTAGATATGGTCCAGGCAGGGATTCTCCCAGCCACTGTGGAGGCGGAAGGGAATTCCTACCACCCAACTGTACCAAATGCTGTTTGACCCTAATTGTCCCCTCCATCCTGTGTCATGGTAGTGCCCAGCAGGATGGCAATGAGGACAGTTACTCCCTGCTCCAATTCAGAACCAGCCCAACTGTTCCCACAAGCCTAAGGCTGCGACTAACATGAGGCAGTTGGCTGCTATGAGGCTGATCTACCTCTATAAGTGATCAGTGTAGATGGGGCCATAGACTCAGAACCAGTTAAGTGTGATTGGCACCAGTTCTTCTATGCTATTGCAGCCATCCATAGGAATAGCCCAGAATGTCAAAGGGGTCCACTGGCCTTTAAATTGCTGGGAGAATTAAAGACTTGTGTGATATTTTTGCAAATTCAGTAAGAAAGTTAGAAACAAGTCCTAGTTAGCACAAAGAGGCAATATTGACTTTTTCTTCACTTGGCACTAACGGAGGAAGCTTAGGTGGTGTCAATGACATCTGAGCACAAAGCATCTTAGTCAGTGACAGCTGAAGACTGGCAGGATGCATAATATCAATGTTAATCAACTTATTGTTCCATAACTTTTGCCGTCTAAGTTATCCAGAAATTAATAATGCTTTAAGTCAAATACCCTATTGCCTGAAAATCCAATGAATTCTAAAAGCCGAAGGATTCTTCCTGGTAAAAGAGACAGCATCTACAACATAAGAGGAATAAGCATTACGTCAATTTTTCACAGAACATTCGACACCAAAATCTTCAGGAAAAAGAAACAAAAACAATTAAATCCTCAAATTATTGCTGCATAACATTTGCATAACCTGATCACATAAGTACTACTACAGTTAACTCTGAAACAATATACAGTGTTCCTTCGCTACTTCGCTGTTCGCTATTTGCGGACTCGTTGTTTCATGGTTTTAAAAAAAGAATTTTAAATGCAGTACTGTATACAAGTAGTGAGGGAACAGTGGAGAAGGAAGGAGGGGCGGATAGATGGATGGATCCTTGCGGAGGCTCAGCCTCCTCGCCCCCTTTACCTTCCTCCTCCTCCTCCTCGGCGTGGCCTGGATCCAGCCCAAGCAGAAAGGCCGGGCTGGTGATGCCGGTGGCAGTGGCGGCATAGGCTCAGGCTCCTTGACTTCGTTACCTTCCTCCTCCTTCTCCTCACTTGCCCAAGCGGTGCCGCCATGGCACATGTGCCATGGAGCCCAGGCTGGGCACAAGCTCGAGCCGGAGGTAAAACAGCACCCAGACAGCAGCCAATCCCAGCTCAAGATCAGCGCCGGCCAGGGAGAACTCTCTCCCTCCTCACTTTTCCTCTTTTTTGCCCCCCCCCCCCCCCCAAGAAGGAACAGTGGGTATGCACGCCAAAGAGAAAGAGAGATTGATTGAAAGAGAGAGGGGCCATCTTCCAGAGGGCGGGCGGTTGGGGGACATATGTATACATATGTATATTGTACATATACTGTATAGTGTCCCTACTTTGCGGATTTTCACTTATCGCGGGTGGTCCTGGAACATAACCCCTGCAATAAGTGAGAGAACACTGTAATTGTTAAATGGCAGAAGAAGTATGAACAGTAATCCTCCCCCAAATTGTTTTGTTATAAGCAAGACTCCAACATTATTATTATAACTACATTTGTTTTTTACTAATTCCAGCATTAGTGACATTTTTTGTAGAAATATGTGTATCAAAATTAAAATACAGTAGAGTACTCATACCAAATTGAATGCTCCTATTCCTAGTTGCACACCTCCTTCAAACTGGTGGTAGATTTCATTCCTGCTTTTGTTGTCTTGGGTCATCTGGAGGACTTGATGACATTCTCTTTTGATTAAAAATACATTTTCATGTTAAATTATCATCATCATAAAACTTTAATACAGTCCATAGACCAAATCTGATCAGTGGAAAAAGTGCACAGCAGCAGCTAAATGGACTGACGGGAACCAAAGCTAAAAACAACATACAAATAATGTAAGTAGAACAGAACTGCATCTGTGATGTTATAAATTGACTGTAATTACTTTAGAGATTTCTTGTGTAATAGCTTTTACTTTTGTCTAAATCTAGTTTCCTGGAAAGTATTTTTCTCAGATGTTCTACATTATTTACTGAGTGCCATCAGCACTGTTGGTAATTTACAGAGTAACAGCAAACAGGCAGGAATACGTCCCAGGCAGGTTCCTATTAGATGTGTTCAGCTATCAGTAAATACTGAGTCATCTACTCCTATTCTTCTACATAAGAGTTTTCCCAGCTACCCTTTTATATCAACTCTTATGAGCCATTCATTGTCCTAACACACTGTCAGATTATAAACTGTGAACATGCTAGCATACACATAAACACATTCTTTGTTTAAGAAGAAATGGGCACTCAAAATAGCTTGATTTAACAAATGTAATGCCCTTTCAGTTAAAGAAGACATATTTTTCTTATTGAGAATTTCCTTCAGTGGCAAAATAGTAATAGCTGGATCTATTTTCTGAATGCTTAGAGGGGTGGGGACACAAGAATGCTCAGAAACTAAAGTATACCAACCTGACTTTTATCTTGACAGTTAGTTCACTATATAACTTCTGCTTATAAAAGCAGTGAGCCCTCCACATTTACTGGGATTAGGGCCCTGTGACTATGGAAAAACCATACATAAAACAGTATTTTTTAACTTAAGAGAAAACCTTTCTAGGAATCTCTAAGTCCTCCTGTACCTTCATGGAAATCCAATGGAAATTGATCACAGAATTGCACTGGAAAACCTAGAGATTCCTAGAGAGAACATTTTAAATCAAATTTATGAATAATAAAATCTGCAAAAGTCAAACCTGAAAATGAAAAGGGACAACTGTAATCATTTTCTAGACAACTAAGCTGTTGTACCTTTTCAGATATTCTCAAAAGTAGGCGGTGCTATCTAAATATGACATCTTTACCATTAGCAGAATATGTAACCCTTCAGAGTGTTTTGAGAACTCCTTCATGGTGAAACTAAGCACAAATGCCTCTATCCTATACCTTTTACACTAACAATTGCCCATCTATTAAAGCAGTGGTTCTCAACCTGTGGGTCCCCAGTGCTTTGGCCTACAACTCCCAGAAATCCCAGCCAGTTTACCAGCTGTTAGGATTTCTGGGAAATGAAGGTCAAAACATCTGGGGACCCAAAGGTTGAGAACAACTGAGAACTAAAGCATCCTTTTGCATACATCTCAAGCACAGAATGATCATTAGAACAATTCCTGAGGCTACCTAGTCCTGCTATCTAGTCAACATAGGATCCACCTACAATGCTGGATAATAATCACTATAAATGGCTGCTCAGAAGAAAATGTAGTATAATGGGGCTTTTCCCTAAGTAAATGTATATAAGTTTGCAGCCTAAGAGGTCCTGGGAATGTGGAGTATTTATTTATTTATTATTAAAAGTATTTATTATCACTTTTCAGCTCACTAGCACACTCAAAATGATATTCAATAAAACAGGCAAAACGCTTTTTGAACATCTTTACAAATCAAAGACCATTCAAAATATAAATAATAAATAAATAAATAAAATAGTACAGTTTTGGCAACCTTACCTACGCTCAACATGGATGGGGCCAACTTGACTTCCCCTTGACAGGTGTTTCACACTTGAGATATTGTTAATGAGAAATCACACCCATGTGCTCATCAACCTAGCCTTTCAGAATGGTGAAACTCGGAAAACACTTTATTGAGAATATTACGTTCATGAAAAAATTAGTAACAGTAAAAGATTTCTGAATGCCACCTATTTACACGAATCTGTTAGCAACAATGTACAGTGTTTGCGGTGGAGTCTGCAGAAATGTTTCAGCTGTACTCTACAAAAAGGAAACTTTACCTATTTTAAATGTATATATACCTGGGGCCATATAAAATTTATTGAGTGGAAAATGTTTTCAAGCCTTGCACTAGAGGACTTAGAAAATTTATTGAGAGGTATTCTCTCTAGGAATGTATTAAGCCCTTCAGCAAGAGTTTATAGTAAATTACACAAGAAATACATCATAAAATTTGCTGGAGGACCCAGAAAATTCCTAGAGAGGACATACTTTTGTCAGATAATGTTATGTGAAACCACAAGGGTCATATGACTTCTCCCTCTGCTATCTTGGTGCCGGTTTGTGCACATATCAGATACACCTTTTTTGTGAGGAAAGAAGGGGTGTCAAAATATGAAGATGTGGGAATTAACAATCTTTGTTATAGCAAAACACTAATTTGTTGAAATATGCAAACACCATAAGCCAAATGTCACAGGAACATACTTGTAAATCTGGTAACTCGTCCTGATTTTCAGGCCCCCTTTGATGAAATTGATCATATTTTCATCCTATAAAACATGATTTTGAAAGGAATTAATTCAACAAATTAAAAACATTGTACAGTACTATATTAAACCAAATCAAAATAAGTCACCACTGGATGGCACTAGACTTTTCTAAATTTAACTTGGTTTTATAATTTGTACATTAATAGCGGTTGCAAACAACTTTACAAAGTCAGGTAGCAACTTTATATCAAGAATAGGTGCCTTCCGATATTCTGGATAATGATCCCCATAATCCACTGGCCACACTGGATCAATCTGATGGAAGTTGTAATGGAAAATTGCCAAAGGACACCAAATTTCTATCATTGTGGGGAATAAATTTACAGTAGTCTTTAATGATAAATCTACAGTAATATATAAAGGTAAAGGTTTCCCTTTGACATTAAGTTTAGTTGAGCCCAACTCTGGGTGGTAGTGCTCATCTCCATTTCTAAGCCGAAGAGCCGGCATTGTCCATAGATGCCTCCTACCTACAGTAATCTCCAGCAAAGGATCGCCGCCTTGTTGTGGCGCTGGAGCTTGAGCACCTCAATGATGTCATGAGCGAAACCGTGAAGGGCCACCCAAGACGGGACGGTCGTGGCTGAGAGGTCAGACCAAGCGTGATCCCTGGGGAAGGCAACGGCAAACCACCCCAGTATCCTTGCCAAGAAAACTAAATGGACCAGTACAACCAGAGATATGTCGGTATGCCATTGGAAGATGGGACTCCCAGGTCGGAAAATGGCCAAAATGCTACTGGGGAGGAGCAGAGGATAAGTTCAACTAGCCCCAGATGTGATGACGCAGCTAGCTCAAAGCCGAAAGGAAGGCTAGCGGCCGACGGTACTGGAGGTGAACGACGAATCCGATGCTCTAAAGATCAACACACCATAGGAACCTGGAATGTAAGATCTATGAGCCAGGGCAAATTGGATGTTGTTATTGGTGAGATGTCAAGACTAAAGATAGACATTCTGGGGGTCAGCGAACTGAAATGGACTGGAATGGGCCACTTCACATCAGATGACCACCAGATCTACTACTGCGGACAAGAGGAACATAGAAGAAATGGAGTAGCCTTCATAATTAATAAGAAATTCGCTAAAGCAGTGCTTGGATACAACCCAAAAAATGACAGAATGATCTCAATTCGAGTGCAAGGAAAGCCTTTCAACATTACAGTGATCCAAATATACGCCCCAACCACAGCTGCTGAAGAAGCAGAAGTAGATCAGTTCTATGAGGATCTGCAGGATCTACTGGATAATACACCAAAAAGAGACATTATTTTCATTACAGGAGACTGGAATGCCAAGGTGGGAAGTCAAATGACAACTGGGATCACAGGCAAGCATGGTCTGGGAGAACAAAATGAAGCAGGACGCAGGCTGATAGAATTTTGCCAGGAAAACTCGCTGTGTATAACAAACACTCTCTTCCAACAACCTAAAAGACTTCACCAGACGGTCAACACCGAAATCAGATTGACTACATCCTTTGCAGCCAAAGGTGGCGGACATCCATCCAGTTGGTGAAAACAAGACCTGGGGCTGACTGTAGCTCAGATCACGAACTTCTTATTGCTCAATTTAGAATAAAACTAAAGAGATCAGGAAAAATACGCAGACCAGTCAGATATGATCTCACTAACATTCCTAGCAAATATACAGTGGAAGTGAAGAACAGATTTGAAGGACTAGATTTAGTAAACAGAAACCCAGAAGAACTATGGACAGAAGTCCGAGACATTGTTCAGGAGGCGGCAACAAAGTACGTCCCAAAGAAAAAGAAAACCAAGAAGGCAAAATGGTTGTCTGCTGAGACACTGGAAGTAGCCCAAGAAAGGAGGAAAGCAAAAGGAAACAGGGATAAGGGGAGATATGCCCAGTTAAATGCGCAATTCCAAAGGTTAGCCAGAAGAGACAAGGAACTATTTTTAAACAAACAATGCATGGAAGTGGAAGAAGACAACAGAATAGGAAGAACACGAGACCTCTTCCAGAAAATTAGGAACATTGGAGGTAAATTTCAGGCAAAAATTGGTATGATAAGAAACAAAGATGGCAGGGACCTAACAGAAGCTGAAGAGATCAAGAGAAGGTGGCGAGATTATACAGAAGATCTGTATAGGAAGGATAACAATATCGAGGATAGCTTTGATGGTGTGGTGAATGAATTAGAACCAGACATCCTGAGGAGTGAGGTTGAATGGGCCTTAAGAAGCATTGCTAACAACAAGGCAGCAGGAGACGACGGGATCCCAGCTGAACTGTTTAAAATCTTAAAAGATGATGCTGTCAAGGTGATGCATGCCATATGCCAGCAAATATGGAAAACACAAGAATGGCCATCAGACTGGAAAAAATCAACCTATATCCCCATACCAAAAAAGGGAAATGCGAAAGACTGCTCCAACTTCCGTACAGTGGCCCTTATTTCTCATGCCAGTAAGGTAATGCTCAAGATCCTGCAAGGAAGACTCCAGCAATACATGGAGTGAGAGTTGCCAGATGTTCAAGCTGGGTTTAGAAAAGGCAGAGGAACCAGATTGCCAATATCCGCTGGATAATGGAGAAAGGCAGGGAGTTTCAGAAAAACATCTATTTCTGCTTCATTGACTATTCTAAAGCATTTGACTGTGTGGATCATAATAAATTGTGGCAAGTTCTTGGTGGGATGGGCATCCCAAGCCACCTTGTCTCTCTCCTGAGGAATCTGTACAAGGACCAAGTAGCAACAGTAAGAACTGACCACGGAACAACAGACTGGTTCAAGATTCGGAAAGGCGTACGGCAAGGCTGCATACTCTCACCCAACCTTTTTAACTTGTATGCAGAACACATCATGCGATGTGCGGGGCTTGATGAGTGCAAAGCTGGGGTGAAAATTGCTGGAAGAAACATTAACAACCTCAGATATGCAGATGACACCACTCTGATGGCCGAAAGCGAGGAGGAGCTGAGGAACCTTCTAATCAAGGTGAAAGAAGAAAGCGCAAAAGCTGGGTTGCAGCTAAACATCAAAAAAACCAAGATTATGGCAACAAGAATGATTGACAACTGGGAAATAGAGGGAGAAAATGTGGAGGCCGTGACAGACTTTGTATTTCTAGGTGCAAAGATTACTGCAGATGCAGACTGTGGCCAGGAAATCAGAAGACGCTTACTTCTTGGGAGGAGAGCAATGTCCAGTCTCGATAAAATAGTAAAGAGTAGAGACATCAGACTGGCAACCAAGATCCGCCTAGTCAAAGCCATGGTATTCCCTGTAGTAACCTACGGATGTGAGAGCTGGACCTTAGGGAAGGCTGAGCGAAGGAAGATCGATGCTTTTGAGCTGTGGTGTTGGAGGAAAGTTCTGAGAGTGCCTTGGACTGCGAGAAGATCCAACCAGTCCATCCTCCAGGAAATAAAGCCCGGCTGCTCACTGGAAGGAGGGATACTAGAGACAAAGTTGAAGTACTTTGGCCACATCATGAGGAGACAGCAAAGCCTGGAGAAGACAATGATGCTGGGGAAAGTGGAAGGCAAAAGGAAGAGGGGCCGACCAAGGGCAAGATGGATGGATGGCATCCTTGAAGTGACTGGACTGACCTTGAAGGAGCTGGGGGTGGTGACGGCCGACAGGGAGCTCTGGCGTGGGCTGGTCCATGAGGTCACGAAGAGTCGGAGATGACTGAACGAATGAACAACAACAACAACAACCTACAGTAATATATAAAATGTCAATTTATGTAACTCTCTAGCATGCACTGCTGAATATACTATATAGTGCCCAAGAGAAGTAACTATACAATGGCTTATAGAGCAGCAGCATAAGGAGGAGCACAAGTTCATTATTTTTAATAAACTATTCAAAAAAGTCAATAGGTATTAATACAGATTGAGTATTCTTCATGAATACCAAAATTCTCCCCAATCCAAAATTGTCCACATGGATGGCTGAGATAGTGACACCTTTCTTAACAAAATTTGTGCACACTTCAATGTGTACAAATGTTGTTGCATGCATAAATTTCCTCAAAATATTGTGCACTATGAGCCTTTAGTATCTGTTGAAGTTTTGGTCCTAGGCTCTCCCACTGCTCAAATCCCATTGTGTACAATAGCACTAAAAATGGTATTCTTTATATAAAATGGCAAAATCAAAGTTTTCTTTTAGGATTTAAAAAGAAATGTTTTCAAGCCATGAATGCAGAATCCATGGCTATAAGAGCTGACAATATAGAATTACCTTCAGACTATGTGTATAAGATGTACATGAAACATTTGTGTTTGGGCTATCTCCATGTTATCTCATTATGCTGTGGGATGAATGGTATCCTGAGATGTTTTTTAAGCAACTGATTTTAAAGTGGATATAAGCAATTTTAATGTTTGTGTATATTTATGGTTTTATGTCCTGGCATAAAACCATATGCCAGGGGACTCCACCCTGAGTCCCCTGCAGGGTAAGAAGGGCAGAATATAAAGGTTTCAAATAAATAAATAAATAAAGTATATGCAAATGCCAGTATTCCAACATCTGAAAATAAATCTGAAATCCCAAGTGCTTCTGTTCTCAAGTATTTTGGATAAGAGCTACTCAACCTGTAGTTATCTTGCAATTTAACTAAACATCAGCTTCCAAAGAACACAAAAATCAACAACCCTGTTTTAACACAATCCACTAAGTTATTATTTAAGATACTTGCTAAGAATGAGAAAAATTCTGACCTGTTGCCAGAATTTGGCCTGTTGCTACTTTTCCCATTTCAATCAAATAGATTTCTGCTGCTGCCAAGTTGCAGCATACAGTGATTCACACTCTGTGTTTCAGATGAGCAGTTATTCAGCTAGAGTTAATTGGTACAAACAAAGCCATAGGTATGCTAGTCATATAGCTGAACTAGCATCAAACTATATGCTTGCCATACTGTTCAATGAGCACTGAACTAGTCATTCTCTACTAGTGTTAGTCTTTTCATGAGTTGTCTCCCAAAACTGCTCTCTGGAGTCTTCTGGGTTGATTGTACTCTATACACTTTTTCTGATAGAAACAATTATGGCATTTACAATTCTCCACAGAGATTAAATCACATGACTCTTTTTGAAGCAAATGTATGTTGCTGTAACACATCATAACAAATGTGGCAGTTAACTGCAATTTTCCCATCCCAAAAGGCTATGGAAGAGCAAAAGTATTTCCATATATGATTACTGCTAAGAAACAGAAAGGCAAGAGCTGCAGTGGTAGAGATGTAATATATTCCTTTACTATGGGGGGGACTACACTTTCTAAAACATTTTAGAGATCTGTTTTGCTTAGGCATGAATGCTCATCTCAAAAGAGAGAGAAAAACAGGTGGGAATATTTGTCTGCAATGTAATATATAAAATGAGATAATCTTAAGCAAAAAGATTCATGTCACTCAGCACTGCAGCATTTGGTAACAGAAGGGATGATAAAGACAATCAGATAATTGCATAATGCGCATGGAAAAGATATTTCATTGTTATGCACATTGCACATCTCGATTCTGGATCTCTTTCTTTATCATCTTGTGGAAGATTCCAAATAGGTTGTGTAAGCTCAATATAAGTGCAAGCTCATTTGAGATTTGCAGGTGACAACATAAGATGAATAAAATGTATTCCAGCATTACTAAAAGCCCTATATTTACTGTTGATATATAAAACATACCTGTACAAACGTCAGTGCTGCTTTTTGTAGTAAACATTCAGCATAACAGATTTCTGCATGCATTTCCTCTATTAAACAAGAAAAAACCTTGATGTAATAAAAAATACATTACCAGTACAATAGCATTGAATGTGATTAAATGCCCAAACACAAAATAAAAGCATTTCCATAGTTACTACTAAATCCAACATTAATTCTACCTAGAATAGACCTGTTGAATTCAAAACAACAAAAGTTAGTTGTGACAAGTCCCATTCATTCTGTAGGATCTATCCCATGCGTGGGCAACCTTCAGTCTTCCAAGTGTTATGGACCGACACCTACAATTCCTAACAGCCAGTAAACTGGATGATTTCTGGGAGTTGAAGTACAAAACACCTGGAGGGCCAAAGTTTGACCACACCTGATCTATCCTCCAACATCGAAATCAGCCCTTCAACCATATGTGTTCATTGAAAGAGCCGAATGGTTTAACTTATTTTTCATTATTAGTCCACTATCATTGCCTCCAGTTGTTAATCAAAACATCTCATTCAAACTTGTCTATTGTATTTACTGCCCTATTTGATGGTATTGTTTTTGTGAAATATTGAATGGGGTCTTTCATCATATTCCTGGACACCAGCCTGCTATCTGCAGGATGAAAGGCAGTTTCAAAATACAATAAATTCAAAGATAATTTTAAAATTTTACCAAGTGAGGGATTAGGAGTGAGAGAACAGTGGTTTATCTAAGGCCAGCTAGTAATAGAATTTGAGGCAAAATTTATACCAGGAACTCCATGTCTTGGAAAAACTTAGAAAACATACCCACATGTATAAATAAGAATTAACTCAAGAAAATGGGATCGTTTCAGAGATTTTGTATTTAAACATTTAGAAAACAAGAATAAATAAGCTTATGAAGGTAAAAGAGCAGTATGCCATTCATATTTCCATAGGAAACCCTTGTTTCAAAAAATGACAATCAAGAACATTCAGTCAAATGTTTTCAGTTAAACAATGTCTTATACTATTACAGATTCCTTTAGCAGTATAATCTCTTGAAGGATAATAAAACCAAACACTCTTGCTCTTTCATCCCACAATGTTTCACACAAAATAAACTGTGCAGGTTTTTCACCAAATTAACACCAATTACAATAATTTTTGAAAGAAGACATTTCACTCTTTTTGCTTTTCTTACCTTCACTCAGCTGATCGACAGTCTGCTTCGAAACTAAGCTGGACAGTGATTCTACCACTGTGTTTCTTTTCCTGAATCTGTATTAAGAGGAACGGGAAAGAGACAAGCATTTTAACTAAAGGAACTGAATCATTAACATTATATATCACAAAAACTTTGCTGAAGCTAAGAAAAAAGGGAACCTCAGAAACAACAAAAAGCCAACTCCAAACAGACAAATCTCTAAACAAAACAGGGTATAACATTATTCCATCAACAACTTCTAATAATGCCTGTATTGATATATTCAAAATTTACAAAATCATTTGCACTAATCCTAGCATCAATGCAAAAAAGTGTCTGGTACTATTCTAACAGCAAAACGTCTCCGTATCTGTGTTAATTAGAGGGTAGACTTAATGATAAAGTTTGATTCTGGCATGGCAAGGAGAGTGAGCTACCACAATTGGGCCCATCTCTGCTTCCCAATCAAATTAAGTAGGACCACTTTCTACTTTTGGGTCTCTCCCCTGCTTCAACAGTTAAATTATGTAGCCCTGCTAAAATGTGGCCTTTATCTATATACAGTATTTATTTGTCGTGTCAGAGCAACCAGTCCATTATATTACATTTCTAACATAACAAAGCAAACAAACAGAAAAATACATAACGTGTGAGTTTGGTAGTTGGTTAAATGTCCTTTGACCAGTATCTGGCCACTTGGAGTGCTTCCGGTGTTGCTGCAAGAAGGTCCTCCATTGTGCATGTGGCAGGGCTCAGGTTGCATTGCAGCAGGTGGTCAGTGGTTTGCTCTTCTCCACACTCGCATGTCGAGGATTCCACTTTGTAGCCCCATTTCTGAAGGTTGGCTCTGCATCACGTGGTGCCAGAGCACAGTCTGTTCAGTGCCTTCCAAGTCGCCCAGTCTTCTGTGTGCCCAGGAGGGAGTCTCTCATTTGGTATCAGCCATTGGTTGAGGTGCTGGTTTGAGCCTGCCACTTTTGGACTCTCGCTTGCTGAGGTATTCCAGCGAGTGTCTCTGTAGATCTTAGAAAATTATGTCTAGATTTAAGTCGTTGGCGTGCTGACTGATACCCAAACAGGGGATGAGCTGGAGATGTCTCTGCCTTGGTCCTTTCACTATTGGCTGCTACTTCCCGGTGGATGTCAGGTGGTGCAATACCGGCTAAGCAGTGTAATTTCTCCAGTGGTGTAGGGCGCAGACACCCGTGATAATGCGGCATGTCTCGTTAAGAGTCACATCCACTGTTTTAGTATGGTGAGATGTGTTCCACACTGGGCATGCATACTCAGCAGCAGAGTAGCACAGCGCAAGGGCAGATGTCTTCACTGTATCCGGTTGTGATCCCCAGGTTGTGCCAGTCAGCTTTCGTATGATATTGTTTCCAGCACCCACTTTTTGCTTGATGTTCAGGCAGTGCTTCTTGTAGGTAAGAGCACGGTTCAGAGTGACTCCCAGGTATTTGGGTGCGCTGCAATGCTCCAGTGGGATTCCTTCCCAGGTGATCTTCAGAGCTCGGGATGCTTCTCTGTTCTTGAGATGAAAGGCACATGTCTGTGTTTTAGATGGGTTGGGGATCAGCTGGTTTTCCCTGTAGTAGGCAGGGAAACCTGCTACAAAACAGGAGCTTTTTTGTTGAGTTCCAGGGCCAGAGAAACAGATGGCGGAAACAGAAGAATGGCCTGCCTCAAGGGAGCGTGCTTGCTCCATCCATGTTCAACATCTACACAAATGACCAGCCACTGCCAGAAGGGACAGAGAGTCTCATCTATGCTGATGATCGTGCCATTACTGCTCAAGCAGGGAGCTTTGAGACTGTAGAACAGAAGCTCTCCGAAGCTCTAGGTGCTCTTACTGCCTACTACAGGGAAAACCAGCTGATCCCCAACCCATCTATATACAGTAGTCTCGCTTAACTCAAGCTTTGCTGATTTGCCCGGATCCACAGGTGTTTCTCTAGGCAGCAACACGCAGCAGGCCTCTCCGTGCGCTGGGCACCCACCAGGAGGGGCAAGACACAACCAGCACAGGCTGGACGCTGTGCTCGACAGGAAAAGTCTGCGCCGGCCACATCTTGCCCCTCCCAGCCCAACAACAACAAAAGTGCAGCCACGCTCCCAAACAAGTGGCACAGAATTGAACTTTTTACAGATTTAATTTCCAACAAGGTTGTTACTGTAAGTTCATTTTATGCAATTCTATCTTATAGTCAATTTTAGCAATGTCATAATGTATTGAAAACATTGACTACAAAAACAATTTTAGCAATGTTTTTGTAGTCAATGTTTTCAATACATTATGATGTTTTGGTGCTAAATTCGTAAATACAGCAATTACTACATAATGTTACCATGTATTGGACTGCTTTTTCTGTCGATTTGTTGTAAAACATGATGTTTTGGTGCTTAATTTGTAAAATCATAACATAAATTTGATGTTTAATGGGCTTTTCCTTAATCCCTCCTTATTATCCAACATTTTTGCTTATCCAACTTTCTGCTGGCCTGTTTATGTTGGATGAGCGAGACTGTACTGTGGATACCCATTATTCCACCTGCCATCTCAGAATAAATTTTCAAAGTAAGCTCACAACCTCTGATTTTTAAGATGGAGGAGCAATCGATAGTTATTGGAATTTAACAGAATCCATACATAAGGGTAGCATTCTCCATGGTGGGAGAAAGAATTCTTGTCTGTTTAAGCGAGTGTGAATGTTGCAGTTAGGAAGCTTGAATAGAACTGAGTAGCTATGAAGCTGTAAAGTCAATCAGTGAGGGTATCTGCATAGAGGTAGCCTGGGCCTTGTTGCTTGGAGGCATCCTCTGTTTGGGAGGTGTTAACTGGCACTAGATTGTTTGCTATCTGGACTATTCCTGTTTCTGAATGGTATTATTTATTTTTTGTCTTAACTCTGGTGCTTTTTAATACTGGTAACCAGATTTTGTTCATTTTGATGGTTTCCTTCTTTCTGTTGAAACTGTCCATATGCTTGTGGGTTTCAATGGTTTCTCTGTGTAGTCTGACATAATTGTTGTCAGAGTGGTCCAGCATTTCTGTGTCCTCACATAATATTCTGTGTCCAGGTTGGTTCATCAAGTGCTCTGCTATAGCTGACTTCTCCGGTTGAATTAATCTGCAGTGTCTTTTGTGTTCTTTGATTCGTGTCTGGGCGCTGCGTTTGGTGGTCCCTATGTAGATTTGTCCACAGCTGCATGGTATATGGTAGACTCCTGCAGTGGTTAGAGGATTCCTCTTATCCTTTGCTGAACTTAGAGCTCCCGGTGGCACAGTGGGTTAAACCGCTGGGCTGCTGAAACTTGGTGACCAAAAGGTTGCAGGTTCGAATCCAGGGTGCGGCATGAACTCCTGTTGTCAGCCCCAGCTTCTGCCAACCTAGCAGTTCAAAAACATGCAAATGTGAGTAGATCAATAAATACCGCTCCGGCAGGAAGGTAACGGCGCTCCATGCAATCATGCCAGCCACATGACCTAGGAGGTGTCTATAGACAATGCCAGCTCTTCAGCTTAGAAATGGAGATGAGCACCAACCTCCAGAGTCAGTCATGACTGGACTGTCAGGGAAAAACCTTTACCTTACCTTTACCTTTGCTGAACGTAGCATTTGTTGTATTTTCTTGGTAGGTCTGTAGATTGTTTGCTAGTTGTGTTTCTTCATCAACTTCCTTATGCAGTCAGTGGTTCTCTTGATGTATGGTAAGAACACTTTTCCTCTTGGCGGATCTTTGCCTTTATTCTCATGACTTGTTCTTGGTCTTGTTGCTCTTCTGATGTCTGTTGTGGAATACCCATTAGCATATAGAACCCAGTTTAGGTAGTTCAGTTCACCTTGGAGGAGGTGGGGTTCGCAAATCCTGTTTGCACAGTCTACCAGGGCTTTAATTTTGCTTCTTTTTTACCTAGGCGATGGCTGGAGTTTTCATGTAGCTATCTTATCAATGTGTGTAGGTTTTCTGTAAACTGTGCGGCCCAATGGTTGATTTGGTTGGCGGACAACTAGGGCATCTAAAAATGGTAGTTTTCCTGCATTTTCTTTTTTCATGGTAAATTGGATGTTTGTGTGGATGTTGTTGATGTGGTCTAGGAACTTGTTTAGTTCTTCTTCTTCATGGTTCCAAAAGGTGAAAGTGCCATCCACATATCGGAACGATATAGTGGGATTTTTGTGCTGTGTTCTGGGCTTGTTTCTCAAAGTGTTCCATATAAAAATTTGCTATGACAGGGCTAAGAGGGCTCCCCATTACTACATCATCTTTCTGTTCCTAGAATTCATTGTCTCACTGGAAGTAGCTTGTGGTGAGGCAGTACTGAAACAGGGCTGTGATGTCTTCAGGGAAATTCCGGTTAATGAATGTGATGGTGTCCACATCAAAGTTGATCAGTTTGTCACTGGTGTTGAGTTTGAGATTGCTGATTTTTCTATGAAGTGGGCTGAGTCTTTAATGTAAATTGTAGTGATCCCAATATAGGTTTGTAGTTGTTCGGCCAGAAATGTTGTCAAATTGTATGTGGGGGATCCAATGGTGCTCATGATGGGTCTGAGCGGAATGGAGTCCTTCTGGATTTTTGGGAGTCTATAAAACCTAGGAGAGAGGTCTTCTGATTTGCATAGATGTTGGCGTATGTTAAGATGAATTGAGGAGTTCTTAAAGTATTGGTTTTTCTGTTGATTTTGTTGGTTGGATTCTGTTTTAGTTTTTTGTATGTTGTGGAATCCAGGAATTGTCTGGTTTTTTTTCTTTGTATTGTTCTGTTTTCATTATTATCATAGCATTCCTCTTGTCTGCTGAGAGAACGATGAATTCTGGATCTGAATTGAGGTCTTTGATGGCTTGTGTTTCTTTCCTTCTGCAAATTGTAATGCGGGAATTGCAATATGGTTAATAGACACTAATACCTTTTAAAAAAAACATTCATGAAATGGTTTCCACATTGTGTTGTAAATAGTTTGTGCTGACATCCTTTTGGAAACAATAAGTGTTCACAACTTCCTCCAAGTAGTCTCATAACTCTAAATCCTTCCTTTCAATATCCATGCAGTTAAATTCAACCATACAGGATTTGGACAACACATTGGGCTATGTGCCAGTATGTTTGTCCTTTTTGGTACCCTCTTTGGTGGTTCCACTGACAACTGAATTAGCAGCATATACCAAGGTCATTTGGGCTAGTGCTATGCTATTAATACTACATGAGCCCTTTCTTGCTTAACCTTTAGAAGGGTTCTTTAAATAATCAAAGCTCTCTGCATTTCTTCCTCAATCTACTGAAAGCTATACCTAAAAGTGTACTGTTCTTGACAGTAACTTTTTAGAGTTTAAGGGTGTTAAACATTCACTTTCCATTAATTTCCTAAATATCTCAGGTGGAATCTCTATTCTGTAAGACACTTGTTTTCTAGGGGTTTATACTGTCTTTTCATCTCTTATGTTTGTACTTGGAGACTACTACTTATCTGATGAATTTTGCAATCCTGGTGCATGCAAATCTCTTTTAACAAATTCCACACTTGACTGATTAGTTAACTTATTTTTAAATATCCCACAAATGGTGGTGTCTTATGCTTCTTTGGTATGTACAATTACTCCATTTGTTGAAGCATGCCCTTTAAATTCCTTGTTTCCTTGTTCTCGTCTCGTGCTCAACTAAAGCTGCTGATGAAAGTGAAGCCTGGTTTACCCTTTGACTTAGAATTTGTAATTTTAAAATGGGATTTGGAACCAAATTTAGGAAACTTTGGGTGCATCTACACTGTAGAATTAATGCAGTTTGACACCACAAATTGTCATGGCTCAATGCTATAGAGTACTGGGAGTACATCTTCACCTCTGTTGTTGATCCCATATCTTCCACAATTTTATTGCTAGAGGTTAAGAAAAATTTCTTAATTTCTCCATGCCTTCTGTATAAGAGACATGCTGGTCAGCGGCATGACAGATTTCTGTAACTTTCTGTGGTCCTTAACCAACTGGCCAGCCATCAGAAGAACTGGATCTTTTAAGATTTGTGGTATTTTTCTTTCTTTCCTATCCGCTAGATTCTTTCTATTCTTTTGATATTATTAATTACTAGCTTGGATACCTAGCATTCCCTGGGTTATTTGAAAAAGTTGATTTTTTTAATTGTACAAAATACATAAGTTTGTGAATGAACTAAAACTCACATCATGCCAGGTTAACCCTGAAAAACTCCTTCAGTACTTAAAGTTTGTTATGTTGGGCAACTTTGCTCTGATGTATCATCGGTGGAGTTCAGTATGATCTCTGGCTGTAGGGTAAACTACAACTCCCACTATGGTGAGCCAGTTCCCTCAAACCCCTCCAGTAGCTTGACTTAGTCATGGAGGTTCTGTGTGCCAAGTTTGGACCAGGTTCATCATCTATGGAGGTCATAGTTTCTCTGGTTGTGGGTGAACTAGAACTCCCAGAAAAGAAGGTCAGTTATGCATCTTACTGTATTGTAAGAGGTTTAGCACAGCTGGTAAAATATCAGCAATTGTAAGATCTATCAACCAAAAGGTTGCAAGTTCAAAGCCGTGCGTTGGCTTGAGCGGCCAACTGTCAGCCCTAGCTCATTGTTTACCTAAGCAATTCAAAAACAGCTTTAGCTGTGATTAGAAAAATTAGGTACCGCTAAAAAATGCGGGTGAGGTGTTTTACGACGCCATAAAGAAGGAAATATAGGTTGCTTACCTGTAAACATAGTTTCCCGAGTGGTAGCCTGTGAATTTACACATGTGGTAATACTTCCTGCACGCGCAGGCAGCAATGGTGTTTTACGACGCCATAAAGAAGGAAGATTAGAGAATGCTGGGTGACCAAAAGGAAGGAGGAAGTCCTGACGGCTCTTCGTCATAGAGGATGGAGCAACAGCACCACCTGGACTCAAGCCCAACCTTCCATGACACCTCCTGTTCTGTTCTGTCTGTCACTGTATTGTCTATACAAAAGCGGCATTGAATGTTTGCCGTGTATGTGTACTGTAAACCGCCCTGAGTCCCCTTTGGGGTGAGAAGGGCAGAAAATAAAGTGTTGTTGTTGTTGTTGTTGTTATTATTATTATTATTATGTTCTTGTTGTATTATGCTCTTGTTATGTTCTTGTTGGTGCACAATTTAGTGCATTGTGAGCCACCTTGAGGCCCTTTGGGGAGATGGTGGCAGAGTATACAGTAAATAAAATTTCATTCATTAATTAATTTGTCAACAATGTTAAACCAATATAATTTCAGACTGCATCAACAGTAATAGTACCACTTTATGCTGCTTTGGTCAGTCCTCATCTGGAATATTGCATTCAGTTCAGGGCACCACCACTCAAGGAAGATATTCACATGGTGGAATAGGTGCAAGCTCCCTCTTATTCCTTGATGAACATACACGTGATCATATAAAATGCTAAAACTTTTTAAAAACATAAAACTTTTTCATACTTACTTTTGGCAAGTCTGTAATGCCTCTTTCATAGTAGCAATCCCCATTTGGATATCCTGTTGCTCAAATGTCATCGCAGCCTGCATGACTAAAATAGTGCTATATCCCAGTGCGTGGTACATACTGCCTTTAGACCTTTTTTGAAATTAAATAAACAAAAATAAAAATGTTTTTTTAAAGTTCCATATTCTTCAAAGATAAAGATCAATACATTGTGCAGACTAGGGAGCTGTTTCCCCCCTCACTCCCACCCCCCAAAGAGCTGCATTTCTTTGTAAAACGCCTTACAACTCTTGATTTTGGTACCCAGTCACGCTGGCGAACACACATTTTGGTGTGTCAAATGTTAGACCTGTTTTGTGGTATATTTGACCTGCTGATTTTAAAAAATGGCACCAGTTTTTCCCATCAGCTCTAGTTTTTGAGCTACAGAACATATGCCATATACCAGTTGTCATCTGCTTGCCCAAAGAAAATTATGACAACCATGTATTGTCGAAGGCTTTCACAGCTGGAATCACTGGGGTGTTGTGTGGTTTCCTGAAGATGCCAACCACAAACACCCCATGATAACCATATCTAAGAAGCTAAATCTGATACGGTCTATCCAATGTGATTTTCCGAATTAGTGCACCTCAAATAACCCCAGAAATAAGCCTAAAAACCAAGACACCACAACTTGTTTTTGGTTGGGCTGTGTAATATTATAATGGATGGAGCTTATGCCAGGTCTCTCTATTCTCTGAGTACAAATTAAACATCAAATCTTAAATAAGGCAGTCCAAATTCTACCGAAGTAAAAATATAGGTCACTCAAAGGGGGGGGGGGGGTTAAAGAAACAGTTACCAAATACTTGCTTTGGAACATGAAAAGAAACAGAATACAGCAATGGCTAGCAAATTCAAAGCCTTAAATTAATCTCCGGCTACCAGATGGCATGTCTTACAACATCTTTCTGTACAGCCTTGTGCAAGAAAACGGACTCACCATGGACGCAGCAATTCCAGAGCTTCTGAGAATTTGTTGTTTAGAAATAAATTCAGTGCCATTGAACATTCTTCCAAAGCACACTTAAGATCCATGCTAGTGGCCCTAATAAAGTACACAGTGGGGGAAAATAGTTTAGATTTTATATTATGTTTACACAACCACTTCAGCATTCAATTGCTACAGAACGTTTCAGCTGCTTGATGTTAAAAGATTTTAATTCTCTGTTCTACATACATATATTGTCAAATCTATGTCTATAGATATAAGAAATACACTGAAGACAACATTCCAAGACATTTTACAAACTTGCTGAGAAACATGTTTTTAAGGACATGAGTATAGGGAATAATTGACTATTCTAAAGCCTTTGACTGTGTGGATCATAATAAATTGTGGCAAGTTCTTGGTGGGATGGGCATACCAAGCCACCTTGTCTCTCTCCTGAGGAATCTGTACAAGGACCAAGTAGCAACAGTAAGAACTGACCACGGAACAACAGACTGGTTCAAGATTGGGAAAGGCGTACGGCAAGGCTGCATACTCTCACCCAACCTTTTTAACTTGTATGCAGAACACATCATGCGATGTGCGGGGCTTGATGAATGCAAAGCTGGGGTGAAAATTGCTGGAAGAAACATTAACAACCTCAGATATGCAGATGACACCACTCTGATGGCCGAAAGCGAGGAGGAGCTGAGGAGCCTTCTAATCAAGGTGAAAGAAGAGAGCACAAAAGCTGGGTTGCAGCTAAACATCAAAAAAACCAAGATTATGGCAACAAGAATGATTGACAACTGGGAAAT
Organism: Anolis sagrei; assembly: GCF_037176765.1. Classification (NCBI taxonomy): domain Eukaryota; kingdom Metazoa; phylum Chordata; class Lepidosauria; order Squamata; family Anolidae; genus Anolis; species Anolis sagrei. The sequence continues at coordinate 213,918,299 of NC_090022.1, read as the reverse complement.
AGAGGGAGAAAATGTGGAGGCTGTGACAGACTTTGTATTTCTAGGTGCAAAGATTACTGCAGATGCAGACTGTGGCCAGGAAATCAGAAGACGCTTACTTCTTGGGAGGAGAGCAATGTCCAGTCTCGATAAAATAGTAAAGAGTAGAGACATCACACTGGCAACAAAGATCCGCATAGTCAAAGCCATGGTATTCCCTGTAGTAACCTACGGATGTGAGAGCTGGACCTTAGGGAAGGCTGAGCGAAGGAAGATAGATGCTTTTGAACTGTGGTGTTGGAGGAAAGTTCTGAGAGTGCCTTGGACTGCGAGAAGATCCAACCAGTCCATCCTCCAGGAAATAAAGCCCGACTGCTCATTGGAGGGAAGGATACTAGAGACAAAGTTGAAGTACTTTGGCCACATCATGAGGAGACAGCAAAACCTAGAGAAGACAATTATGCTGGGAAAAGTGGAAGGCAAGAGGGGCCGACCAAGGGCAAGATGGATGGATGGCATCCTCAAAGCGACTGGACTGACCTTGAAGGAGCTGGGGGTGGTGACAGCCGACAGGGAGCTCTGGCGTGGGCTGTTCCATGAGGTCACGAAGAGTCGGAGACGACTGAACGAATGAACAACAAATAGGGAATAATTTTACTAGTATGTTGAAAATAGATTTTCAATCAGTGTGTGGAAAATTGTAGAGTTTGATTGTTTTGATTCCATAAGCGTTCATCTTCCCCTATAAGAAATGCATTCATTTTGCCTGGTGTGAGATTGCCAAACCAAGCTGAAACAAAATGCACTCTTGCTTTTGCCATCAGGCACAGTATCAAGGGGGGCTGGAAGGTCATCTCCTATCTCTCGGGATATATAGGCAGTTCCTGAGTTACAAACATCCAACTTACCAACAACTCAGTTAAAAATGGGGGTGAGACAACAGCAAGTGAGAGAAATCTACTCCTAGGAAGGGAAATTCACTCTTGAGTTACCATGGGAAAAGATGTCTCAACTGAAGCTTTCTCACCAATCCTTGTTTCCACAAGAAGCCACATTTCTCAATATCCAATTATCATAAGGACAAAAAGTGAGGTGAACAAGGGGCACAGACAGCAAAACAAATTTTCTGAACAAGGGCACAGACAGCAAAACAAGAACCACAAGAGTGTTAACATTTCCCTATTCCATCCAAAGCTTGTGTGTGTGTCTGTGTGTGTATGTGGCTGGAGTAACACTTTAAAAATTTACCTTTTCCAACTTACATACAAATTCAGTTTAAGAAGAAACCTACAGAACTTATCTTGGGGAAAGTCTATATAATCACTGGGAACCTGGATGAAAGACAAGTAGTTGAACGAGGTTCACTTTGTCTTCCCTTCCAGAAAATACACACTATTCCAAGGGCTGGTGAGTTGTGTGTATTTGTTACTATATTCTAAGATAACCTTGAGTAGTATTAGGCCCTTGTAATCTTTCTCAGTTCTCTACATTTGATGAACAAGTAAAATAGATTTTAATAAATAAATAAATGTATCACTGTAGCTAAATCATTTACAACAGACGTTAACTACAAAATGAAATTCACTTATTTGATAGATAAATTGAGTAATTTGGGCACTAAGAAAGCAATTCCAATTTTGGGAAAAAATGAAAAACACTCTTATATTGTACTTGGAATACTTCACTCAACAGCTGTTGCTTGAACTCACTTATAGTCACATTCCTTATTCTCTCCGTTCTCATTTCCACCATCTCTCACAAATATACTATTTTGTTTCAGATCTTTTAAATAAGGAATCCCTTCTAAACAACAATTAAGACAGGATGGGGAGGGCTTCTCCTGACAAGCAAAAACTCACGGAAGTATCAGATTTGCTCCTGTATACATATCTTTTCTTTTGGAGATCCTAATAAATGTTTTCTTCATACTGATATATTTTCCTGGAAACTCTGGCATTACAAACTCTGGAATTCCATTCCTACTTCGATTTTCCTGCTTCTTGGTAGGAGGTTGGGTTGGATGGCCCATGAGGTCTCTTCCAACTCTATCATTCTATGATTCACCAGCCAGTTTAAATTAATCTGGGTATTTTCTAAAATACTGGCAGTCTATTTGCATTATTCCAGCACTAGCTAGATCGCAGCCTCCAGTAAAAAAAAAAAATGTTACAATTGTTTCCAGGAGATTGATTCAACAGAGATCAAGCAAAGCTAAGAGGAATGATTGCACCAAAATAAAATGATGCCATGTTTAATTTGTGAATGTCTCTAAAACACGGTCATACTTTCACTGTAACGTCTAAAGACAAGCGGAGTATCCCTCATCTGAAATGCTCAGAAGTGCTTTGGATTTAGTTTTATTTATTTATTTATTTTTATTCTGGTGTATGTGTGTATATGTGTGTGTGTATACCACATACACATAAATAATTGAGGAACACTTTATAGAATACTTTAAATCAGCAGTTCCCAAACCTTTTCATGGAGCCTTTCTGAAGACTTTTATTTTCCATAGAACGCTAACTCTACCCCTGACTTGTTTAATTAACATTTATATTCTAGATCATTTTATGCTCATTCAAATATATTTCCCAATATACAGGAAATTATATAACATCTACTATGGATAATATCTCAGTATCTCTTTTTTTTTTCATCTCAAAAACTGGAAAGAAAGAAAAAATAAAAAAAGAAATGTGAAAACTCTACATGTGAATCAATAAAATGTTGAAATGAGAAGTCAGTAACTACATATCTGGTAGTACAAAATAGCTATTACAGAGAGTTTAAATAAAATAGTTGGCCTCGTGTGGTTTTAATTTAATTAAAAATTAATTTTAAATTCAAATTTTAAGATTTTTCACAGAAGCTCTACAATGCTTTTGCAGAACCCTACGATTCCACAAAACAATTGGGGAAATGCTATTTTAAATACTTTTTTTCATGAAACACAGTTTGTGTCATTGAGGGCCCGTTATATTCCAGATTATCTGGCAGTGTGGATTCATATAATTCAGTTTAAAGCAAAAAACCTGGGATCAGATCTTGGGATATACATTAGGGTCTATCTGGAAGGGACCTGAATCATCATTGAATCATTAGAAAACAATGGTGTCACTATCTCAGCCACCTATGTGGTCAATTTTGGAATATTTTGAAATTTGGAACAACAATAACAATAGCAACAGCAACAGCAACAACAATAACAACAACAACAACAACAACAACAACAACAACAGCCTTTATTTATATTCCGCACTTCTCCCCTAAGGGACTCACTGCGGATTACAGCATTTACATACATAGGCAAACATTCAATGCCTTTACAATAATATACAATGAGACACACAAACACAAACCAAGGCAGAGGCTTCTCCTTTAATTTCCAGCTTCTGGAGGTAGTGCTCATCTCTGGCTCTGCAGAGGTGCTTTCTCTATTTTTAAGCCGAGGAGCCTGTGTTGTCATCTCCTGATTGTGTGGCCGGCAAGATTGCTTGGAGTGTCTCTTTTGCCTATTCCCGCCGAAGTGGTACCAATTTATCCACTCACATTTGCATGTTTTTTGAACTACTAGGTTGGCAGGAGCTGGAGCTGACAGACTGGAACTCACCCCATCTTGTAGTTCAGCCAACCTTCATATCAGCAGTTCAGCAGCACAAGGATTTAACCCATTGCGCCACCGCGGCCCCTCTTTTACATGGCCATCATGTCTCCTCTCAGCCTTCTCATCTGCAGGCTAAACATGCCTAGCTCTTTAAGATGCTCCTCATTGATCATTTTAGTTTCCCTCCTCTGGACACATTTCAGCTTGTCAACGTCTCCCCCCAATTGCAGTGCCCAGAATTGGACACAGTGTGATTCCAGGTGTGGTCTGACCAAGGCAGAGCAGAGGGGAAGCATGTCCTTCCTGGATCCAGACACTAGACTCCCACCTTTGCAGGCTAAAATGACGCTCAACCTGTAATAATACTAACAACAGCAGCAACAGCAGCGACAATTCCTCAGCGGGCATGAGAGGAAGAAGAGCAAAGTGAAGAAAGCTGCAGAAAATTTGGGACATTTTAAGAAAGATTTTGGATACAAATCTGGGATTATACAATTAAAGTCAAAACAAAAAAAGTGGAAATTCTTAACAGTTCTTGAAGCTTTTTTTACTTTTTGGTTGAGACCAGAGCTGTGTGAGACTAAATGTGAGCCATGGTATTGCCATCTTCTGGTATTTTTAAGACTACAACCTTCCTTTGCTACTTGATAGCCGCAAAACATTACATTTGAAATAGTGTTAACTACATCGATACCTAAACAGGGTTCCCACTTATGATTTGGAAACAGGATATTTCACATTAAGAGGGAATTTGTTCCATATAGGGTGTGTTGCAAAAATGTGTACGGGGCATTTGCAACTATTTAATCACACTGAAGTCTGAACACTTCACTTCTTATGATTTCAAAACAGGATATCTCACATTTAGAGGGAATTTGTTCCGTATAGGAAGGGTTGCAATGATGTATGTGATCTTGTGGTCTACTCTGAATTTCCAAACTACTGTAAGAGAACCATCATGGTAGCATATTTTGAGCATTGGACTATGACTCTGAGGACCATGGTTTGAAATCTTGCTTGGTCATGGAGACCCACTGGGTGACCTTGGCCAAGTCACACTCTCTGAGCCTCAAAAAAAGGCAAAAGTAAACTTCCCCTAAAATAATCTAACCAAGAAAGCCCCATGATAGGATTGCCATGGGATCGCAATAATTCGGAAACAACATAAAGGCACACAACAACAACAAATATAACCCCTTCACTTCTTTTTTTCTTTTTTCTTTTTTTTTGTCGTGTCAGGAGCGACCTGAGAAACTGCAAGTCGCTTCTGGTGTGAAAGAATTGGCTGTCTGCAAGGACGTTGCCCAGGGGACGCCCGGATGATTTGATGTTTTATCATCCTTGTGGGAGGCTTCTCTTATGTCCCCACATGAGGAGCTGGAGCTGACAGAGGGAACCTGCGACCTGTCGGTCTTCAGTCCTGCCGGTACAGGGGTTTAACCCACTGCGCCACAGGGGGCTTCTTCACTATACCACTGATAATCCTGAAATACACTGGAACTCAATAATGACAGGCATATATGGGGACCTCAAATATTGAGGTCTCAAATCATTTAAGGTGTTAAATGTCATTACAAGTACCTTGAATTTGAACCAGAAATATATTGGCAGCCAATGCAATTCATTTAAAGACTGCTACAATAGAGGGCCTCATCATTGCCCTTCAGCAGGCCGGCTCCAAGAAGGTCTCGCATCATCAGCCACTACCAGGCTGGACTCAAGAGGGCCTCGTCATTACCCTCCACCAGGCCGGGCCCAAGAAGGCCTCATCATCGGCCTCCACCAGGACAGGCCCAAGGAGGACCTCGTCATCGCCCTCCACCAAGCTGGGCCCTGGAGGGCCTCGCCATCATCCTTCAGCAGGCCGGGTCCAAGAAGGGCTCGTCGTCAGCCTTCAGCAGGCCACGGAAGCTCCAGTTGATTTGTTGTTTGTTCGCTTTGGTATTGAATGTTTGTCCCTTTATTACTTTTGTTGTAAACCGCCCTGAGTCTCCCCAGGGAGACAGGGCAGTATATAAATTGTTGTTGTTGTTGTTGTTGTTACAATGTCGTACTACAATCAGCAAACTGAGCTGCTGCAATTTGCAGTAGCTGCAGCTTCCACATAGTCTTAAATGGTTGAATTAGATAGAGTGCATCATAGCAGTCCAACATGGATTACTGTGGCTAGGTTATCTCCATCGAGTAATGGCAATAGCTGGTGCACCAGTCAGTGCCTTACACTTTATACAATAGAGACCACTTGGGCCTCCAGTGACATGGATGGGTATCAGTCCTAAACTCTAGGAGCGCTCCCAAGCTCCAAACCTGCTCTCTCATGGGGAGTAGTTCATCCAAGACAATTAGTGACCCAGTTAATGACTCAAGAACCACCCAATGGCATCTCCCTCCTGCTGCTTCATATGGATACTGTACAGCATGGGGGATGAGTTGAAACCCTGTGACACCTCATACCTTAACAGTCATGGTACTGAACAGGAATCCCCAAATGCAACTCTTTGGAACAGGCCCTCCAAATAGGAAAAGAACCACAGAAGAACAATGCCTCCTAATCCCATTTTACAGAACTGGTCCAGTAAGATACTATGAACAATGGTATCAAAAGCCATTGTGAGATTCAGGTAGATCAACAGAGTAACACTTCGGGAGTAGGTTATCAGTTTGAGTATACAGTTGTTTCAGTGCTGTATTCTCAGCTCAAGTTAGACAGAAATGGGCCCAGATAATCTTTTTCCTCCAAGAACACCTGAATGTACTCAAGCACTTTTCCTAAAAGGGAAAATTTGCAAGCAGATAGTAGCTCTCACATACCCCTGGAAACAGAGGTCTTCTTCAAGGAAGGACACACCACCATCTTTTCCAAGGCAGGAGGAACCTTCCCTTAACATACTACCCCATCCACAATAACTGATCCCATGAACACCTATCAAGACAATACTCTGGGAACCTCTTTAGTTTCTGCAAGTATAAAGTCAAGTGTGAGCAACTTCTTCCCTGAAGTACCTGGAGAACAGCATATCTTAACTCTATAGGTGGGTTGGAATATAGTTTTTATCAGTGGTTGTCAACATGTGGGTCCCCAGGTGTTTTGACCTACAACTCCCAGGAATCCCAGCCAGTTTACCAGCTGTTAGGATTTCCGGGAGTTGACCCACAGGTTGAGAACGACTGGTCTATATTCATGTATAGGTCAACATCATGTACAAGTCAAGAGCAGGTTTAGGATCCAAAACCTTTGTATACACTGAGGGTCTTTCCACAGAAGCACCAATGCCACCTCAGATTGTTACCCTGGTTGTTACTACTACTATAGGAGCCCCTGGTGGCTCAGTGGGTTAAACTCTGAAGACCGACAGGTCACAGGTTCGAATCCGGGGAGAGGCGGATGAGCTCCAGCTCCTCATGCGAGGACATGAGAGAAGCCTCCCACAAGGATGATAAAAACATCAAAATCATCCAGGCGTCCCCTTGGCAATGTCCTTGCAGACGGCCAATTCTCTCACACCAGGAGTCACTCCTGACACGACAAAAAAAAAAAAAAACCAAACAAAAAAAACCACTACTACTTTCCCACCAGGCATTCAAAAAGGCCAGAAGCAGCACGATGATGGAAAGAGTGGGTACAGGTGCTGCTTATTTCAGATTCTCCTGTGGCAAATTAAGTTCTTACCTTCACCACTCAGAGAGAATATGATTCCTTTTGAAAAGACTTAAATTACAGTACTAACAATGACTCATGGATAAGTCATCCTAGGCTTTTTGGTTTTTTAAAAAACTAAAATGTATAGATGTATACATGGTATGTGTGACAGGCAGCAGGGGGCAGGTTCACCTCCAGGCTACTCACCTCTAGAACTTTCCAAATGAAGTCTGTGTACACATGCAAACACATTTGTGTGTGGAACAGATATCACAAACAGGAAGAAGACATGACACAGAAGGCAGGCATCCCATTAGCCATATGCCTGTATATGTCTATTTTTGGTCACCACAGAGATTATATTGCGTTTTCCTCTCTCCCTGGGCTTTTTGCAGAACTGCTGAAACCCCTCACTGAACACATGGCCATTCAATGCTTGGAGAGCAGCTGAGCATGCAAATTGCAAAAGCACTTGGTTATGTCCCTGTAGCTACATGGGAAATGATTACATCAGCAACTGAAACTTCTGGATGATCCCTGAGGACCTCAGTAGATGATGTAATCTGTTCATGGTTGACTATAGCAAAATAAACCAATTAACCTGAACCCTCATGCACACTCTCAACCAGGTACAGAATGGCTGTGGGGGAGTAAGATAGTGTGATATGCTGAACCAGGGAAGATTGTGCCCTAAATTTCTGGGATTTCAATATTCATAACCTTTAATTTAAAAAGAAAATAATGTTACATTACTAAATATGATTAACTTTTCTTTCTTTCCCTCACTGCAGTTCTCTGGGCCAGCTGAAAACCTGCTTTGAATGGCATACTAGCCTTCCAGACCATGTTTTGAGAATGCATGAGGAGAGGGAAAATTATCTTTTACTATAGATACTTGTGTATAAGTGGACCTCACGCATAAGGCGATGGCAGTTTTTGAGGCCAAAATTACAGATTTTGATATGACCCCTGCATAAGTTGAGGATCATTCCAAGGAGAATGGAAAGTGCCAATGTAGCTGCTGCTGCCATTTTCCCACCCAATAAATCAAAAAGGCCAGAGGTAGTGTCAGCTTTTCCAATTGTTTCTCTTCAATCTTGCTGTCGCCTATAATAATAATAATAATAATAATAATAATAATAATTATTATTATTATTATTATTATTATTATGGCTAGATGGTCATCTGTTGGAGGTTCTTTGATTGTGTTTTTCCTGCATAGCAGAAGGGGGTTGGACTGGATGGCCCCAGGGGTCCTTCCACTGAAATACTGTTAAGTTTATGTTGGCTAAAATTGTTCATTTTAAATATTGTATTGTTCTTTCTTTCCTTCTTGTACTGTGTGAATTATTCTATTTATTATTTTTATTTATTTGCGATATTTGTATGTCGCCCTTTTCAACCCGGAAGGGGACTCAGGACAGTTCACAATTTACTCAGGCAGGTTCACAGACTCAGGGCGGTTTATGCAAACACTCTCCATCCATCTGTCGGTGGCTCACCCCATGCCTGAGATATATATATACATTATATATAATATAATATATAAACATTTCTTGGGCCACACAAGAAATTTTTGTTTCAAAAAGGGCTCCACGGCTGAAAGAGTTTGAGAATTCCTGCTATAGGCAATTCAGGATGTTTTGGAAAACTACATTCTGGTCTGTATTTTAGCCTGAATGGTACTGGTCAAGTCAGTCCACAAAGTCTGAGCTCCTCAAATATTTTCATACAACACTAGTATTACTTTAGCACTTTCTTTAGTGACAATAATGCTGTGTGAGTTCTGTAGCCCTCATTACATAGAAGAAGACACACACAGAGGTTTGTTGATCTTTAAACCACAACAAAGAGACCAAACAATTGTTACAGGACCAATTGCACAAAAAACTGTCTATCTTCCAGTAATACAGGTTGAGCATTCCTTAACTGAAATTCTAAAATCAAAAAATGTCCACATGTGTAAATGAGATAGTGACATCTTTGCTTTCTGATCAATGTACACAGTTTGCTTCATGCACAAAATGATCAAAATATTATGTATATAATTACTCTCTTTATGTACAGATATGGAAATAAAGACATTCCAAAATCTGAATAAATCCGACATCCAAAACACATCTGGTCCCAATAATTTTAGATGAGGGATACCCAACCAGTATCAAACATTTTCAGCAATAACAACATACCTACATGCAAACTTAGTATGTCAATTAAGAATAACAGAAAATTAAGAATAAAGCTAAAACAACAAAAGCAGGCTTACATTAATATTGATGAACAGCTCTGAAGGAAAAATTCTCACAGCTCAACTCATGTCAGAATTTCTTTAAAGGGAAGAAAATCCCGTTAGCACAGGATGCTACAAAACCAGGCCAGATGTTCATGGTACTGGGACTGCGTCATTCGAAGGTTGGCTCAGATCCAGATTCATGATTAATAGTTTTTCTAGGGCTTCATATAAATTACTGGGGAATCACAGGAAGTTTGTTATACCTGAAGCTTACGTAACCATTACAACAACCTCGAATAATATATATATATATATATATATATATATATACACACACACACACACACACCCCCCTACCTATAAGTATTATCTCAGTTTACTATTTTTTCAGACCACAGATTCATAATGAATAAGTGAGACCACATGCAAATAAAACCAAAAATATCACAATCATTACACACTCTAAAACTATCATTTTAGAGTGTGTAATGTATCTAACTACAAACAATTTTATTTTATGTTATGACCGTTTCACAAAGAAATCCCAAATATACACATCCTACAGTATTCTGCAATCTACAATGTCATTCATTGACATCACTAGGCGCACACTGACAAGGACAAGAAACAGTTCAATAAGGCAAAAGAAAAATAAATCATTTCTGAAATAATTCAGAATCTTAATCTTCCCCATAAATCTGCAAAGACATGCTGGACCTGCACATTTCATTACAAAGCATTATACATGCTTTAATAACTAACCACACAAAGCTATTTTTCCATAAAATTATTGCAAATGCAGTGATTTATGCAAACCACTTTAGAAGCTAATTAGCAGACAAGACATAATATACTCACAGAATTAAATTAGGTAACTTTGGATGAATAATTGCAGTTGCTATAGGAATCTATGCCTCTTTCAGATGTGTATTGTTTCTTCTAGACACATAAAAATGAACAAAAACAATTCCAGAGAATATTCCATTTCCTTGTTCTATTCCACTGTCCCCACAAGCTTATTGCTTATCAAACTGGAAAATATATAGTTAAAAGTTGAGACGGCAGGAGCTGTCATCACGGGAGTCTTCCATATCAGAATGTAAAAAGAAATGTCAGTTGAATTGCTGCAGCTAAAGCACTGTTGGTAGATGATGCCTCTGCAGGAAGAGGATGCTGGGAGATTTTCACAATCTGTGCTGCAACCTAATTCTAATCCATCCTCGCCTAACTACAAAAGAAGAAAAATGGAGACCAAAAGTAATTCAGTGAAGGAGAGGGGGAAAAGGAAAATTAGCTCAGAATTGTGTGCTTCAGTTATTTTGAATCTAATGAAAAGGTGAGGCAGCCTAAATTTATAGTTTATCTTAAAAGAACAGAGAGCGAGGAACGCTGCTATTCAGAGATTAATTGCTTAATGTTCTATAGCTTTTTATAAACTGAGAACACCAAATGTCATTTGAAAATTCAGTCTGCTACACTTATTCCTTACATTTTCCTTGAACTTAAAAAAACATTTCCCTTCTCTTTCGTGCCATTTGGTACATGCTCTAAACACGCATGCTTTGCAGACACTGTGAGAGTCACTGAGGAATTGCCACAGATACTGTGGCTGACAATGACTGTTATAAGCAATACTCTAAAACTAAAATATAAGGTGGCCAATAAAGTTTTGTACTGGGAATATAAATATTATGTCATTAATATGTGAAGAATAAAGTCAAAATGGGTACATTTTAAGCCACCTGAGCATGCAAAAATAAGGAATTTGAGTGAAAATACTGTTTTGAAGTGTGTGTGTGTGTGTATAAATTAAAAGACAAAAGTATAATTGAACTCTGTGATTGCACATTGTGATTATTTACGATGTCTAATCAGAAATTTCTCTTCTGTTCAAAAGAGATCCCTTCTAGATATGTGGTTATTAGATTGTGATCAAGATGAATATGAATAGCACAATTTGGATTACAGCTATGGATACATTGGCTCATGAGTTTGCACACAGTCCACCACCCACATCTTTACTGCTGCTGCTACTGATTGTTGTGTGTTTTCCAGACTGTATGGCTATGTTCCAGAATCATTCTCTCCTGACGTTTCACTCACATCTATGGCAGGCATCCTCAGAGGTTGATGGATCTGTTGGAAACTAGGCAAGCGAAGTTTATATATCTGTGGAACGTCCAGGGTGGGAGAAAGAACTCTTGTCTGTTTGAGGCAGGTGTGAATGTTGCAATTGGCCACCTTGATTACCACTGAATGGCCTTGCAGCTTCAAAGACTGGCTGCTTCCTGCCTGGGGAGATGTTCATGTCTGGAATTCCCCTGTTTTCTTAGTGTTGTTCTTTATTTACTGTCCTAATTTTAGAGGGTTTTCTTAAAATATTGGTAGTCAAGATTTTTGTTCATTTTCATGATTTCCTTCTTTCTGTTGAAATTGTCCACGTGCTTGTGGATTTCAATGGCTTCTCTGTACAGTATGACATGGTGGTTGTTAAAGTGGTCCAGCATTTCTGTGTTCTCAAATAATATTCTGTACCCAAGGTGATTCATCAGCCGCTTCTTGCATCCAGAGCTTGGAAAATTCCAGAATATAATAAAGTGCCATCCATGACTATGCAATGGTGGAATTATGCTTTGAGTCCTAGAATCTTATCTTGTTGTTGCTCACTTATGGGTGGCTTTGGAATCTTATGTTTATTCTTCTTACAAGAAATCTTCTGAGCTTTGATTGAATCTCTGGAAATGGTACAGGACATCAGCTCAATTAGCAAATATGGGAACAAGACTAAACCCAATGTGTTGGCATTGTAAAGTAGAGAAAGGCTGGCATGCACACATGTGGTGGGACTGCTTAAATGCAACAACTTTTTGGGATAAGATCATTTTTAAAATGGGGAAACTTTTCAAAATAACAATTCAAGTTAATATGGAATTTATGTTGATGGCAATTACAGGGAATAAAAACATTGCTGCGAAGAATCAAGACCTATTTAAAGCAATGATTTTAGCAGGAAAGGCGGTAATAGCCTGACGATGGAGAGGTGAAAAAAAAAGGAATATGGAAAATTGGAATAACTATTTATTTGAGCAGGTGCAATCAGATATTATTGCATGTATAACCCAAGAAGGTTCACAAGAGGACAAAAGAGAAAAAAATTAAAGAGAAATGGGCAACTTATATGAAATTGGCAGAAGAAGGGGAAGCCAGCACTGCGGTACTTAGCATCATGGTACCTGTCATCATATATTTTTAGTCAGTTAAATTCTTCCTTTCCTCATATTTTGTTTACCTTCAGACCTCTCTTGTGTGAGCTTTCTATATTGACAACAGCATTTACTATCTTATCATTTCCCAACTCTCCTTTATTTCATCTTATCTTTATTTTTCTATCATCGTTTCTGCTTCTTCATGCATTGCCACTTGTGTAACTCTAGCCATTATACCAATGCATTTTAGAAAATATCTAGCAGTTGAAGTAAGGAAAAATGCAATATATGGTCAAGGAATTAAGCATTTCGAAAATATTTACGTTTTTTGTATTTTCCCTTCCTTTGCCTTCACAAAATTGTGAGTGTGTGCATGAACTTGCCAAGTCTTTAGTTGTATTAAAACGAAAAGCTTATTTTAAAATACAAGAAAAAAATAGCAGATTAAAATATTGGCCATTTTGAATACCTCTGAGGAGACTACTCAAGGTGGTCACATGAGAAAACATATTTCGTTGAACCTCTCTCAACCACCCAAGTGAGACAGCACAGTGTCAGTTTTGTGGAAGTATGTAAGACTTAAAATAATGACAGTCTTTACACTTCATGGAATCCAAGAGGAATAATATGTTATGAGTGGAATAAATATTGTATAGGTATGTGTATATGTACACATTGTCACACTCAATTCCTGTTCCTTTGCTCATTCCCTCTATGCCAATTTTTATTTCCTGCTTCAACGTCCCTTCCAGGATCCCAGCTGACAAAAATAAGATGGCCATCCAGCTTCTGCTTAAAAACCTCCAGAGAAGAAGACTCCACTACTCTAAGGCAGGATATTCCATGGTTGACCAGGTCATACCATCAGTTGGGATATCTTTTTCTACAATTTGAATCAATTGCTCTGTGCCCTTGTCTCTAGAAAAGTAGAAAACAAGCTTGCCCTCTCATCAATGTGCCATCCTTTCAAATACTTATTTTTTTGTATTGTCGAAGGCTTTCATGGCTGGAATCACTCACTTCTTATGGGTTTTTTCGGGCTATATGGCCATGTTCTAGAGGCATTTCTCCTGACGTTTCGCCTGCATCTATGGCAAGCATCCTCAGAGGTGAGGTCTGCTGGAAACTGGGAAACTTATTTTTTTTATTATGTCCTCTCTCAAACTTTCTTTTGTCTATGCTGAACATGCCCAGCTCCTCATTGGGCTCAATAGCTATATCGAAAGCACATATTTACAAATGAAGATTTAGTAAAGTTTGCAATATTTTTAAACATTAAGTAACATTAGTGAATAAACAAACCTGATTTTGATATAATATACAATATTAGGCGTTAAAAGTAGTTTCAAAGCATGATAAAATGCAAAACAGTTTGCTATATGCAAATAGTTACATATCTGCAGATATTTTTTGACATCTATTCCTAAGACTGGCATGTGAGAAGCCGTATCCAATTACTATTTCCTAGAGCAAGCACACACCACATATTACCCCAAAATATAATTATATACAGTAACGCCTTTACTTAAGAAAGTAATTCCATGACTATGTTCTTAAGTCAAAATATTCTTATCTCAAAGCAATTTTTCACATTTAAATGCATTGGGTTGCTATTAATCCGTTCTGGCATCCTGAACACCACCCCATTTTAATGTGTTTTTAAATAAGAAAATGTACTTTATAAATTATAAATAATGTATAAAATGTTCAAAGATAAGCAGTGCTTGGTTTCATACAACCACTGCGACAAGAAGGACATTTGAGGCAACAAAATATGTGTTGGCCACTGTGACAGCAAGGCAAAAAAGCATCATTTTCATCATATTGTAATGCCAGCCTTCTTTCTTTCCTCTCTCGTTTTTGCTCTCTCTCTCTCTCTCTCTCTCTCTCTTTCTCCTTGAAGCAAAACATACAGTACCAGGAATAAAAAGCACACAAGTGATCTAACCCAAATTTCCTCAGTGGACAACAATCTCCCAAAATGGAGAAGAGCACGCAGGCAAAGGCACGCAGGTTAAGGAACTGAGCCACAAAGTACAATGGCTGCTCCAGTCTCCTGGAAACCCTGTATTCACTGTTTAGGCTGCGGCTCTGCTACATACACTAGGGTGGACTGCAATATCTGGAGTGGAATCTCCAGATTGGATTTCTCCCAGAACATTCAGGGGAAGCAATCACATGGAGCTGGAGTTTCTGCATTGCATGAAGAGCCAGAGGTACTCCAGCTAGGAATCCAGTCCAGGTTTTGTTTTTCTCTGCTTTGCTGTTAGAACTGGGTTAGGGGGCAAAGTGGCCTTTTTTGCACTGTTCGTAGGTCAAAACAGGATGTCAAAACATCACTCTAGGCTGAGTGAGGATTTGTAAGTTAAAATGTACTTATGTTGGGACATTCGTATGTTAGAGGTTCTACTGTATAATCTACCTAATTAATAATTCATTCATTACTTTATGAGTAACAGCTTACTAATGTGTCAATAACTACTTATTTCTTTAAAAATTTAAAACTAAAAGATGGTCCAAATATCCCTCCAAATGAATGGTACCCCAAAATATTTTGGAAATATTTTGTGTAAATACTATGCAATACCCTCCAAAACTAATACCAACAATAATCTTTCATTACAATTGCATCATCTTATAAAGCAACAAAGATTTTACATTAAGTTAAAATGAAAGGTTAAAAGTAGTCTACTTCTTAAAATCTTA
This sequence comes from Anolis sagrei, assembly GCF_037176765.1. NCBI lineage: Eukaryota > Metazoa > Chordata > Lepidosauria > Squamata > Anolidae > Anolis > Anolis sagrei. The sequence continues at coordinate 213,902,931 of NC_090022.1, read as the reverse complement.
TCATACTTAATTTATGGATAAAAGCTGCAAGATGTTTATATCCATATGCCTTTTTATTGAACAGTTGTACAATATAATAACTTCTTTATGGCTGTCTGGGCAGGGGGTCAAACAATCCCACCACCTGTCCCTCTAAAATAAAGACTTCACTGGCATCTATAGAACGTTTGAGGAGATGTCTCTCTATTTAAACTTTCGCTGCCACCATAAACCAAATGAACAGGATCCCTCTAGCTGGTTAAACTATTAAAATTACTTCTAGGACCACCCAAACACTGTGTCTTTTAAAAGGGCTTCTTTGAAGGAAAACAAGTTGAGGTTGAATGAAAAGACTATAGCCACAAACTGGCACACTGGACTCAGGCTTAAGTTTCAAAAAAACAAGGAAAGTTTATTTAAATATAGTACAGAATGAAGTGAATGCAGTTTAATAAGCTTGGCTGTTACAGATAAAATGTTCTTGTTCTTGTAAGCGTAACGGTTACATGAGAATGGTTCCTTCTTGGTTACAAATATAAAACCCAGCTATTCCTTCTCTAAATAGCTGTACCCAGTTTGCCACAGCTCACTTGGCTGGCAAACTTCAGGCAAACTGCCTATTCTAATCACGAACTCCTAAAACTGTAATCCTGCTCTAACTCTAACATCAACCAGACTAACTCACTAAAACAGCTTCTTTCTTTCCCTCCAAACAGTCCAACTCCGCCCCCCTTTAACAAACCAATCCTGGCTGCTCCAAGGCTGGCTCAGGCCTAGGCCACTCCCCCTCTCTGAAATGGAGTTTTCCCTAAACTAAGATGGCTCCTGCTGCCCTCTGCCAGGCCTTCTAAGCTGAAACTAACTAGCCTGTCTCTCCTAGGCCCTGCCACCCAGGCTGGCAAGGTAAGGGATCTTCACATACAACACTACAAATAGATGTTTTAGAAACAACTGTCTCTGAACAGAAGGGATCGTTCTCTGATTAATCTGTTTGCCCGCAATCAAGGGGCATGAAATACATTTATCTTTGAGCATTATTAAAGAATTGTTACTTTCATACTGTGGCATTCTCAAAATTGTAACAAGGCTTAATCACAAATAAGTTCTAACCGAACTTGAATAAAACAAATACACTCCATGTATAGAAAGATTTTGGACTAAATTGTCTTTGTGGCCCCTTCCAACTTTCAGATTCTGTGATTTTCTATGAAAAAAACAAAATTAAAATAGTGGTGGAAAGGGTGATATTTTTCTTTTTATTAAATTCAACCAAGTCAAACATCAGTAAGGTAGACAATGACAACAAACATTAAGATGCTGATTATTTAAAAAAACACAGCAATTACATTCCTGGACAATTATAGACCAGTCTCCAATCTTCTATTTCTGAATAAGCTACTTGAGAGTTCAACAGTCTCCCAACTCCAAGGTTTCTGCAAGTAAATCAGTTTTAATCTGGTTTCAGGCCTGGTTATGGCATAAAGACAGTTTTACTTATCTTGCTATCCCAGCAAGACATATACAAAGAACCAGACAGGAGGTGACTCTCAGAGTGGCAAAATTCCTCGCAGTGGTAACAAGGTTGACAAAGAAACAAACCTCCAATAGGGGTGTTACCTGAAACTAAAAGCCTTTTAGGAAAGAGGAAAGGCTTGAATGAAAGTCACGCTAAAACACTGTTTTGTAACATCTTCATAAAAGAATATTTACCTCATTTGTAACCACCAAGCATTTATACTTCTGAAACCATCATGCTTTTGTTACGAAAAGGAAACAAATAAACCAACAGTTACTGTTTTACTTTAAGCAAAGTCTCTCTCACTTTCTAACCTCTACTTTAAAGGAGCAGAAAAAGTGGCAAAGATATTTCAAATACCCTTGCCTGACGGATTCATTCGTTTACATTGTATGGTGGCAGCAGAATTAAACATTGCTTATATTTATTGGTGGGATATCAAAGAAAGGTGGGATATCTCCAAAATAGCTGGCCAGAGAAGAGGGAGTCCTTTTGCAGTAGGCTAAAACCTTTCCTTTCAGACAGGCCTTTAAATAACAATGTTTTTAAAATTGAGTCAGGGGGTGCTGTGTTTTATGTAGTTTTATTTATTTATTTATTTATTTATTTATTTATTTACTATGCTTATATACCGCTGTATCTCAAGCCCGAGGGCGACTCACAGCGATTCACAAGGAGTAAAGACAATAAAAACAGCAATAGTTGTAAAGAACCTCCGCCTCTGGTAATGAAGCTGCCACCCAATTGTAGAGAGACGCTACCAACTAGTGAGGAAGCGCCTAGGTTTAGGAGAGAGGAGCCACTGATTTGTAAAAGGCTCTGGTATTAAAGGCTCTGTTTGTGTTGTGAGGTAATTTTGGTAGAGTGGGTGCACAGAACGTAAAATTAATGGAGATGAGGCAGTTTTAAAAACCAAAGAGAACAAGTTTATTTTTAAACAAAGCGTATGGTTGCAGTATGAAGATGTTAAGCTTGGCAAATACTTGATGGTTACATGTAACTTGGTTGCGATACAATTCAGACTTTCGATGTTACAACTTATGAACTCTTGCTGTGGTGAAGCGCTTTATTAACCAGTGTTCCCTGCAGTGAATAGTCTCTCTCTGTTTGATCTATACTTGATCAAATCACAGATCTCCAGTCTTCCCCCGACTAGCAATCCTAACAAGCCTCTGTTAGTTCTTTCTAACTAAAGCAACTAACAAGGTTTTCCCCTTCAGCTTCCTAGCTGAAGAAATCTCTACTATTCACGAACACTAAAACCTGACTCTTCACTACTTCACTCCTCAGAGTCTAAAAACTGACTCTGCTGCTCTCTCAGAGTCTCCCCCCTTACTGACACTAACTGTCACTTTTTAAAAACCTTTTCTCTCTAAGCTCCTCCCACCTCCTCTTCTGCCTCGTTTCCATGGTAACACATTTCTCACAGCTAGGCCGCTCCAGCCTTAGGGCAACCAATGCAAACAAAAATACAGCTATAAGCATATCACTATAAACACTTCTGTACACCTTCCCCCCCAGAAAAATTATTTTTGGACCATTCTCAATCCCGGAATGGCAAAAATAATTCCACATATTATCCAACAATATATACATACACACCATTTCTGAAAGGCAAACATATTATGGTTAAATACATTACAATTTATACATACATACAAACCTTTAACCTTACGAAATTCTAGATAAGGCGTCTGCAACTATGTTCCGTTTACCTGAAACATGTTTAATTTCAAATGTAAAATCCTGTAAACATAAACTCCATCTCAACAATTTGTTATTCGTACCTTTCACATTATCTAGCCATCTTAATGGAGCATGGTCCGTTTGTAAGGTAAACTTTCTCCCCCACAAATATGGTTTTAGTTTTTTAACTGACCAGATGATGGCATAGCATTCTTTTTCAATTGTTGACATACTATATTCATTAGAATGCCATTTTTTACTTAAAAACAAAATAGGTCTGTCCTCACCCTCTACATCTAACTGGCTTAGGACAGCTCCTAGCCCAGTATCTGATGCATCACATGTTAGAATAAAAGGTTTATCAAAATCTGGCGCCATTAGGACAGAATCTGATGTAATGGATTTCTTCAATTGATCCATGGCAGTTTGACAATTTGGAGTCCAAATTACCTGGTTCGGGTTCTTCTTTTTGGTAAGATCCGAAAGAGGGGCTGCCAAATTACTAAAAGATGGAATAAATTTGCGATAGTATCCAGCCAATCCAAGGAATGTCCTAACCTGTTTTTTTGTTTTAGGCACTGGCCACTGGTGAATAACTGCCACTTTAGTAGGGTCAGGTCGAATATGACCTCCTCCCACTAAATGTCCTAAATACTTGGTAATATTGTATCCTATCTTACACCTAGAAGCTTTAATAGTTAACCCTGCTTCTCTCAACCTGCTTAACACCAGATCCAAATGTTCAAGGTGAGCTTCCCATGAATCGCTGAAAATCCCTATATCATCGATATAAGCCACGCAGAAAGACCCCAGCCCACTTAAAACTCTGTCTACTAATCTCTGAAATGTGGCTGGACTATTTTTTAGTCCAAAGGGAAGGACGGAAAATTCAAATAACCGACTTTGGGTCCGGAAGGCGGTTTTGTGTTGATCCTGTGGTGCCATGGGCACTTGCCAAAATCCTTTAGTCAGATCTATACTACTAATAAAGTTGGCCTTCCCCATCCTTTCTAGCAGATCATCTAAACGTGGCATAGGATAAGTATCTGTCTGGGTTACTTTATTTAACCGCCTATAATCCACGCAAAATCTAATTGTCTTGTCTGGCTTCTGTACTAACACTATGGGTGAAGCCCAAGAGCTAATTGATGGAACAATGATACCTAGGTCCAACATTTCTTTAATCTCCTTTTCAATACACTCATTAATTCTCCCCGTGACCCTGTAGGGTGGAGATACTATAGGAGTTGCATCACCGGTGTTTATTTGATGCTGGACTCCCTGGACCTTTCCTGGCAAATCTGAAAATATGTCTTTATATTTACTCAAAACTTCCACAACCTCTCTTCGCTGTGGTTGGGACAATTCTATGTTCATTTCTACTCGATCCAAATTTTTGTACTGTTCACGATCACCCTCCCAAAAAGAGAAGGGACCGGATTCTTCTTCCGAAACAACAAAACATACATTAGCAGACCTTCCAACATAAGTCTTTAACATGTTTACATGAACTCTTCTTTCTACATTGGAATGTTCATCATAAATATCATAATTTATTTGGTTGTGCTTCCTGGTGATCTTCCAGGGTCCCGACCAATCCAATTGAAGTTTGTTGGTTTTGTTGGGAGATAAAAATAAAACTTCATCTCCGATGTTGAAGATCTTTCGTTTAGCAGTAGAATCATAATAGTCTTTTTGTCTCTGCTGAGCCGCAAGAAAATGTTCTTGTGCCATGTCCCTAGCCAGTTGCATTGTTGATTGAAGATCCTTTAAATACTCCGACACTGGAACTGGATCTGTTGCCGGACTTTCCTCCCAATATTCCTTTATCAGGTCTAATGGACCACGAGCCTTCCTTCCATATAGCAATTCAAATGGACTGTAGCCAGTACTGTCATGAGGGACGGTCCTGTAGGCGAATAACAGTTGTTGCAATTTGACGTCCCAGTCGTATGGCTTCTTTTGACTGTAAGACTTTATCATTTTGACTAAAGTCTTGTTCAGATTTTCAACTAGTCCATTTGTCTGTGGGTGATAAGCTGTTGAAGTCAGGTGTCTGATTCCACATAACTCAAGCAATTTCGACATAAGTCTGGAAGTAAATTGAGTTCCCAAATCCGAAACCAATTCTCTAGGATAACCAGTTCTTCCCCAAATAGATAACAGTGCATTTGCAATCGTTGTTGTCTCGATGTTAGTTAGAGCTACAGCCTCTGGATATCTTGTGGCGTAGTCAATCATGGTTAAAATGTATCTGTAACCACGTCTGCTTGGCTTACAAAGAGGACCCACTATGTCAATGCCCACTCTGTAAAATGGTTCTCCAATTATCGGCATAGGGATCATAGGAGCTTTAATTTTATCCCTTCCAATACTCAATCTTTGGCAGATATCACAAGACTGGCAAAACTCTTTGATCTTCTGGAACATGCCAGGCCAATAAAAGTTCTTAGTGATTCTCTTTGTGGTTTTCCTCACACCCAAATGTCCACCTTGAGGGTTTTCGTGTGCCACCCTCATCAGCTGTTCTCTAAAACTTTGAGGCACTACAATTTGATTACATGTCACTGATCCTTCTGTTGACTTCACATTTCTGGTTTCTCTATATAAGACACCATTCTTTAACACAAACTCGGAGGGCTGTCCTTTTGCCGATACTGTGGGGTTTTGAGCCAAAGCGAACAGAGGTTTTAGAGATTCATCGGCTCCTTGTTCCTGCCGAATTTCTCCAACTCCTCCCGTCTTCTTAACAAGCTCAGCAACCGTAGCGCTGGATTCCGGACTCTCATCCCCATCCTGTTGTATGGCAAAACACATGGCTTTTTGATCAGGGCTTTTGTTATTATATTCTTCCTCCTCACACGTCATCCTCCAGTTTTCAATCTTCTTAGCCAGATCATTTCCAATTAAACATCTGTATGGTATGTCAGGACTGACTGCAAAATCCCACATGCCCTTCCATCCTCCATATTCTATTGGCAAAGTCACCACTGCTGTTGGTATCGCAGGTCCCAAACCTTTTAATCTTATTTCAGAGGTAGGCCGCTGAAATTTCTGAGGTATTATTTCTGGATGTACTATACACACTTCGGAGCCTGTATCTCAAAGTCCTTTTACGTCTTTGTTGTCAATGGAAATGGATTCTAAGTAATCTTTAGATGGGTTGTTTGACAAGATGAACAAACATTGTTTCTCTTGAGGCTCTGATTCTGAACTCTCCTTTGACAAAGTATCTGGTTCTGCTTTTTGTGTTTCTTTTACTTTATTCACAAAGAGGGTTGTTTTCTCTTTTCTTAACAGGGGACATTGATACTTTATATGGTCCCACTTTCCACACTGGAAGCACCTTCTTTTTCCCTCAGGAGCAGTTTGTCTGGTTACACCCTGCCTCCTCCAGGTGGTGTTTTCTATGTCAGAACCTTTTTCTTGCTGTGGGCGCGTTTGTTGTTGGTAAAATGGCTGCCTGTTTGTTCTTTTATCACTTGGCAGATCTTCCCTTTTGAATCCTTCTTTTAGGGTTATTATTTGATCTACCATAACCGCTGCCTCTACTATAGTGGATGGTTTGCGATCCTGAATCACCCAGCGAATATCATAAGGCACTAATTGAAAAAATTGTTCCAACTTTAAAAGTTCTCTCAGCTGTTGGTAATCTTCCACCTCAGACGTCCTTAGCCAACTATCAAACAGTTGAGACAATTTAGAGGCCACCTGAGCAAAACTTTGGGTTTTATCTCTCTTTAGGGTCCTGAACTTAAATCTGTAGAATTCAGGAGTTAATCGAAACTCTTGTAGAATTTGTTTCTTAAATAAATCATAATCTCCATAAGACACCTCAGGCAAATCTCCATAAATCTGTAAAAGTCTTCCAGTTATCTGTGGCCTTAGATATATCATCCATTTTTCCTTAGCAACCCCAAAATCTTTACAACATCTCTCGAAAGAGATCAAAAATTTCTCTACATCGTCATCCTTGGTAAATTTAGGGAATCTCTTTATCAAATCTGGGGTATCCACTCCAGATCTCCCTTCCTGGATGTCACTGGATGTTTGAGACAAAGCCAATCTTTGCTTCTGCAGCTCAAATTCCATTCTCTTCAATTCTATCTCCTGTTCTCTCTTTCTGTCTTTCTTCAAATTCTCTTTGTTTCGCCTCTCTCTCCATCTCCAATCGTTTCATCTCTAGTTTGTACTTATAAGCCATTTCTGACACAGGCCCTGGCTCCGTTTCCACCTCAGAGCCCGAACTTCCTTCTTGGTCTCCCTCTGTTTCCTCAGCAAGCTTTCTCTGTCGCCTGGTAGCCATATTCCAATAACTTTTACCTCACAACTTATTCTTAAAATAGTCTTAAGGCACTTGATCAGTTGTTAAACGTATCCCGTCATCTGCCACCAAAATTGTAAAGAACCTCCGCCTCTGGTAATGAAGCTGCCACCCAATTGTAGAGAGACGCTACCAACTAGTGAGGAAGCGCCTAGGTTTAGGAGAGAGGAGCCACTGATTTGTAAAAGGCTCTGGTATTAAAGGCTCTGTTTGTGTTGTGAGGTAATTTTGGTAGAGTGGGTGCACAGAACGTAAAATTAATGGAGATGAGGCAGTTTTAAAAACCAAAGAGAACAAGTTTATTTTTAAACAAAGCGTATGGTTGCAGTATGAAGATGTTAAGCTTGGCAAATACTTGATGGTTACATGTAACTTGGTTGCGATACAATTCAGACTTTCGATGTTACAACTTATGAACTCTTGCTGTGGTGAAGCGCTTTATTAACCAGTGTTCCCTGCAGTGAATAGTCTCTCTCTGTTTGATCTATACTTGATCAAATCACAGATCTCCAGTCTTCCCCCGACTAGCGATCCTAACAAGCCTCTGTTAGTTCTTTCTAACTAAAGCAACTAACAAGGTTTTCCCCTTCAGCTTCCTAGCTGAAGAAATCTCTACTATTCACGAACACTAAAACCTGACTCTTCACTTCTTCACTCCTCAGAGTCTAAAAACTGACTCTGCTGCTCTCTCAGAGTCTCCCCCCTGACTGACACTAACTGTCACTTTTTTAAAACCTTTTCTCTCTAAGCTCCTCCCACCTCCTCTTCTGCCTCGTTTCCATGGTAACACATTTCTCACAGCTAGGCCGCTCCAGCCTTAGGGCAACCAATGCAAACAAAAATACAGCTATAAGCATATCACTATAAACACTTCTGTACAAATTCCATACAACAATGACAGTTAACTTACACATTTTCCATTAACAACTAATAAACAATCCCAATACACAACTATTACAAAAAAAACAAAAACCCATACCCAATCGCCCTATCATTCATGCATGATCCAAGTTCGTCGTCCATTGTTCCATTCCTATGTTTGGTTACCAGATTGCACTAAATTACTCAAACGCCTGCACAAACATCCAGGTCTTCAACTTTCTTCGGAATGCCATGAGAGATGGTGCCAACCTAACGTCTGTAGGAAGGGCGTTCCACAGCCTAGGAGCCACCACCGAGAAGGCCCTATCTCTCGTCCCCGCCAACTGTGTTTGGGAGGCCAGCGGGATCGAGAGCAGGGCCTCCCCGGAAGATCTCAAAGTCCTGGTGGGTTCATAGGCCGAGATGCGGTCAGTTTAACAGATTTTAGCATGATTTTATTGTGGTAACTATGTATTTTAAATAAGTCTGTGTTCAATTCAATTTTAATGTTTGTATGTTTTGGGTTTTAAATTGTACAAGTTAGTTTTTAGCATTGTTGGCTACTTTGAGTTGCTTTCTAGAGAGGTAAAGTGGGATATAAATAAATATACTAATAACCACACAACTGAAGTTGACAGATTTTTTCTTATCAGAATATAACATTTTAAGTTAATTACACTGAACATGCAGATGCCTTTGAGAGTTTCACTCCATCTGTAAAGGCTGCAGGTTCTTTCAATTACATGCTATCCATGAGATGAAGATTTCTAGAACTGGCCAAAAGTAATTCACACTGCCAAGAAGCAAATGCTCAGTCAATGCAATCTGAGAAATATTAATTTTTAGCAACACTGATATTATCTATTTAATACTTATTATTAAATAATAAGTATTTAATACTTATTAAATACTTAATAAGTATTTAATATAACTATTTAATATAAGTAATATTAATATAAGTATTTAATACTTATAAAGTATTAAAGCCCCCTCGATGGACTGTCACCTTGTCGTGGTGAGGGGGCTTGCGCGTTCCAATGAACCTGTAGGCACAACAACTGGAGTCGTGCACTCCCAGGAGTGGCCGCGGGGGAGGTTCCAGACCAAGCACAGTCCGAAGACCCAAAGACCTCAACGGCGGAGCAGGCGGAGGATAACATGGCACATGTTACAACGGCTGCGAAGGCGGAAGAAGGCTGCAACAGACTGAGAAGCCACGGTCATTGTGTTAAACTACATCACCAGTGGAACCTCACTCTGTGAAGTCTGTGTGTTGATCAGTTGTGCACTGACCTCCACACATTAAAAAAACCCACGCACAGGCGTCTTCCAAAGAAAACAAAAACCAAGCAACCAAAGTCCCATGGCGATCAGCGAGTGGCGACGGGGGCAGGACTGTGAAATCTGGAAGCCCCTAGTCACAGACTGGCACATGGGCGGTGAGTACGGACTCAGTCGTTCTACCTCAAGGTCCGAGGCAGTTGAGTAGTTCGGCAGCTGTATCCGTGACTGAGCAGCCCTATTGAGGACCCACTCTGCTCACCCCACATGGGGAGGGGGCTAGAAAAGGTGCCCTAAACATAGTCTGCCTCACTTATCCCTGACTGGACTGCCGCGTCCAGTGGGGTCACCACCCTGCGGCCAAAAAAGGAAAATGAACTTCGGTACGTGGAACGTACGGACTCTGATGGACAACAGTGGCAGTGAACGCCCCGAACGCAGAACTGCCATCATTGCAAGGGAGCTGGGACGATTCAACATCGACATAGCAGCCCTTCAGGAGACCCGGAGAGCAGGAGAGGGACAGCTGAAGGAAGAAAAAGGAGGCTACACCTTCTTCTGGAAGGGACTGCCCGAAAAAGACCAAAGAATGCACGGAGTTGGCTTTGCCATCAGGAATGATCTGGTGAAACATCTGTCCGAAGCACCCACTGGCATCAACGAACGACTCTCAACCCTCCGAATCGATCTTGCCAAAAACCAACGGGCAACCATCATAAGTGCCTATGCACCAACACTAGATGCTGACGAAGACATCAAGGAGAAATTCTACTGTCATCTGGATACCGTCCTATCGGAGATACCTAAGGAGGACAAAATCATCCTCCTGGGGGACTTCAATGCAAGAGTCGGGCGAGACTTCGACCTGTGGCCAGGGACCATCGGAAAAGACGGGGTTGGAAACAGCAACTCAAATGGCATCCTGCTTCTCACCCAATGTGCAGAGCACAACCTTGTCATCACCAACACGCTCTTCCGCCAGAAAAACAAGTTCAAGACATCATGGAAGCACCCCCGGTCAAAGCATTGGCACCTCTTAGACTATGTAATCACACGCGCCAGAGACCGCCGTGATGTGCTCCTCACAAGAGCCATGACAGGTGCTGACGACTGCTGGACTGACCACAGGCTAATTCGATCCTCGATGGCTCTCAAGATTGCCCCCAAGCGCAGACTCCAAGGAAGGAAGGCAAGGCGCAAAATGAACACCCAAGCCCTTCAGGAGCCCTCCAGACGAGCCCATCTCCAAACAGCACTCAAGGACCATCTACCCACAGTACACCCCGAAAATGTCGAGGAACATTGGAACAAACTGAAGACCTCCACATACTGTAGCTGAATGATTTTTCTCTCTAATCTTAGTAGCAGAACAGCAGTTGGGCAGTATGTCTGGAAAAGGGGAGGGGATTTCATCCATTTTTGGATCTTGTCCCTTGCCACATCTTTGCAATTCACTGACAACCTTTGACGCAGGGAACAAGGTCCTTAACTTTAAATTATAGACAGAAAATGTTAAGTCATCTCTGTTGGCATCTTAAACTACTTACTTTCTATACTTTTGAGAGAACTCTCTAAATATAGTTTTCTTTTAATTTCTTAATTGTAATTATATTCTGTACACCTTTATCAAGAGATAATAGTGAAATCTTTAACCACAGTTTTGAGATTAAAAGGCTAACCTTTTCTAAATACTTCTGGCTTTCATCTCTGCAATAATACCAGACAGAGCAGCTTTGGTAGGATCAAGGATTAAGAATATCCAGCTTCAGTTTGTGGAAAGGGGAAATACAGGGAAGGAAGGGCATTACTGTTGTGTCTTCACACCAACTCCTGAAATTTGTAATCATCAGGAGATTCCATTATTTTAGAAGAATTATACTTATATTTCTACCTCATAAATTATTACATCAAATGGTTTTGAAATAAAGGCTAATAGCATTTATATTGCACATTTCTTCAAGTATGAAACTGCCTTATATGCACTCTTAGTAATCATTACAAAAATATTAATGTAACTTTTATAGTACCTTTTCACATAACAGCAATGGGAAGGACATAAGTATGAAAATTAGCCAGGAGAAATACTGTCTTGTAAGGCATTTTGAATCTACCCTTTCAAGGGTAAAGGTTCCTTCTCATTGAAATTTGTTGGCATAAAAATATCAAATGGTTATGCAGTTATTATTTTAGACTGTTTCTGAGGTCTCATTAAAACTCCTATGGGGAAGAAGACACAAAGGAAAAACTAGCACATGCATTAACGCTAAATATTGTTATGAATATACACATCGCAGCATTGTTCACCTGGATAATAGTGGTAGAGAAGTTGCATTCTTGCTTGAGGTTTTGACTTGTACCCACACCCATGGTTCTCTTGACAAGGTAAGCTAAAATCAGGGTTAGAGACCCAATATGGTTGGGTGTTGGACTAGGACTACAGCTGATTAGGGTTCAAATCTTCATTCAGTCAATGAAATTTACTGGATGACACTAAGTAATTCACACTCTCACCATAAGAGGAAGGCCTCTGAATAAATCTTGGGGTGAACTCCATTATAGGGTTGTCGTAAGTCAGAGAGAACAACAACATCTTTATAAAACCATAAAATATGATTTCAAAAGCAAGTCCTCAAAGGTTTTTATAATGCAAGACAGCAAGAGGGAGAGCAGTTAGGTTCATCCTGGCAAGCAGCAGCAATGATTATGACTTGGTCAGTTTCTTGTTCCTGCTTGCCTCCCTATCAAAACAAAACCAAGGGGTCTAAGAGGCACTGCCACATTCTCTTGGCTCTAGTCCTAACAGAGAGAGGAGTCAGGGTGTTCCTCCTTAAGCAAAGAGACTGTAAGAAAAGCATGTCTTCCTCTTGCCACTATCCAAAAGGGAAAAGAGATAACTTGAAGCAGGCTGTTAGTGCAACTCTCTTCAGAGTCCTCTTTTTCCTGGCTCTGTGTGTGTAAATTAGCAAGGAATCACAAAAAGATAAAAAAGGAGGACTCTGAAGGGAGAGGTATTGACTGTCCACTAAGAGGGAGCAGGACTGGTGAAATGTGGTAGGTCAGACAAGTGTATGTGAAGGGGAGTTTGTCTTTGGAATCCACATGAGGGAGGAGGAGAGGCGGATATTACAGCTTACGGTCGACCAATCCCTGGGTGGTACCTGCCGGCTTCATGATGAAGGGCTAAAAGAAGCCATGCTCCCACCACTGGTCTATTTCTCTCTTTGACCCTCCCCTTCCCTGGGAGAGGAAAAAATCTTTTAAACCCCTAGGATCAGGGAGTGACAAAGGGAAAGGGAACCCACTCTTGTACTGGTTCCACATCTACGTCTCTGTGGAAATGTTGGATGGGAGTGGTCTTTTCCTTTAAGAAGACATGGATATCGTGGGATTTTTAGCTTCTTATGGCCCAGCAGAACTCTTGCCTTCCTGCTAAGACAAACTTGTTGGAAGTTGCTGCTTCAATTGGGAGGATGACAGCCAAAGATTGGATGCTATATAAATGTATCTTCAGATTTACCGACCCATTGATGTGTTTGACACTGGCACTGGCAATTCCTTTCTGCTGTACTTTTTTAGATATAATATAGATCCCAGGATTTTTTTATTAAAATATCATACTTGGTAATCAATTCATTCCTAGATATCAGCAATGAGGAAACAGGAATGATGAAGGAAGAATTAATTTCAATCCCAAATGACACTTAGGCTAAATTTCAAAAAATGTAAACATATCAAGTTTATTTTAAAAAATGGTCTGCCACTACCATGAACTATGGAACAATGTCAAGATGTAATTTATTGTCTTCCCAACAACATCATAGAATCATAGAATCAAAGAGTTGGAAGAGACCTCATGGGCCATCCAGTCCAACCCCCTGCCAAGAAGCAGGAATATTGCATTCAAATCACCCCTGACAAATGGCCATCCAGCCTCTGTTTAAAAGCTTCCAAAGAAGGAGCCTCCACCACACTCCGGGGCAGAGAGTTCCACTGCTGAACGGCTCTCACAGTCAGGAAGTTCTTCCTAATGTTCAGATGGAATCTCCTCTCTTGTAGTTTGAAGCCATTGTTCCGCGTCCTAGTCTCCAAGGAAGCAGAAAACAAGCTTGCTCCCTCCTCCCTGTGGCTTCCTCTCACATATTTATACATGGCTATCATATCTCCTCTCAGCCTTCTCTTCTTCAGGCTAAAAATGCCCAGTTCCCTAAGCCGCTCCTCATAGGGCTTGTTCTCCAGACCCTTGATCATTTTAGTCGCCCTCCTCTGGACACATTCCAGCTTGTCAATATCTCTCTTGAATTGTGGCGCCCAGAATTGGACACAATATTCCAGGTGTGGTCTAACCAAAGCAGAATAGAGGGGTAGCATTACTTCCTTAGATCTAGACACTATGCTCCTATTGATGCAGGCCAAAATCCCATTGGCTTTTTTTGCCGCCACGTCACATTGTTGGCTCATGTTTAACTTGTTGTCCACGAGGACTCCAAGATCTTTTTCACACGTACTGCTCTCGAGCCAGGCGTCACCCATTCTGTATCTTTGCATTTCGTTTTTTCTGCCAAAGTGGAGTATCTTGCATTTGTCGCTGTTGAACTTCATTTTGTTAGTTTTGGCCCATCTCTCTAATCTGTCAAGATCGTTTTGAATTCTGCTCCTGTCCTCTGGACTATTGGCTATCCCTCCCAATTTGGTGTCGTCTGCAAACTTGATGATCATGCCTTCTAGCCCTTCATCTAAGTCATTAATAAAGATGTTGAACAGGACCGGGCCCAGGACGGAACCCTGCGGCACTCCACTTGTCACTTCTTTCCAAGATGAAGAGGAAGCATTAGTGAGCACTCTGTGTTCGTCCACTTAACCAATTACAGATCCACCTCACCGTAGTTTTGCCTAGCCCACATTGAACTAGTTTCCTTGCCAGAAGGTCATGGGGGACCTTGTCGAAGGCCTTACTGAAATCCAGGTACGCTACATCCACGGCATTCCCTGCATCTACCCAGCTTGTAGCTCTATCGAAGAAAGAGATCAGATTAGTCTGACATGACTTGTTTTTGATAAATCCATGTTGACTATTAGCGATGACTGCATTTGTTTCTAAGTGTTTGCAGACCACTTCCTTAACAATCTTTTCCAGAATCTTGCCCGGTATCGACGTGAGGCTGACCGGACGGTAGTTGTTTGGGTCGTCCTTTTTTCCCTTCTTGAAGATTGGGACCACATTGGCCCTCCTCCAATCTGCTGGAACTTCTCCCGTTCTCCAAGAACTCTCAAAGATGGTTGCCAATGGTTCCGAAATGACTTCCGCTAGTTCCTTCAATACTCTGGGGTGTAGTTGATCTGGCCCTGGGGACTTGAACTCATTAAGAGCGGCCAGGTATTCCTGGACGACTTCTTTCCCAATTTGGGGTTGGATGTCCTCCAAACCCTCATCCACTCCATCTTGCTGAGGTTGAAGACTCTCTTTTTGTGAGAAGACCGAGGCAAAGAAGGCATTAAGTAGTTCTGCCTTTTCCCTATCCCCTGTCAGCATTGCCCCATCTTCTCCTCGAAGAGGTCCTATCGCCTCCTTGTTTTTCCTTTTTCTACTGACATAAGAATAGAAGCCCTTTTTATTGTTTTTAATGTCCCTGGCAAGTCTGAGCTCGTTTTTTGCTTTAGCCTTGCGGACCTTTTCCCTACAGGTGTTGGCTATTTGTTTGAATTCTTCTTTGGTGATTTCTCCCTTTTTCCACTTCTTGTGCATGTCTCTTTTGTGTCTTAGCACAGTTAGAAGTTCTTTGGACATCCATTCTGGCTTCTTTGCACTTGTCCTATTTTTTCTCTTTGTTGGCACAGTTTGCAATTGCGCCTTGAGTATTTCACTCTTGAGAAATTCCCATCCATCCGTAACTCCCTTGTCTTTTAGTATCTGTGTCCACGGAATGCTGCTCAGCGTTTCCTTCATTTTTTGGAAATCAGCTCTCCTAAAGTCCAAAATGCGGGTTTGACTTGTCTTAGTTTCGGCCTTCCTTTGTACCTCAAATTGCAGGAGCACATGGTCACTTGCCCCTAAGGATCCTACCACTTCGACCGCATCGATCAGGTCCTCCGCATTTGTTATGATGAGATCAAGAGTAGTCAATCCCCTTGTTGCTTCTTCTACCTTCTGGACCATGAAATTGTCTGCAAGGCAAGTGAGGAATTTGTTGGACCTTGTACTCTTGGCCGAGTTTGTTTTCCAGCAAATATCGGGATAGTTGAAGTCGCCCATGACTACTACATCTCTTCTCTGTGCATGTTTGGTCAACTGTTGGCAGAAGACTTCATCAAGTTCTTCCTCCTGGCTTGGGGGTCTGTAGTAGACGCCTACAACGACATCTTTTTGAGTCCCAGTTCCCTTGATTCTTATCCAGATGATTTCAAGCTGGTTTCCCAGATTGCTGTCTTGAATCTCTTCTGTAGCATAAGAGTTTTTGACATATAAGGCTACTCCGCCTCCTCTCCCCTTTGTTCGGTCTCTGTGAAAGAGGTTATACCCCTCGATATCTACATTCCAGCGATAGGAGTCATCCCACCAGGTTTCAGTGATCCCTATGATATCATATTTGTGGTGTTGTGCTAAAAGTTGGAGTTCGTCTTGTTTATTTCCCATGCTCTGTGCATTAGTGTAAAGACATGTGAGCCCCTGAGATCTTCCCCTGAGCTGTTTAATTGGGATTATTGTGCTTTGGGTACTTGGTCCTTGTTGTGTTTGTGCAGCCCTCCGTTTAGCCTTCTGGCGATTCCCAGATATTGTGGGTAAAGTAGTGTTCGCAAGGCTGTTGTCCCCCTCCCCCGGTGGACCTAGTTTAAAGTGCGTCTAATGAGGTTTGCGAGTCTGTGAGCAAAAAGCTGTTTTCCTACTTGTGTGAGACACAACTAAATATTGTGTGAACATATTTAGTAGCATGAGACTTTAATACTTTAATACAATTGTCCAAGTTCTTTCCAAGCAAAGAAAAAGACCAGAAATTATTGAACACAGGGATCTAAGACCAAGCACATCCTTTTGAACAACTGCTTTAGATTGGTTTATACAATAGCTGAAGTGAAATTGATAATACCAATAAACTGGAAAGCATGTTGTTAAAAATATAAAACACTCTCATTGAAAAATAATTTATATCAAAAGCAACAATGGGACAATCCAAAGGCCAGAAAATGCATGCAACCATTTCAAGTGTGGGAGAATCTGCATTATTTAAGAACTTTTGATTAGGCTAGTTGTTTGAGGCAAGAAAGAATTTGGTCCGTGTGGGAGAATCTGCATTATTTCACAATAATATTAACACCAAACTTTAACAGCCCCCAAATAAGCTAGCAAATACATGTGTAATATATTCAAATTGATACACATAGTATTTTAATAATAAAATATAGTAATGATCATATTTTATTAATACTCTTCATTGAAAAGCTGGATATTTGTACGGATTATGGGGTTTTCATTCTGTGACCCTATGTCACTACTGTTATCCAAGTTGAATACCTGAAAATAGCTCCCTCATGATGGCCAAGAACAACATAACTGAAGACAGTAACATAGGATTCTACCTGCCTTCTTAAAGTTATAGACTATCAGTCCACAGCACTTTTACAAAGCATGTTCAATTGTCTTCACTTTACTTTCCAATGGTATTTACGCTATGTATAAGTGATTATGTGGTTTTTAAATAAAAAAACCTAGGTCAATTTATCAACGGTCCATGTGAATACTATACAATAACACTTATTTAAAAAGTAACCATCCCCTTCTTTGAGCAGAGTGGCAGGAGGCAAGAGTTTGGTCTGTCCTAAAAGAAACACTGATTCCATCTACTCTTTGTACCACGATGCTGCCTCTAACCTTTATGAATGCCTAGCTGGGGAAATAACAGCAGCAGCCAAGAGTAACAGATCCCCTCAGGCGGTATTGGTGCTTTCCCCTCTCCACAGAAGGATCCTTGACAGAAAATTTCAAAATCTGTAATTTTGGCCCAAAAACTTACCCTTGATTTATATACAAGATCAATTTATAGATGACTATTAAGCTTTCCTTTCAAAACTTAAGTTTTCCAAGAGCTGGTAGCTCTGGATCTCTATGAAATACCTGTTCTAATATGTGTCTTCCCAAATACATGATGCATATTAAACCTTCATTTACTCATTCTTTGAGTAGACCCACTGAAATTAATTGGAACTCTGCACCTAATTCATTCTGTCTGAGAAATAATATTTTGTGCTGATGAAATATTCATCAAGCATTGTGACTTTCCCCCAAATAGGTGCTGTTCATTTACTTTGCCCAACAACTGGATTCTATCACTCCAAATTACTAAAACTGTCAATAGCATCAGGATATTAGCAGGAATATGCCTTGAGGCCTTTGCCATTGCTAGAAGAAATGCAACATGGAAATGTGTTTTGTTTATTCCATGCCAATGTTCTGCTTTTCTATATAGTGAAACAGGATGTTCAGTCCTCTAACAATATCAGTGCATAGTCTGGTCTGCATACATTAATTTCTTAATAATTTAAAATTAGTGGAAGCAGCATGCCATGCGTTCAAATCCATGAAATACTGGAACAAATTCAATGCTGCAACATCTCGAAGAGGTCCCTCGCCTGGTTGTCTGGATATGTGATTTGGGGTGACCAAAAGCTTTTCTTGATGTAAACAGACATTTGTATCTGTTTTGCCTATCACCAGCATATTGGAAATGCACTCAAGAATGTTTTGCACCTAAAATGTTGTGATGAATGTGATAGCATGCCAAAGACTATACTCTGAAAAAGAGTTGGGTATGTGACATGAAGGACTTCAAACTTATTGGAGTGCCCAACTGCAGATGCGTATTTATTTCCACATACATCAGCTGTTATTGGTATAGGGATGCAGTGGTTGACTGTGTATTACTCTAGAACAGGCCTGCATAATCTGTGGCCCTCAAGATGTTTTGGATTTCAGCTCCCAGAATTCAACCCAAATAATTGGTTGGACATTTTTATTATAAAAGAAGAATGTACTGGCAACAAAGGATGTGGGGAAAACAGAAAAGATCAAACTGCATTTAATGCTATGGCACTTCCAACTTCTGCCCTCCTTACCCTCATCTCTGCTGGAAGAATGGGATAATAAAATTATACTTACACTGGGATGTTTTCAAAGGCATCTTCAAAGTTCTCCTGAAAAATGGCAAGAACACATAGTTAGTAAGCTAAAAATACATATGTATGTGAATCATTCTGCTATTACATAAAGAATTAACCAAGATTTTCTTTATATACAACAGACTAAATCCACACTTAATGTACTTTTCCTTTTTGTGTATATATACTATATTCACACAAAAGCTTTTTTTTTCCAGTGTGAATTGAGTGAAAGTATCATATTAAGTGTAAAAATGTGTGATATTTTATTTGTAACCTGCCTTGAGATCTGTCCAATATATGGTGGGGTAGAAATATTTTAATAAATACAACAAATAGTGGTAGCAATGTAAAAAGTATATTGCATTATTTTCATTTAACAAAATATTTTGATCCCATCTAGTAAAATACTGCAAACACTCATTGAATGTATCATACTGTATCCTTTATTCCTTTGTATATATTAGTAGACGTTGATATAAACAGAAAATGCTTTGAAGTGAGATATTTTTTTAAAAGAAGATTTATAGAAAGAGGAAAATCAAGAGAAAATATCCATTTACTTTTAAAAAACACCTTTCCCCCTCTAATTGAATGAAGGAAATAATCCCTGATCTGACAAATTTCCTTCTATATGTCCTCTGAAGCACTTTATCTATCCACTGGATTGATTCCCCCCCATCACTCTTTAAAAACCCCATGCCTAGACATATCCTACTCTGTACATGCCTAGGGTTTTTAAATTTTAATCTACATTTGGCCCTGCCATAATGTTTTAAAATCTTTTGTGTGTCATTGCTTATATGTTCTAACTGTATTATTTATATTGTTTTATTTCCTTGCTTGTTTGTTGATGTATTGTTGTATTTGTATTTGATGGGCTTGGCCTCATATAAGCCGCCTCAAATCCCTTCAGGGAGATGGTGGTGGGGTATAAATAAAGTTATTATTATTATTATTATTATTATTATTATTATTATTTGGGGAAATATGTATCTTTATTGGTGATGCAGATATAAGTTGCTTATTAACTTATATGGGCTCTTTTTATTACTTTTACTTTTGCTTATTAAACAAAAGGCCAAATATGGACAAAGTCAAGCCCCTTATAGTTAAGAGAATATGGGACTCTGAATTTGTGTAAGCAGGAGAAAACAGCATGCAACATATCCAAGCAAGTCCTTTCAGATTAGAGGATAATTTCAAAAGAATTCTTTAAAAAAAACAAACAAAGGTCTATTATAGATCCGCAATTCAATAAAGCAAGTATGATTCTATAAATTGATTAAAATCTGAAATGTTATGCCTACATATGTTTACCTATTCAAATTTCCATTAACAAAACAAAAAGATTCCAAAACTTGTAGAGTCATAAGGAACTGGGATAATAAAAAACCTGAAGATAGGTACCAACATGTCTCCTCATTCACATTACCTAGAACAGAGTTTGAGGAACATGGTTTTGTACAAGAAAAGTGTAGCTGAATCCTTAACATTTTAAGAAAACAAGTTCAAGCCACCAGTACTAAGTATCCCTAAAGTTCAGAATATGAATACTCAGACCACATCAACAGATCTTATTTAAACTCACATAGAATATGCAGTTAAGTAGTGGGAATGTTTACACATCCAATTCAAACTAAAAAAAATGAAGAAGAAAAGTGAAGTTCTTGGTTTACTGTAATACTTCACAGAGTATCATTTCCAAATTCCTGAAAATTGAAATTGAAAGTTTATAACAAACGATAGCCGGTCCAAAAAGCCAATGTCTACTGTTTTAGACCACAGGTCTCTAGCTTAAACCCACTTTTACTTCATGAAAGAATACCAAGCTAAGGACACACAACTAATCTGGGATTTGTTTGCTTTTGTATTTAAAGGCAGAATAGGATAATGCATTGCTCTGTTACCTAGACTCCATTTCACCTCTTGTGAACTTAGGCCACATGCACTAAAAAGAGGAGCAATTCTAAGAACTTGACCAATGACACAATCTGTTATGAATACCTTTTCTTGGCGTGCCAGCAGCTGAATGACTGTGTCACCCAAGGGCAATATCCAATTGTTACTTTAGACAGACATTGGCAACATTCTTCTTTCACTTGTCTGACCCTTTGAGTTATGTTGAGATATGATTATTTTTCAAGTTACAAAATATACTGTTAATTTATGGATATATTTATAGCAAAAATAGCAAAATACTTGATATATGTCTATCACTTGATTTCAAGAGATCAGGTAAGCAGCCAAACTACAAGGCATTATTTTCAGTTTGGAACACTTGACTTAGGCACTAGAAACCAGCTTCTGGCACTGGATGTACCAACCTGTATACTTGCTCTGCATATATATTCAACTTTGTATTCAAAACTGGTAAAGGTTTATGAAGAACATTGAAAATTGGGGAGAGTTCCAAAGAGAGCCATAAGAATTATGAAGAGAAAGAAATGGTATCTTAAAGAAAAATCTTATTTACTATTGCATGTGCTTTCACAATTAGAAGGTGTAAGTTTTTTCCAAGGCAAATAGCATCTTTAAGGGCAAAGTGATTTTCAGTGGCATGTTATTTGATGCCTTAGATAAGAAGCGAGACAACATGTGGCTGTTTTTTGCCACTTCATTTTAAACCGAAGTTAAAATGTATACATATATTTACACTTCACATTTCAGCTGGAATGTATTAAAGGACTAGCAGAAATGTGTGGGCTACTACTGTTGTAGACTTAACTGCAAGGCTCTGCTTTTAAGCCCCACTGATCAACAATGGGAGGGATTTGGGCATGTGTTTAATTCTAATGAGATTTCAAAACTGGATTACATTCAACTGGATCAACATCAGAGTGGTTAAATTCGTTATTGACATTTTTTAAAATTATAAAACACGTGTTTGAGAAGTTTTATCATGAAGCCCATGTCTGTATACTAGAGGTTGTTGAGTTAGAACTGATTGAACATAGCCTTTGCTCAAAACACTTTTTCAAAAATATTAATGTAATAGGAATGAAGGTATTAAATTCTACATGTTAAAATATAGTCCATTTATTATCGAATAATGTGTTATAATGGTCTGAATTCGGCAAGTGGAAGACAATCAGTATGAAGAGCATATGCAACTGTAAAAATCCAGTTAAACTTACCTGCCTGTGTGCAACTAATTGACACTTAGCACTAAAGTAGCTGGCACTATTAAGCTGTTCTGTTAAGCCTAAAAGTCTCTGTAAAACCTTGAGGAAAGGGATGGCTCCAGCTCAGTGTCTGTGTCTTTTAATGTAATTTGGATTAAAGCTCTATATCTGGACACAGCTTTGATTTTGTCAAGAGACAACACAGAATAACTAGTTGATTTTAAAGGCATTCAATGTACAATGTCAGTCTGATAAGAGTTCATTTCTCTTTGCTTGATGTGGATTTGCCTTTTTGATATTTACACTGTCAGCCATCTGCTTCTGGATCCAATCACACGTTCCTCTTGCAATTATGTTGACAGTTCTTGGAAAAACAAGTCTATTCTCTAATAAAACTGTAATATCCTGAATTTCATGCTTAAAACATGATTTCCAAAAGTGATTTATATCCATTTTCTTAACCATATGATAAAACTTGAATATTCCTTGAAACGACATAAAATATGCTCAGCTATTAATATTTTGCACATAAACCAGCCACAACAAAAAAGCTGGAGATGGAGCATGAACTGGCAAATTTAGTTCAGCTACACCAAGAGATGAGCATGCATGTTAATGCAAAATATTTATGGGCACACATTCATATTTTGTGTTGTTGAAAGAAAATTCCTCCTCTAAAATATATAATTTTATAACCAGACCACAGTGGTTTCCTATTATGCATATTAGAATTAGCTTGAAATGATCAAGGCAATTTCAGAAATTTTTAACTCAAAATGTTCTAATTAGATCATTTCTTTTGAGATTAAAGAATGCAATTCAAGAAGAAGAAAATCACAATTGTGACACAGAGCTGCAATAGTTGGCACAAATGGGCCCACAACCAGAAGCAGATTTCTGACTATAGCTGTTTGGACCAAGCCACTGCCTATATATACAGAGTAAATCATACTATGACCAGTAACGCTTATTCCCAGATAAGTGTGCACAGGATAAGCTACAGTCCTCTGATTATACATACACAGTATATTACAGTGCTGTATTCTGCACTTGTGAAGGTGTCTGGGATCCCATGTTGATCGTACACTATCTTCTTATACAGTATTAAGTCAAGCCAGACCTGCTGCCATACTATGTCTTGTTAATTGTTTTGTACTTCTGCGACTGGTAGCAAATATAATATTTCTGCATTTCCTTGTTTATCAGGATATATTTTATCCATACAAAAAAGGAAAAATTCAGTATTTTAAATGAAAGAACAAACTAGGTTACCAATAGATGTTTGAATAATTAATATTAAATTGTTATCTAACGTGTGGACAACATAGAGCTGTTAGCAATTGTCTGGGAAAGATATATGTTTTTGACTCCACATTACAAAAACTATCCAAAGCCAATTGAAAAATATTTATTTATGCAACTGTAAAATAATATAATCCAGATCTTCTTATTTTTCTGCTAGTTTGCTATTATGTGTGATCATATATTTAATAAATCAAGAATTTTATCATATTTGAGATCTAGTGTTGGTTTCTTGATTAGGTCTAAAGATAAAATTTGGCTCCAAATTTGCTGAAATATTATTTTCTATTTTTTTAGGGGTTCAACACTCCATTGTTGATCCATGTTAGACATATTCATTTACCTTCCATTAAAAACAGCTAACAGTACTATCAATTCAGCTTCTACTCATGGCAACCTAATGAATGAGAGATCTCCGAGAAACCCTGTTATTAACAGCCCACCTTAGGTCTTGCAAACTTGGGGCATGGCTTCCCTGGTATCATCTTCATCTTTTCCTAATAGCTTCACTTTATTAAACATTATCTTATTTTCCAATGAGTGATATTGTCTTGTGATGTTTCCAAAGTATGAGGACTTCAGATTAATTCTTGTGGCTTCTAGTGAGTATTCAAGCTTGGTTTGTTCTTGAACCCATTGGTTTATCTTTTTGGTATTCAGACTGTAAAACTCTTCTCCAACATCTAATTTCAAATGCGTTGACTTTTTTCCATCAGCTTTCTTCATTGCCCAGCTTTCAAAGCAATAATACTATGGCATATATACTTCTTAAGATGTACAGTTGACCCTACATGTTAGCAGTTTCCATTTCCACCGACTCAATAATTCACACCCTTCAAATCAGCACTATAAAGCAAGAGAACTAGATGAACTTTCCAAAGAAAGGAGTCCCAACTTAATCTTAGATGGGAAAAAACGTATCTGGGGTAGGCTAAGGCAAGGATTGGGGAACTTGTTTCATATGCCGCTCCCAGTTATTGTTGTATGCCATTAAGTCATTTCCAGCTTATGGCAATCCTGAGCCATAAAAGAGTTTTCTGGGGCTCAGAGTGTGTGTCTTACCCTATAGTGCTCTCTTTGGTCAAGTGGAGGATCGAATTCTAGACTTCACAGTCACAACCCAATGCTCAAACCACTGCACAATACTCCAAAACAGCAAAACTGGCCAAAAGAACCCTGAACCTGCTGCGAATACAACTGTTAAAGGGCACATCTACATGGACACTTTATCCCGAAGTGGAGGCAAATCAGCTCTGTGGCAGCTGCATGTCACACAGAGCCGATTTGTATTAATGAGGGCTAAGGCTGCTTAATGTAGCTTTGAACTGTATTAACGAAATTAATGGGCTGCTCCAGAGTTTCCACAACATTTGAAAAATCCAGACTCTGGGCCTATCTTAACATTGGGCCTGTTCTAAGACAGAAGACAGAATGGCTACAACTGTTTAAGTGGCCATCCGATATTCTCTGGGCTCAGGCAGGCTGGGTACACGGATAGTACTTACAAACCCTTCCTGTTTTCATTGTAGTGGCAGACACTGAGTGAGAAGTGGCTAGTGACAGTTGCTCTTTGCTTGGAGTGATGTCAGCCAGAATGCAAGGGTGATTGGTGAGGAAAGAGAGAAAGAAGGAAGTAATCCTTTCACACACCCCCTCCTCCCCCGGGTCAATGTGATGAATGAAGACCACAAGCCATTTTGAGTTTGGAGGGGAACTGGAGGAGAACGGGCTGACAGTAAGAACCATTCTAGGACCAATCCAGAATTTGACACTCTGGAGTGACCCCAGGATAGTTTCCATGTAGAATCTCCCTATATCTCTCACCACCAAGCCCTCTGACCTTCAAAAGTTAAAAAAAAAAAGACAAAATGGAAACTGAATATTACATGATGTTGATTGAAGTGTTGCTGAATGCAAGGCCAGTGAGGACTGGCTTCTATCAAGTTGCCCAACCCAGTTGCAAGGAGATAGTTCTTAGATTTCCTGAAATATTGTCTCCCACAGATTTCAACTCTAGTATTTTATGGTTCTATGATTCAATAACTAAAGTAACCAGTGTCATGAAAGATTGCTTTTTGTTTCTTCCAAACACAAAAGTACAGAATTTCTATCTATAGAGAGCATCTTGTCAGGTTTAAAGGATAGTATAAAGGATAGAT
The DNA here is from genome assembly GCF_037176765.1 of Anolis sagrei. Lineage (NCBI taxonomy): Eukaryota > Metazoa > Chordata > Lepidosauria > Squamata > Anolidae > Anolis > Anolis sagrei. The sequence goes on along the minus strand of NC_090022.1, from coordinate 213,877,551 downwards.
AAATAAAAGTCATGACATTTTTATTTCAGTTAAACAAGAAAAAAGTATCATGTGGAGAGGTATGTTTATTTACATGAAAGTTTCTTGATCTAGTATCACTGTCTAACCAGCACTATGTGTAGCTTATAGTATTGCCTTATATACCTTACATAGTCATGCAATCTTCCTTTAATACATTAAGGTCCTTTATATTTTGAATTTTACTTTATAATGGTTGTGATGGGTTCTAAATCTACAATGGTGACTTACAACTTTCACCAAAGTCAAAGAGGTGACTTGTTCATTTTTAGTAAATATGCATTTCATTTAATGTTGACTTGGTTACACAGAAGGATACCGTTTGCACCATTTAGAGCCTTCATTAAAATAAAATTTAAAAAATCTTGAACTAGTCTTTTAATAACAACTCCCAGAGGCCAGCATATGTGTATTTTCAACCAAGGCAGAAGAGTACAGTTCAATGTGATTTCCAATTATTTTATGCCAAGCCACTCACAGTTGTATTGCAGCAAAATCCCCTGAAGGCCAATTAAGAAAGTGTGAAACCTCTCTTGCTGCACTGGGAAAATGTACATTTGACATAATGATGTACTCTACAGAGGGCCATTTTCAAAACATTCTCAAGGCATCAAATGTTTGTACTAGCTTCCAAATGGAACTATACATTCTATTTCACTCCCAGAAATATCAGAATGCTGCTGGAGCAGGAAAGAATGGTCACATAAGCCAATGAGTTACACAGACTGACCAACTTAAAAGGACTACAAAAGACAATATTGGCATAAAACTACCATCTTTATATTGTGCTGAGCTTCTTGAAAGATAAAAAAAGTGATAGTTCTGCTGCCCTGATATAGGCATGAGGACATAACGATTTAAGGTTTCTGCCTTCAGAAAAGGTAAGAAGTTTTCTGTATGAGACAATAATTCTAATTTTTAGAACTGTGAAGTTTTACCTAGACAGCACTTAAAGGCATTTCCAAATGTAGCAACACAGAGACTCCTTGAGAAATTTGATGTTCTGGGCCTAAGAAAGGAGGCTATGGTTTCATAAAAGATTGAGGCATCCTGAATCTAAATCAAACCAGTATTTCACAGTATTTGACATTGTGAATGTCAAATGACATTATAATATACAATTTATTTGTTTTTCAAATTTGAACAGAAGAAGAGAATATGAAAGTGAGGTTAACCTAGTAGTCTTGGAGCAAAATAATTTGAAACAGAAAAAACTTCGAAAAATTTACAATGCACATCAGGTGAGAAGTAATCAAATGCTGAGCCTCAGCGCAACAGTGACCTCTCTTCCTTTCTAAAGCACAGATTTAGCACTCTATTCTCAGCCTGCCCCTCCTTGACCTGTCATTTACCTTTGACCCTATTTCACACAGTAATGGCAATTTGCCTTTTTTTCTGATGTTTGTAATTCCATCTATTTTGTTCTCCTTCTTCCCCCCCCTCCAAAATTAGTCTGCTGTTATTGTTGTTGCTATTATTGTTATGTTGTTTTATGCTGTCTTAATTGTCTTTGCTTTGTTTTTAATTGTATTCTGCCTTGGGCTTGGGCCCCATGTAAGCTGCCCCGAGTCCCTTCGGGGAGATGGCAGCAGGGGAGAAAAAGTTCTTTTTCTTCTTCTTTTTCTTCTTCATTTGGAAGCGATTATCTTGTGTGTTTTGACTATTGTAACAGAGAATGGTGTATCTAAGAGTTGTTTATCATTTTCTTTTTTGAAATTCTTATTTACACATTGAACATAAAATAGAAGTTATTTAGGTCTAGCTCCCATCTTTCCAGATGTATCTTTTAAATAGGAGATTTTTTTTACCATATAGTTTCCATGAGCAACAATTTGCTAAAGTACGAGAATCTAGTCTTGGAAACAAATGTAAGTGAATAACATAAAATCTGCCTACTTACATTGGTATTGGCCACAGACCTACCTAGAGGAAACACACTAAATCAATGAAAATAAACATATCTCTTCTATGTGTTTCTGTGTCTCAAGTGCAACAAATTTAGATCACCCTGTCTAAACAAAAGACCAGGTCAATCTTAGCTACCATATGGAAAAAAAACAGTAGATTTAGGCACAGTACACTGAAAAGTCTGAGACCCCTTCTACATTGCCATATAATCCCACATTACCAAAGCAGATAACCCAGATTATATGTTTTGAACTAGATTACATGAGTCTATGGTGCCATATAATCCAGTTCAAAGGAGAAAATCTGGATTTAATATGGCAGTGTAGATGGGGCCTGAGATGGGTAGTGTCTTTGTGTGAATTGACATGACCTACCAAGTATTTAATCTTTTAGTATTATTATTTGAATAAGTTTGTAGGGGACTCTTTTTATACTTCCATTTCAGTGTAGGGGACACTTTTTGTACTTCAATTTCAGTGTTCATGGGTAATTTCCTATATGGCCTAGGTGCTTTTGATTGTGTCTTCCATGATGCTTCATTTTTTTTAAAAAAGGTCTTAAGAGTAGGCAAGTCAATTTTGTTAGGAATTAGAACCTTACACTTTTCACAAAAATTAATATTTTATTTTGCTTTATCCAACAACATTTGAGGATAAAGGTTCTGTTTTAAAGGAGGAAGTACATCTCTCAAAAATACAATTTCAAACATAATAATAATAATAACAATAACAATAATAATATTAATCCTTTATTTATACCCCGCTAACATCTCCCGAAGGACTCGGTGCGGCTTACAAGAGGTCGAGGCCCAACACATCAATAAAACAACAGCATAACAAATACAACAATAAATAAACTCATAAAAACAAAACACTAAACATTAAAATGCTAGCAGTAAACATTAAACAATAACACCACGACGCATTTAAAACTAAGGTCGGGCCAAATGTAATGATTAATTTTTTTTAAAATGCTGGACATGAATTAGTTCTAATATGTGCAACTAATCCCTTTAATCAATGCCCTTTAATCAATGCCTAACCGTATACCATGCAGCTGTGGACAAGTCTACATAGGGACCACCAAACGCAGCGCCCAAACACGAATCAAGGAACATGAAAGGCACTGCAGACTACTTCAACCAGAGAAGTCAGCCATAGCAGAGCACCTGATGAACCAGCCTGGACACAGCATATTATTTGAGAACACAGAAATGCTGGACCACACCAACAACCACCATGTCAGACTACACAGAGAAGCCATTGAAATCCACAAGCATGTGGACAATTTCAACAGAAAGGAAGAGACCATGAAAATGAACAAAATCTGGCTACCAGTATTAAAAAAAACTCTAAAATTACAACAGCAAAACAGCAGAGAGGAAACAACCAGGCACATCTTAACACCTCTCAACAAAAGATTTTCCCAGGCTCAGCCAGGCCTTCAAATGCTAATGAAGGTGGTCAGTTGAAACATTCACACCTAGCTCCAGCAGAGAAGAGCTCTTTGCCCCACCCCAGCCATTCCACAGATATATAAACCCATTGTACTAATTCCAACAGACCTCACTACCTCTGAGGATGCTTGCCATAGTTGCAGGCGAAACGTCAGGAGAAATGCCTCTAGAACATGGCCCTATAGCCCGAAAAAACCCACAAGAACCTAGTGATTCCAGCCATGAAAGCCTTCGACAATACAATGCCTTATTTGTTGTAGTAATAAATCTTACAAAATCTTTGCTTTAGTAATGACTAAAGTCTATAATATATTAACATTGCTAAAGCCTTCTACTATATATTTACTATTCTCCATGTGTAGGAATATATGTTACAGAATGACCATTATCGTCACTAAAAGCAAGGTAGGAGAATAATTAATTGTGCCATGCTCAGAATATGAAGTATGCCTATCATCATTGTTCCGCATTAAATACTGTCCCAAGTTTCTGTCAGCTCAAATTCCAGGTATGCTCTTCTCATTCCATAAGGCATTTTTTTCTATTATCTTAAACAAGTGGAAATACTTCTCTGCATTACAGTACTGTAATTCGTATGGGATGAAACATGAGCAAGAGGAAAGGACAGATTTATTGAACAGCAGGATATTGGTTACAAAGACCACAACAGGCAAAAGTCAGAACTGATATGACTGAAGTGCCAGATTCATGGTACAAGAACATCTTTTAAAAAGACTTTTCTAGTGTAGACACAACTGTACATCTTTAGCCCATGTATCGTTTTCCTAAACTCAAAACTTTAGCAATCCACTACACTATAGTCTGAGATAGTTGTACCTGTGATAGAGTATACCATTTAATAATTCCATTATACCTTCAGGTCTTTTCTACTCCTAGCCCTCTTCTGTGTCCCAAGCTGGTCTACTTCTTTAACCAAGCTCATCCAGATACCTACAGGCAGTCCCCAAGTTACAAACAAGATAGGTTCTGGAAGTTTGTTCTTAAGTTAGATTTGTTTATAAGTCAGAACAGTGTGTAACTCCAGCCACACACACACACAAGCTTTAGATAGCACAGAAAATGGTTAATACCTCTGTGGAGTTTGCTTTGCTGCCTGTGTCCCAGTTCAGAAAATTTTACCTTACTTTTTGTCCCCATGATCGTCAGATCATCAGATAAATTTTGGTTTGTTGTAGAAACAAGGTTTGTTGAGAAAGCTTCAGAGAAGATACTTTTCCCCCAAGAGTGGATTTCCCTACTGAGAGGTAGATTTCTTTCACTTCCTGCCCCCCCCCCCGCCCCCATTCTTAACTATGAGTTGTTTGTAAGTTGGATGTTTGTAACTTGGGGACTACCTGTGCTCAACTCCTGGGAATTAAGTTCTGCCCATATCATGTATTATTCCCTCAGCAGTCAACTTTCCTAGAATGCATTGACACTGTAGAATTAATGCAGTTTAATTGTCATAGCTCAGTGCTATGGAATCATGGGTGTTGTAATTCTACAAGGTCTTTAGTTTTCTCTGCCAAATAATGTAAGTAACTCAGCAAACTACACCTCCCATGATTTCATAGTATTTAGCATGGCAATTAAAGTGGTGCCAAACCACAGTAATTCTACCATACAGTCACACCCCACTAACCTAGAGCTAGTAAAACCAACTTGTTCTACTAAAGGACAATTCTACATAGAACAGAAAGGCAAGAGCAAAAATGTATGCACCCGAAGTTCTGGTCATGCTCTTCAGTGACTAAAATAAAAAGAGCTAATACATTGTGTGTTTGTGGACTTCTTGTATCTTTTACTAAAATTCTAGATATGAATATCCCACTTCAGCTACTATCATATCTATTAATGTTCTGTTTAAGTAATACATTTAAATCACCCTGTTTAATTAAAAACATTATTTCATGTTAGACTTGCAACACTTCTTAATCAGGTATTATATCATGCATTCATCATGATTCCGATCTTTTTAATGGCAATTTATTCCCATACTTTCATCTTTTTGCCGATCTCCTTGTCTCTATCATCTCATGGTTTATTATTTACTACTCGACTCAACTAGTTTTCTGTCTGTTTTCTGCAGGTTTCCCAGCTTATCATGAACTAAACTTCTGACATTCTTACTTGACTTTACCTTCATTATTTTCATGATACTTTCTTTTTTCTTGAAATTTCCATATATATATATATATAGGTTGCACGTAAATACAATATGCATTAAAAGGAATGGTAGGAAAATATGAAGAATGTTATGTTTGCTACCTATTATTTACATGTTAGGGTTTTAAAAATTACCCATAAAGTTCATAATTGAATAGCAAACGTCGAAAAATGAATAGCATCATTTTGGAACAGGCTGATGATGTTTATTTTTTTGATAGGGGAATGAGTTTTATTATTTTGCAAGAGTTAGAACTAGACTTTTCCCTTGCCAATCATTGCATGAAATGAACCATGCTAGTCTCTATTGATCTCTTTCTTTGAATTGCTTGGCATAGATCAAAAGCAAATAATATATTCCAGTGGGATAGTAAAATGGCATAAACAAGTGGCATCACAATGTGATGGGCAGAACCTGACAAGCACAACATGCAGGGCTACAGTTGGAGCTGTATCCTGCAGACAAAACAAAAAGCCATACTGCTTTGCTGTCAGCCCACAACTGAGAACAACTGAATGAGAGATGTCAGTTATGATTCAGCTTAGGAAAATGTCTATAAATTCCATTCCTGTGAAAAAGAAAACTGCATATCCAGTTTTGCTTTAAAAAATACTGTTTGAAGTATTCTTTCATTCCTATTCAGGATCCTTGTGTCCTATTGTTAGGCTTTTGGGGCAGACTAGCCTATGATTTTGATTTCAAACAAAAACCTTTTTGCCTCATTTGAAACTGACTTAAAGCAAGAGATGTGTGCACAATTATATTCTACGGCTTCATTTTATAAGATGAACCCCAAAAAGTACAACCAGAGCTACAGAATACTTAAAATTCTCATGAGAATACTGTGCTCAAGGCAGTGTAAAATTGATAGATCTTATGGGTTCACATACAACTCTTTAAAGGAATAAAATCAGTAACACAATTATTGGAATACTTGCATTCATAATAATGCCCTGATTTATTGTCTACGGGTTTGTAACATAACATATTTCCAGGTACAGTAGTTTTAAAAATACTTACAAAAAGTGCCAAAATGGCAAATACAGAGAAATAAAAAAAATTCCACAATGTAAACATCAAAAAAGTTGCATCAACAACACAACCGGATTAAAATAGTTATATTTTATTACTATCTGCTTACAGCCAACTTTTTTAATTTTTTGTTCAGAGAAAGCAGTTGAACCACATATTTATGAAGACATTAAAATTATTTTGGTTTCTAAAGAAAACAAACAAAAACATTTGTGGCGTTCATTTCTAAAATATACCAAATAAAAAACAAAAGGAAAATGAGTTATAGGTGGCAGTTACATTGTTGGCTAGGAGATTATGTACAGATCAAAAAAACTATTGAAACCTATCAAATCACTTTGGTACAGGGTTTGAACAATGCATTTATAGCCAAAAAAATGAATACCCTCAGCACTTTTTTTCAATTCCTGTAAAATTTGTTCAGATGGATTTGGTACCATTTGTATTCGTGCCTTCCCAGGGTCCAAATGTCATTGTCCAGACTATCTTGCCACAGCTGTTCTCCAAGCCTCAAAGTATAATGATCAGCTGTTGGATAGAGAGTTGCTGTTACTTCCCAGACTTGCCATCTTCTCTGAATCCTGGGAGAGACAGAAGTGACTGCTGGGCAGCTACATGAGGTATAGTCTGAAGAAAGAGGCATGGCCAGAGGAGGTTTACACAAGCCAGAGAAGGCAAATACACAAAAACTCATATTTGGACTAAGACTGAAGTGTTTCCAAGTTCTGTCCTGCAAGATGTTTTGCTTCTTAAGAATAAATTGCAGTTATGATCAGCTTTGTAAATAAGATTACAGAAGTTGCTGACATAAAGCTATTTTTCATTTTAAAGCTGAGGATTTGTTACATATAATGTATAGCCTTACTCCTAAAAAAAACTATCAATTAAAATAAACATCAGACACATATGAATATTTGAGCAATCTGTTGTTGAACAAATTTATATGTGTTATTGATGTGAAAAAGACCAATAAAATAATATTCCCTGTAAGTGAACCTGAAGGGTTCGTGTACATGTATAATTTGGTTACACCTTTCCCCAAGATATTATAAATTTAATTCTTAGTAACACAGTATCTGTTTGGTAACTATTATTTAATTACTTTGACTCTGTAATTGCCTCAATTGGTGTCCTCAAAGCCCGCCCTGAAAGATATAATCTCTTAAATTCACATTAACAGCTGAACTCTATAAATACCTCCTCCTTGCCATCCTGAGAATAAGTTTGCAACTTATTATTTCGAAGAATTCATTTGTGTTAAAAAAAAGTATTCATACTAAAGTTGGAAAAAATCAGACTGCAATCTTTCTTATTGTTAAGGTAGGAGTCAAACTAGATTTTTATGGGGACATAGTTGTGTTTCTGGCCACATCTAAAAGAGTATATCTTCATTTAATATACCAAACCTCAGATGCAGCCCCTTTCTGGCAATCTTCTATGAAACATGCAAATCTTAGTCAACCATGGTCTCTTTTTAGATCTGAACCAGGAAGTTATGCTTAACAAGTTCAGACAAAGCCATGACTATGAAAACAAAACAAAAAATCAAATCTTTAGGATCTGATAGAGCCAGTGCACTGTAGTGGTTTGAGCATTCAACTATAACTGTGGAGATCAGCATTCAATTCCCTACTCAGCCATGGTAACCCATTGGGTAAGCTACATACTCTCAGACCCAGCTAAACATGTGATAGTGTCGCCATAAGTAGGAAACAACATCAAGCCATGTGTTAACAAATTTACAATCCTAGTTGTACGAAACATGTAAACTTTAGTTCCATGGCTTAGACAAAACTTTTATAAATTGAAAACCTGGTGAGCTTATCAAGAAGATAGAAAGAAAGGGGAACATAGGGACAAGTAATACATGCAAACAACTCAGGAAAATCTCAGTTTACTTAGCAAAGATATGGTAGACCAAACACAGCCAATGAGTCAGGTGGCCACTGAATTTAAATAATATTGTACGTGAGTAGACCTTCAACCCCAATAATTTTTATAGAGGTTTCTTAGGGAAGGAATAAGAAGATGTGGTTTTGCCAGTTCCTTCCTCTAAAACGGGGCTTCTCAAATTTTTAAAGCAGAGGGCTGGTCCATGGTCCCCCAAACTGCTGAGGGGAGGAGTGAACTATGGTTTGACAAAAATGAACAAATTCCTATGCACACGGTACATATGTTATAGGTAGTGAAAAAAACATGAACAATACAATATTTAAAATGAAGAACAATTTTAACTAACATTGATTTACTTGTGGGTAAGTTCAATGGGAAGTGTGGGTCTGCTTTTGGCTGACGAGAGAGAGAATTTGGATTGTTGTTGTTCTGTGTCTTTTACTCGTTTCAGACTTGGGGTGACCCTAAGTAGGGCGGGAGGGGGATTATCTTGGTAAGCTGCATCCAGCCCACAGGCATTTGTTTGGGATCCCTGCTCTAAAATATAGCCTTCAGGAGCTGGTTTTCCTTAGAAGTATCCCACCCAAGCAATCAATAGGGTTGATCCTGCTTAGTTTCCAATATCAGATGGGATCTGGTGCCACTTCACAAGAGCAGAAGGGGTCATTTAAAACTAGTCACAATACTGGGAAGTTGAAATAAATCTTCCCCTTTCCTCCTATTTTTCTACTAAACTATTTCATCTTAGCAGTTTTTCTAATCATAAGGATTATTTCTAACATGGAAGAGTCACAGAGAAAAAAAATCCCCATCGCACTGGGATAAGTGGTTCACAATTTTTTAAAAAATGTGTAGAGTGCAACTTCCCTGCTCACGTTAAACCTTCAGTTCAACCAACTCAACTCAAGCTTGGGAAGATGCTGTTCCCTATAATACAATAGTATCACTAAATGAAGAAATAAGAAGACAGGCATTTTAAGAAGAAAACAAGTTGGGGCACGCCAATCCTAAAGATTTGTACTAAGAACTAAAGCAAAATATATCATGAACAGACACAGAAAGATGAAAGGATGTATTTAGATCTTGGCTCTGTGAATACACTACAAGATAAATTGTTGTGCTTCAACTTCCTGGCTGAGAAGTCCCACAAGAAACCTGATCCTTTGAAGTGGAAGCACAGTTGAGAACAGAACATATAAACTTCTTCAGAATACAGTGAATTAGTGCAAAGGTGCATACATTTTGTATTTATTTATAGAATAAAAGAGAACTTGACAGAGCAATTTTGTTTGGTAATGCAGAGGCCACAATTTTAAAGCAATTAATATTGTTATTGTTACTTTTTTATATTCCTGCATTATACACTAGCATTATTATTCAAGTTCCAAATATCCAGTATTCACCCAAGCAATGCAATGTTTGTGATGAAATCACACATAACCAAAAAATCAGTCAAAATATCATCCCTCTTCAGACAAGAACTTGCAGGAGTATGCCAAATAATTCACCAAGTTAAAAGGAAGTCAGGTGCACTGTCCTAAAAGGTACTTGGGCATGACTGTTTAGTCAACTTTCTTGCTTAAACAAGTCCCTTAACACATTTTTACTGATTGAATAGACATATATCCCACCTTTCTTACAAAAATGAGGCTTAAGGAGGTTCACAGTAAAACTAAATAAAAGAAATGCAAGAGCTGTCAGCCACGAAAGAAAGGAAGATATATATACAGTACTTATGTTGCAACTCTGCTGGATGGGGCACAGGACCATTTATTTATTTTATAACTACCCAAGGCAGTAAATTCACAACCTTACCTTGCAACCACATATGATATATAGCAAAAATGTGGTATCATCTCTATAAATGTTACAGTATACATGATGCCACATTTTGAATTAAATGTTCTTGGGTGAGAACCAGCGATGGCACATATATGGGACAGAACATAAAACAAAACAACAAAAACTGCCCCCAATACATGTTCTAAAACCAATAGGGCATCTTATTTAGGATAAAGGTACACAATGTTTGGTTCCATGTTAAATGTGGGTCACTTGATCAAATGATCCAGATTGTTTGCAAAACCATCTTTTGAATTATGCAAACGATCTCTAGCAAGAAGCATTGTTTCCTGCTGCTCTTTGTTGCTTATCATCTTGGCAATGGGGTTCATATAAATAAATGTAGACTTGCAATCCAGCATGGTATAGTGCAGTGGTTCTCAACCTGTGGATCCCCAGATGTTTTGGCCTTCAACTCCCATAAATCCTAACAGCTGGTAAACTGGCTGGGATTTCTGGGAGTTGTAGGCCAAAAAACCTGGGGACCCACAGGTTGAGTAGTGGTTTGAGTGCTGGATAATAACTCTGGAGATCAATGTTCAATTCCCCTCTCAGCCATGAAATCCACTGTGTGCCCTTGGGTAAGTCATATTTTTTCATTTTCCGAAGAAGGCAAAGGCAGATCCCCCCAGATCAAGAGACCAGGCACACCCCAGAATTATACCAGTTTGACATCATTTTAACTGCAATGACTCTATCCTGTTGAATCCAGAATTTGCAGGATATTGTGGCATGAGAGCTTCCTAATAGAGAAGGATAAATATCTCACAACACAACAAATTCCAGGATTTTATAGCATTGATCCATGGCACTTAAGATTATATAAAACGGATATAATTCTGCAATGTGGATACAGCCCAAATTATGCCAAAAAACCTCAATGATAGGTTTACCTTAGGCCCATTACAAGTTGGTAACTCCTTGAAGATACACAAGAATTGGGCTAGTGAAGTGGTCTTGGTAGATGGTATTCCAGCTCTCTATTTCCATAAGAAACTAAAACTGCAACAGCTGTTGTGAAAAGAGACATTCCAGGCCATTTTAAAAAACAGGTTCATCTCTACTTAGAACTGCTCCAGGCATGATTTCTAGTGATAATTTAAGGAGTGCTGTATTTCATAATTCAAGGAGTGCTATGTTAGTTTTGCCTCAAGAAGCTGTCCACATAGAGGTATTCTAGGCAGACATTTACAACACTATCTACACAAAAGAGAGCACTTGGTATTAATTGTCAGTTTTACATCTTAAATAGCAATGGGTTGTCCCGAGCATACAATTAGAGTTAGGCAGAAGTTCTGAATCATTCTGTGAGTTCCTGTTTGTAGCCTGCTATTTGAAAATATTAGTTACAAGAAGAGGCATTAAGTATGTCTTATTGTTATAATCATCATCATCCCCCACTCTGAAGGGAGCTATATAACCTACTCTTTATTAAGATGCCATAGCAGGTCACTTTTAATTCTTATTGTGCAATTCTGAAATACATATATTTTAAAGAAATTCAGGAACCTTAGCTTCATTCAACCTCATTTTTTAAAATGTGAGATAAGCTATTAATAACATGTGTAACTATTATCATTTTATTTCTCCTGTATATTCTTTAACCGTATCTACCTGATGAATTGTAAAGCCTGTGAAGCTTCGAAATTCATCACAATGCATTTTACTTTGCTCCACTAACGGTAATATGGGCGGAATATTTGTTATCTGGAAATGCTCCAAAATCCAAAATTGTCCACATGAATTGCTGAGATAGTGACACCTTTGCTTTCTGATGGTTCAATGCACACAAACTTTTCATGCACAAAATTATGTTTAAAAAACAGGCAAAGTATCCCTTATCTGAAATTCTGGAAGCTAGAAGTACTTTAGATTTTGGAGACCCCCCCCCCCCAAATAATTGTATTTGCATATACATATATAATGAGATATCTCTGAGATGGGATCGAAGTCTAAGATCTATTTCTGTTGCATATATACACACAATATACAATATTTTGTACAAAGTTTTTGTATACTGAACTGGAAATGAAATATATCACTATTTTATTCACCTCTCTGAAACAATTTCAAATTTTGGATTCTGAAGCTGTACTGTGCCTCAAAGTGTGTTCAGGTTCTGTGGATCAGGTATGTATGAAACATAAAAGAATGTAATGTGTAGACTTGGATCCTATCTCCAAGATGCCTGCAAATATCCTCAAATCCAAATACTTCTGGTCCCAAGCATTTTGGATAAGAGATGCTCAACAGGATGGAATTCTCATCTTGCTGCTGTTATTGTTTCCCTAGAACCCATGTGATGCAGGTATCCTCCTAGTCTTTTTCTTTGTATTGTCTATTCCCAGATTTATACAGATCCCCCCAAAATATACACATACCGTTAAAAGATACAGTTCTGTCATTTCTATTACTTTTATTTATTTTAATTTCATTCATTGCTTACAATTATTATAATACATTTTCTAATTGTTCATCTACAATCTTTCTTGATCATTTGGTGGTTTGAATTTTCCATTATTTTTGTATTGGCAGTCCCCAAGTTACAAACTTCCAACTTACTAACAACGGATAGTTAAGAATGAGGGCGAGACAACAGGAAGTGAGAGAAATCTACCACTCGGAAGGGAAATTCACTCCTGAAAGAGCTATCATGATGGGAGAAAAACGTCTCCACTGACGCTTTCTCACCAATTCTTGTTTCCACAACAAGCCAGTTTTTTCCAAATACAGGGACAGAAAGTGAGGTGAAATCTTCCAAGCAGGTGCTCAGACAGCAAAACAAACACCACAGGAGTGTTCACCCTTCCCTATCCTATCCAAAGCTACCACATTTACTTCTTTCTAATGCTTACCTTTTTTTGACTAAATTACCTTCTTATATAGATTAGCTCTTCTGAGAGGGCTATAGCCCACATCTTATTTAACCAATTCTTTATTGATACATTCTTTTAGTTTTTCCCCCATGTCCTGACTACCAAATTTTGCATCTTGTGGCACATAGGTTGTATTTGTGTAGCAAGATCCACCCAACCTTTGCACAACTAATACCACCTGCCACTCTATCATCCTCCCAAATGGGAGGACCAGCAGCAGCACTTGTTGGTACAAGAAAGTGAGGATGACAAAGAAAGAACTAACGAACAGAAGGAAACATCTCTGCTCCCAACATAAGGCCTCTCCTCACCCTCCTTGACCTCAGCAGCGGAAGCCTATTTCTGTTCCATTTGATGCTGCTAACATTTGACATGACATGAACAGCACTAGACCTGATCTTTGACTTCATTCAAGGAACAACCTGGGAGCACATCATCTCAGTCAATAAAAACCTATTTATGCATGTTAGCATATGGAGAGAAGGAGGATTAGAACACCTTAATTATATACCTTCGTTTAGATACTGAAAATCTATCTCAACCCTGTCGGTCGCAGTAAACCACTCCATATTTTTATTGCATGTTAGGTGCTCAGTTTTTTTATGATGTGTGTAATGTGATATATTATGTTGATTTAAGTTCTTACATTCTGGTTATTATTGGTTAGTTATTATAAGTTTATATTGATGTTGTTTTATTTATTGTGTTGATTGATTTGTTGTTTGTATCCAAGTTAGTAATTAATAATATCGAAAGAAGAGAAAGAATCTAGTAGATAGGAACGAAAGAAAAATATCACACATTTAAAAAGTAAAGATGCAGTTCTTCTGATGGCTGACCAGTTGGTTAAGGACCACAGACAGTTACAGAATTTGGTCATGCCAGTGACCACTGACCAGCATGTCTCTTATACGGAGCGCATGGAGAAATTAAGGAATTTTTCTTAACCTCTAGTGAGAGAATGGTAGAAGATATGGAATCAATAAATAACAATAGAGGTGAAGATGGAACTCCCAGTACTCCATAGCATTGAGCCATGGCTGCTAGTGATGTCAAACTACATTAATTCTACAGTGTAGATGAACCAAATAATAGTAATTTCAATTTTAATCTATTACATTTGGCCCAGCCATTTTTAAAATTGTTTATGTCACTATTGATTGTTTTTCGTTTATGTGATTTATATGATTTGTATTTGATTGTTTTACGGATTGTGTTATGTACCGATTGTTTTTAACTGTGATAATTGTTTTAACTGCTGTTTTGTACGTATGTGTATCTTGTATAGGCATCAAATTGTGCCTTTTTGTAAGCCGCCCTGAGTCCCCCCGCCCCCCGGGGGGTTGAGAAGGGCGGGGTAGAAGTACCCAAAATAAATAAATATTGTTTATTGATGTTGTGTTTATTGATGTTTTGTTTGATGTACTTTGGGCTCGGCCTCATGTAAGCTGCACCAAGTCCCTTGGGGAGATGGTAGCGGGGTACAAATAAAGTTTATTATTATTTTATTATTATTATTATTATTATTATTGTGTTTACAAATTCTGCCAATACTTGCAAGATAAAGGCAGGCATACTACTTCATGAAAGGAAGGGGCGCTTTCGAGAGTCACTATGCTGTGTTTGGAAACCTTTCCAAACTTTATATATACACCCAGAGATAGATGTATATTATCTAATTATATATTACTCCCTTTTGTTTCTTGAGGGGAAATAACGAACTACCAAAATATATGTACGTATATATGTATGTGTGTGTCTTACATATATACATATTTGCTGGTTCGTTATTTCCCCTCAGGAACCAAGGGGGGAATAATATATGTCTAAACATCTACAACTCTCTCTCTCTCTGTATGCCTACGAAATCCCCGTTAACCCCTGAGGAGGCGCCGGCTGACACACGTACGCATCTCACGCACAGCTTTACCTCTTCTCCTCCTCCTCCTCCTCCGCTGGTCCCTTCCATCCCGTTCTTCTCACTCGCCATGTTCCTCCTCCGCGAGGGCGACTTTAATTCAAACTGAATGAAGAAGCGCCGTTTGTAACCGTCCCGCGGGCACTTCCGCCGCAGCGCGCGCCTCCGAAGCCCAAAGACCCCTCTCCTAGCGCCTCCTCGCGCCACCCTTTCACTCCACCGGCAAGAACTGAGCTCACCTCAGACGGCGGCTCCAGCCGCCGCCGCCGCGCGCGTAACCCCGCCCACCCCTATCTGCATATCTTAGCCCCGCCCACCCAAGGAAGGGAGGAGGGGAAGGAGACAAGAGGTTCCTTCCTCTTTCCCAAGCTCAGCCAGCGACGGGTTCATTTACATACCAAGCTCCGCCCGCTTTCAAGTTTTCAAATTCTGCGTACTCGAGATGGACTGCGTTTCCTCACTTTTCAAGGTTTGGCTCCGCCCCTCTTATTTGCATGGCGAGCAGAACAGCCTATGGGAGGGCTCCCCGTTGGCTTGACCTCCTGTTCCGCTTGTTGCGCATGGGGAGAGAGGGAGGGAGGGGGAGGGAGAGAGGGAGGAATAGGCGCACCCCAGGAGCGACGTTTGAGAGCAGTGGTTGTCAACTTGTCTAATTCTGCGACCCCTTAGTATAGTTCCTCATGTTGTGGTGACCCCCAACCATAACATTATTGTCTTTGCTACTGATATGCATCTTCATGTAAATATCTGATAGGCAGGATATATTTTCATTCACTGGACCAAATTTGGCACAGATAACCAATACACCTGGATTAGAATACTGGTGAGGTTGGGGGTATTGATTTTGTCATTTGGGAGTTGCAGTTGCTGGGATTTATAGTTCACCTACAATCAAAGAGCATTCTGAACCCTACCATTCAAAGAGCATTCAAAGAGCACCATGGACTCAAACAATGATGAATCTGGACCAAACTTGGCAAGGATACTCCATATGCCCAAATGTCAACACCGGCGGAGTTTGGGGAAAAATAGACATTGACATTTGGGAATTGTAGTTGCTGGGATTTATAGTTCACCTACAATCAAAGAGCATTCTGAACCCCACCTATGATAGAATTTAGCCAAACTTGGCACACAGAACTCCCATGACTGACAGAAAATACCAGAAAGGTTTGGTGGGCATTGACCTTGAGTTTTGGAGTTGTAGTTCACCTATGTCCAGAGAGCACCGTGGACTCAAACAATGATGGATCTGGAGCAAACTTGGCATGGATACTCCATATGCCTAAATGTCAACACCGGTGGAGTTTGGGGAAAAATAGACGTTGACATTTGGGATTTGAAGTTGCTGGGATTTATAGTTCACCAGAATCAAAGAGCATTCTGAAGAACAGAAAATACTGTGTTCTGATGTTCTTTGGCGACCCCTCTGACACCCCCTCGCAACCCCCACAAAATAAAAAAAATGATTTTGTCATCTGGGAGTTGTAGTTGCTGGGATTTATAATTCACCTACAATCAAATAGCATTCTGAACTTCACCAATGATGGAATTGAACCAAATGTGGCACACAGGACTTCCATGACCAACAGAAAACATTAGAAGGGTTTGGTGGGCATTGACCTTGAATTTGGAAGTTGTAGTTCACATACATCTAGAGAGCACTGTGGACTCAATCAAAGAGCATTCTGAACCCCACCGACGACAGAATTGGGGCAAACTTCCCACATACACAGAACCCCCATGATGAACAGAAAAAACTGTGTTCTGATGTTCTTTGGCGAGCCCTCTGACACCCCCTCGTGACCCCCCAGGGGTCCCGACTCACAGTTTGAGAAATGGTGACGTAGAGCATTGTTATTCTACAGCAACTGCCATGGCGACATGGCACAGAATGGTGGGGTTTGCAGTTTAAGGAGGGTTTGAAGTTTAAGTTCTTGAACCTCATTGTAAAAAGCAGGATTCCACCCAATGTTGCCATAGCAGCTGGAGTGAAACTATACATCGGCCCTCCAGCTGTTTTGGACAATTGTGGGAGTTGAAGTCCAAAACACCTGGAGGACCGGTGTTTGCCCATGCCTGGTGTAGTGTGATAATTATATATATTTACACTTCAGGGTCTTGCTTACTTCCTATATAGACACAGTGCCAAATCCTAGTCTTCCGATGAGTTGACTGATGTCTCCATTCTGGTTAACGACTGAAGTAAAAACATGGAAATTTGGTTTTCCAATATCTTTTATCATCTGCATTAAACTAGATAAACAGCAGCCAATATTTTTGTTTTCTTCGTGTTCCGCTGTAAATCTGCATTTTTGCCTTGAATTGCTTCACTAATCGTTCCAAGCCTTTGCTATGGTGACATCTACGCCTCTTAAATCGTTAATGCGGTTTCCTTTGGTTTTCATGCTTCCTTTCTCTGAGTCTAGCCCTGCTTTACAAATCATGTATTCCACATTCCAGTTAAAAAGATAAAGTAATAAAATGCAGCCTTCCTGGCCTCCTTACCAATTGGAAACCACGGATTTTCTATTCATTTGTTCTGTTCTAATAATATCCTGTTGTCCTGAGTACAGGATACACATTAGGCAATTAATTTGGTGGCATGTCTATAACGTTAAGAGTAGACCATACTTTTTTATTATATACATTATTATGTTGTTGTTGTTTGTTTGTTCAGTCTCTTCTGACTCTTCGTGACCTCATGGACCAGCCCACGCCAGAGCTCCCTGTCAGCTGGCTGTATCCACCCCCAGCTCCTTCAAGATCAAGCCAGTCAAGGATGCCATCTATCCATCTTGCGCTTGGTCGGCCCCTCTTCCCTTTTCCTTCCATTTTCCCCAGCATCATTGTCTTCTCTAAGCTTTCCTGTCTTCTCATTAGGTGGCCAAAGTACTTCATTTTTGCGTCTAATATCCTTCCCTCCAATGAGCAGTCAGGCTTTATTTCCAGAAGTATGGACTGGTTGGATCTTCTCGCGGTCCAAGGCACTCTCAAAATTTTCCTCCAACACCAACACCACAGTTCAAAAGCATCTATCTTCCTTCGCTCAGCCTTCCTCATGATCCACCTCTCACATCTATAGGTTACTACAGGAAATACCATTGCTTTAACTATGCAGACCTTCATTGCCAGTGTGATGTCACTACTCTTCACTATTTTATCAAGATTGGCCATTGCTCTCCTCCCACATAGTAAACGTCTTCTGATTTCCTGGCTGTAGTCTGTGTCTTCAGTAATTTTTGCACCTAGAAATACAAATTCTGTCGCAACCTCCACATTTTCTCCCTTTATTTGCCAGTTATCAATTAATCTAGCTGTCTTAATGTTGGTTTTTTAAAAATATTTACCTACAACCCAGCTTTTGCACTTTTTTCTTTCACCTTGGTTAAAAGGCTCTTCAGCTCCTCCTCGCTGCACATCTAAAGTTGTTAATGTTTTGTCCAGCAATTTTAACTCCAGCCTTGGATTCATCAAGCCCCGCATGTTGCATATAAGCTGAATAGTAGCATGAGAGTATACAGCCCTGGTGCCTTCCATTATCCAGCATATGTCTGCAATATGATCAGTGGTACTTCTTCCATTCCTGAACCTATCTTGGACCTCTGACATTTTTTTTGCTCCATATACTGTACTTCTTTAGCATCACTTGCATGGCAAATTAATGCAATTATCCTATGGTTGCTGCAATCCTTGGTGCCTTTTTTCTTGAGGACTGGAACGTATATTTACATTTTGTATCTGTGGGCCATTGTTTTGTTTTCCAAATTTGTTGACAGGTTTTAGTTAAGACTAGAGTAGATTCAGTCTCTGTAACTTGAAGCAACTCTTTCTCCCAGATGCTTCCAGTTCACTTTCTAAAATTGGAGGTTTATCTTCATATAGTTCCTACTTTCATCTCTTTTATCTATATAAATGCATACATTCCATGTATTGTTTGGATATTTAATAGTCTTACTATTTCAAATATTGACTATGGATTTTCTGCAAATCCTATGTGATTTGAAAGATTATAGAAGGGATTATTAAAAAGAGAGTTTATTTCCTTTTTTTTCAAGCGGATGGGAAAAGTCTTCTGGCGAACAGTTGCTTGTCATGGCTGAATGAAATAAATACATTCCTAGAATACCTGGACATTTTAAAAATGTACTTTTCAATCCAGGTGATCTCAAGTTATTTACAATTATGAAGTCTGCTGAAAGGAAGTATGTCTGAAATCTGCTACAAAATCCACTGATACCAGATACTTCCTGCAATTCAGAGATGGCATCTTCGCAATGCCTTGTCTCAATCGAAACTGGTCTGGTTGGAAGGATCCATTAACCTCAAAAGTTAGGGAGATATTTTTGTATATACCTGTCGAAAATATTGTGTTTCTTTTGAAAGCATCAGGTGGTAATAAAAGAGAACGAATAAAAAATTGCACATTCAAATGTTTCTTTGAAAGCCTTTCAGCTTTTGTATAAATGTACCTTATAGAATAATGCATATTATTTTGTATCCTTTTCTATCCCAAGGCCACGAGGGTGAAAAGACCACTTTGTGAATAACAGAGCAAGAAAAACCATCCCATTTACAATGTTTGTTTTGTACAGTGTTAGTCAGACAACATGGTATAGCCATGGAAACCCATTAGGTGACCTTGGGCAAGTCAGAGGCTGGGATCTACCCTGCCATAGAATTGAATCTGCATTGTATGGTCAGGGTAGACCCATACAATACAGTCTGAACTGCACTGAACTGCATTATATGGGTTTATATTAGGCTTAGGCAAACGTTGGCCCTCCAGGTGTTTTGGACTTCAACTCCCACAATTCCTACCGGCTATTAGGACTTGTGGGAGTTGAAGTCCAAGACACCTGGAGGGATGAAGTTTTCCCATGCCTGGTCTATACTGACCACATAATGCACTACTGACTTCCGGTGAGGGCAAGATGGAGGAAGCAACGGTTTCCTGAAGCTCCAGAAGCCGATACCCTTCCTAAAGGGTCTGGAGACCGAACAATCTCCCCAACACCGACGGACAAGGCCGGGTTGGAGACAATTCCGCAGGGAGTACAAGTGGGAAAGTGGGGGCCGTAAGGAACCCCACCAACCCACCAACTCACTTGCGACGGGACCCAGGGAAGAGGACGCCGACCTCTTAGAGAACGGCAAGCAACCTACCGCCCTCATATATGTAAGAAAGCAGCAACACTAACATTAGAAAGCAAAGAAAGATAAAGGAAACAGGGAAAAGAAAGAAGAAAAACAAACCCAATCAAGGTAGCATCCTAAAGAGATATATACATAAAGTATGGAATTAAACCCACCTTGCAGAGGAATCTGACGAGACAAGATCAGGAGGCCGAGAGAAGTGGAGGAAGGCGGAGAACGACGACGAGGAGAGCTCGCTGAGGACGGGAGGTGGAGGCGAGCGAGGAACAGAGTGGAAGAAGCAGGGTATACAGGAGCAGTAACACAAGGCTGCTCTTGGACGAGGGTAAGCCCAGACAGAGGCGGGCGGACAAGGGCCAAGAAGGAACCGGCGAAAGGGTAAAGGAGGCGAGAGGAGAGTAAAGGAGAAGAGGCAAACACCGCCATAACGCCAACCCGCGCTGCCGCCAAGCCGCCAAGCCGCCAAGCCGCCAAGCCGCCAAGCCGCGAGGCCGCCAAGCAGCGAGAGAAGCTGCAAAACGCCGCAATCCGCCGCAAACTCCGCCGTAAAGCAGCGAGGAAATACCGAGGAAACCCTCCTAACACCCAGTTTATCACTCAACCTAATTCTAGAACAAGAAACTTGGAGGGACATAGCAACCAAACAGCGTCCAAGGTAAAGTGCACAGTTAGAGTGCTTATACTTATTTATATAATTTAGTATCTCGAAAGAATCTTCACAATTTATAGCATTTAAAGACAGTATTTAAAGACAACCTCACCAATTTGAACCTAAGCTTGGCAACGCGGTAATATCCACTTTACTTATAGTTTATTAAGTTCCTTCATTGTAATAGTAGGGTAATTTATATACTTATGTGAATTTACATGTTATATAGTACCTAAATGGTTTAAACTGCCAAAATATTGTAAAGTAGTGTAAAGTATTTTAGAGTGTTATGTAAATGTAGAGTGCTAAGTAAGTCCTTATCTGGTAGTAAGTTGTACTTAAGAATACCCAACTAAAGGATTAGCTGTAATCACAGCAGAGTTAGCTATTGTTAATTCACCACTAACATAGTATATTGACTTTTCAATGGTAATAATACATCCCTATATGTACTGCTAAGAGGAAACTGACACCAATAGAGACTCCGGATTTCTTTGACAATACCAAGCTACAATAAAAAATATTAAGAGCACCAACTAAGGACCAGCTGCAAACCAGTAAATTAAAAAAAAAAACAACAACAACAACAACAACAAGGGAGAGAAAGTAAAATTGAAACCCACAGACGAACTCACATCAGGATATAGGATAGATCACCAAAGCAATATTCAATCAAATGAGAGTCTGAAGAGGTAAATAAGGAGATATAAAAGACCAACTGACTTCCCTACACAAAAGCAGCATACATCTAGACAACTAATTTCTGCGGAGAATCATAATGGAGAAGAACATCCCCAATAAATTAGTGAAAGGAATACCAACCAGAAGAAACTCACTCCAGGGAGAGCCTACACCCAGAAGAAACTCACTCCAGGGAGAGCCTACATCTGATACACCCAAAGAACCCACAGCCAAAGACATCATGGCAGAATTAACCAAGATAGTGGAAACGCAAGAAAAAATGCAAGAAGCTCAGGAAAAAATACAAAAATCCCAAGAGAAATTGGAAAAACTGGAATCCAAACTACAAAAAATGATCAAAGAGGAGATGGGAAAAGTGAGAGAGGAAATCAAGGAAGAAATCACAACCATTAAATCAGGCATGAGCTCAATTCAAAAGGAGGTTAACGACATGAAAAAAGAAAATGAAACACAGAAAAAATCGGTCGACAAAGTGAATAAAAGAATGGACAAAATGGAGGATTTAACATCCAAAATGAAGAGACTACAAGAAACTATGGAATTGAGGGAAACAGAATATCAAATCAGAATCAGGAATATTGAAGAAAGAGAACAGGATAACATAAAAAGCATAGTGACAGAAATAGCAGCCAAACTACTAGATGTCCCTTGCGAGGAGATGGACAAAAATATCGATCGGGTATACCGAGTACAGACGACCTATGCCAAAAAAAACGGCACTCCAAGAGATACCGTAGTACACCTATCAAGGAAATGCCTGAGAGATCTAATCCTAGCAAAAAGTACAAAAGAATCGACAACATATAGAGGAAAGAAGGTGACGATATTAAAAGAGGTACCACCATTTGTGATGACCAAAAGAAAGCAATATTACTTTCTAACGGATGAGCTGAAAAAGCGACAAATCAAATTCCGTTGGGAAAAATATGAAGGAATAATGGTCATGTATGAAGATGAAAAACACTGGATCACATCAATTGACAAAGCAAAAAACTTTTATAAGAAGATCAAAAAAAAAGAGCAAGAACAAGATCAATATAAGAGACATCTAGGAGGAGGAGAGACATCTAAAGAATCTAAGGAATCAGAGGAGGAGGAGATGGATCTAACAGGAAAGTTCGAACCAGCTAATGAAAGAGGAAAAGGTGAAAAGAGAGCTAGACATACGTCGCCAGAAGACTATGCTAAACAAATACACAAAAATAAAGGCATAAAGGACTTATCTGATTTAATACCTGATGATGAAAATAAAGATTGTATCTAATAATGTGAATGGGCTTAACAGCCCCAATAAAAGAAAACTAATATTCAACCAATTTAAGAGTCTGAGATGTGATTTAATTGCTCTTCAAGAAACGCATATAATGCAAAAACATGTGGCACACCTTGAAAACAAACAACTAGGGAAATTATTTTATTCATGTTCCCAAAAAAAGAAAAAGGGAGTTGCAATGTACATAAAAGATCATTTCAACCCAGAGCTAGCCTTCAGGGATGAGGAAGGCAGAGTAGTTGCGGCCAAAATCAGAGCGGGGGACTCCGACATTCTTATTTGTAACATCTACGCCCCAAATGGAGCTAAATCTACTTTTGTAAGATATCTAAAGAAGAAAATAATAGAAGCCACCTATAACAACTTAATAATAATAGGAGACTTCAATGGGGTAGCAGACTGCAAAATGGACAAATCTAGAAGAACAGGAAGAGGGGGAGACCCCAAAGGGGGGAGATTACCACTAAATTTTCTACACTTACAGCAAGAATTCCAACTAAGAGATATCTGGAGGACCAAAAATCCCGAAACTCGGGATTACACATTCTACTCCAATAGACACGACACATGGTCTAGGATAGACATGTGTTGGGCGACCAACAGCCTAATAGTCCAAACTACTAAAGCTGAAATACTCCCTAGGACGCACACGGACCACTGCCCACTAAAGATTGACATGCAAATAAATCAGCATCCCAGAATATGGAGGCTAGATGACTCACTAATAAGATCAGAAGAAGACATCAAACATAATAAAAAAATATTACAAGAGTTCTTCGACAACAACCTCAACAAGGGAACAAGAATTGAAACTGTTTGGGAAGCAAGCAAAGCATTCATGCGAGGCCATTTTATACAACAAAGAGCCATCAGAAACAAGAAAAGAAGAGAAAAGGTAATAAAGCTAGACCAAAAGCTGAAAGAAAAAGAAGACATGCTCAAGAAAAGAGTAGGAAACAAAAAAATAAAATTGGAGATAGAGATAATCAAAAAAGAAATCGAATCAACACAAATAGATCAAATGGCCAGAAAAATGAATTATCTAAGGGCACAACACTTCGCAAAGGCGAACAAACCAGGGAAATATTTAGCAAGAAAATTAGTCAAAAGAAAACAACAAAGATTTATAACCCAAATCAAGGAAGGAAATATAAACTATACCAAGGAGAAGGAGATCGCTGAGCAATTCAGGAAATTCTATCAAGAGCTCTACAAAAAAGATACGATATCCAAAGAAGACATAACAGTATTCCTCTCTAAGCAAAACATCTCAAGAATCTCTGATTCAGAAAGGGAATATATGAACAAACCGATAGACGATGATGAAGTGTTAAAATGTATAAGCAAGTTAGCGACTAACAAAACACCAGGTCCAGATGGGCTCACAGCCCAATATTACAAGGCTTTCAAGGAAGAAATAGCCATCCAATTAAAAGAAATAATGAATAACATCATGGGAGGAGGGGAAATGCCAGAGACATGGCACGAAGCGAACATAACTCTTATCCACAAGGAAGGCACCGAACCTACAAATCTAAAAAACTACCGACCCATCTCCCTCCTGAACTATGATTATAAAATCTTTACAAGTCTCCTAGCAGAGAGATTCAAGAAATTACTACAGGAAAGAATAAAAGAAGACCAAAGGGGATTTCTTCCAAATAGGCAAATGAGGGACAATATCAGGATAGTGACAGATATTATTGAATATTATGAGAAAAACCCACAAAAAAATATAGGCCTACTATTCTTAGATGCGGAAAAGGCCTTTGACCGCACGAACTGGGACTTCATCTCAGCGGTACTAAGAGAAATGGATATTGGCTATTCCATCCAAAATGCCATAAATGCTATCCATATAAAACAATCTGCGACTATAACAGTCAATGGCCTGCAATCGGACAGGATAAAAATTCAGAAAGGAGTAAGACAGGGCTGCCCCCTGTCCCCCCTTCTATTTATACTGGTGCTGGAAATCCTACTAGAAGAGCTCAGGGAAGATAAAGAACTCATGGGTTTGAAGATCCAATCGGAGGAATACAAGGTCCTGGCTTTTGCCGACGACCTAGTATGCATAATAGAAAATCCGGTGCAAAATACCATCAAATGGATAGATAAGATAGAAACCTTTGGAAAGCTGGCAGGACTAAAAATAAACAAAAACAAAACCAAAATCCTAACAAAAAATGTAAACAAGGAAGGGAAAGACAAAATACACAAAGATACAGGAATAGAAACAACTAAAAAGATCAAATACCTAGGTATTGCGATCTCCTCAACTAATAGTCATCTCTTTAAAGAAAATTATGAAAAAGTCTGGGAAGAAGTTAAAAGAAAACTAAAAAGCTGGAAATATCTCAATCTATCCCTATTAGGAAAAATAGCTGCTATCAAAATGAGCGTGCTGCCGAAGCTAATATTCTTATTCCAGATGATCCCGATCATAAAAACTGGGCTATGTTTCAAGAAATGGAATAAAGACATTTCGAATTTCATCTGGGACGGGAAGAAACACAGGATCAAATTTCAAAACCTCACGGAAGCCAAACAAAGAGGCGGTCTGGCATTACCAGACCTTCAAACCTACTATGAAGCGTCTGCTCTATCATGGACAAAAATATGGGCCACCCTGGACCAGAAAAAAATATTAACCCTCGAAGGGTTTAATATCAGAAGGGGATGGCATGCATACCTGTGGTATGAAAAAGCGAACATTGAAAGGAATTTTACGAACCACTACATAAGATCTTGCCTGCTAAAAATATGGACGAAATACAAAAATTTCTTTTACAAAAAAACGCCCACATGGATATCACCAGTGGAGGCTTACCACAAGAGGGAAATCCCCAGAAACAAGTGGATTAAATACAAGCAGCTACTCAGGAAGATCAATGGTGAGTGGCAACTAAGACCCCTAGAAGAGCTGAAGGAAATAGATAGTGGGATGACTTGGCTCCATTACCTACAGATCAAAGAACACTTCAAAACGGACTTAAAAATCGGCTTTAATGAAACAGACACATGTTGGGATACTATCATGAAAAAAGATAAAAAATTAATAAAAATATTGTACAATAAACTACTAGAATGGAAAAATGAGAAAGAACTGATTAAGGAAAACATGACCAAATGGGCCAAGGACATCGGCCACACAATACTACTTAGTGAGTGGGAACAAGTTTGGAGAAACAAAGTAAAATTCACGAAGGCCACCAATATAACGGAGAACTGGTACAAGGTCTTTTATAGATGGCACCTAACACCAGCCCACCTAGCTAAATACAATAAAAAGAACGACGGAATCTGCTGGAAATGTAGAAAAGAAATTGGAACTTACTACCACCAATTCTGGCTATGCAGAGAAATTAAAAAGTTCTGGCAAATAGTTCATAAGCACACCCAAAACATAATACATATGAAATTTGATATGAAACCCGAACTTTATCTTTTGAATATAATAAGTATAAGTGCTAACAAGAATCAAGAAAGAATATTTCTCTACCTATCCGCCGCAGCAAGAATCTTGATTGCAAAGAAATGGAAAAACAAGGAAATTCCTACTAGTGAGGAATGGATCGAAAAGATCTCGGACTTCAAGAATCTAGACAAGCTCTCACAAGCTTTAGAACAAGATGACAAAACCAAACAAACAAATTGGAGTCAATTGGAAGAGTATCTTAAGACACAAATCAAACTAGACATATAAGGTGCTACAGTGGAAGCAAAACCAGGAATATGGAAGATGAAAGTAGACTCGCAGACAACTCAAGTTTCCCTGCAGACTGAACGGGAGTCAGATGACCTTCACCCCCCCCTTCTTCCCCTTCCCTTCCTCACCCTCAACCTTCCCCACCCCCCTTCCCTTCTTTACACACACTAAGCAAGCCTCGGCTTGCACTCTCTTATCCTCTTTTTTCCCACCCTTTCTATCCAATATATTGTTCCCACTCTTTCTCTGTACAAATAAGAAAATTTATAAAAATTAATAAAAAAATATATATATACTGACCACATAATGCAGATCCAATTACACTCGCTCAGTCTCAGAGGAATTCAGTGCCAAACCACTCCGAACAAATCTTGTCAAGAAAACGCAATGATGGGGTCACCATATATCGGAAATGACTTGAGATACACAGCTTGCCTCTCTTCCTCTGGCCATCATGTGTGGTTGGAGCTGTTCAAGACTTTCATATAGTACAGTAGTGCCTTGTAGGACAAGGTGCAGTAAAACCAAGAAATTGACTATTATATAACAAACGAATTCACAGGATCGAGTCATAAGCTATATACATAAATGTCAGCATTAATATAAGTTTCTTCCTCCTAGCATTTAGCATCTATAAGATTCTCCTTTCCAATGGATTAGAGAAGCAACCTTGCTTTCATTCCAGTACGAAGTTGTAGCTTGCAAGTTCAAGATTTAAATTCATTATTGTTATGTGCCTTCAAGTCATTTCTGAGTTATGGTGCCTTGAAGGTGAACCAACCTATCCTGGGTTTTTCTTTACAAAATTAGTTCAAAGGGGTTTTGCCTTTGCCTTCCTTTAAGGCTTGAGAGAGTATGAGTTATCCCAGGTCACACATTGGGTTTCCATGGCTGAACAGAGGTTTGAACCCTGGTGTCCCAGTGTCCTAGTCTAACACGCACACTACTGTTCCATGTTGGCTTTCAAGGCTTACTTGATTTGCATTCTGTTGAACTAGTTTTTCCACAGTTTAGCCCTTCACAAAGCCTGTGTGCCATTTTCTCTGGCAGTTTTAATCCAAATGCGATGCCATAATGCCACTAGATTGAGCAATTCATGCTGCATGGCATGACACAATTTCTATACTTCTGGGTGTTGCATAATCATAAATATGAAGCAGAAACAAAGAGTACTCATTGAGTTCTTGACCTAAAAAGGATTTACTGCTGCCGCCATCCACAGAAAGCTCAAAAATATGTATAGCAAAAGACGACAATTGATGAGAGTAATGTGTGAAGATAAATGAAAAGGTTTACAGAAGCTGAAACCAACGCTGACGGCAAACCATGTAGTGAAAGGCCATCAGTAGCAGTCATCAATAAAAAATAAAAACAGGGTTGATGGCATTATTTTTGCAGACTGGTGTATGACTATCTGAGAGATTGTGGAGACAGTGGTCTGTAATCATAGAGCTATTAGGTAGATTATCTACAATGCTGGATACAGGAGTCTGCGTTCCAAGTGATTTCAACACATGTGTGTTCAGAACTTTTGGCAGCATTTGAAGCCCACAAGAACACGTTTTTGGGGGAAAGTTTGCACTGGTGACGATAAGATGTGCATACCTGTATGACACAGAGCCCATGGAGTGGTGGCACTCCACCTCCCTTAGGCCAAAGACATGAAATAACAGACACTCAGGACAGAAAATAGAATAAATGAAATCTGAGGTTGTTAAGGAGTGATTTTGCTGATTTCCTCAAGCTGGGGCCACCAATAAATAGCGACTACTACTTTGCACCATTTAGATGCACTCAGTGGGTATATCTACACTGTATAATTAGTGCACTTTCACTCTACTTTAGCTGCCTTGCCTCAATGCTATGGAAACTTGAGAGGCAATTGCTCCCACAGCATTGAGCCATGACAGTTCAAGTGGCTAAGAGCTGACTTGAGCATCTTGAGCATGACTTGAGTAAGATTAGTATTAAAGAAGCTCTCCATTCCAAGGTACAGTCTTCCCTCCACATTTGCAGCTTTGAGTTTTGGGAATCTGAATATTCAGAATGTTCTCTCTAGAAATCTCCAGATTCTTCAGTATGACTCTGTGGTCAATCTCCTCCAGTCATGGCTGGGGACCTAGCGACTACCAGAGGAAGCACCTTTCTAGGAATCTATAGGTCTTCCAGTGTAAGTCTATGTCCTGCTTCCATGATGGAAGACCTAGAAATACCTAGAGATTTGTTTTCTCAAGTAAAACAAAATAACTATTGATTTATTTGCTGTTTTTTCACTTAGATGGGGGTCTTGTGCCCATAACCCCAGCAAATGTGGCGGACTGACTGTATTTTCATATTTGAATTCTGACAGTATTTACCCCGCTAAAAGTAAGGGAGATTTCTGGGGCAGTCTCTTACAGCAAAAACAACAAAGAGTAAGAGCAATGTAACCTTTGCATTACTTCCCAGTCATTGTTCTTCCTGGAAACACCCCCAGGTTTATAACAAGAAATGCCCTTTATTTCGCAAAAGCAATTAGTGTGGTTCTTGTCAGTTGGCACACATTAAGTGGGCGTTTCTGTCACACATGATTAGATCTGGGGAATTGCTTAACTAATTTCAAGCACAGGATGCCTTTCGCATTCAGTCTTCAATAACCACCCCAAAAGAACAAAATATTTTGTAGTGACTTCATTTATGAAAGAGCCAAATGGTAGCACATCTACTGAGTGCAACCCTACACTATCTCACTGTTGGTTTATTGAACGTTTTAGGATGCAGTTGAGGAGAGGAAAACCAAAAGGCAAACATCTCACATCCTTTACACTGAGGCCCCTTCTACAGCGCCGTATAATCCAGATTGTCAAACCAGACATAATCGTTAGTAATGGTCTTGATAAAGATTGTTGTGTGGTGGCTGTATGAAGAAAAATAATAATTATAATTTGAAATAAAAATAATGAGAAGTGAGGGGTTACCTGTCTGAAAAGGAAAGCAGAATCTTTGGTAGAAGGGAAACTTTACAGATGACTCAGAAACCTTTCAGGCTGGTTTATCTTATGTCAATATTTGAATAAGCCAAGGTTGAAGCTAAATGTGTTACTAGGGTTAGTGCCAAGTACAAAGTTAATAATTATTAATCCAGGGAAGAAGCGAGCATCTGAAGATATGGTATAACAGCGCCACCTCCTGTCTGGTTGATGTAAATAGCAGGCAATTAAATACACCTTTTAAATGGAGCAATTGAAAAAAAAACTAATATATTATGAATGTATTGTGAATGTATTATGGGGGAACTTAAGGAGAATTAATAAGGAAAATGCTTGTTTTGGATAAATTAAAGAGATATATATGAAGACATATGTATGAAGAGAAATATATGAAATGATGATTCATTCTAAAGATTATGTAAGTCCTCTGGGAATGTAGTCAGCTGATGGAAGGGAAAATAGTGGATCTTGCCAACAAATGTTCTTGGCTGCGATTCCTCGAGGACAAACGGATGTTGATTAGATTGTGTAAATGTCAGGACTTTTCTGCGCATGTGTAACCCTGAGAATCATGCTATAAATGCTGGAGCAAATCTGACTTCCAGTGTGTGTCAGATATTGTATTCTGAACACCCAATCAGGCCTGATTGAATAAAAAGCCTGGAATCTGTTGCTGTCTCCCTTCTCTTCCTTCCTGATTGCATTCATCTGATCCTGGGTAACAAACCTGCTGCTACAAATGGGGGCTCGTCCGGGATCTGAATCAACAGTGAAGGAACAGAAACGAAGTCTTTTGAGGACTTGATTGCCACCACTCAGCGGGCCAGGTAAGACGACGATCAGAAGGGGCGAAACGGGTACCCATTGAAAGAAACGACCCGGCTGATCCTCGCCTTCCCTGCCCTTTAGACTGGGGTATATTGAGACTGGGGTATATTGATTCCACGGCACAGGTAAAGGAAAAAGGCTAGCCTTAAAGGAACAGGAAAAGGAGGTACATGGGAAGTACCTGGGGAATATTTCACTGTGTGATTACTGCAGAAATCAAGTGAAAACCCCTCGAGTGACGTTTTCGCACAGAAATCGCACTCACAGGTTAAAGGAACACACTTTCAGGGGAAAGTGATAAGGTTGTTTTGTGTGTGTATTTTGGTTTATGAAATATTGTGTTGTTGCTTCTTTGCTTCTGTATTTTCCATTCTTTATGCTTTCTGTGCTTAATACTTTGTTTTAAAAAAGAAAAAAAAAGGAGAAAAATATAGAAAATGGGTGGTATACCAAGTAAAAAGTCTTTAACTGCTCTTGAATGCATGGTGGAGAATTTCTCAAAATTTAGGGAATTAACTCAAACACCAGGATGTAATAGCCCCCAGAAATTGAGATCTCTTTGTGAACTAGACTGGGTGCAATTTAATACCGGGTGGCCAGGTGAAGGAAGTTATGATTTAAAAGATATCAGAACAGTTGTGAGAATAACAGCAGAGGTTCATCCGGATCAATTTCCATATGCAGAGGCATGGGAAAATGCTATCATTACACAGCCCGCATGGTTAAAGAAATGTCAAAACAAAGAATGTGCTGTTTTTGTAGCTTTAACTAATTTGAAAAAGCCTCAGGCAGATAAAAAGAAAAGAAGATTTGGAATTTTTCCTT
The DNA here is from genome assembly GCF_037176765.1 of Anolis sagrei. Classification (NCBI taxonomy): domain Eukaryota; kingdom Metazoa; phylum Chordata; class Lepidosauria; order Squamata; family Anolidae; genus Anolis; species Anolis sagrei. The sequence continues at coordinate 213,846,329 of NC_090022.1, read as the reverse complement.
GTCCTGAGGAAGAAGTGAGTAACCCTCCTCCTTATGTTCCTATGTACCCACAGTTAAAAGCCATTGACAATAAAAGGGCAACTTTGGTTCCTCAGGCAACTTCTTTAACCACACCAGCAGCTTCTGATACCTCTCCTGGGGAATCTAAAAAGTCACCTTTAATAGATCTAGCATCTGCAAGCAGATGGCTTCAGAATATAACAGAAGAATTTTTGCGAGATAGTCCCATAGCTGGAAGAACTAGAAGCCATAGTAATCCAAACCCAAAGATTGCTTTTCAATTGCCTTTAAGATCAATGGTCCAATATGTACAAGAGATAGATAACAAAGGAGAATTAACCCTAACTCCAAAAACCACTTACCAGCATGTGCCTTTTACCACTTCAGATTTGTTAAATTGGAAGTCTAATAATCCTCCTTACACTGAAAACCCTCAGCCACTTATAAATTTGTGCGAAACAATAATGGCTAGCCACCAGCCAGATTGGTCAGATTGCCAACAGCTATTGCAGGCTCTCTTCACATCTGAAGAGCGAAGAAGAATCCTTAATCAAGGAACCCAACTAGCACAGATATATGCTGCTGAAAAGACAAGTTATAATCCCATTGAATGGGCTGCAGGGGCATTTCCTTTGACAAATCCAAACTGGGATCCTAATATAAGCCGAGAGATGGAATATATAGTCAGATACAGGGAATTTTTAATGGAAGCTTTGAAGAAGGGACCCCAAAAGGTGATCAACCTCAAGAAGATACAGGAAGTAATGCAAGGAAAAGATGAAAGTCCAGGTGCTTATTTAGAGAGATTATTGGAAGCTTACCGAAAGTATAGTCCCTATGATCCTGAATCAAAAGATGGATCTGCATTATTAAATACTTCATTTGTTACTCAATCAGCCCCAGACATCCGTAGAAAGTTGCAGAAGCAAGATGGGTTTGCAGGAATGAATCTGTCCCAGTTAATTGAAATAGCTACCAAAGTATTCATCCATAGGGACGAAGCAGAAAAAAGAGAGAGAAAGAAAATAAGAGAGGAGGATCATAAGATTTTTTTGAACCTTCTAGATGAAAGAGATAAATTGAAAGAATCTGAAAGTGGAAACAGAAGGAAAAGAGGAATGTGGCAGAAGGAAAGAAGAGGAGGACGAGGGATGCCCCTGGGAAGACACCAGTGTGCCATTTGTCGTCAAGAAGGTCATTGGAAGAACGAGTGCCCATCTGCTCAAGGAACGGTAGGAATACAAAGGGGAATGCCATCCCAGAGAGGACATTGGAGAGGAAGAGGCCGGGGAGGAGGCCACCAAGGGGGATATGCTAACCTGGTTCCTGGGGCTAGATATGGAGAAAAAAGAGAAGAAGAATTTGTTGGGATGGTTGGATTAGGAGAAGACTGGACGGAATAGGACAGACCGGCCCCCTTATGCCTAGGCCCGGGGGAGCCACTGGTCAAAATGAATGTTGAGGGCCAGGAAATGACTTTTCTAGTAGATACGGGAGCTGACCACTCTGTGGTAACCAAGCCAGTGGCCCCTGAAAATGGACTAGAACTTAATGTGGTTGGAGCCACCGGTCAAAGACAAAGTTATCCTATGTTACAAAGCAGAAAATGTGATTTAGCAAACCAACAAGTGATGCATGAATTCTTATATATACCTGAATGCCCAATCTCTTTATTAGGAAGAGATTTGCTTTGCAAAATGAGAGCAATATTAGCATTTGAAGACAATGGGACAATGGAAATGACTGTTAGAAAGGGACTTTATACTTTGATTTGTCCTATGTCAGAGGAATGGAGAATATTTACTGTTTGTGAGGAAAGTACTGAAGAATGGAAGAGATATGGAGTTCCAGGTGTATGGGCAGAAGACAATCCACCTGGCTTGGCCCGGTGTGTTCCACCTGTACAGATAGAAGTAAAACCAGGGATGGGACCTGTGGCTATTCGACAATATCCCATACCTCGAAAAGCTGTAGAAGGGATCAATTTGCATCTGAGCAAGTTACTTGAATATGGGATCCTAAGAGAATGTAGGTCTCCTTGGAACACCCCTCTTTTACCATTACAAAAGCCAGGAACACAAGACTTTCGTCCGGTGCAGGATTTAAGAGCTATAAATCAAGTTACAGTAACCATACATCCTGTAGTGCCCAATCCATATGTACTTTTAAGTTTAATACCAGCAGCTGCTACCCATTTTACAGTCCTGGATTTGAAAGATGCATTTTTTTGTATACGCCTTGAAACCAATAGTCAGCCCATTTTTGCTTTTCAATGGGAAAACCCTACAACCGGAGCAAAAGTCCAATATACTTGGACTCGTTTGCCTCAAGGTTTTAAAAACAGCCCGACGATATTTGGAACTGCATTGGCTCAGGATTTACAAGGGTTCCCATCTGACCCTAAAAATAGGGTGCTTTTACAATATGTGGATGATCTCCTTTTGGCAGCCACGTCACAAGAAGAGTGTTACAGGGCGACTAAGGAACTATTACATCTACTTTATGAAAAAGGATACAAGGTTTCTAAAAAGAAGGCCCAGCTGTGTAAAACTGATGTCAAATATTTGGGTTTTCGTGTGTCACAAGGAAAGAGACAATTAGAAATTGAAAGGAAACAAGCAGTTTGTGCCATCCCCACCCCCACCAGTAGGCGTCAAGTGCGAGAATTCTTGGGGAGTGCGGGGTTTTGCAGAATTTGGATACCGAACTTTGCTATCATGGCAAGACCTCTTTATAAAGCTACAAAGGGGGGTGAAAAGGAACCATTTAATTGGACCCCCGAATGCGCCCAAGCATTTGCCCAGTTAAAACAAGCTCTGGTGCAAGCACCTGCATTGGGCCTGCCAGATTTGGAGAAGCCATTTACCCTTTATGTTGGTGAACGAGATGGAATAGCAGTGGGGGTGCTTACCCAGCTACTAGGAACCTGGGCAAGACCAGTAGCCTACTTGTCCAAACAAATAGACAAGGTAGCAAAGGGTTGGCCATCTTGTCTACGTGCTGTAGCTGCTACGGCCTTGCTGACTCAAGAAGCTGATAAGTTGACTTTAGGACAAGAATTGGTAGTTATGGTTCCTCACTCAGTAACAGCTATTATGGAATATAGAGGACATTATTGGTTCACAAATAGCCGTATGTTGAAATATCAGACCTTGTTATGTGAGAACCCTCGAATCAAGTTACAGGTTTGCAGTACATTAAATCCTGCTTCACTCCTGCCTATTGAAGGAGAATTACTTCAACATAATTGTTTGGAAACTATGGATGAGATATATTCCAGTAGGCCTGACCTAAAAGATCAACCTTGGCCTAAGGCGGATGCTACTCTTTTTACAGATGGAAGCAGTTTTGTTGAAAATGGACAAAGGTATGCTGGATATGCTGTAGTAACTGCAACCACTGTGTGGGAAGCAGAACCACTTCCTCTAAACACCTCAGCTCAAAAGGCAGAACTGATAGCCCTAATTAGAGCTCTTGAATTGTCAGAAGGAAAAACAGTCAACATTTATACAGATTCAAAATATGCATTTACTACTCTGCATGCACATGGAGCTTTATATAAAGAAAAGGGTCTATTAAATTCTGCTGGGAAAGAAATACGACATAGTGAGACCATTCTGAGATTGTTAGATGCTGTCTGGATTCCTGCTAAAGTAGCAGTGATGCATTGTAAAGGACATCAATATGGCGAGGATCCTGTGACCTTTGGAAACCGATATGCTGACACTACCGCAAAGGCCGCGGCCCGGAAGGGACGAGGACAAGAGCCGGTCATGGCCCCTTTGCAGGTAAGAGACTGGTTAAGGAAAGATGACTTGTTATATACTCCAGAGGAAGAACAATGGGCCCAGCGTGAGAAAGCTGTAAGGAAAAATGGATGGTTGGTGTTGCCGGACCAGAGGCTGTTTGTACCCAGACAGATAGCTTGGGAAATGATTAAGGAGGCACACCAGGAAACCCATATGGGAAAAACAGCTTTGGCCTCACTAATGGGACGACAACTTTACATAAATGGGCTCACTGCCCTAACAGGAATAGCCTCAGCCAGATGTCATATTTGTGCTGAAAATAACCCCAGAACAGGACCACTGCCACCTCCAGGGGTTCAATATCAAGGAAATACACCTTTTGAATCTTTAGTAGTAGATTTCACTGAAATGCCAAAGTGTGGGCCTCATAAGTATTTGCTTGTGTTTGTATGTACTCATTCTGGATGGCCTGAAGCATATCCAACTAGAACTGAAAAGGCGGCTGAAGTGTCAAGGGCACTTCTTAGAGACATCATCCCAAGATATGGGATTCCTTTGCACATTGGTTCAGATAATGGACCAGCTTTTGTATCAGAAGTCTTACAGTCCTTGGTCCAACTATTGGGGACGAAATGAAAGTTGCATTGTGCATATCGACCTCAGAGCTCAGGAAAAGTAGAAAGGATGAATCAAACTCTAAAAGGAAAATTATCAAAAATGTGTCAAGAGACTCGCTTGCCATGGACTAGGTTACTGCCTATAGCCTTGCTCCATGTTAGATGTACTCCTACTAAGTTTTTGGGCCTGTCCCCGTTTGAACTTATGTATGGAAGACCTCCCCTTGGATTGAGGCATCTTCAAGGAGATATTAATCAATTGGGACAGCAAGCATTAAAAAGGGATGTTCAAGCATTAGGGCTGGCCATAGCCCAACTTCAACAATACACTGAAGAACTAAGACCACCTTGGCCAGCTACTCCTTTACACTCCTTCCGCCCGGGGGACTCAGTGCTGATTAAGGATTGGAGACTAGAACCGTTAAGACCAAAATGGAAAGGGCCTTTTACTGTCTTGCTTTCAACTCCCACAGCTGTCAAAGTGGAAGGAATCAAAGCCTGGATCCATTACACCAGAATAAAAAAGGCACCATCTGAGTGGACTGCGACTCCTGAACAGAAAGATCTCCTGAGACTTCATACCGTCAAACCAACAGCGCCATGAGACCCAGAAAGAGGACTACGGCTCTGGTTTTGACCACATACCTGGAAGCTGGTCAAATAAATCAGACAGAAGATTGAGGAGCACTGTGGAAGTGCCGACGTGTATGGGACATTCTTCAATAATTGTGATAAATGATTCTGTTTGATTGTGTTAAAATTATTGTTATTCTTTTCTTGCTTTAAAATAAGGATCTGACATCCTGAGTTTGCGATGCTACTGTGGAACATTCGCTCGCAAAAAGGGGGGAATGTGGTGGCTGTATGAAGAAAAATAATAATTATAATTTGAAATAAAAATAATGAGAAGTGAGGGGTTACCTGTCTGAAAAGGAAAGCAGAATCTTTGGTAGAAGGGAAACTTTACAGATGACTCAGAAACCTTTCAGGCTGGTTTATCTTATGTCAATATTTGAATAAGCCAAGGTTGAAGCTAAATGTGTTACTAGGGTTAGTGCCAAGTACAAAGTTAATAATTATTAATCCAGGGAAGAAGCGAGCATCTGAAGATATGGTATAACAGCGCCACCTCCTGTCTGGTTGATGTAAATAGCAGGCAATTAAATACACCTTTTAAATGGAGCAATTGAAAAAAAAACTAATATATTATGAATGTATTGTGAATGTATTATGGGGGAACTTAAGGAGAATTAATAAGGAAAATGCTTGTTTTGGATAAATTAAAGAGATATATATGAAGACATATGTATGAAGAGAAATATATGAAATGATGATTCATTCTAAAGATTATGTAAGTCCTCTGGGAATGTAGTCAGCTGATGGAAGGGAAAATAGTGGATCTTGCCAACAAATGTTCTTGGCTGCGATTCCTCGAGGACAAACGGATGTTGATTAGATTGTGTAAATGTCAGGACTTTTCTGCGCATGTGTAACCCTGAGAATCATGCTATAAATGCTGGAGCAAATCTGACTTCCAGTGTGTGTCAGATATTGTATTCTGAACACCCAATCAGGCCTGATTGAATAAAAAGCCTGGAATCTGTTGCTGTCTCCCTTCTCTTCCTTCCTGATTGCATTCATCTGATCCTGGGTAACAAACCTGCTGCTACAGTTGCTGTTCTTCCATTTGTGGAGGAAAGAAACACACCTCCTATTTGAAATGTTTAAAAATGTTGTAAAGCAATGCTTTTGGGTTCAAAAGATTAGCCATTTTCAAGAAACAACACCCGACTGTATTCAGTCTTCAAGGAGGCTCTCTATGTGTCCCCCATGGGGTGCAGACCCAAAATTGACAAGAATATCAGCCTTGGCCTTGTCTTATTTAACTGTTCAGTATGCCTGCCCTGTTTGGCACAAGTCTGCCCATGTGAAGGAGGTGAATATAGCACTGAACGAAACATGTAGAATAATCACAGGATGTCTCAAACCTACACTTGTTGATAGACTGTATTAGCTAGTTGGCATTGCCCCCCTGATGTACGATGGGAAGTTGCTGCCAACTGTGAGAGAAATATGGTTGAACGCTGTGAAAGCCATCCACTGCATGGCTATCAGCCTCCTACCAGTAGAAAAGCTTCATGAGAACCACCACTCCTCTTATTGTTCGTCCAGCAACAGCAAGATTATCCCTCTGGTCAGCTAAACCAGGAAATCCCAACTGGATGGCCCCTCAAGAGGGTCTTCCTCCAGGAGCAAACCAAGAATGGGCAACTTGTAAGTCCCTGAACAGACACAGAAGAAGAGTAGGCTGATCAAAAGACAACCTGGCAAAATGGCACTACCTAGAATAATCCTCCATCTTGTACGACTGTGGAGCAGAACAAACAACTCCAGCATCTCTATGCTTGCCCACAATGCCCTCCCACATGCACAGAGGAAGAACTGTGTAAAGCTACAGACAATGCAATCACTGTTGCCCATTTTGGTCAAAACTTATTTACTTGTGTTCTCTTTATTTTATCAGTTTTATACTAATTTATTTATGCAGAACGAGATCCTGTTGACAGCTTGTTTATTTTAACTCCTTTTATACCGAGGGTTGTATGTTGTATGTATGACTATGTATGACTATGTGTTAATTGTGTTATGTGTTAAATGTTTTGATACGGCCAATAGGCCAATCAATAAAACGTATTTACTACTTTATTTATGCAGTGCTTTTGACACAAAATAAATAAATCAAAGCAGACACCCTACATTATCTGCTTTGAACTGGATTATATGAGTCTACACTGCCATATAATCCAGCCCAATGTAGATAATTTGGATTTTATATGGCAGTGTAGAACGGGCCTGGGACATATAATCATAAAGAACAACAAACTGGTCCAAGTCGCAAACTGATGTCATTGCTTGCCATTTAAACAGAAATGCATGGGTTATAGTAATTTAACAAAAAGTCCTAGCAAGATGGAAGATAAATTGTGTTGCAAGCAGGCTCCATGACTGAACCCACATGAAGAGGACACATGTTTGTAAAGTGAGGTGATAGTGAAGTAGTTGTGTTGATACAGATTCTTGCAAAGAGACATAACAGTCATCCCTCCACATTTATGGTATTGACTTTTGTGGATTTAATTATTCACAGATTTGATTACAATTTTCTCTCTAGGAATCTCTGTATCTTCCAGTGTGATAAAATGGTCAGCTTTCTCCGTGAGCAGTGGTTCTCAACCTGTGGGTCCCCAGATGTTTTGGCCTTCAACTCTCAGAAATCCTAACAGCTGGTACATTGGCTGAGATTTCTAGGAGTTGTAGGACAAAACACCTGGGGACCCACAGGTTCAGAACCACTGTCCTTGAGAAAAGACCTAGAGATTTCTAGGAAATTTGAGGCCAGGGGTCCCCAAACTAAGGCCTATGAGCCAGATGCGGCCTCCAAGGTCATTTACCCACCCCCACACTGCATCCTAAACATTAGAATTAGGGTTAGACTTGAAAGCACACAAGAACAGCAATCCTAATTGACTATCTCGTCAGTCAAAAGCAGGTCGACAATTCCCACTGAAATACTGGCAAATTTATGTTGGTTAAAATTGTTCTTAATTTTAACTACTATATTGCTCATTCATTATTATTATTTTTTTGCACTATAAAAATTTGCAGTGTGCATAGGATTTAGTTCATGTATACAGCCCAGGCCCACAAGAGTCTGAGGAACAGCGAACGGCCTTCTTCTTAAAAAGTTTAAGGACCCCTGATCTAGGTAATTTGATGTAATTCTATGGTTTGTTCCCAATGAATGTTGACTATAGTGTCATATACATTCCTAGAAAAGTGTTCTCCCAGCAGGGCCATCTTAACAGCATTATAGTGCATTGGGCTCTGCCTACACAATCACTCACAGGATTAAAAATATAAATTATCACCAGGAGAGAATGCTTATGGACCATGGCCATACAGCCCAGAAAACTCACAGCAACCCATGTAAATGATCGTTAGAATAAACTTGTATGTATTGGTACCTCCAACAAAATCAGTGCTCCTTTTCTCTTTCTCCTCTGCAGCTCATTTCCTCTTCTGCACTCTGCTTAAAAACAGTTTCATTTCTGCTCAAAAGGTTATTTACAAATTTCACTGACACCTGATCATCCTACAGTTTTTGTCCTTACTTCACATTCTTACACTTCTTCGTATCCTTCCTTGCACAAATTAAGTTTCCGAGACACAAGCAGCGGAGGCTCTGCTTCCAATAATGAAAATACACAGTCAGCAATTGTTACCCACAGTCACAAATTGCCTCCCACAAATTCATTACAATACTCTGCTTCCAAAAGATTGTCGGCAATAAAAATAGTAAAATGTTTCTCACAAATGTAGACATGCCAACTCTTGGCTACAAGTTGTAATTTTTCTCCTATCAAGTTAGCAGACATTTGAATGTTGAGGTGGGTGATCAGAAAATGGTTATTAAATTCTGGTCAGAGCATGAATTAGCATTCGACCCCTATGCTTGCGAGGTCCCTGGGCAAGTGCCCATGTGTTAAGATGGCACTGTCTCTAAGTTTAAAGAAAAAGCCATTTCTTTATTCACTACTTTTCATTTTCTCAAGGATCCTGTGCCCATAATCCCAGTGAATACAAAGGGCTGACTGCAGAATGTTTTTAACGCACTCAAAGTTTGTCTGGCTGTTGCTTTTTGAATTCTGCGATTCCTTCCTGATCTTGTTGCACCATTAGCACAAATCTCACTGCTGCTAATCTGTAGGGAAAATCTTCAGAAAATTAAGTGGGAACAGAATTAAGCTCTTTAAGCCTGGGCCTAGAATTGCTACATGCTTGAATTATCTTGAGCATGGCACCACTGTGGGAGTCACCTCTCATCTGAACCCGGCTTGCCTGAAGGAATTGGCAGCAGGTTCTGGGCTCAGGTGTTCCTTTGTTTCCTCACCATCCAAGCTGGAGTTCTCATTGCGATTACATCAATGCAGCATCCACCCAGAGTCTACAAGATTAGATTCTCTTTAAAGAGGGTGTATTTACAGAGGCTTCCTCTGCCTCCAGCTATTCTGGCTCTCTGAAGCCTGGGTGTTTCTGCTTCTGTGGCGAGGACTGCATCCTCGTGCCACTGCTTCCTGCCCTCTTTGGAAAGCAAGCTACATTTTCTCTCAGTAGGTTGTTTTAGGGTGCTTCTACACTGTATAATTAATACAGTTTGACACCACTTTAACTGCCATGGCACAATGCTATGGGAGCCTGGGAGTCATAGTTTGGTGAGGCACCAGCACTATTTGGCAGAGAAGGTGGAAAACCTTGAAAAACTACCAGTATAATTGTGGGTAACTTTGGGCAGGTCACACTTTCTCACCCTCAGAGGAAGGCAATGGCAAATCTCTTATGTGCAAATCCTGCCAAGAAAACCCTATGGTGGAGTTGCTTTAGGATTGCCATGGGTCGGGAACAACCTGAAGGCACAAAATAACAGCAAAGGAAAATGAATGGAAAAGAAGCACGAACAGTATAGCTAATAATATTACAATATAATGGTATAGTACAATATAGTAATATTTAATACTGATAATAACATAATATATTGTATGTATATATATCTTGGAAGCTGCTCTGAGTCCCCTTCGAGGTGAGAAGGGCGGCATATAAATGTCGTAAATAAATAAATAAATAAATAAATAAATAAAATAATTAATTACAGGTAGTCCCCAAGTTACAAACAAGATGGTTTTCTGGGTTTGTTCCCAAGTTGCATTTGTATGTAAGTCAGAACAGGTACATTTTAAACTGTAAATCCACACACACACACAGCTTTGAGTCCCCTGTGGGGTGAGAAAGGCAGAGTATAAATTATACACACACACACACACAGCTTTGGATAGCATAGGGAAGGGTTAAGACCCCTGTGGTGTTTGTTTTGCTGCCTGTGCCTCTGTTCTGAAGATTTCACCTCACTTTCTATCCCTCTGAGAACTGGGTTTTGAAACATTTTGCTTGGTGTGGAAACAAGGATTGTTGATAAATCGTAAGTAGAAACACCCTTTCCTCATGATAAGCCTCTCAGGAGTTAATTTCCCTTCTGAGTGGTAGATTTCTCTCACTTCCTGTTGTCTCAGCCCCTGTTCTTAAGTACGAGTAATTTGTAAGTTGGATGTTTGTAACTTGAGGACTGCCTGTACATACTACCAAGAGAGCCAGCATGGTTTAAGTGTTGGGTAGGACTCTGGAGAGCAAAGTTCGAATCTCTGCTCAGCCATGGAAACTCACTAGGTGACCATGGGCAAGTCACACTCTCTCAGCCTCAGAGGAAGGCAAAGGCAAGTGTTCTCTGAACTCATCTCACCAAGACCAAGCACAATCGTCTCACACCAGAAGCGACTTGCAACATAGTAGCAGCCAATAATGAAAGGATCAAGTCCGTGACAGCTATGGCTCATCCCCTGTTCGGATATCAGCCAGCACGCCAATGCCTTAAATCAATAAACAGCTTCGTAAGATCAACAGAGATACTCGCAGGAACACCTTAGCAAGTGAGAGTCCAAAAGTAGCAGGCTAAAACTCCCCCCTGGGCACACAGAAGACTGGGCAACTTGGAAGGCACTGAACAGACTGCACTCTGGCACCATGAGATTCAGAGCCAACCTTAAGAAATAGGGCCACAAAGTGGAGTACACAACATGCGAGGGTGGAGAAGAGCAAGCCACAGACCACCTATAAGAAGGCAGCCTGAGCCCCGCCACATGCACAATGGAGGACCTTCTTATAGCAACACCAGAGGCACTCTAAGTGCCCAGCTACTGGTCAAAGGACATTTAGTAGAATGCCAAGTTTTTAATCTTTGTGTTTTTTAAATAGAGTACAACTGTACCCTCGGTTCACTTCTGATACAATAAATAAATAAAATATCACCAAAAAAATTCCATTGTAGGTTCAGTTTAGGTTCACCATATATCCTAGAATCATAGAGTTGGAAGAGACCTCATGGGCCATCCAGTCCAACCCCCTGCCAAGAAGCAGGAATATTGCATTCAAAACACCCCTGACAGATGGCCATCTAGCCTCTGTTTAAAAATCTCCAAAGAAGGAGGCTCCACCGCACTCCGGGGCAGAGAATTCCACTGCTAAACGGCTCTCACAGTCAGGAAGTTGTTCCTCATGTTGAGATGCAATCTCCTTTCAGATCAGAAGTTACTTGATGGCACGCAACAACAATATATTACAAGCTTTGTGACATTTTACATTCAATACATAACTAGCTTTGTGATATTTTACAAAATCCTTTGGCTAGATTTCCTCACAAATCCTGTCCTTGATGGACCAGTTGGCAGTTTCCTTTCAATGGAATGATACATCAATTCTGAATTTCTGTCTGAAGTGATCTGTATTGAAACAATTCATTGATAAGCCTTTTTTACATTTCAGCTTAACATCCAAAATGACATGGCATAATGTAAAATAAACCATGTGTAGTTCACGTTTGATCAGCCCCCACACTGCCTCCAGAGAAAGAAAATATGCCATGCAGATGAACAGTAAAGAACAAGTAGTTTACTCTTCGTAATACAGAAAAACGTATGTACAATGTGATCAGTTGCATCAACTCACATAATGTTCTTTTATGAGAGCTTTAAAATGGTCTTTCTTTGTCCATGTGGATAAACTCCTTCAGCAGCTCATGAAGCAAGAGCACACTCCAAACTCTGTCTCTCTCTTTCTCTCTGCTTCTCTGCAAGCAGTTGCATAGCTCAAGCCTGATAAATGTAACAGTATCCAAAAGTCCCAGGCTCAGCTATCTCCTCGGGCGTAATCCAACCAAGTAGCTTCATGCATCTTATTTTACAGTTGTCACACACACATTAACTGATTTCTCACATGCTCCAATAAGAGCCACCACTGTTGATAGACTTTCTAGGAATCAAATTATTAATTATTATTATTATTATTATTATTATTATTATTAAACTTTATTTGTACCCCGAAGGACTTGATGCGGTTTACAAAGGCCAAGGCCTCAACACAACAACAGCAAACAATAACGATACAATACAAAGCAAATTAAAAACATAAGCAATAACAAAAACATTACACCATTACGCAATAAAAACCAGGGCCGGGCCAGTGATGGGTACAGGTTAAAAAGTGCTGAGTGTGAGAGGTGGTGTGTTGGATTTCTGGGCAAGTGCAATGTGCAGAGAGTCTTAAACTCTAATAAAGTGCTTCTGGGACTTAGTGCTGGGAGTCATCCTATTCTGGAAAGGCACATCGGAATAACCAAGTCTTCAAGTTCTTCCAACGTGGGTGCTAGTCTAATGTCTTTGGGGAGGGAGTTCCAAAGTCGAGGGGCAACCACAGAGAAGGCCCTGTCCCCTGTCCCCACCAAACGCGCCTGCGACGCAGGTGGGATCGCGAGCAGGGCCTCTCCGGATGAACGAAGGGAGCGTGTTCAATTAACTTTATTGACTCCTTCCTTTAGCAACCCAAAGAGAACTCCTTTCAGCAACAACCAAACCCAAAGCAGTTCACTGTCTTCCTTAGCTTGCAGCAGCAAAGGGAGGCTATTGACCTCATCAGTTACACTGTAACTCCATCTGGAAATATTTTACAGAGCTCAAACATTAGCTAACATGAACCAACAATGTTTAGTCACATCAGAGTTGACGAAAGAAGATACAAAGCCGAGTAAACACACGTATAGACTTTTTGAGGACTTGGCTCTCAGTTGTTAATACAGGTTTTAAGTAAAAGTTGGATTGTTAAGGGTGAAAATGGCACCAAACATAGCAAAGCCTCTATGTCAGGCATGAGTAAACCTGGGCCCTCCAGGTGTTTTGGACTCCAACTCCCACAATCCCTAATCCCAATCGCTTAAGCGGCTGAGGGGAAAAAGGAAAGGGCCTGAGGCTGTTGGGGATTGTGGGAGTTGGAGTCCAAAACACCTGGAGGGCCCAGGTTTACTCATGCCTACTCTAAGTGTATGGGCCTTTGACTTATAATGACCCCATTAATTTCACAAGGTTTTTTTTAAAGCAAGGAATACTCAGATACTTTCTCTATAATTATGCCATACACAAGATTGGCTTGTGGAATTTAAAGAAAAAATTGAGCCCGCGGATACGGAGGGACCGCGGATACGGAGGGCAAACTACGCCAGAGCCGGCTTCCTAGTGAAGGAACTACACGTCCCACAGTGCACCGCGCGCATCTTTTCTCCCTCCCCCCCCTTCCTGCTCCGCTGCTGCAGAAAATGGCTGGAAGCAGTAGCAGCAGCATGAGTGGCGCGGAAAGGAACGTTCCTGAGTATGAAACGCCGGAGCGGAATTCCCGGATGTTCCACGTGGGCACCTTCGGGGCTTTATGGAAGGAGGCGCTACGAGAGGAGGACCTGGCCCTCAAGGATGAAGACCAAGGGGAGGGGGAGGAGGAGGAGGATGCCGCGTTGGTCGCAGAGTTTCAGTGCGCGCCAGAAGTCGCGGCCGAGCTAAGGGCGGTCTGCAGGTATGTGGACTTCAACTCCCAGAACCCCTCGCTATTCGCCACAGCAGCCGAAGCTTCTGGGAGTTGAAGTCCAAAAGGAACCCCTATGACAAACCTTACTCTTCCTAACGTTTTGGACTCCAGCTCCCAGAATGCCTCGCCATTGTTGGAAACAGCCGAGGCTTCTGGGAATCGAAGTCCACAACGCCTGGAAGACTTTCCTGTTGGAATCACCGGAAAAACTCTTGGTCTTCCGGATGTTTTGAACTCCAGCTCCCAGAATGCCTCGCCATTGGCCAAAATGGCTAAGGCTTCTGGGAGTTGAAGTCCAAAATAATAATACACTATAATAATACATTATAATAATATTGTAATATAGTAATGCTAATATTAAATAGAAGTTCAAAATAATAATACAATATAATATATAATAATAATATTGTAATATAATATGTAATAATGGTCGCAATAATATTGTAATATAGTAATACTAATATTAAATAGAAGTCCAAAATAACAATACAATATAATAATATATAATAATAATATTGTGATATAGTAATAATCTAAACTAGAATTACTACTGTTGTATATTTTAAGTTTTGAGCTGCTTTGAGAATCCGCATGGAGAGATAAAGCAGGATATAAATAAATAAACAAACAAACAAACAAATAAAACACATTTTTCATGCCAGTAGCGACTTGAGAAACTGCAAGTCACTTTTGGTGTGAGATAATTGGCTGTCTGAAAGAACATTGCCCAGGGGGATGCCCAGATGTTTTGATGTTTTACCATCCTTATTGGAGGCTTCTCTCATGTGCCCGCATGGGGAGCCGGAACTGACAGAGGGAGCTCATCCGCGCTCCCCATTGATTTGAACCTCCGACCTGTCAGTCCTCAGTCTTGCCAGCAGAAGGGTTTAACCCATTTTGCCACTGGGGGCTCCTAATAAAACACCTGATAAGCTAGCTATATAGAATGAATGGAGTTTGACCCCACTTTAACTCCCATGGCTTAATGCTATGTAATCCTGGGATTTGTAGTTCTCCCCAAAACAGTAGCAATCCCTGGCAAAGAAGGACAAAGACCCTTTAAAACTGCATTTCCCATGAAATCATGACCATCTTGAAGTGGTGTCAAACTGCATTAATTCTACAGTGCCATGTAGACAAACCTTTTGTTACGCTGAACTAAGGGTGTTTGTTTTTGAGGCCTAGAATTTTGAAGGAAGGATTCAGTAAGTTTAACTTCTGCTGCAATCCACTTGGAATTTGTGTTTGGATGACCGCTTCCGGTCTGCTTTATTAACAGTGGATTTCCATTTCAAAGTTATCCAAGGCTCATCCTGTCCCACAGTCTGTAATGTAAAAACACAAAGATATTTGTATTATTAACTGAGCTTCAGCTTAATTCTCCTGAATTGTAGTATTGGCAGCGAACAACATTCTTGGGCTCTCACCCATAACTTCCTACTGCCCTGCAATATAAATACAGCATGCTACCAGTTGATTGACAAACCTACTTGTTTAATGTTTTAAACCCCATAATCCCTGTTTCAGGAAAAAGGAAAAAAGGAAACATTCTTCTCTTTGCTAATAGCCAGAATCTGTGGGCACCTTCCATGTTTCAAGGAGTGGTCCAAGGCTGATCTTTGGAGTCTCCTTGTGCTGGAACTCTATAAAAATTCCTTTTGTCAGGCTTCCTCACCCATAGTTTTAGACTAGTCACTTTTCTGTTAGTTTTATGAGGGTGGAGCTTAAAGAGCCATTTTAGATTAGAGTTATTACCACCAGGGAATCTTGGAAGCAAGACGTGTCTGCAGTTAGTCCCAGTGAGATCCAGTCTTGGACAAGCCATTTCAAACCAATAACCACCTTACTTTACTTAGGCGATCCTTCATAGACTGAGGATGATGGTCCTCCAAGTGATGTGTCTTGGTGGTGGGTCCGTAGGTGGCTGTGGAGCCCTATTCTTGACCTGCATATTCTCCCGCAGTGAGAGCATCGGTTTCCAGTTAGAAGGCGGTTCCAGTCGGGGTTGGCTTGACAACGCCTTCCTCTTGGCACATTTCTCTCTTTCACCCTTCATTTGTGCCTCTTCAAATTCTACAGCACTGCTGGTCACAGCTGACCTCCAGCTAGAGTGCCCAAGGGCCAGGGCTTCACAGTTCTCGGTGTCTATGCCACAGTTTTTAAGGTTGGCTTTGAGCCCATCTTTGAATCTCTGTTCCTGTCCACCAACATTCTGTTTCCCATTCTTGAGTTCAGAGTAAAGTAGCTGCTTTGGGAGACAGTGATCAGGCATTCAGACAGCGTAGCTGGTCCAGCGGAGTTGACCGCAGAGGACCATCGCTTCAATGCTGGTGATCTTTTCTTCTTCCAGCACGCTGACATTTGTCCGCCTGTCTTCAGGTGGCAATAACTACCACTATTCTGGGAACTCATTCGACTATACTGATTTACCGCTGGTCAGTGGCAGCCTGTGGAGTTTCCAGCACCTTCAGCAAGGTGCCAGTCCTCAATAGGAGAGACCTGCTCTCTCAGCCTCCAGCCTGATCTCCTTGAGCACCCAATGCCCAAGAGGCCCCTTTGCCAGAGAAAGTGAGCATGGGAATCTTTCGTCTGGCCTTCATCTCCAGAAACATCCACTAGCAGTGACTTCAAGAACAACTAGTTACCTTCAGCCTTTAAGTATGGACTTTGTTGTGGGGAAATCAAGATAGTGCCTGGGTGGAGGTAGGCCCAAGACCAATTAATAAATCGTTATACTTTCTCTAAAGCAATAGCATTGACAATGATTCTGTGGGGTTCCTTGCTCAAACAGGAAGGCAACCCAGCACCCTCCAGGCTGATAGAAAGACACGCTAGCACTTAAAGACATTTAAAGCAGCTTGGGTGCGTGTGACAGCACACTCCTCATTGAGGCCTGCACCCTGTCCAATTGTAGCACGAATGTTCTCCGTCTAATTTTTCACGTTTCATGGGGTATGATGCACATTAGGCAAAAGACGTACCCTACATACTCATGTATAAGTCTGGAAATTGTAGCCAAAGAATCAACCCCAAAAAAACTGGATTGACTTATCCATGGTCAAGATTAATACTGTACCTTAACTCTTCTCTAAAACAAGGAAGCACTGGTCATATAAAAATCCATCATTTTCACTCACAAAACCTGTCCTAGACTTATACATGAGAGCAACTTTTACATGAGTATGTAGAGGTCACTAGGATACGAAGTCTACCAGCTGAAGTTTGAATAGGGTGAGAATACTGTTAGCCTTTGTAAGTAAACCGAGAGTGCTTCTACCCTGTAGAATTAATGCAGTTTGACACCACTTTAATTGCCCTCGGTCAATGCTATGGAATTATGAGAGATGTAGTTTGGTGAGAGTTGTGGTTTGGTGAGGCTTTACATTCAATTATATTGAATGTAAAGCCTTAGCCATGTGAAAATATGAGTAGTAATTCTAATAAATGTATTATGATTATTGTTGTCATTGTTATTATTCATTGCTGTTTTTTCCCCTCCTAGAGTTGATGCGCTGATGGGACCAGCGAAGGAAAATACAGAGGTTATACCTGAAGACACCAATTTATTAACCCTTAGGTATATTGAATTTCATTTCCATCAGAAATCCATATTGGTTTTGCAATGTCATTAATATTGTTAGCATGTATTCTTATATATTGTGATAATTATTTGAAGCAAACCTCATGCCTGCATTCATCTGTGTGTGTTAATAGGAATAATACAACATTTGAAGCAAGAAAAATAATCTCACTTTTCTGTCCACTGATACAGATATGCACATAAAGAAGTTGGTTTGCACGATGTATTACTTATGGTTGCCTTGAAGCCCCTGTCTGTTTGCACCCCTGAGCAGCAAAGCCCTTTTCATCTGATAAGATCCGATCAGTATTGGGAGTTGTGATGACAAAATGTCTCATTATAGCGGGTTGCACCCAACAGTGTTAGTGCATTGCATCCAGTGTGCAGCTCTCCAGTTTTATCTTTGGGTGCATCTGCATTTTAGAATGAATGTAGTTTGGCACAATGTTAACTTTTTTTTCATGTCAGGAGCGACTTGAGAAACTGCAAGTTGCATCTGGTGTGAGAGAATTGGCTGTCTGCAAGGACGTTGGCCAGGGGATGCCAGGATGTTTTACCATCCTGTAAAAGGCTTCTCTCATGTCCCCGCATGGGAAGCTGGAGCTGACAGACAGGAGCTCACCCACTGCCCAGATTCAAACCGCCGACCTTTTGGTCAGCAGTCCTGCTGGCACAAGGGTTTAACTCATTGCGCCACTGGGGGCTCCACAATTTTAACTGTAATGATTCAATGCTATGGACTTCTGGGAGCTATAGTTTTACAAGGCTTTTAGCTATCTCTCCTAAAAGGTGCTGGTGCCTCCACAAACTGCAATTCCCTATATTTCACTGCATTGAGCTATGGTAGTATAAAAGGTATAAAACTTTGTCCATTCCACAGTATAGATTCACCCCTAGTTCAAGGACTAAATCTTTAGCACAGTTCAATGCACCTTTATTATGTTTGGTCAGGGATAGAGAACATGCTGCTTTCCACATGTTATTGGAAACATCTCCCATCATTTGTCAAAGGCTTTCATGGCTGGAATCACTGGGTTGTTGTAGGTTTTTCAGGCTATATGGCCATGTTCTAGAAGCATTCTCTCCTGACGTTTCACCTACATCTATGACAAGCATCCTCAGAGGTTGTGAGAATGCTTGCCTCTGAGGATGCTTGCCTTAGATGCAGGCAAAACGTCGGGAGAGAGTATGCTTCTAGAACATGGCCATATAGCCTGAAAAACCTACAACAACCCAGCTGCCATCATTGTTTACTACTGGCTCCATTGCATACTACTGTAGCTGAACATTTTTTAGGAAGTCCCCAACTTCTGCACTACACTAGTTTATTGTATAGCAGAACACATTAGCAGAAGAGCTACTGCTCCCACTGGCATTGTATTTGGTCCATCCTTTTTCTGCATCTTTTGTCCATTGATGCAGAGGTTGTACAGGTTGTTTACCTGCATTATTAAGTCTCTGATTTGTTGGGAAAGCACTAGCATTGTGTTTATTTGCCCACCCCATCCAGCCAAGGGAGAAGGCATGCTGAAACAGAGCTCAGGGAACTGAGGAACAGCTTTTGATAGGCAGGAAAAAGCAAGCAGGTGGTCATTCAGAGGTAAGAAAGGGTAGGAGGCAGTACAGAAAGACATACGGGTGAGGAAGCAAAAGAAAGATGGTAAACAGCATAAGCAGAGGGCATGTGTTCTGAAAAAAAGGTGGTGGAACTAATAGCCACTCTGTTCCTAATGAGTTTTCTCCCTAGAAATGTTTTTCCTAGCATAGTTCTGATTGGGTTGTTGTGTGGTTTCCGGACTTTTCTGATTGTTTCTCATCCAGGAAATACTTAATATGTAATTGCTTAGGCATATGAATATAAATGGCTGTGGCTAAAGAATTTGAAACACTCACTGTTATTCTGAGAGATTATCTTCTTTGAAGAACATTGGCCTTTTTTTAAAAAATCCAGCTTTGTAGCTGTAATTGATTAGCCTACTATGATGTGTTCTGCACGAAGATGCTTTTGAGGAAATTGCAATGGCATCAAAACAAGCAGTTAATGAAGACTGGCCATTATGATCTCATTATGCACGTACTTTATCAACTGTAGTGGCTTTGAATTCGTTTCCAGGCTTAATTCAAAGTACAGATGAAGATCAAGAATGTGGAACACTTTTACTTTCATGGGTATTGGATTCACATATTTGATTATTCACAGCTTTGCAGCTTCCCTTTCTTGAGGTCTGAGGCCACCATGTGAACATTCATGCTTCAACCCTTAGAGTTGGTTGGCAAAGTAGTTCACTGTTCCCCTTCCTCTACCAAAGTTGTGTGACGCCAGATCAGCAATGAGCAGCTTTTTGACCGAATCTGAAAGTCTGTGCTCCAGCCGACTGCCAAAGTTGATCTATAAGTGCACCTCCATAAGTTTCAGAAGAGGTGGGGGATACCTTCAGGGATTGGCAAGGCTGCCTTGCCCTGTTCCTGGAGATATTTGTGGGTTTTCCACTTTCATGGAGTTCTTGTGCCATTAACCACTGCAAATGTGGAGGGCTGAGTGTGGAAGTCCAATATTTTTCTCCTTTTCAGTAGGAAAATCAACCTGGAATTTTGATCACAACCTCTTCGGGATAGGGTTGCTCTCTTTCTAAATGATTAGGTCCATAGCTTGCAGCAGCTCTTAGCCTCAATGCTGCTCCTTGGAAGTCAATGGCCATCTTAACTTTTGCCTATCTTTAAGTGATGCCTTAGCTGCGTCCTATTTTGGGGGAAGGCAGATCTGGACACAGTGGTTCCTGCCTTCCTTACCTCTTGATTAAACTTCTATGGCCCCTTCTACATTGCCATATAAAATCCAGATTATCTGTTTTGAACAGGATTATATGGCAGTGTGGACTCATATAAGACAGTTCAAAGCAGATAATGTAGATTATCTGCTTTGATAATCTGAAATTATAGTGTGAAATAATAATCTGAAAGTGAGGAGGAGCCTTCTAACCAAGCTGAAAGAAGAAAGTGCAAAAGCTGGGTTGCTGTTAAACACCAAAAACCCAAGATTATGGCAACCGGACCGCCAGCAAATAGAGGGAGAAAATGTGGAGGCAGTGACAGACTTCATATTTTTAGGAGCGATAATTACTGCAGACACAGACTGCAGCCAGGAGATCAGAAGATGTTTACTTCTTGGAGGAGAGCAATGACCAAACTTGATAAAATAGTAAAGAGTAGAGACATCACACTGGCAACGAAGATCCACATAGTTAAAGCAGTGGTATTCCATCGTAACCTATGGATGGAATACCACTGCTGGACCATAAGGAAGGATGAGTGAAGGAGGACAGACACTTTTGAACTGTGGTGCTGGAGGAAAATTCTGAGTGTACCTTGGATTGCAAGAAGATCTAACCCAGGGGTCCTCAAACTTTATAAAGAGATGGCCAGGCAAAGTCCCTCAAACTGTTGGAGGAGGGGGATTATAGTGTGAGAAAAGCATGAATGAATTCCTATGCACACTGTAAATATCTTATTTGTAATGCAAAAAACACTTAAAACAATATAATAATTAAAATTAAGAACAACATTAACAAATATAAACTTATTAGTATTTCAATGGGAAGCATGAGCCTGCTTTTGGCTGATAAGATAGGATTGTTGTTGTTGTTGTGTACTTTCAAGTCGTTTCAGGCTTAGGTTGACCCTGAGCGAGGGCCGGGTAAATGACCTTGGAGGATTGTATCTAGCCCTCGGGCCTTAGCTTGAGGACCCCTGATCTAACCATTCCATACTCCAGGAAATAAAGCCCGACTGCTCATTGGAGGGAAGGATATTAGAGGCAAAGAGGAAGTACTTTGGCCACATAATGTGAAGACAGGAAAACTTGGAGAAGATAATGATGGTGGGGAAAATAGAAGGAAAAAGGAAGAGGGGCCAGCCAAGGGCAAGATGGATAGATGGTATCCTTGAAGTGACTGGATTGACCTTGAAGGAGCTGAGGGTGGCCATGGTTGACAGGAAACTGGCATGGGCTGGTTCATGAAGTCACAAAGTGTCTAAAGTGACTGAACAAATAAACAATTATGGCAGTGTAGATCTGGCCTGGAATGCACTAACCCGACCAGGTCAGGTGTGCATATTAGGGACCATATGCTACAATTCCTGCAAGAAATGCAATGTCTTCCCGTTTGTTTCTGAGCTCAATTCAATGTGCTGGTGCAGACTTGCAAACCTAGTTTTCAGATATAGTAGAGCCTCGCTTATCCGACCTAAATGAACTGGTAGAACATTGGATAAGCGAAAATGTTAGATAATAAGGAAGGATTAAGGAAAAGCCTATCAAAGTACATTATGATTTTACAAATTAAGCACCAAAACATCATGTTTTACAACAAATCAACAGAAAAAGCAGTTCAATACATGGTAACGTTATGTAGTAATTACTATATTTATAAATTTAGCACCAAAACATCGCAATGTATTGAAACAGCTGTGGATCTGGGCAGGAGGCAAACTGCGTTGGATAATACAGAACATTGGATGAGTGAAGGTTGGATAAGTGAGACTCTACTGTAAATGATTTTGGGCAGGATATCTGAAAGGCCATCTCATCTGGTATGGGTCAGCCAGAAACTTAGGATCTTCAGAGGAGGCCTTATTGCATGTCTCATCACATTGTGAAGTGCATACATGTAATATGGCTTCCTCTGTTACAGTGTCTTGATACTTTCCCGTAAGCAGTTCAGAAATGGAATTGACTTCCTTGTAGGGTGATGAACTTTCCAAATTTGTAGGTCTTTAAACATAGGTTGGGTGGGCATCTTTCAGGAGTGCTTTAGCGGTTTATTATGGCACATTGTGGGCTGGACTAAATGGCTCTACTGGTCTTCCACCTCTAGGATTCTGTGACACTTGTGATGGAAAGATGTGGGCAATCAACTGTGTCAGTGATCTGCATTGGAATTACAGTTTTAAAACTTCTAATTAGATGACTCATGAATTAAGGGTGTGGTGGGAACAAAATGCATTGCAAAATGAATGGAGCATGGAAACAGCAAATCTATGTAAATTACTATAAGGTGTTGCATGTTGTGGCACCCAAAACATATCCATATGGTTTTATGTCTGAACATGGGATCTGAACCGACAAAAACTGACCCATAAAGGAATCTTCATTAGATAGCTCAAGAAAATAGTATCTATCTATCTTATCTAAAATTAAGGTTTTGTTTAAAAGGAGAGAAAAAAAGAAAAGAATTTAAAAAAGATTTATTTTGCATTGAAAGTGGGGGAACAATTTCATTTATAGAAAAGTAGGAAGGAAGAGAGGAGGGAGGAGGAACATGAGAGAAGAAAAAAGGTGTATATGTCCGCACAACATAAAAATAAAAATGGAGAAAAGAAAAGGAGAAAAAGAAAAAATATTTTTAAAAATATTGCTTGACTTTCTTCTTGTTTTTGATGGACGTTTAGTCTGTTTTAATACTAGCATTGTCTGATAGTTAGAATATTTCCCCTCCGTGTACTTTATCCTTATGATTGATTGTTTTTAGCAAATAAGCTCTATATTCAACTGTCTAAAGTATTCCTTTATTAGGTCCCAGTTAGTTTCTTTGGTAAGTCTTGATTTAGTGATAGCCAATAAGTAAGTTGGTCCATATTCATGATCTCTAATACTTTGTTCAGCCATTCCTCTCTTTTCGGTATCTCTTTTAATCTCCAATTCCTGGCATATACTATTCTGACTGCAGTTGTCAAAAAATAAAACAACATCTCTTTATTCGTATCTTCTTCTATCTCCAACATTCCTAATAGAAAATATTCAGGTTCTCTTTGAATTTGAATTTTTAAAATCTTCTGTATGATTTCATTTATGTCCTTCCAAAACATTTCTGCTTTTGGGCAAGTCCACCATGTATGAAAAAATGTTCCAGTTTGTTGTTCACATTTCCAACATTTGTTGGATGCATTCTTACAACATTTGGATATTTTATGTGGTGTAATATACCATCTATAAAACATTTTAAGCCAATTTTCTTTCAGATCGTAAGAATATATAAAAGTCTTTAATATCAATCCAGTGTGCTTTTGTTATAAAAATGACAAATTCCACATTTGGCATGATTAGTCCTGGTTGCCACACCTAAAGAGGAGCTGGAAAGCTGCAAATGTAGCAGAGAATTATGAGCTCCTCCAAGAGGAAAAGTTACACTAATTGATGCTTATTAGCTTACGAATAAGGGAAGGTGCGGTGAGAATACTTAACATTATGTACAGTGAGGAGAAAGTACAGAGAAGCATTTCTTCATGCAGATAAAAGGAAGTATTTCTAAATTGGTGGGATATTTGGAAGCATTTCTTCATGCAGATAAAGGGAAATATTTCTTCATGCAGCATATAGTTTCACTGTGGAATTCCTTGCCACAAGAAGTTGTGATGGCTGGCAATATAGGTAGCTCTATAAGAGGTTTGAATATATTCATAGATGTGGAGACTATGAATAGCTGCTAGTAAGAATGTCTACATGCTACCTCCTTAATTATAGAATCGTAGAATAATAGAGTTGGAAGAGAGCACATGGCTCATCTAGTCCAACCCCCTGCCATGCAGGAAAAGCACAATCAAAGTACCCCTGACAGATGGGCACCCAGCCTCTGTTTAAAAGCTTCCAAGGAAGGAGCTTCCACCACACTCTGAGACAGAGGGTTGCACAGCCTGTACCGTCAGGAAGTTCTTCCTAATGTTCGGTTCTAGTTTCCAGGGCAGCAGGAAACAAGCCTGCTCCTGCTTCTATATGACACCCTTTCACATATTTATAAATGACTTTCATGTCTCCTCTCAGCCTTCTCTTCTGCATGCTAAACATACCCAATTCTTTAAGACACTCCTCATAGGGCATGGTCTCCAGACCTTTGATCGTTTGACTCACCCTCATCTGGACACCTTCCAATTTGTCAATATCTCTTTTAAACTGTGGTGCCCAGAACTGAACACTGTATTCCAGGTGAGAACAAACTAAAGCAGAATAGAGGGGCACCATGACTTCTCTCGATCTAGAGACTATAGTCCTTTTGATGCAGCCCAAAATCCCATTGGCTTTTTTAGCTGCTGTATAGTACTGTTAGCTCATGTTCAACTTGTTTTTCACAAAGACTCCAAGATCTTCTTCACATGTACTATTGTCAAGCCAGGCATCACCCATCCTGTATCTTTTCATATCATTTTTTCTACCAAAGTGTGGTATCTTGTAGAAATTCATTTTGTCCTTGTGGAAATTCATTTTGTTAGTTTTGGTCCAGTTCTCTAAGCTGTTATGGTAATTTTAAATTCCAATCCAGTTTTCTGGAGTATTAGCTATCCCTCCAAATTTGGTATCATCTGCAAACTTGATAAGCACGCCCTCTAAACCTTCATCCAAGTCATTAATAAAGATGTTGAACAGTACTGGGCCCAAGACCAAAACCTGCAGTACTCCACTCGTCACTTCTTTCCAGGATGAAGTGGAACCATTGGTGAACATCTTTTGGGTTCTGTCACTTAACCAATTACAGATCACCTAGTAGCAGCATTGCCTAGCCCACAATTTACTAGTTTGCTTATAAGAAGGTCATGGAGGACTTTGTCAAAGGCCTTACTGAAATCAAGATATGCTACATCCACAGCATACCCTGCTTCTACCAACCTTGTAACTCTATTGGAAAAAGAGATGACATCAGAAGCAGTATGCTCCTGTATGTAAGTTGCTCAGGAATGTGACATAATTAGGCCTGGCTAGTGAGCTTCCCAAAAGCAACTGATTGGCCAATATCTGACACAAATCCTGAATTAAATAAGCTTTTGCTCTGATTTTATGTGGTGCTGCTTCTGATCATCTTTCAGATTTGTGCTGAAACAATAACAATGATGGCAGTTATTTAAGGCATATTGTGGCAACTAAAAGCCACTAAAGAAATGTTGATTATTTTATTATTTAATAATTAAATTTTGATGAACATGATAGTGTTCATATCACTTCCTGTGAGGTTGTTTGCATACTGAAAGTTGCAAGTTTGTGGTTTTTCATACATAAAATAAATACTTCCTGTAGTGGCGCAGTGGGTTAAATTGTTGAGCTGCTGAACTTGCTGGCGGTTCAAATCCCAGGAGTGGGATGAGCTCCCACTGTCAGACCCAGCTTCTGCCAACTTAGCAGTTTGAAAACATGCAAATGTGAGTAGATCAATAGGTACCTCTCTGGTGGGAAGGTAACAGCGCTCCATGCAGTCATGCCGGCCACATGACCTTGGAGGTGTGTGCGGACAATGCCGGCTCTTCAGCCTAGAAATAGAGATGAGCACCACCTCCCAGAATTGAACACAACTAGACTTAATGTAAGGGAAAACCTTTACCTTTTTACCTTCTTGTGAGTATACAGTTGTCTTTCTATGTTAGCAGTTCTGATTTTGAGGATGTGATTATTCACAAATCTGGTTAAAATGTTCTCTCTAGGAGACTCTAGGTCAGTGGTTCTCAACCTGGGGTCCCCAGATGTTTTTGGCCTTCAACTCCCAGAAATCCTAACAGCTGGTATACTGGCTGGGATTTCTGGGAGTTGTAGACCAAAAACATCTGGGGACCCCAGGTTGAGAACCACTGCTCTAGGTCCTCCACCATTATTTTAAGATCAACTTCTGGCAGAAGTCAACCATAGAGTCATGCTGGAAGACCAAGAGATTATTAGACAGATGTTTTCTCAGGTAATAATACAATTTATTTTATTTGTTCAGGCGGGGGGCACCCCTAATGCCAGCAAATGTGGAGGGCTCACTGTTACTGTTTATAAATCATTTTCCGTTTTATGGGATTTATAGGTAACAGGATTTATGGCTATCCAGCTATTTTTAGTTGTTAATGTTTTACATAGCTTGCTTCCTGCAGTCAATATTAAATATAAACTCGATTCCAAGAAATCACAACATATTCTGTCTACAAGTGAGTATTTTAGTACTGGCTTCTAAGACTTTTAGATAAAATGTGTATTGTAGTCTGAGTCTTTCAGGTCCTGCTTTTAGATGCTTACACTGATAAAGTTTTATGGTTGTATAACTCCATTGCTTTCTCTCCTCCTTTATCTTCCTCTGTTCTGCAGAATCAGACAGAAGGCTCTTGAGAGACGAGAAAAAACAATCATTGTAGATCGTGCATGCAGACAAGAAACATTTATCTATGAGATGGTAAGACCCCTTACTGTGTATTCCAGCTGACTGATATAACTAATCCAAGTACAGAGGAAAACCTAAATTAAGATCCTGTTCCTATTGTGGGGCTACACGGATTGACTTTGGGGGGAGGGGGTGCTGGTTATACAGCAGGGCTCAGAATTGGGCAGCCTTCCATGTACATATTACTAACCTGCTACTCTTTGTATTCCTCACCATGGCCTATGCTGACTAGGTGTTGCAGTCAGGGCCGTAGCCAGAAAAAAAAATGGGGGGGGGGGGGGGCGGCGGGGTTGAAACCTTTTAAAGCAAATCATGAACAGTAGTTTGATAACACAACAACATTTTTAATACGGTCCAAAGACACTTAGTGCTCCATAAAAGGTATAAGATGCAAGGTATGCAAGGTTAGTAAGGCCCAAAATAGCAATAAATAAATAAATAAATAACCTGAAAAATTTCGGAGGGGGTGGGTGGGTGAGGGGTTTGAATCCCTGACACCCCCCCCCCCCCCTCGGCTACAGGCCAGGTTGCAGTCTAACAAGACCTGGAAGGCTGCCGAATTTTGCTATTACAAAAATTTCTCCAAACCAAGAAATTGTTACCCTTTGCCAGCCACCTTCACCTTGTTTTTTTTTGCATATATGTGGAATTATAACCCCTTCCATTGCTTATACGGGTTGGAGGTTGATGGGAGTTGTAGTCCAGCACATCTGGGAATCACTAGATGAGAAAAGCTGATCTGCACTGACTGTTAAAGATTTGTTTTATGCTCCTTTGGGTGCAAGTTCCCGACGCATATCTCTATATTTTTACAAAGCTCTCCCAGGGTCTTCTGTTTTATAACCAATCTCGTAAGCTAAAAAATTGAGAGAACTTTTGCCTTCTCTTAAGGAAAGATGCTGCAAAATCGTTTAAATCGTACTTTTCCATCTCTGCATTTCCCTTTTTGGAGATGGTGTGACCAGAACAATGCATGATTTTTTAAAATGCAGTCACATTTATCAGCGTTAAGGCAGTTCTGGTTTTGATCCCTCATCTAATAAACTCTGGCACAGAAATTTCTATTTGAACTGATGTTTTAATTGAGCTGTTCAGGGCAAACCCAGGAATTCTTTTTGGTTGCTCAGTGCCAAATCATAACCCCTTGTTTACAGCACGATGTAAGAAGGCTGTTGATGATATTAGAGCTTCTTTGTCCAATGTTCCATCGTGTCTTTCATTCCAGAAGTCTTGTTTCTACATTTTATTGTGGTCATAAAGACTTGCTGCTTTAGAGCCTTGTTATCTTAGGATTTGTTTGTTTGTTTGTTTGTTTATTTATTTACAGTATTTGTATTCTGCCCTTCTCACCCCACAAGGGACTCAGGGCGGATTACAATGCACATATACAGGGCAAACATTCAATGCAATTTAGACATACAACATATATAGACAGAAACAGAGGCAATTTAATATTCCAGCTTTTCCGCCTTCATGAGGGTATGCTCGATTCTGGCCACGGGGGGGAGCTGCCACTTCACTGTCCACTTGTGCCATTGAGCCCTTTGATGGAGTACTTCCTCGTTCTTCTACATGCTGCTGGAAGGTTTTATGGCGTCATAAATTAATTAAATTACCCCCCCCCCCCCCACTCCATAAAGTGGTACCTAAATTTCCTGTGTGATAGATGCAACTGTCTTTTGGGCTGCATAGGCCGATAGCAAGCTAGACTATTAATGGGGGAGCTTACTTCAACCCGGGCTAGCTTCGAACTCATGACCTCTCAGTAAGTAGTAATTTAAGGCAGCTGGCTACTAACAAGCTGTGCCACAGCTCGGTAGGATATGTTTGATACCTTGTTTTCCCGACAATAAGACCTAGTAGAGGTCTTGCTGAATTGCTAAATATAAGGCCTCTCCCGAAAGTAAGACCTATCAAAGTTTTTGTTTGGATGCATGCTCCCCCTGGTGGCCAGATACTGCAATACCCTCCCTTCTGTACAAGTGGTCCAGGAACTGCTCTGGGAGGCTGTTACAGTCTTCAGACAGTATATGGGAGCTAGGTACTTTATGACCCTTATTTTTTGTGGCCCTGTGTGTGAAGACCAATATATTTATTATATACTGACAACTACTGTACAGTATATAATAAATGTTCATTTTTCTTTGTTCAACAATAAGTGTGAATTCTTCTTCATGGGAAATTAAGACATCCCCTGAAAATAAGCACATTTTTGGGAGCAAGATTTAACATAAGACACTGTCTTATTTTCAGAGAAGCAGGGTATGAACCTTAGGGTGTATCTACACTGTAGAATTAATGCAAGTTGACACCACTTTCACTGCCCTAGATCAATGCTGTAGAATCATGGGAGCTGTAGCACTGTACTAGAGAATGCTGGTACCTCATCAAACTACAGATCCTAGGATTCCATAACAGTGAGCCACAGCAGTTGAAGTGACGTTGAACAGCATTAATTCTACAGTGTAGATGTCACTTTAATCAGAACTCTTTTCTTGCAGTGTGTCATCGTTTTCCATGTATCAGATCTTGACAGATTACCACATTTTTGGATTACTACATCCTGTGGCTCACTTATCTAGGATGATTGCCATATAAGATTAGAGCTGTTTCCATCGTCAATCTCTAGCTGATCTGGTTTTTGCCACTCCTGTTGATTGGGTCAGGGATTTTATTATGTAAATTCAAGGTTTTACTCCTGGAAAATGTCCCCCAAACTCTCCTGGGCTTTGTCTTTCACAGCTGACAGATGGTGCTGTAATAACCTGCGCCACTGGAAGAATTTGTATACTAAGAATTTCCAGTTCCATGCATTCCTAGTACAGAAATGAAATAGTCAAGGTTACATAAGCATTAATAGCAAACTCACCGTTAAATCAAGTTGCTTGAAGTGCTTTAGTTTATTTGGGAGTCACCAAATGGTTTGAGCATTTGGCTATGACCCTGGAGGTCAGGGTTCAAATACCTGCTGATCCATGGAAGCCTACTGGGTGATTATGGACAAGTCAGAGGAAGGCATGACAAACCTCTTCTGAAAAGATCTTTCCAAGGTATGCCTTCAGGTCAAGTGGAAATGACTTGGAGGCACACAATCACAGTACAGAAACAGTGCACATTATGGCCTAAAAAGTCATACAGCCCAGAGTTATCACTGCAGTGGAGCTGCAGCTGTTCTCAGTAGGACAGGTTGAAACAAGGGTGCAATCATATGTGGGGTGCACCCTCCTTTTTCTTCCCACCAGATAACAGAGCAGCTGTATATTCAGAATCTGAATTGCCCCCCCCTCCTTTCCCTGCCCATGGAAGTTGTAGTTTTGCAAGGTCTTTAGTCTTCTCTGTTAAACTACAATTGTCAGGATTCCATAGCACTGAGCCATGTCAGTTAAAGTGGTGTCAAGCTACAATAATTCTACAACAGTGGTTCCCAACCTGTGGTCCGTGGACCACCAGTGGTCTGCAAGAACAAAAATATGGTCTGG
Source organism: Anolis sagrei (assembly GCF_037176765.1). Taxonomy (NCBI): domain Eukaryota; kingdom Metazoa; phylum Chordata; class Lepidosauria; order Squamata; family Anolidae; genus Anolis; species Anolis sagrei. Next base: position 213,816,212 of record NC_090022.1, on the reverse strand, counting down.
GGTCTCACCATTATTACACTGTTGCCTTGAAACGTCACGGCAGTGAGAGCGATTGGTCATGCAGAACCCTCTTATAGTGCCAAGGCAGCGGGGATGTTGGGAGGGGAGAGGCTGCCTACCCACGAAATATTACTACTACTACATCAGCTCTAGGTTATTAAATATGGTTTTCTGTGGGCGAGCAAATGACGACTACCGGATGGCAAATGTTCTGTATCAGAAACTAGAACTATGTGGTCTATCCAATGCAATTTTTGAATCAGCACCTCAAATAACCAAACCAAATCCAAAGTTGACCAGAAACTGATTTGTAACCCTTTTGGTACTAATGTTGGAGAGTGGTCCTTGGTCAAAGTGGTCCTTGATCAAGTGTCACCTGGTCAAAGTGGTCCCTGGTCAAAAAAAGTCTGGAAACTACTGTTCTGCAGTGTAGATGCACCATAGGCAGGGCTCTTCTTCTGTCTCCTTTTGCTAGCAAACCTTATTCAAACTGCTTTTCAGTGATTAATCAGTTGCAGAAAAAATATTTATGGGAATCAGGCACACTCTCTTTAAATTTTACTGTGTTTTTAAAATGATCTTTGATTTTTGAAAATGTGATGGTGCTTTAACATGATGATTGCTTAATTTCATATTAACTTTTTGTTATCATGTCTTAGATGATCTTTTGGATTACCTCATTCTGTGCCTCTTTTGATTTTATTTTGAGAGAAATAATACACTGTCTGTGTATGTATGTAAAAGAAGCTTTCCCTTCCATGCATCTTGTCATCAGAACAGATCGATGGAAGCCGGTCCCCCCCCCCCCCCCCAAACAGGATATTGCCTAAGAGTAGTATTTAATGCTAGAAGATATAGTTGATAAGTGCTGACATAGAAAATTCTAGAAAGGAATAAGATCAGTTCATGGGGGATAGTGATATGATTTACTACCGTCAGGCCTCCACATTTGCTAGAGTTAGAGGTGCAAGACCCCTGCAAATGTGGAACAGCCACCATTTAGAAATGTTTATTTTAACTGAGACAACATATTCTAGGGACCTTATCACATTGGGATATACTCTGTTTATATCAGTATGCATCCTGTATTTTTTTAGGACTAGATGCATACTGTATTCAAACAGGATGCATACCTACCCCATCAAAGCCAGTTGTTATGTTTTGAAACTGCTCTGCTTTGACTCATCACACCATGGATTGCTGGCTCCTCCCAATCTATTCAAATGCCTCCCTATATTACTTTTTATCATTTTCCTCCTAATATTACACAGTGACGTAGCCTTGAAGTCTCAAACGACTATTTTTGCAAGATTTTAGCTGATGGAATGCATACTGAGTTTACGATCACATCTAAAAACAACTCCTCAGAACTGTATTAAATTAAAAAACACAATTAGAATCCAGTTTGCAATTACCATATATACTCAAGTATAAGCCAACCTGAATATTAGCTGAGGCACATAACTTTACCACAAAAGACTGGGAAAACTTATTGACTTGAGTATAAGCCGAGAAGGTGGAAAGTGCAGCAGCTATGAGTAAATTTCAAAATAAAAATAGATACCAATAAAATTACATTAATTGAGACATCAGTAGTCTAAATGTTTTTGAATGTTTACCATGTTCACCCAGCCTCAATAATAATAATAATAATAATAATAATAATAATAATAATAATAATAGAGTTGGAGAGATCCCTTGGGCCATCTAGTCCAACCCCCTTCAGCCTTCATGCAGCAAAAGCACAATCTAAGCACCCCTGACATACGGTCATCCAGCCTCAATAATAATAATAATAATAATAATAATAATAATAATAATAATAGCAAAAATCCCTTCTGCCTTCATGCACCAAAAGCACAATCAAAGCACTCCTGACAGATGGCCACCCAGCCTCAACAACAACAACAATAATGAGTTTTCGCCTCCTGGCCCCAGAAGTCAGGCAGGCATGTAGGCAGGTCACTGTGAGCGGAGGTCCTCCTCCTCTGCGCCCGCTGCGTCCTCTGTGCCCAGCGCAAGCCAGCGTGAAGAAGGAGGCTGGAGGCAGCCTTGCTGGAAGTGGCGGTGGTGGGCGCACTTGCCTGCTGCTTCACTCAGCCGGAGGTGGCCTCACTTCTGGTGAGATCACCTTTGGCTGAGTGAAGTGGCCGGCAAGCATGCCCACCGCTGCTTCCATCTAGTCTGCCTCCCCCCTCCTTCCTCAAGCTGCTTCCTTCCTTCCTGGGGCACAACAGAACATCTGGCCAAAGCCACACTGCTCCCAGAGGCTGAAGACGGAGGCCAGAGGTGGCCTTGCCAGAAGTGGCAGCGGGGGGGTTTCCTTGGCCAAAGGTGGCCTAATCGGAAGGCTGAACATGGAGTCTCCAAGCTCTCCTGGGGTCTCCAGTGCCACAGCCACCGCTCATCCTCCCCCTCTTCCTCCTCCATGGCCAGCCAGGCTTGACTCGAATATAAGCTGAGGGAGGGTTTTTCAGCTGGAAAAAAGAGCTGAAAAACTTAGCTTATCTTTCTGCAACATTTTGCAGGTGGAGTCCATTAGATTATTGACGGAATACAGCTAATATGATGATGATTATAATAGCTTGCACTTAAAAACAATCAGCGCTGACAAAATTACCATCTGTCAGCTTCAAAGAGGCCACCCTATTTCGCGATCTGCACACATTATTCGCCGATACATCACACAGTCCTAGACACTTGGGAAATGTCTGACGTGTTCAAATCCAAAAGCCAGCATAGTGATCTTGTTTGCTGTGTACTAATCTTGTTGTATATAAAATAATAATAATACTAACAACAACAACAACAACAAGAACAACAACAACACTTTGTTTATATTCCATCCTTCTCCCTGTGGGGACTCAGAGCGGATTACAGTGTAAACAGATATCGGCAAACATTCAATGCCTTGTTACAGTACGCTGAAACACACAAACACAAACAAAGCCAGAGCCTTCTCCTTTGCATTGTCACTTGCTGGTCATGTGACCAGCATGACTGTTTGGAGTGTCTTATGCCTTTCCCACCAAAGCGGTACCTATTGATCTACTCACATTTGCATGTTTTCAAACTGCTAGGTTGGCCAGAGCTGGGCTAACAGTGGGAACTCACCTTGTCTGGCAGATTCGAACTGCTGACCTTCAGGACAGCAGTTTAGCAGCACAAGAATTTAGCACATTTCACCACCGCATCAACATAGTGTAATTGGATGCATTTGGAATCATGTTCAAAGAGTCTAAGAAATGGAGTATATCCCAATGTAAACAAGACCTAGGTCTCCCTGATGACCTTATGGTCAACTTCAGTTGGAAGACCTAGAGATTCCCAGAGAGGTGTTTTCTGCTGGAATCTCTAGATCCTCCAGCATGACTCTATGAAGAACTTCCAGTGGAAATTGACCGTAAAGAGCCTGGAAGGGCACAGAGATTTGTAGAAAACATTTTAATGACATCTGTGAAAAATCTATTATCTGTTAAATCAAACCCACAAATGGGGAGCATTGACTGGATATTCTTATTCCAGAATCTGAGATTATGTGCCCCTTTATTTATTATGGAGGGCAACCACAATGGAACCTTCTATTTCACCCATATCCTGATTACAAGCTACCTTTAGAAATCTAGTAAATTGGGAGTGCAAAACATGATTCTGGACAAGAAGGAGCTTTGATGCTTTGATGCAGCAAGGCTCTTCCTCCGTTTATATATTAGCTACAGTGATGAGAAACTCCTCCCTGAGCACACAGAAGACCACTTACTACTAACCCTGAGCCCTGTCACATGCACAATGGAGGACCTCCTTACAGCAACATCAGAGGCACTCCAAGAGGCCCGCTTCTGGCCAAAGGAAATTTAATATGTTGTCAAGTGTTTAACTTTGTGGTTTTTCTATACATTATAACTGTATTCTCAATTTGCTTCTGACACGATAAATAAATAGCGTCTCCTATCCCAGAACACTAATTTACTTTGAGAACATCCTCAAGGCACCAGCCACCATGATAACCACTGTGGTTATCATTCAGAAGTTGTGTGTCTTAACAATATTTGAGCCCAGTATTTGAGTCCATCAAGGGGGCTGGGTTTTTGAAAATCGGTTTGCATTTGTTTTTTAATTTGCCACACAGTATTTTTTAGTTAAACATTCACATGCAATTTCAGTGTTCTCATTCATTAGGAGTCTCACGCAATTGGAAAGAAGCCAAAAGATCCAGCCAACTTAGTCAAGGAAGGAGAGCTTGTCTTAACTCTCAATATTTACTACCCTGTTATATTTCAGAAGGTTAGTAACTTTCTTTTTATTTCCTTTATTTCGCTCTCATCTAGACTGTCACAGCCGCCATCACCGGTTCAGGACCTGAACAGCCTCCTTAGCAGCAGGTGGAAAAGAGTGATAGAGTTTGACGTCATCTGCGTACAGATGGAATCAGACTCCAAAATTCCAGATGATCTCTCCCAGCTGCTTCATGGAGATGCTAAGCAATATAATTCGCAAATGAACTGACATAAATTTTAAATTATTCCCTGTTATGCAGCAATTTAAGGCTTTGTAGGGGTGGCAGCTCCTGAGATTTTAGAGGGGACACAATAGGAGTGATGATTGTATTAAGCCGACACTTTCCCCCACCTGATTCAAAAATAAAGCTAGAGAGATGTTATGTTTTTGTTTGTATTTTAGTTGATCTTTGTTCTTTGTGTTGTTCATAGCATAAGCTTCAAAAGCCATATCAGACAGTGTTGGTTCTTGGTAGCCAGAAACTTACTGAACTGAGAGATTCCATTTCCTGTGTCAGTGACCTTCAGATTGGAGGGGAATTCAGCAATAATCCTGATCAAGGTCCTGAAAACATCAGCAAGGTATTGTAACTTTAATTTCTAGTATTTTCCTTAAAAAGGGGGGTCTTCTTCAAATTGTTCTGTCTAGGTATCTCAAGGTTCTCCTTTGTGACTTTCACTGGAAATTGATCATAGCATCACACTCAAGGATCAAGGGATTCCTAGAGGAGATGATCTTCAGGCAAAATAAATAATTATATAATATTCTTGGGGTTTTTTTGTGATGGTCCCGTGTCCCTAACCCCAGGAATGTGCTGTATGCAGGCAGTCCCCAAGTTATGAACAAGATAGGTTCTTGTTCTTAAGTTGAATATGTTTGTAAGTTGGAACAGGTCCATTTCGGATAGCAAAGGAAGGGTTAATTCCCTGTGATGTTTGTTTCTGTGGATCTTTTTAGACGATTTCAACTCACTTTCTGTAACTAACATACCTTTATTTACAATTTACAACCTATACACATTCTAAACAAACACTTACTAAACTAATCCATAATCCTCATGTTCGTTGCCTGTTGATTTTAATGAGGATGGCAATCATGCGATTGGATTGTGGCTCCCAGCAGCTCTAGTCAACATAGTCAATAGTGAGAAATGCTGGGAGTCACAGTCCAACAGCATCTAGAACAGGCATGAGCAAACTTTGACCCTTCAGGTGTTATAGACTTCAGCTCCCAGAAATCCAAGCCAACTTACTAGCTGTCAGGAATTGTAGGGGCTGAAGTCCAAAACACCTGGAGGAGCAGATTCTGAGGAACACTGATATAGAGCAGTGGTTCCCAACCTGTGGTCCCCAAGAAAAAAATATGGTCCGCGGCCTCACCATTACTACAGTGTTGCCTCAAAACCACACGGCAACAAGAGCAACTGGTCTCACAAAACCCTCTTATAATGCCGAGGCAACGGGGATGTCAGGAGGGGAGAGGCTGACTACCCATGAAAGATTACTATCACCACATCAGCTCTAGATTATTAAATATGGTTTTCTGTGTGAGCAGGTGGCGACTACTGGATGGCATATGTTCTCTATCAGAAACTAGAGCTGATGTGGTTTATCCAATGCAATTTTCTGAATCGGTGCCCCAAATAACCAAACCGAATCTAAAGTTGACCAAAAACTGATTTGTAACCCTTTTGGTACTAATGGTGGAGAGTGTCTCTCGTGAAGTGGTTCCTGGTCAAAAAAAAGGTTGGGAACCACTGATCTAGAGGGACAGGTGATTCTTGCTCCTGTTGTAGAGGAGGCTCAGGCTTTTATGGAATTCCAATGAGGGAAAAATGGCTCAGTTGTGGGGCAGGCACTAAATATGTCTATAGCATCAGGATCAATAATCAAAGAGTATAAAAGTTGCTGGCAGTTCTGACCTGGCTTGTGGAAAGAACAACTGCACTCAAGCAATCAGGATCAGCCTTGCAGAATTCAGATGGAACATTAGGACAGGAGGTGAAATCTTCCACATACTGATTATCAAAGTAATCCTTTTCTCCCCTTGTTTCTCCTTACATTTCCTCGTTTCTGCAGGATCTTTACAAGTCAGCTTTCTTTTATTTCGAAGGTGTTTTTTATGATGATAGAAGGTACCCAGAGTGCAGAGACCTAAGCAGGTAAAGAATTTAAATGTCTGCAGAGATCTCAGAGAATGCTGAATGTGTTGTTGAAGGCTTTCATGGCTGGAATCACTGGCCTGCTGTGAGTTTTTCAGGCTCTCTAACCACATTCCAGAAGCATTCTCTCCTGACATTTCACCCACACCTATGGCAGGCACCCTCAGAGGTTGGGAAATCTGTTGGAAACTAGGCAAATGAGATTTATATATCTGGAATGTCCAAGGTGGGAGAAAGAACTCTAGCTTACTTGAGGCAGGTGTAAATGTTGAAGTTGAACACCTTGATTAGCATTTAATGGCCTTGTAGCTTCAAAGCCTGGCTGATTGCTGCCTGGGGGGATCCTTTGCTGAATGTGATTTTAGTGTTTTAGCAATACCGCATGTGATTGAATAGCTGTCCTAAGACGATGCCAGGACTTTGAATTTTTCCAGATTACGAGAGAACTCAATAGTACCTTAGAAATTGATATAACAGGAAGAGGAAAGGGAATGATGGGAGCACCTAGGGAGGTGTTGCATAAGGACTGTGTAGTTGGGAGTCCCATATTTTGCCCCTATAATGTCACCTACATATTATTACTGTGGTTCCCAACAATGGCTCCCCATATGTTTGACTACAACTCTCATAATAATCAATATAGGTGGTGGTCATGGATGATTAAAACTGTAGTCCACCAACGTGGGAACCCAAGTTGGAAACTACCATATATTCTACATCAGTTATCCCTAACATATTGCCCTTCAGATTTTGTTTACCCTACTAGCGTATATACCTTGTATTGCCTGGATGTTGTTGGAACCTCAGCTCGCCTACTTTCTCCATTCTCCAGCTGTGAGAAAGCCTTCCTCACAATGTATTTTAGGCAACAATGTTTTTCCTTCTTTCATCCCTTCTCCTCATACACATGCCACATTTCTGTCCCAGTCACATCACAAGGGGCAACCTTTCCTAGCAGCAGCCAATTCTTCACTTAACAGCAGCCAATCAAGTGACATCAGAGGGTCACTTCACCTAGTAACAGTATTCCATCAATGTCTTGTTCTGATACTTTGTTTCTTTACTATTAAAGGAATATAGTCTTAAATTTTAGAGAAGTAGCAATAATATTGACTATAATCATTTCAGCACAATTATTGAGTGGTCCGAATCTCGCAACAGAGGCTATTCAAATCTTCAGTCTGCTAAAATGGAAGACTACACATTTAAGGACTTGAACATCAAAATAGGTTTTCCGTACCTGTACTGTCACCAAGGAGACTGTGAGCACATTGTTATCATCACAGATATCAGGTAAATTGTTACTCATTAACAGTGCCTCTCAGGCTTCTTCAACGTCAAACTCTTCTGAACTTGTGGTAGCCTGCCAATAGTGCAGATTGTTAGTGCAGATATTCTTATGTCTACCAGGTGCACATGTATTTCCTTCCCCAAAATCATTTCTAAAAACTATGTAAGCAATGAAGACATGTATATAAAACTATGTACAGTATCAAATCACAAGAGTCCTAATTTCTTTTTCTCATTTCTTTTTATGGAAATTAGAGCATTGTGATGTTATGGAGAACTAATAAAGGCAAAATAATTGCTTCTGTTCTACTAATAATAATAATTATGTATTTTTTATTTTTTGCCTGCTCCTCAAACTAACAAACCTCAATAAGTCTCTTATAGTTTAGATATATCTTTCAGTTCAGGACCTTGTAACTCCGGCATGGGCAAACTTTGGCCCTCCAGGTGTTTTGGACTTCAACACCCACAATTTCTAACAGCTGGTAAACTGACTGGGATTACATATATATATATAGAGAGAGAGGGGGGGGCACCATTTGTAACTGATAATTAATATTCAGTTTTTCAACTTTTCTGAAAATTATTTTCCCCCTCAATGGCTTAAAATTTTTCAGAGACTTTACATTTGTAGTGTTTAAATTTCAGTTCACTGTTTCAATCTAACCAATTTCTTTCTCTGTGCCAGGCTTATTCATCAGGATGATTGCCTGGATAGGAGCCTCTATCCCTTACTAACTCGAAAACCCTGGTTATGGACCAAGAAGTGTTTTGTATGCAAAATGTACACAGCCAGGTGAGTGATGGCAGGCATATTCCACCTTTATGAACTAGGTTTTGATCATGGTACCCTTTAAATTAGCATATACTGTTCATTTTGCTTAAGCGGCTGAGGGGGAACAGGAAGGGGCCTGAGGCCAGGATTTGTGGGAGTTGAAGTCCAAAACACCAGGAGGGCCGAAGTTTGCCTATGCCTACTATAAAGCAAGCTATAAATATTTGAGATGTATGGATGGACAGATAGGCAGGTGGGCAACAAGTTACTCTGAAGGGACTTTCATTTAGGACTTATATTTGAACAAAATGCCCCACTTTGTGGACATTATCCTGGTTTTTTTTTTTTTTTTTTTTTTTTTTTGCTTTGACCTCTTCTTCCAACACTCCTTTTACTGGTGGATTTTTACTGGCCAACTATAATTTTTGTAGATCTGTCTGTAAACAGGTTAGATTATTTGGGAAGATATCTTTTCAATGTAGTCCTTTTGATAGCTTTTGTTTTAATACTGCTTTAATAATTTAAGAAGGCTTTAAATACGATATGCATTTTGTTGGAAGCAGGTTAGGTACTGGTCCCATGAACACAGAGGTTGTCTTGTATGTTCACATCTTTGTCTCCTTTTCATTATGTACACATTTAGACTGATGCCTGAACAGGTTTTTTGTTTGTTCACGTGGATTTAGAAAACTTATTTTCTGCAGTTAAAATTAAGGATGCTTAAAATAAGAAAATAAGCTTTGTCAGGGTAATATCAGTGACTGTGAAAATTAAATTTCATGGATGAGGCAAGTAACATGTTGTGTTCTTGCTCAATGGGAAAGTTGGTTTTACCTGTTGGCTGACTGTATTAGTAAGCATGTCACAATAGCTCGCTTAAGATAATTTCATACTGCTTCTATCCTGTTGGGATCAACTGCCTGTGGGAGTTTTTTCTTCTGCTTCATGGTGGCTCATTATATCTCACAAAATAGTGGGAAATATATTACTGATGACAAGTTCTTTAATAGCATTAAAGTTCTGAAATGGCTTAAGATCTCAGATAAAAAGGGAAGTGTCAAGGCATGCTTGCTCTGAGCTTCTCCAATTGGACACTTTATTTGCTCTAATCTTGAGCAACATGGTGTTTGGGGCTTGCTTTCTTACTTGCATATCATACCAAAAAGTGGAGCTACTCCATAGAATATGTATTTCTGTGATGGAGCAAAAACGCTAATAATTACTGGAACTCATGGCAGGCAATGGATTTAACCAAATGTGTATGAGCTTCTCAGAGTAAGGCAAGGATGCACTAATAACAAAAGCTGAGTAATTGGCTTATTAAATCTGTTTTGCAAAAAATGGCATTCATAACCATTTTGGAAAGAAAATGATGTCGTATCTTTTTGGCAAATGTGAATCTCCATGAATATCTAGAGACTATCTTTTGAAACCACTAGTCAAGGAAAGGCATGACCTTGTTAGAAAGTCAACCCTTTGAAAAAGTGATGTTCACAAGAATTCATATAATGGCACACAGGTAACTCAACTGTTAAACTGATAAACCAGTGGTTCTCAGCCTGGTGTTTTGGCCTACAACCAGGTGTTTTGGCTGACAACTCCTAGAAATCCCAACCAGTTTACCTGCTGTTAGCATTTCTGGGAGTTGAAGGCCAAAACATCTGGCGACCCACAGGTTGAGAACCACTGTGATAGACTATGTCTTTGAACTGCCTGGGACAAAGACATGCCACTGCACAAAACATATATTTAGCTAGCAGAGTTTTAGAATGTTTCTTTGAAGTTGAAGTTGAAATTGCAGTTCCCCAAAACATATATTCTCCTTTGAAAGCTCTTAGTTTAAAATATGCACTCAGAGACAAAAAACAAAGTCTTTTTTAAAAGGTAACATATATTGTTTACTTGTAAACATCTTGTATTAATTCATCATACAGGCACATTTATAGATAGGATGTAGTTTCTCGGTGTTGAGAACACAGGATATCATTCTTAATCAATCGTCCAAAGTCTTTAAGTATGTATCATATGAAAGTACAAACTGTACTTATTGTTTCTCAAAGCAAACATATAGCAAACTTCTTCCTGCGTAAGCCCAAAACGCATCTGCTTCCATTGAAGTCCAAAAGCATACTGTAACCAGCCCCACTGAGGTCTAAAGCGAACTGCTAACAATGAAGACCAAAAAAATACTGGTAACAAAATGGGGACTTGAGTCTGAACATGCTCAGTACAATCACATATCTGTAGCTCCTCCCACACCAAAGAGGTTGGTCAAACTGGCAAATCAATATATACATACAATACAGGTTAGCAAATATATACATTAACAAACAGTGAAAGCTTGGAAGGTTGCTATTTTCACAGTGTGTTACCAAAATTTCAATTTCAATTTATCTTACTTTATTTATACCCCACCTTTCCTTCAAATCTGAGATTCAAGGAGGCCAATATAGATTCCTTATATTTAAATATGTGGGAACATAATAAACCAAAGCTACTTTTGGAAATGAAAATCCACCTCTCCAAACTAGCCTCAAAAATTGAAATTAGTGTGGCTTTTTACCTGCAGACCCCCCCCCCCTCTTTAAAAATCTGAGTTTGGTTTAAATACTTCCCCTTTCTACAGAATAGCGGAAACTGTGTAGGCTGTCCTTTGGTGTAGTGCCAGTCTTGCGGCTTGTTTCCTCTGCCCTGCCAGCCACTTTCTGCTAAGCCACAGGAAATTAAGGTGGTGTCAAACTGCACTGATTCTACCGTGTAGATGCAGCCTTACTCTGGATCTCAGAAGTAGGGAATTCAGTCATGCGCAGGGTCCTTTGGGCTTAAGTTGCCTCAGCTTATTTGTGTAGCAATGCATTTTACTTAAAAAACTTACTGATTGTAAGCCTTCTTCATCAGCAAACACATGCTGACATTGGATCTGATTAAAACTCCTGTTTTCAAATGTTAAAAATCAGAATGAATTATTCTTCCAAAGTCTTCTCGCAAGTCATATTGTCTCATACATTGGTACTATATATTATACATTCAGAAAACTCTGCGATATTTTTTCTTTATTCAGCTATACTGCATTTTTGGCCATTAAGATTGCAGTCTTATGCAACTTAAACTAAGTTTCATTGAATTCAGTGGGGCTTATATCAGTGTCGCAGCTGCTGAACTTGTTGACCAAAAGGTTGCAGGTTCGAATCCAGGGAGCGGCCTGACTCTCACTGTCAGCCTCAGCTTCTGTCAACCTAGCAGTTCAAAAACATGCAAATGTAAGTAGATCATTAGGTATCGCTCCAGCGGGAAGATAACGGTGCTCCATCCAGTCATGCAGGCCACGTGACCTTGGAGGCGTCTACGGACAATGCCGGCTCTTCGACTTAGAAATGGAGATGAGCACCAACCCCCAGAGTCTGACACGACTAGACTTAATGTCAAGGGAAAACCTTTATCTTATATCTGACTACATACATAAGTATATACTCAAGTATAAGCCAAGCTTTTCAGCCCTTTTTGAGGCTCAAAAAGCCCCCCTTGACTTATTATTTTACTCTGTTATTAATATTATATTATTACATTTATTATTTTACTCTATTATTATTGTTATTATTATTACATTTACATTATTTTAATCTACTATTATTTTATTACATTTATTATTTTACTCCATTATTACATTTATTTTACTCTATTATTACATTTATTATACAATGTTTTATTATTATAGAAATTGATCATTATTGCAGATCTATTGGTTGCTGGTTGATGTCTGCTTTTATATAATTGTTATAATGTTATTTCATTTTTATGTTGTTTTTGATGTATTTTAATGTGTTTTATTTTAACTATGTTGATCAGGCTCGTTCCCATGTAAGCCGCCCTGAGTCCCCTTGGGGAGATGGAGGCGGGGTACAAAAATAAAGTTGTTGTTGTTATTATTACGTTTATTATTTTACTCTATTATTATATTTATTATTTTACTTTATTAATAATGTTAATATTACATTTCCATTATTTTACTCTATTATTATTATTATTATTATTATTATTATTACATTATTTTATTTTACTCCATTATGATTGGAAGGCTGCGTAAGCACACTTACATTGAAGAAGGTTAGAATAATGATTTAATCAGAGTTGGACAGTCTTATCTTACAATTTTATGTAAATATTCAAAAACATTTAACATACTGATGCCTCAATTAATGTAATATTATTGGTATCTATTTTTTATTTTACCAGTAGCTGCTGCATTTCCTACCCTTGGCTTATACTCGGGTCAATACATTTTCCCAGTTTTCTGTGGTAAAATTAGGTGCCTCTGCTTATATTTGGTTCGGCTTATGTTCAAGTATCTACGGTAGATGTTTATGCTGGATGCAGTTGCCTGTAATTTAGTTAAGAGTTTAGCTATAGTTTTAATTTATGGGGAAGCACTAGGCTATAACCATGAGATAGTAAAATGCATTTATATGTATTTATACCCTTTCAAGCATCAAATTTGGTAGCTTCCCTTTATTATTTTGATTATTCTTTTCTTTTGCCTTTGACCCTACAGGTGGGTGACCAATGAAGACAGCCTTGCCCCGCAAGACCCCTGCTTCTTCTGCGACGTCTGTTTCCAAATGCTCCATTATGATGCACAGGGCAACAAGCTGGGAGAGTTCCTTGCCTACCCTTATGTTGATCCAGGGATTTTCAACTAAGGCTTCATTAAAAAGGAAGATGGCAAGCTGAACTGCAATCTTACTTCAGTAACAGCTGAAAACATAGCTTCAAATATTGAGGCTGAAAACATAGCTTTAAATATTGAGGCCAAGTTGTGGCTGTATTATCTTTTTCAGCACTGTGTGCACATTTGTATTCCTAACTAACAAGTCAGACTGCAAGGCCATTGTAGAAAGTTAGGGCCTTTCCAGACAGTCCCTCTATCCCAGGATCTGATTCCAGGTTTTCTCTTTATCCCAGATTATCTGGCAGTGAAGACTCATATAATCCAGTTTAAGGCAGAAAACCTGTAATCAGATCCTGGGATATAGGGTTTGTCTGGAAAGGCCCTTAGAGATAGTATTAAAAACTAAATCTGAATGTTATTATGTACCTGAGTTTAGTTTTTAACTGCTCTTGGTCAGTATGAGAAGGAGTATTTCTACTTGTTTTGAGCCATAGATGAATGCAAAGACTAATGAAACGTGCCAACAATCTGGCAAATTCATATTTACTGCTATTACTGCTAAGATAAATAAGCCTTTAGATGACAAATACTAGCCTCTTCTGTAGTTCTCTGAAGAGGGAAATTCAATACCAGATAAACCCTGGAGTGGCAAGATAGTCATCCCTCATTTAAATTCATTTTTTTAAAAAGATCATGGTCACCCCCACCAGGGTTTCTATATCTGAACTGTATTCCTCTGCTATTTGGAGAACAGTATCATGGACAGCATTTTTCTTGCCTTTTAGGTTGTTGCCATGGTTTTTGGTTGGGCAGAATGGACTTTTTTTGCTTGAAAATCTTTTCTATATCCTAATTAAAATTTGTTTCTCTTAGCTTTGATGACGTTACTGCACAGCTTCAAGACTAAAGGGAAACAAAAGACATGTTTTGCTGTCTCTCTCCTTCAGGAGATTACATTTGATAGCAATTGTTTTCCTCTCTTTGAGAGATTAGGCTGCACCGGTTTAGACATATTGCACTGAACACGCTGCCTCCTGTGTTTAATTTGGTATTTGATAGAAGTCTTCCTTTTCTATGTATGTGCCGCTCTCCTTTGGAAATGAGTTCATTTATTTGTAAATGAATTCCAGATGTCCCTTTGTTGCTTTTATTGTACTTCTGCTTTATTTAACAATAAATAGATCATCAGTTTAAATAATACTGTTTTCTTTACAGTCATTATCTTGACTTACCAAGGTATTATGTCATAGCAGGTAGGATAGCTGAAAATGTGGCTGCATTTCAGTGGTTCCCAACCTTTTTTTTGGCCAGGGACCACTTTGACCAGAAACCACTTTCCAACATTAGTACCAAAAGGGTTATGAATCAGTTTTTGGTCAACTTTAGATTGGTTTGGTTATTTGTTGTGTTGATTCAGAAAAGTGCATTGGATAGACCACATCAGTTCTAGTTTCTGATACAGAATATGTGCCATCTGGTAGTTGCCATCTGCTCACCCACAGAAAACCATATTTAATCATCTAGAGCTGATGTGGTAGTAGTAATATTTTGTGGGTAGTCAGCCTCTCCCCTCCCAACATCCCCGTTGCCTCAGCACTATGATGGTTTTGCAAAACCAATCACTCTCGTTGCTGCGTGGTTTCAAGGCAACAGCATGGTGAGGCCACAGACCATATTTTCGTTCTTGTGGACCACTGGTGGTCCATGGACCACAGGTTGGGAATTATTTCTGTATTTTAATCTTCCAAGTCAGATGCATAGCTCACCAGATGTTGTTGGAAGACATCTCCCATCCTTACACATCACCACTGACTATGCTGGTTAGTTCTGTTGATGGAGTGCTCCAACATTTGAAAGGCCACGCAACATCTGAAGGGTCACACAGTTCCCAGCCCTATTCTTAATCATTATCAAATTCCACTTCCAATCAATTGGTTTTACTGCTTTGGTTGTGTTCTTCTTCTTCTATTATTATTATTATTATTATTATTATTATTATTATTAGAAACAACAAGATCAGTCCATAGCAGACACAATCTCTCTGTTGGCTGCTGTACTGGATCACACATCAGACACTTCCCAAGTGTCTAGGACTGTGTGATGTGTGTGCAGATCCCAGTAAGGTAGCCTTCTGCAGCTGGCAGATGGTAATTTTGTCAGTGCTGAATGTGTTTAAGTGCAGGCCAGGTTTTTAGGCACTGCACCCAGTGTGCCGATCACCACTGGGACCACCTTTACTGGTTTGTGCTAGAGTCTTTGCAGTTCGGTCTTCAAGTCCTCATATTGTGCCAGCTTTTCCCATTGTTTCTCTTCAATCCTGCTGTCACCCGGGATGGCAACATCAACGATCCATCGTGAGGTCAGGAGTATTGTGCTCCAGAACTCTGTCAGTCTGAATTCGGAAGTCCCGTGTAGTTTGATGTGTTGATTTTCTGTGACTTTTTCAGGTTTGTGATCCCACCAGTTCTTTGTTGCAGGCAGATGGTATTTGTGGCACAAATTTCAATGAATCATCTGAGCAACCGTGTTATGCCTCTGCTTGTAGTCTGCCTGTGCGAGCTTCTTACAGCAGCTGAGGATGTGATCTATTGTTTCATCTGCTTCCTTGCAGAGTCTACACTTGGGATCTGACGTCGACTTTTCAATTGTGGCTTTGATGACATTTGTTCTAATGGCTATTATCTATTATTATTATTTGCTTTATTCTGTAAATATATCAGGAGGATGTCTGATATAGTCTATATGTGCACTGTGACTGCACAACCTTTGTGATTTTATTATTCCTGTCTCCTTAATGTCCAGGGTGGGACAAAGAACTCTTGTCTGTTGGAGGTAGGTGTGAAGCCAGGCCATTACATGCTAATCAAGGTGGCCAATTGAAACATTCACACTTGCCTCCAACATACAAGAGTTTTCTCCCACCCTGGACATTTCACAGATATATAAACCCCGTTTTCCTAGTTTCCAACAGACTTCACATCCTCTGAGGATTCCTGCCATAAATGCTGGTGAAACGTCAGGAAAGCATGCTTCTGGAATATGGCCATACAGCTCGAAAAACTTACAAAAACCGAATGATTCCAGCCATGAAAGCCTTCGACAGCACATACTCCTTTAGTGTTTTGCCATTCTTGCCTCTGGGGAAAATGGGAAAAGAACCCATCCTAGGACACCTTCCCTCTACTGTAGGATGTAGTGGTTGGTTGGCTCACTATGCTGCTTTTGTTAGATTTAGACAGGTAGCATTTAAAAACCAACTCAGAAAGAAAGGGCCTGTGCTGCTTCAGGGAAAGGTTCTCAGTTTCAGCAAGCAGGACATTAGAATGCAGAACAGACTTGCTTGCGTGACTCTTTCCCAATGTGCAAAAGGCAGTAACACATAATGGAAATTGTATTTAATGCTAGCCCTGTTGCATCCCAAACACAGTGACCTTCAGTGCTATATTGAGTTTACACAATGAACAATAAATTACAGAGAAACATTACATTTTTAATTCCATGTGTCCCAGAAGCTGCTGCAGGACAGCTGGGTCTGTTTTTAGTTCAGTGTTTTGCTTTGAATGACTCCTCTGAGTCAAACCCAGTATTGAACCCAGCTGCCAAATTCTAATTAAATGTCTCTCAGACCAGCTGGGTATTTGTGTTTTGGCTACTTGTTTAATGATGCTAGAACTCAAATGGTCACAAAGTTAAAGTCCGTATAACAAAAAGCACAATTGTGTGTGTACAGAAAATGAATGAGTTTTCTTAGAAAATGCAGTTTTCCTACTGAGTATATCTGGCTTGTAATGTATTTAAACATTAATAATAAATTCCTACTGCTGCCTATTTAGGAATTATTGATTAAGAGTGTTGCGACCAAAAATAAAGTGTATTTTAATCTTACCAATGTAATGGTGCCACCTGCCGTTTCTCCAGTAATATTAGACTATTTAAAATACAGTCTGCAAAGAAAAGGAATGGAATAGAAGGCAGTTCATGCAAAAGATTGCATAAACCAAGAAATTAATGGCAAAAAATCAATGCCTAACATACATGTAAAAAACCAAAGCATTAAATCAAATAGTAACATATAACTATGAATTAAAGCTATTAAAACCATATTAAATCATGAAACATAGTCAACATTTAGACATTAAGACATAAAATGAAAACATAGTATAATATTAAAATCACATAATCCAAAATCATAATCCAAAGCCGTTCCAATTGTCAATTGCATGAATTCCCTATTCATTTCTTGTACTGCTCACTAACCAAAGGCTTGGTCTCACAGTCATGTCTTTGCTTTCTTTCTGAAGGTCAAAAGGGAGGGTGCTGACCTAATTTCATTGGAGAGGGAGTTCCAAAGCCAAGGGACCACCACTGAGAAGGCCGTCTTTCATCCTAACCAACCGCACCTGCGAAGGAGGTGGGACTGAAAGCAGGGCCTCCCCAAAAGATCTTAAAACTACCGAGATGATTCATAGTGGGAGATGCATTCAGACAGGTAAATTGGGCTGGAACCGTTTAGGGCTTTATAAGCTAAAGCCAGCACTTTGAATTGTGCTCGGTAGCAGAATGGCAGCTAGTGGTTGTATGCTCCCTGTACGCTGCCCCAGTGAGGAATCTGGCTGCTGCCTGTTGGACCACTTGAAGCTTCCGAATACTTTTCAAAGGCAACCCCACGTAGAGCGTGTTGCAGTAGTCTATTCAGGATGTAACAAGAGTGTGGACCACCATGGCCAAGCCTTTCTTCCTAAGGTATGGGTGCAACTGGCGCCAAGTTTTAATTGCAAAAGCTCCTCTGGACACTGCTGAGACCTGGGGTTCCAGGTTCAGCGATGAGTCTGGGAGGACTCCCAAGCTGTGAACCTGCGCCTTCAAGGGGTGTGTAACCTCATCCAGGCTGTTACCCTATACCCTGTTTGACCTTAAGACTGACCAGAAACATCTCTGTCTTGTCTGGATTCAATTTCAATTTGTTCACCCTCATCCAGACCGCCACAGCTGCCAAGCACTGGTTCAGGACTTCCTTAGCAGCAGATGGAAAGGAGTAATAGAGTTGGATGTCATCTGTGTACAGATGACATTGGACTCCAAAACTCTGGATGACTTCTCCCAGTGGTTTCATGTAGATATTAAACAACATGGGGGACAATACTGAGCCCTGCAGGACCCCACAGGACAAAGGCTGTGGGGCTAAGCAGGTGTCCCCCAGCAACACCTTCTGAGAACAACCCTCCAGGAAGGACTGGAGCCACTGTAAGACAGTGCCTCCAAGACCCATTCCCACAAGGCACCCCAGAAGGATACCAAGGTCTTCGGTATCGAAGGCCGTTGAGAGGTCCAGGAGAACCAATAGGAACACACACAGATCATCCACTAAGCAACCAAGGCTGTTTCAGTTCCATGACCTGGCCTAATTTGTAAGCCACTTCGAATCCCCCCGTGGGGGTGAGAAAGGCGTGGTATAAATAAAGCAAATAAATACATAAATAAAGCCAGACTGAGCTGGATCCAGATAATCAATTTTCTCCAAGAACACCTGGAGTTGCGAGGCTACCACACATTCCAAGACTTTGCCCAAAAAGGGGAGATTGGAAACTGGCCGAAAGTTGTTCAATTGACTGGGATCCAGTGATGGACCCCACTCAAGCATTTAGTAAACTCCTGAGGATAAAAGTAGTGAATGGATCTATGATATAAAGTTCAGGAAAGCTGGAACATTTCTGGAAAAAAAACACACAACCCTTTGTTTTTCTGCATAAACTTTTAATTTTTTAAAAAAACAATTTTTTCAAGACAGTGTTTTACGACTAATGTGCATCAATAATTCCAACGGAAACAGTCATGTTTCCTTAGTATGATAGCAATACCAAAAGCATACAACAGAAAGTCAGAGCATTTTAAATTGGCACAATTAGCTTCCAAGAACAAAACTAACTTCTTATAAAGGACTGACTGAATGTACCCATACATTACAATGCAGCTGCTAAAAAATGCTCTTGGCTTCTTACAAAAAAACACAAGTGAGCAGACAACTTTGGCAAACATCAACTCTGAAAACTATGCACAGATAGCAGGAAGAAAATAGGTTTGTACAAGGAGAGTGGTTTGGCAATTTTCAAAGAAAGGATTCCTGTCATTAACTAAAAAGCAAACATACAGTATTTAGATAAAACATACTACAGCACTAATCCTGAAACATACAAACACTTTTCAGTCTCTAAAACGCTTTACATTTGAACTGCGTATTGCTTATTAATACTGGGCCAAATGCTATCAGGATGTTTAAATACAAAGGTTAAAGAGAGATTCTTCACAACCCCCATGGAATTGTACACATTAAAATACTATGCTTATAAAATTATTTAAAACTTTCAGCAATGTTGTTCTCAAATGCAAATCCTTATCTTTAAACGTACTTTACAAAAGTGTAAGCTGCAGTCATTCGTTTTCAGAGGTTGCAACCTTCGTCTTCTCTTGTTCTCTACCATCACTGGGCATCCTAAAGGAAGGCAAGAACCACAGCTCACTTTTAAACATCTTTAGCTGCATTTCTGGGTATATATTTTATTATGCAGTAAATTTGAAGGTACTGTATAAACCAGGGGTGTCAAACACATTTTCCTCGAGGGCCACATCAGCCTTACGGTTGCCTTCAAAGAGGCACTGAATCCATGGCTGGAGAATTTGTGGATACAGGGGGGGCAACTATAATTTTTTTACAAAGCGACCAGTACTCTTTAGTTTTTACGCAATCTGGGTCCCCAGATGTTACTGAACGACAACTCCCACCACTTTTGATTATCCACCATGCAGACTGAGGATAATGGGAATTGCAACCCAACAGCACTTGCGGCTCTGAAGTTGGGGAAAGGTTAAAGGACATTTTAAAGTCAATTCTCATATCCACAAGCCTTGTACTAATTTCAAACCCCGCTACCCTGACTAACTGCAGCCTTCCAGATGATACTGTATCACAACTGCCATCAGCTCTCGTCATTATTCGATGAGGAATACAGAGTTGCAGTCCAGCATCTATCTGTATATAAAATTTATTTATTTATTTTTATTTCATATATTTCAATCTCACTCTTCTCATCCCCGCAGGGGACTCAGGGCGGCCTCACAAAAGCACCATACAGTGGCATCATAGTAAAACAATCCACAATACATTAAAATATTTAAAATATTAAAACAGTAGTTAAAACAATTAGTTAACACAGCCTATTAAAATCAGAATCAAAAATCCAGTCTGGGTTAAAACATTGCCTTAAGTGTTATAAACTTCTTTTACTTGCTGCTCAAAAAATGACATAAAAATGACATGGTTGGCCTTGAGTTTAACATATGTGGTATTAACATTATCCTCTGTCTGCATAGTGGATAATCAGTAGTAGTGGGAGTTGTCGTTCAATAACTTTTGGGGACCCAAATTGGGTAAAAACTAAAGAGCACTGGTCACTTTGTAAAAAAAAAACAAAAACAACAAAACAACTTATAGTTGGCCCTCTGTATCCACAGATTCTCCATCCATGTTGACTGGGAATAGTTGGAGGCTATTCTTGTGTATCAGGAGGGAAAGGTCTCCCACGAGTCTCATTAGTTTCTCATGAAAGATGAATAATTCTCCTAAGGTGCAATTTTGGGAACAGCTATCTTAGGTTAACGTGACTCATCAACCTAAATGAGTTTCTTCCACTATTCTTTCCTTTGGCATGCAATCACTATTTCTTGGCTTTTAAAGAGTCCATGGAAAACAGTTCTAAAGATTGTTTGAAGAGTCAACCTTCAAACAAAAAACAATACTGCATTTTTGTTAATAAATCAATACAGAACCACTGAAAGACATCACATATGAAAATGCTAGAAATAATATAGCACACAGAAGTATAAGAGATGGAGTTAGTGATGCTGTTTAGTCTCCTAGAGTAATAGATTGATAGAGTTGAAGGAGATCACATGGGCCATCCAGTCCAACCCCATTCTTCCATGGAGGAAAAGCACAATCAAAGCGCTCTCAACAGATGGCCATCCACCCTCTGTTTTAAGAGTCTCCAGAGGAGCTCCAATGCAGTGAGTTCTACTGCTGAACAGCTCCCACCACCCGGACATTCTTCCTAATGTTCAGGTGGAATCGCCTTTCCTATAATTTGAACCTATTCCTCCTTTTTCTAGTCCATATGGCAGCAGAAAATAAGCCTGCTCTCTATTCCTTATGACATCCTTTCCAATGTTTAAACATTGTTTTTTTCTCAAGGTTTTTCTGAAAAATAAAATAATACTCTCTGGTTATATGTTCAGTACTACATAGTATTTTATATTTGTTCTGCTTGTGTGGTGAGCATGAATACCCCTCTGACTTGAGAAAAATATAGGACACAGAACCACTATGTATACAGACTGGAAAAACCACTTACTTCTTCTTACTGCCAGCATCAAGCTTCTCTCTCTTTTCCTCTGTGCTGTCTCCATTCTGCTGGTTTGCATCTTGAGAATCAGAACCACCATTCACTATTTTTGTGCCTGTAATAAGGGAAGGGCATTTTTAAAAAATGGTTTTGTTTTGTTAAAACTAGCTGCCTGTTAATGTTAGTTTAATCTGATAAGCAACTAGTAAAGGTAAAGGTTTCCCCTGACATTAAGTCTAATCATGTCCAACTCTTGGGGGTGGTGGTGGTGGTGCTCATCTCTATTTCTAAGCCAAAGAGCCGGTGTTGTCCATAGACACCTCCAAGGTCATGTGGCCAGCATGACTGCATGGCGCACCATTACCTTCCTTCAAAAGTGGTACCTACTGATCTACTCACATTTGCATGTTTTCAAACTGCTAGGTTTACAAAAGCTGGGGCTAACGGCAGGAGCTCACTCCGCTCCCCAGATTCAAACCGCCGACCTTGCAATGATTTTGCAGAACCTCCTGGTGGCACAGTGCATTCCCACTGTGCCACCAGGAGGTTCTGCAAAATCTATACAAGTGATATTGTAGCTACATAACCATGGTTGTTATGTAGCTATAGATTACCGTAATGCACTCCACCTAGGCTGCCTTTGAAAAGTAATCAGAAACATCAGCTGGTCCAAAAAGAAGCAACCAGCTTTTAATGGACTGGCTACAGGGAACACACAATTCCCCTGTTGCAACATCTCCAGTGGCTGCCAACCCATTTCTGGGCACAGTTCAAAGTGCTGGTTAACCCCTGTCCAGGTTATCTGAAGGACAGTATCTCTATGAACCTGGTAGACATCTACGATCTACCGGGAGGGCTTTCTCTCTGTCCTACCACCCGCTCAAGAAGCGCATTTGGTGGGAACACCAGAGAGGGCCTTTTTGGTGCTGCTCCCAGACTGTGGAACTCCCTCCCAACAGAGACCAGGATGGCTTCATACCTGCTGGCCTTCTGCAGGCAAGTCAAGACCTTCCTCTGGCAGCAAGCATTGGGGAGGTGGAATAGAGAGTTTTAAACGTAGTTTTAATTTATTGTCGAAGGCTTTCATGACCGGAATCACTGGGTTGTTGTAGGTTTTTCGGGCTGTACGGCCATGTTCTAGAAACATTGTCTCATGATGTTTTGCCTGCATCTATGGAAGTCATCCTCAGAGGTTGTGAGGTCATCTCTGGGGATGCCTGCCATAGTTGCACGCAAAACGTCAGGAGACAATGCTTCTAGAACATGGCCATATGGCCCGAAAAATCTACAACAACCCAGTAGTTTTAATTATATTATAATTTTATATCCACACACTACTATTTAATTTTTTTTTAAAAAAATGTATTTTCTCTCGTTTTAAATTGTGATTCGATTTTGCGGTTGGAGTCCCCCATGGGGAGAAAGGCAGGGTGGGTGTAAATAAAACTAATAATAATAATACTGTAGTCAATCCCACCTCCATCCCCACTTAACTGTGATTGACAGGAACCGGTCCCCTGTCACTCAAGAAGCAGCTAACCAATGATTCTCCAAAACTTGTGCAAGTTATCTTCATTGCGAGAGGCATAAATAAGGCCCCTGCTATCATTTCCCCTTATAACCGATTGCTCACATGATGGGGAAGTGAGAACACGACAGGGGAGCAGACCTCCATCCATCACAGTGGCTGACAGGTAAGTGGGGGTTAGGAGACCTTCAGCATCCCTAGATACTCTCTAACTACAAGCATTGTAAACTCATAGCAGTCGTAAATGTATAACTCTCACTTGTGCATTCATAACTACAAAAGAGGATTTCAGCCATCCTACTGAATCTATATTTGCTCTAAGCAGAAAACCACAGTAACCAGATCTGGCATAATAACAGAATCTTAAACCAAGTTTAGTCTGTGCAAAACTATACTCTTAGGCCCATTTCCATGACCTGCACCCTGCAAGTACCTGCTTGCTCTCTCTCCTTCTCAGTTTTCTTGTTTGGTACCTTCTTCCACTGCTCTTTGGTTTTGTTTGCTTCCTCGTGCTGCTTCTGCTCAGCCAGTGACTTATTCAACACTTGAGAAAGAACAGAATCTCCTTCTCCAACAAGAAACATAGTCTTAAATTTGTTGTAGAGCATGGTTGCTTTTTCCATAACAACTTGGCTGACTTTGAACTTCCGTATCTGAAAAGATAAGGGGGAGAAGAGTCTGTCTGCATATCTGTTCAAAGCATCCTGATCTCTAATAAAAACAATCCACTTTACTTTACCTATTATCTCTGAGATGCTTTCCATTAACTGCACTACATCCTAGTTCATTAATAAAATGTTTCAGACACAGAAGGAGCGGTGAGCAACCACAAACATTCGGAAATTAGGAACAAAAGAAACCAGGCGTGGCTACTTGATTTTGCAAAAATGCTTCTAAAATAGTTGATGCTTGATTGGAAGGAGAATCAGAAGAACATTTGTAGATTTTAAAAAATCCGAGGTACAAAAGTGGCTTTTGGTGGTCTGTCTGCAGATTATAAGCCTCCATCTTACGATGTACGTTTTATCAAATATGAAACTGAGATTTTATTATATACTTTACATTACGAAGAGCCACTACTTACTTTCTTAAGTGTTGAAATCATTTCAGCATGCTTCTGAGCCTGTTGCATGGTTACTTGAAGAGAAGCAAGCTCATCCAAAGCTTCAATACATCTGTTTACATTCTAATAAAACAAACCACAAAACATTTACATGGGGGGGGGGGGGGGAGAACCACCATGTTTTGGACATAATGTGTTATGCTTCTTGCAGTTAAAACAGACAGGGCTACAATGTCATTTCACAGTTTCACTGTATGCTCCAATGGTTCAAAAATTTCTATCTGACCTGATTTCCTATACAATCCAGAAAATGGACTATTGCTTATCTGAGTACATTAAGCACTGTAAATAGTAAATTATTTTATTATTAAAATGATGCATGGTGGAATTTTTAGTCATGTTACTGAATTTATGTGTACAATATTCAAGCCCTGCGAACAGTATGCAAATACATTGTACAGGCCAATCCACAATTTGACGTTGTCAAATATTAAGACTTCCAAAAGGAATGAGTGGATTGCAACTAAAGAAAATTTTCAAAACCTGGGAGAAAATCTATTTTTAGAAGAAATGTACCTACACAGCTATCCTTTTCTTCTATGACTTCAACAGCAGTATGTGTGAAGAAGATCTTGGAATCTTCATAGACAACAAGTTAAACATGAGCCAACAATGTGATGCGGCAGCTAAAAAAGCCAAAGGGATTTTGACCTGCATAAAGAGGAGTCTAGTGTCTAGATCCAGGGAAGTCATGCTACCCCTCTATTCTGCCTTGGTCAGACCACACCTGGAATAACACTGTGTACAATTCTGGGCACCGCAATTGAAAGAAGATGTTGACAAGCTGGAATGTGTCCAGAGGAGGGTGACTAAAATGATCAAGGGTTTGGAGAACAAGCCCTATGAGGAGTGGCTGAAAGAGCTGGGCATGTTTAGCCTGCAGAAGAGAAGGCTGAAAGGAGACATGATGGCCATGTATCAATATGTGAGGGGAAGTCATAGGGAGGAGGGAGCAGGCTTGTTTTCTGCTACCCTGGAGACTAGGACACAGAACAATGGCTTCAAACTACAGGAAAGGAGATTCCACCTGAACTTTAGGAAGAACTTCCTAACTGTGAGAGCTGTTCAGCAGTGGAACTCTCTGCCCCAGACTGTGGTGGAGGCACCTTCTTTGGAAGCTTTTAAGCAGAGGCTGGATGGCCATCTGTCAGGGGTGATTTTAATGCAATATTCCTGCTTATTGGCAGGGGGTTGGACTGGATGGCCCACAAGGTCTCTTCCAACGCTATGATACTATGACGTTCTCGTCTAGAAATTAAACCTCATCTATTTAACAAAAACAATAATCTAATAAGGAACATGTCTTAAAGTACAGGTTGAGTGTCCCTTATCCAGAATTCTAAAATAATCAATCTGTAACCAGTATACAGGACTGCTTAGAAAAAGCTTGCTGGCAGTTCCAATTGAAAGCCTGTGTAGTGTTATGGTTTGAGCAATAGATTATAAATCTGGAGAACAGAGTTAAAATCCCCAATTTGCCCTAAAATCCAATAGGTGCCCTTGGCCAAGTTACACTCTCAAAAGGAAGCAACGGCAAACTCTCTCTGATGAAATCTTTCCAAGAAAACCTTGTGATAGATTTGCCTTAGGATCGCATTAAGTTAGACATAACTTGAAGTCACACAAGTATCTAGTTTAACAGATAATGACAAATATTAAGGGTCAGTACTTGTGCTTATTTCTATAATTTTTTCAAACAATTTAATTTCAATTAACATGTAAACACCCAAAGATACTATAAACTTGGGAAATGGCCATTAGATCACCAGCAAGACAAAACTAGAAATTGTTTTGCAGGAAAATTTATTCCCTTTCCCGCAGGAAATTAATGGTTAACACAGTATACTTACAAGATGGTCAATTTGGAGTGAGTTTTTGATTTCTGCATGTATCCTTTGAAGTCTAGAATCCATTGATGTTTCTAAATATTAAAACAAACGCTTTAAAATATTGAACATAGAATTCATTGGGATATAATTTTTTTCACGATTATAGCGTAAATAATGGAAGGAATACAAAAGTGATAATACAAGAAACGAGTAAATTAAGTGCATTATTCTGACTCTCCTAAAATATTATTAAGCAGAATAAGATGGCTGAAATCCAGATGCCAATTGTTTATTCATTCTATTTAAAAAATATTAAATTTTATTAAAACCGATGGGCGCAAAGCAGTCATTTGAAAAACTTACTTTATACAGGCAGTAAAGACAGGTTCTGTAGGTTTGTTCTTAAGTTGAATTTGTATTTAAGTTGTAACAGGTACATTTTAAAGTGTACCATTCTCATATATAATACATTCCGTTTTGGATAGCATAGGGAAGGTGGTGTTTGCTTTGCTGCCTGTGCCACTGTTCAGAAGAGTTCACCTCACTTTCTGTCCCTGTGATAATTGGATTTTGAAAATTGGGGCTTGTTGTGGAAACAAGGATTTGTGATGAAGCTTCTGTGGAGACATCTTTTCCCCATGATAATAACTCTTTCAAGAGTGAATTCCCCTTCCAAGGGGTAGATTCCTCTCACTTCCTGTTGTCTCAACCCTATTCTTAACTATGAGTTGGATGTAAACTATGTAACTATGAGTTGGATGTATTTACATTTTGGATAACATATGGAAGAGTTAATAGCTCTGTAATGTTTCTTTTGCAATCTGTGCACCTGTTCAGAAGATTGCATTTCACTTTCTATCCCATGACAATTAAATTTTCAAATTTTGTGTTGATAAAGTGGTGATAAAATTTCTTACACGAGTATATTTCCCTTCCTGGGGCTAGATTTCCTCTCACTTCTTGTTCTTTCACCCCCGTGTAACTCGGAGTCATATATGTAAGACTTACATATTTATTTATTTATTTATTTGCTTTATTTCTATACCGCATTTTTCAGCCTAATTAGGCGACTCAATGCGGTTTACACAATACAAGTTATCACAACAATATCCTAAGCAATTAAAACACATCATACACAACAGACAAAATCAACAATCATTATATCATAACGCCTCAATAACAAAACAGAATCCGTTCTCATAATCCTTGTACCATTCCTATGTTCAATTACATATATGTAAGTCATATATTTGTAACTTGGGGACTGCCTGTATACTCAAATATAAGTAATAATTTTAGTTGAAAAACCAACCCTCCAAAAACTTTAAGATTGACTGATAATCCAAATGTCAATCTAAGTACTGTATGTTAACTCTTCGCAAAAAAGGAATTGAGTGGTGAAATGCAAGATTAGTCTTCCCAGGAAACCCTAAAAGCAGCACTAACCCTCTCTACTTTCTGCTATGGTGCTGCTTCTGACTCTTTGAATGCCTGGATGGGGAAATTGTGGCACTGGCCAGGAGCAGAAGGCCCCAGGTTGGCACTGGTGCTTCCCCTTCTCCAGGAAATGACTCTTGGCTGATCCATGTTAGCAAAATTCACAATTTTACCTTATTGTGGATAAGCAACATATTCATGTAACCTGCCTCTCATTCCCATTTGCAGCAAGAATTGCTAAATGGAGCTTCGCTTATTTGTTATGATGTGCAAACCTCAAGAAACTCTCTGGCTTACCTCCCTCTCGATAGGTGAGAAAATATTTACTCTAAAGTAAGAGAAATTGGGTTTCTTTCTCAAGCTAATCAGGAGAAGCAGCCAAAGTAGCCAAGGAGCAGAATTCTGTGATTTGTTTAGGCACTACTTTCTACTTTTTACAAACAGGAGACAGTACACAGCACACACAGGCACACTGGTTTGTCCCTAATATGATGGAATTCCCTTGAATTCCTATATGTTGTGACATTTCAATATAGACAGTTAATTACAGAAAATATTTTTAGGCAGATTTTGACTACTGACCTCTTTTTTTCTCCATCTTCTTAGCTTCTGGTTTCTTGCTTTCTTCCTTGTTTTGCCTTTCAAAAGTTTTCAACAACTTATTATAGTTTATCAAATTATGAAATGGTATCCTATGATACACAGTAAACAATGCAGAATTCAAAGTATAAAGAACCTGATAATTTTAAAAAAAAACCCACTTTGTGTGCAAAATTCACCAGATATGCTTGCTGTCTTTAAATTTTGTTAATTTAATATGAAATTAAAATTTTGGAAATGACTTAAATTGGAATTTTGCCTTCCTTCTAATAGTCCCTTACTGCATTGTCGGCTTATTTCATGATCTCACCATTTATGCCGATAAATGTGTCACATATCAAGGAGTAAAAAAAATAAAATTGTTTAGTTAACTTCAATTTAGGCTTAAACCGCATTGAGTCGCCTGTTTGGGCTGAAAAATGCGGTATAGAAATAAAGCAAATAAATTTAATTGAAGTTATTTTTATGTCATTTTGTTTCAGAATCATACAGTAACTGGTTTAGCATATCTGAGCTAAAAAAACTAGGAGGTAAATCATAGATGTTAAAGTTTTACATAATTTGTGAAATAGAACAAGAAATTAGTAAAAAAAATATTCCTGATATGATTTGTGTGTGCACCATGATTTAAATTCTCAATACTGAAAAGTTTCTACCCATTTCTCCTGTTCCCTTCTGGCCTAGGATCCAATATGGAAAAAAAATGGTTCAGGAAAAAGAGCTTAATTTATGTTTTTGCTCATTATAGTAACTTCCCAAAAGTATTTAATATTAAAACGAACAGAAAACTTGGGGCACTTCCAAGACTTAACAGATTTATTTCAGTAAGCACTGTGAATTAGAATCCACTTTCTCAGATTCATGATGGAGTACAATGATCAAGCTTTGGTACATGTGCAAAATGGTGTGGTTATGCAGTGGTATTGAAATGAATCAAGACACAAGAAATGACAACTGCATTAATATCACTGGTGATCCACAAAGGACAGCTTTAACTTAACTCGATGTATTGGACCAAAGCCGCATCAACATATCAAAGGGGCCTCAACTTAGCACCTCTCCTTTGCTACCCAAAATACATGAACCAGCCAGGAAGACTTAGTCTTTCAGGTTTTTATATCACCACTGTTGAGGGGATCTGGATAAAAGGATTTAATGTTCAGGTCATATACCAGTAATATTCCATGCTCACTTTCTGAGTAAGTCATGACTTATCCATAACCCCCTAGAAAATAACATCCTATCCAAAGATACGGGTATACTCTACATCAACAGCCCACACAGGATGGAGTACAAAAAGTACGAAAGCATTCAGCCGAGTAAATTACAGAAAAAATGGAGAAAGGGACCTGCAATTCAAGGCAGACAAAGAGACAGCACAGGAACACATCATTATTTTAATAGAATCCAGGTCTCAAGGTCCAGATGAATTGCATTCAGGAACAGAAAAGGAATTTGCCAATTTATTTTGAGAGCTTCCATCTCTATTTCATAGCTCTTGGAAAACACTTGAGGCTCCTGCGGAATAGAGCTGAGCAGATGTTCCCAAATAAAAAAGAATCTATGAGCTTCTCATCAAAACCAGATAAGGTTGAAGATGAGATCATTGAACAGTCTGTGATCATTACTTTAAGAAAATTATTGAAAACACTGAACCTTTCCAGAAAGCAACTAATATGTTAGGGGTCTGGGCAAAAGCCCCAAGAACAACAATACATAAAGTGTTTAGTTTGGAGAACAGAAGATACGGTGCAATAGAAAACTCCAAACATCCAAAGTGCCATCACACACAAAAAGAGACAGGTTTGTTTGTCCACTGCTCCAGGGGGTAGAACAATGAAAATACTCAAATTATAAGAAAGATGTGAATATTGATTGAAGTTAGAACTATTGTACATACTCATGGATAAGTCGACTCCATGTATAATTTGAATGTGACCCATGGCATTCTACAGAGGAAAACACCATGTCACTGCAGGAAATCAATTGTTTGTGGCAGCCTCCGCCACCACCCAGGCATTCAAAGGCCAAGTGGTGCCACAGTGGAGAGATTAGGGAGGTTGATGCTTTTTTTATGTCCACCTAGGACAGACTAAACCCTTGCCTTTCCCCATTTTACTCAATGATGTGAATGATTCTCTTTTTAAAGTGTTAAGACGTAATAAGACAAAACAGCTTTTTGGAGGTTTATTTTTTGACGGAAATTTCTAGTTGGTAAGTAGGTCAATATTGAGTGCAGAAAGACCTTTGAAATCAGAACTGTCTCAGGCAGCTTGTAGAACATGCTACGGCAGTCATGTTGGGTCTCTCCTTGGCTGGTTTCAACTATACATTGAAAACAACTTCATGGCAGAAAGGAAGAGGCAGTTTTGTGTCTTAGTTATCCACAAGGGCAAAGCCCACTTTCTTGATTTCCCTGTGATAGTGAATTTCTCTGTGGTGGCATCCAGATTTAATATTTCAGGTAGACTGAACCATTAGCTCACTTAAAGCTTCAAGATGTATGTATGGTTTTAGAGCTTCTGTTGTTCTTCTCCACCAAAGGGGCTTTCCCCCCACATTTCCACAAAAAAAAACCCCAAAAAAAAACCCCAGGAAAATCTTCCCAAAGGGGTTCAGTTATTGACAACAGACACTGAAGAAGTACTCAAAACACAAATATAGGAGGAATGCATGTTGATATCAGGAGTATGTTGGTGACAACAGACCCCCAACCTCTGGATAATTGTTCCCAGCAATTCTGTATATATCTTCTCTTTTATGGGGGTCATCTCACACCTTTCTCCTAGCTGCTGTGGTCATGTCAGCCTCCTCTAGGCTACTGGTGTGTGTGTGTGTAGGAGCTGCCAATATCTGTTCAGTCAAAGATAACATCTGTAGACAGCCTTGGTTCAGATGGTGCCATGCTGGCTCTCAATGGAACTGGGGACTTATTTGGGGTGGCAGCAAAACCGTGGGGCTAGGCATGCAGAGAACAAATGGGAAGTACAACATGCCAGTGTGCTGTAGTGGTTTGAGCATTCAGTGATAACACTGGAGAGCTCAGTCATGGAAAGTAATTCTCTTTCAGCTTTAGAGGAAGGCAATGGCAAATCCCTTTTGAACAAATCTTTTCAAGAAAATCCCATGAAATCAGAAATGACTTGAAGGCACAAAACGCAAGATGGAAAATGCTTCTTCTACTACTCTTTTTTCCCCCTGCATCTGTTTCCTTTTCTACCCCCCCCCCTTTTTTTGAAAGAGTCTCGCATTTGTCTTCTCTGCTGACGAGAGGACGAAAACCGTGAGGTGACATCTCTTCCAGAAAGAAACCAACCTCTGTTTTTTGTTTTTGGAGAAGGCAGAGGACATCCCAAAGAAACTAGATGCCCACAAATTAAGTCTAGTAACAATGACCTGAACACAGCCAATGAGATCTTAAGAGTCTACATATATGAATAAGCTAATTAACTAGTGGTGTGTATAGTTCCATTTTTTTCTTAACAAAAAAAAGAGTATACATTTGAACAAACCTTCCTGACAACAAAATATATTACTATAGCCTTGTAGAGGCAATTAACAGCCTCAGTCTTAGTTTGGATGCCAGAATGTTTATGATCAGTGTTAAAAATTCCATGGTTATTTTATTTTGTTCCTTTAAAGTTTTTCTTTTTCACTTCAATTTTCAGACCACATTTTTTTGTAAAATGCTTGAATACTAAATTCCACCATGATTCTGAGGAAACAGATTGTGATCTATAAAAACTCACATTAAAATACATTACTATTTTAATGATGCCATGAGATTTTTCTCCTTTTTCTTGTTCACATTAATTTCAATTCCCAATTAGTGTTCATTAATTAATTATTTAGCAATGTAGATTTATTAATAAACAGAGTATTGTAACACAACATATACATCACCTTGAGCTACTACCCCAGTCTTTGGAAGTAAAAAATATATTTGCAAGGAGCTCTTCGTTGCCAGATCTGATTATCTTTTAACAAAAAGACAATCAGACAAAGTATGGTTGAATGTTATTTATTTATGAAAATACGTATATCCTGACCTGTTTGAGGACCTCAGGGTGGCTTACAATAAAATCAATTTAGAACAATGAACGAGAACTCGTAATTTAATATCCTAAACATCATACAATCTAAAACCAGTTGAAACATTCAAAAATAATGCAGCCATTGCAGGTTTGCAGCCTGGATGAAATCAATTAGTCCTGAAGGCTTTAACAAAAAGCCAAGTTTTATTGACTTGGCAACTAAATGATACTGATCTTGGCACAGATCGAGCCTTGAAATGGAGGTTATTCCACAACTAGGATGCCACCGCGAAGAAGGTCCTCTTCCATGTCCTCCCATAATCTATTTCCTTTTCTAGTGGGCTCCTCCAATAGATCTCAATTTCTGGACAGTCACAAAGAAAGAAAGAGGCATTCCCTCAAGTATCGAGGGCCTTTTATTTCAAATGAGGTAATCACATTCAATATCAACACTTATACTCACAAATCTCCTTCCACCTGATCTTCCTGTTTACGTTTTCTTTCTGCTCCTTCTCGCTCATGCTGGGTTTTTAAAATATTCCTTCTATGGGGCCCTTGAACATTTCTTCCTTTTTTCTTCTATTCCATATTAATTTTGAATAGAAGGATACAACATTTTTATTATCTGCCCTTGATCAATCTAGTTCAACATCTAACTCAGATGAGTGCTTAATTAATAAGAAATCATGCATGAAGGTAAGGCTCATAAAAGAAATAATAACAATATTTTGCTCATACAGTTGATCCCTTATATTTCCTTAAGCACAGAAAAAAAATCACATGCATTCAAGGCATCTGGAAACTGAGTTGCTGTTAAGTGCTGGGGTGTACCCTCATAGCTAGTCAATAGCTGGGGGGTTCCCAGCCAGAAAATGCTGTGTATTTTGCTGGAGATCTTGGACGGCAACAACTCCCCCACTCTAGCTTTAAAACTATGAGCAAAATAGCCAAAAATATTTCCAATCCCTAGCCTGCATTATGATAAAACATGAAGACTGAATGCTTCTCTTTTCTCTCTTCCACCCACTCCTCCACCCTCAGCCTTCAATCAATGACTATCACTCAGCCTAACCTAATTTGTAGAATTGCTATAAGAAAGGTGGGAGATGACACACAGTGTCCTAAAATCCTCAGATATAAGGATAACAATTCACATGTTTTCACTCAACATAACAAAGCCAAATGTTCCTATTTCAAGAGATCAGAGTCTGCTTCAGTATGCTTAGTCATTAATTCAACCTCCATCATAAATGCAAGTATTCAGTCTTCTCATTTTGTCATAAGATCAACTAGGTCTTGGAAGTTTTTACTACTTTGTTTATTGTTCTTAACTTGAAAACAGCCTAAGATTACACTCATGCACTACTACTTTGTTTTATTAACAAAATACAGACCTAGCCAAAGAATTAATAGTTATACATGAAAAAGAATTATCCCCTGCCTAATGGGATGTACACATACCTTACTCCCTTCCTGGTCATCTCCATCTTCTTCAGAGTCTGAGGCTGATGCTGATCCCACTTTAGTGGTGGTTTTCTTTTTCGTCTCAACTTCTTTTTTCCCTTCTTTTTTCTCTGGGTCCTTTCTTACTTTGTCTTCTTCTTCCCGTTGACTCTCTTCATCTCTTTTCTGTTTTTTAGGCAGTTTTTCATCAACTCCCTTTCGCTTGGTCTTATCTTCCTCATCAACACTAAAAAAAATCCCCAAAACAAAATAAACTTTCTTTCATTGTCTAGTTACCTCAAAAGTCTCCCTTTTGCTATGACAATGTCCCTTGAAAGTGAACTTCTACAGGGACGTCTAAGAGATTATCACACAAAACAACATTTTAATGAAGCCTATGGAGTTACCAGTTAATTTGTGATAACACCAAAGAACAAATGGAGGTGCTAACTGCACAAAATAGTACCTCGATATAAGGAGTGTATAGTTCACTGATTTACCACCCAGGGACAAAAGAACACTATTCTCAATTTCCCAAGCAGTATGGTTTTAAAATATATAGTCTGCACATGGAGCCTTGTGTACATATTATATTTCAACTGTTTTTAAGCTGGCTTTCCTCAAAGCTATCAGGGCAGCATATGACTAAGTTAACAAAACACAAACAGAAAATAAACACCCAGGCACAGAACAGAGCAGCATGCAAGAACAACATATGTTTTCACAAAAACAGATTGCACCCATCATATATAATATATTAAACTTCTACACTGATAAAATTAGTTAGGAAAGGAAAATCCAACTGAAAGAATCATAATGCCTTTATAGAAATCAATGGTTTAAATACTTCATTCTGAACCAGTTATGGGGTCTCAAAAAAGGATATTGTAGAACTGGAAAAGATAGGGAGCAGGCCAGTGATCAAGGAGCTCATGGAAATCTATGCTAAGAAAACTCAAAATATTTGGGATCTTATAGATTAGAAAAATGGCAGGTAATAGGAGACATGGTAAGAGTATTTCAGATCGTGCACAGTATATAAAAGTGAGTGGAGAGAGAGATATTTTAATTCCTGTCCTAATATTATCTAAGTAACTCTACAGTGCAAGTTTCAAGAGAGAAAGAATGGACTGTTTCTTCACATAGCACACTATCACAGAATTGAATTTGTGTTGTCGAAGGCTTTCGTGGCCGGAATCACTGGATTGCTGTGAATTTTCCGCTGTATGGCCATGTTCCAAAAGCATTCTCTCCTGACGTTTCATCTACATCTATGGCAGGCATTCTCAGAGGTTGAGAGGTCTGTTGCAAACTAGGCAAGTGAAGTTTATATATCCGTGGAATGTCCAGAATTTTTGTCTGCTTGAGGCAGATGTGAATGTTGCAATTGGCCACCTTGATTAGCACTGAATGGCCTAGCAGCTTCAAAGCCTGGGGGATTCTTTGTTAGGAGATGTTAGCTGGCCCTGATTGTTTCTTGTCTGAAAACTCTAAAATCAGGACAGTAAATAAGGAGCAACTCAGAAAACAGGAATTCCAGACAAGGTGGCCAACTGCAACTGTCACGCCCGCCTCAAACAGACTAGAGTTCTTTCTTTCACCCTCAACATTCCAGATATATAAATTTAACTTGCCAAGTTTCCAACATACCTCTCAACCTCTGAGGATGCCTGCCATAGATGTGGGCGAAACGTCAGGAGGGAATGCTTCTGGAGCATGGCCATACAGCTTGGAAAACTCACAGTAACCCAGAATTGAATTTGTTTCCACAAGTTCAACTGAATGCCACTAATTGAAATGGCTTTGAAACAAAATTAAATTAATTAATGGAAAACAAGATCCTCCCTATGATCACATGTCAATTTATTCCAGGTGGTGGTGGTCGGGAAAATGTCAGAGAGCCTCAACTGAGGAACAAAGTTTTTAGCCAGTGCCTTCTGACATGGGTGGGCAATGTGAGACTTTTCACATGCTAGCAGGCTGCAGACCAAGACCTTCAGGAGGCACACATTGAATTTCCTGTGATAAAAGATGATCCTTTAGGGACTTAAGTCCCAGGCAGTGTAGGGCTATCATTAACTAGTTGCTCTGTCAGTTATATCCAGAAATGAGTGGTCAACTGCAGTCACACTTTGGGTCTGTGTAGGTTAGGTGGGTGACGTTCCCCAAACCTCGAGGAAGTAACCTCATTCACCCCCTTCCCTTTAATGTGCAGCAAGTTCATCTGATGAATTTTCTGTCGCTTAATCTATATAAAAATTATACTCTACTGCCATTTTCTCATTCAGTTCATTCCCTCTTTTTCATATTGGTAATCCTTCAACATGCATATCACCTGGTGCCAGTTCCCACAGTTACAAACATTCAATTTACATATGACTCATAGTCAAGAACAGGAATGAGACAACAGGAAGTGAGAGAAATCTACCCCTCTGAAGGGAAATTGGTTCCTGGAAGAGTTATTATGGGAAAAAGGTGTCTCAACTGAAGCTTTATCCTCAATCCTTGATTCCACAATAAACCAAAGTTTTCCAAAATCCAATTTTCAGAAGGACAGAAGTGAGGTGAAATTTTCTGAATAGGTGTAAAAACAGCAAAAGAAGCACGACTGGGGTGGTGACCCTTCCCTATGCTATCCAAAGCTTATCTATCCATCCATCCATCCATCTATCTCTGGAGTTACATTTTAAAATGTACCTGTTACTTACAAATTCAACTTAAGAACAAACCTGTTCATAACTTGGGGACTGCCTGTATTAGTAAAGCACTCCATGGAACAAAAGGTGCTTCTCAAAATATGTGTGAGGGCATAGAATCCACATGTGGGATTGTAGAGACCATGAGGAATAGGCAAGACGTATTTGACATAATTTATATTAGTTAGTAACCTGGTTTCTGAATTTTACTCTGAATCTTCAAAAGCAGTCTTAAGCACAACTACTGCAATACTAGTGATCAAAGGGTTGCAATTGAAGCACTAGCCTCAGCCATCCCAAGGAGACGAGCTACAGTTTCTCAGCTCCAGTATTTGAAGTTGGACCTTCATAGTAGGAGTCAAGGAAATGCAGTATTCTCAATTTCTAACTCAGACAGACTAGTCAAAAGTATACCCTATTGAAAATTGGTCAGAATTTTAGAATATGCACACCGCTTCTGATACTCTCCTGATACCAGGATAATCCATGCAGTTTTCTTACTAAAACTATGCCCTGAAGCCATAATGAAAATGACCAGGTTACCAGTTTTATACATTCAGGCTGGAGTTGAATTCTAATACTCATGGCCTCAAAGGGGATGTATTTTCAAGTGGCCCCTACTTAAAATCCGACTAGAATTAAGAAACGGTTTCACAGCTGCCTTCTTCAAGACAGCTGGTAATTCTTCACACAACAAACACCTTCTGGACTCAGCCTGGCACTGACTTTTACAAGGAATCCAAAATGGCAAGGATCCAGAGATCAGGCAATCTTGTATGGTTCCAGAGGATTCTCTGCAATGGCATGCAGCTGACTTAGAAACTGAAAAATTCAGAAAAGGCCTTTAGCAGAAGGCATACAGGAATTTGCTTTGAAAAACTGATGTAAGATAGGTTATAAAGGTGAACAAAGGTTCGCCAGGGATACACTTGCACCATCAAATAAAGACAGATTAGTTCACTCACATAAATAGCTAGCTGCTGTATTTATAATCTATGAAATTTCTGCAATATTGTGCTGTTAATTTTCCAAGAGAAATTACTTGATTCAAGATTACTTGATTAAAATCTTTAAAACTCTTACGTGTCGCTTTCAGGAGGACCGGTTGGTTTTATCAACTTTGGTCGCCCTCTAGGTTTTGGAATCTTCGCTTCAGTAGCTATTTCATTAAAAAGATAGTTTTATTAAATATCACTACATCAGTTTAAATGTAATTGATCATCAAGAGACAAGACAGGCAATTAGAGTAGCATTATGAATCCCCAGAGCTCAATTTGAAATTTGAATTCTTTCCTCAGAAATACTAACTACAAAGCAAACAAGTGATTAAACCCAATATGGTGTGATTTCCATTTTCCCACCTAAAGACAACTAGATTCTGTCCTTAAAATGCTAGTTCATTCAGTTTTATATATTCATGCCGATAAATCTTTATGCAGCAAAACGTTTTGTCCACTATTATTTTATGATCCCAGCAGAGATCATAAGGTGCTATATTAGTACCTGAAGGAGATTAAAAAATTCTGGAGAGGTTGCAGAAAAGAAGAGCTAAAAGTCCTACTACAACGGTCGAACACTCTGCCTTGTGAGTGCGGTGGAAACTCCTTCCTTGGAAACTTTTAAACAGACTGGATGGCCATCTGTTGGGGGTGATTTGATTGTGCTTTTCCTGCATGGCAGGGAGTTGGACTAGATGGTCCATATGGTCTCTTCCAACCTGATTATTCTATGATTCTATGTTGCTACTTCTATTGCCACATGGGATTTCAGCTGCAGCATTTAGAGCAGCAGTGAGCAAAGCACAGCCTTACAAATCTTGTTGGGCCGCAATGAATAATTGGCTATGCTGGCAATTGTATTGCTGGGAGCTGAGATCCAGCAATATCTCAAGAGTCGCTCTTTGCCATCTGTTGATTGAGGCACTCAAGATTCAAGAAGGGAGAGGCCTGACAGAAGACATATGTTAAACTAAGCCCATGTTGAGGGCTACAGAATGCTTCACTAAAAATTCTTTTTACAATCAAGTCCTACAAAACGGCTTGAATCCATCCATCAGTTCCAACTTGAATACATCTACGAAATAAACAAGTTAGCTTTCATAAGGCTTATCAAATTCCCATTGATTTAAAGGGTGTACTTGAGTTGGAACTAACAATTGGATTTAGGATATTATTGTTAGCAAAATCAAGGAATTTGCCAAACAAATTATGTTCAACTGAGGTATCATGTTCATTTTAGCAGGAAGGACAATTATTTTTATATTAAGTTTTGTCTCTCATGAGTATAAGGCATTATTAGGGAATGTGTAGCTTTGACAATCTGAAATGGTCTTAGAATAATACTGTTCTAGAACAGACTGATAAATACTCATACAACAATATGCTGAAGCATATATTGCAGAGCTCTAGCTTGCCAAGTTCCAGGGACTACTTATTATTAAACTGTGGGTCCTGACCCCAAATGAGGTGCCCTTAGCTCAATGTTGGGATTGCAAAGAATTTGGCAACAGTAAACGTTTTCTGAATGCTACCTAGTGGCTGTTTTAGAAATCTACATGAATCTGTTGTGTAGTGTTTACCATGGACTCTGCAGAAGATGCTTCAGCTGTACTTCATAAAAAGCAAACTCAGCCTGTTTAGCAAGGCTGGCAAATGCTGATTTTTTAACAGTCAATGTTTGGTTTTTAAACCTGTTTTATATACCGATATACCTGGGGCCACATAAAAATGTACTGGACCAAAACGGATTGCGAGTAGGAAAGTTCAAGAAACTCTGTTTTAGAGCAAACACTTTTATAACTTATGTGCTTTCTCTATTGAAGTAATTTATTCCCCTTAAAATGCTTACATTTGATTTAGCAGGATTTTGAAATTTTGCTACATAAAATGAATTATCCCACAAATCAAGAAACAAAAGTTCCTGTTCAAGTACAATTGCCAAGTTCATAAGTCTAAGAAGAGGCTTTCTAGAAAGTTGATGTCAGTGTGATGTTGTCCATGAATTCTCCCTCCTGAATAATGCTAATTTTGAAAGCATAGGACTGAAAGACAAAGATGAGCCTTGATGTTTAAATAATAAGGAACTCTTTAGTAACTGAATCTTACCAGCTGGCCTTCCTCTTTTAGGGCTTGATTTTGGAACTGTAACCACTGCAACTGTGGTTGCCGCCACTGCTGCCTCTTCAAGTTCTGCTTGTTTTTCAGCCTGCATTAAAACAGTTACTTCATATGAATTTGACTTAATTTAGGTGGCTGAAAGACATTAAAATGCTCCACAATTATATACAGCATCTCTTAGATTGCAAATAATCTTACCAAGACATAATCTGAATAGAGGCCTGTACAACCTGTGGCTCTCCCAAGTGCTTGGGACTCCAAATCCCAGAAGCCCTCGTCTGCTTGTCTAAAGATTAGGAATTCTGGGAGCTGGAGAAAGTATGTTGGGGCAGATGGGGCAATGCCAATCTTGTGCTGAAAAATCTATACATTGGCTGGATGCCGGGATGGGAATCTGCTCATGAAAAGATGCTCCCAGTATTTCCCTATGGAGAGAGAATGGAGGACATTTCCACAGATCCTCCCTCTTATCTGAAAATACATTCTAAACAGTCTGGGATAGAACAAAAATGTGAAGCAATGGCTCTAGCTCATCAGGACAATTTTTCCATTTCTGCTCATTAAAATTCTTGTCCACAAAAAGGGTCCTCCTAGGTGTGGAAAGATGACAATGGATTCAATTCACTATGCCTCGGGTTTGTTTAGGAGGAGGGACAAGATAAAACATAATTATTTCTCAAGTAGGATTATTCTCTTTAAATATGAGTTTCATGGATATATGCAAATTATACAAAAGGACTTCCATTTTTGGCACTGCTAAGTAACGGCATATCCCCAGTTACACTTTTGTTTTTATTAATATAGCTCCACGATAAATCAAATGAGAAATTAGTACCTTTCTTTTTCTCCCCCTTCTTGCAACCTTGGGAACAGGTTCATCACTTGTTTTTTCCACATCCTGCACAAAAGAAAATTATCTAAACCATTTTGAAATTCAAAATTTCACTATTATTCACCTTCAACAACAACAAAACAAAAAGACTCCCTCTTTATTTCAAAGTTATCCAGAGCAACATGCTGTCTTAAATTTTAAAAATCTGCAGGAATTACCAACTGGACTCATACCACAGCCTCACAATCTCTTAGTAGGAAGCAAATATGGATGCCCACTATTTACACATCCCTAATCTTCCTGCCGATGATATGGTCAGAATTCAAAGAACTGGGGAACATGTGATGCCATGAACACTTCAGATATTGTTTTCTGAATCAGGAGACCATATATTAGATAGCAAATTACTTTTGAAACAGAGAAAAGTTTCCAAGCACTTTATGCTACACCTTTTCTAACACTACCAGTGTGCAAACTGCTTCATTTATTTATATACTGCTTTATATACAGAGAGGACTCAAAGCGGTTTACAAAAAAAATGGCAACATTCAATGTCTTACATACATAAACCAAATCATAAATCAAACAGCATATGACTAATCATAAAAACACAATAGGACAAATTCACCCTAAGATAATAGGACATTTAGACATGAAGTATAAAAATTAAAAATATCTAATAAAAACATTGAAATCATATGATCCAAACTCGTATACTGGGCCATTCCAACT
Organism: Anolis sagrei; assembly: GCF_037176765.1. Taxonomy (NCBI): domain Eukaryota; kingdom Metazoa; phylum Chordata; class Lepidosauria; order Squamata; family Anolidae; genus Anolis; species Anolis sagrei. Next base: position 213,775,276 of record NC_090022.1, on the reverse strand, counting down.
ATAATACAACTTCCTCCTTTGTGCCAGTAGTACTGCATAGAGTTGAATAATCTCATATGCAAATTCCCACTACAAATATCCTCCAGTTATTTTACAGGTTATAACACCATTTCAATTCAGAAAGTTTTGAAATGCTGAACCCATGGGGTTTTTTTAAGCTCTAATGTATCAAGGCATTGAAAGTTTGTTTTTGTTTGTTGGAATCCGCCCTGAGTCCCCTTGAGGAGATAGGGCAGAATATAAATAAAGTTGTTGTTGTTATTATTATCTTCCACTTAGGAAAGTAATAGCTCACAATTGGACTGCAACACCTATAAATTCTAACATCTGACACTTACTCAGAGCTATCTTATCTATCCCTTCTCATCCAAGGAATTCAAGATGGGGCACATGACACCATCAGTGTGTCATGTGCGTAGTTAAATAGTGTGTGTAGTTAAATAGTGAGTGTAGTTAAATAGTGTGTAGTTAAATAGTGAGTAATAATGGTAGGTTACATACCTGTGACCATCTTTCTTCGAGTGGTGCTCTGTGAATTCACACTTGTGGAGAGACTGCGCCTGCGTGGGCTCCAACGGAAACTTCTCTAGTTTAAACTTTTTAAGTTTTGGCGGTAACCCCGCCCAGCCCCGGCAGGGCATAAAAGGGCGCCCCGCGCGTACCCTCACAATTCCTACGCCGCAAAGGCAACGAGAAAAATTGGAGGTTTGCCTGCGGGGAGGCCGGGCAGGTTAGTGTGAATTCACAGAGCACCACTCGAAGAAAGATGGTCACAGGTATGTAACCTACCATTTTTCTTTGTGGTCTCTGTGAATGCACACTTGTGGAGACTAGCAAGCTGAGGTCCCGGAGGCGGGAAGAAGGCAAACCGACCATCAAATCAAGGGACCAAACAATTTTATTAACTGCAAACAAGAACGATAAGCCGTATTCTCTCACACGAAGGGTACGGCATGCAAACATACGGGAGTACGTGATCCTCCCAGGCCAAACGTGGATGGCCGATTCACAGTAAAAACACACTCATCAAGATGAGGGCACCTTTAACAGTAACATAAACATGTGCAAAAGAAACATGGTATAAGGCACGATAGCGAGTCCAGAAAGCAACTCGCGTTCAAGGTAGAGAGGAAAACATTCGCCTGTCAGACAGGCCGTGTAACCTTCTTGTGAACAAGTGCAAGTACATCTTAATAACTTTAGTGACAAGCTCCATCAGAGCAACCCGTAGTCACAATAGAACATAATAGTGCAAAAAGAAAAAACGCACAGTACCGAGACCAAGAAAACCACACGGTATCGGTAGTATAACATGGTAGCAAAGGAGATTAAGGTGGACACGACGCCAGAACTGCCCTCCCAAAGGACATGTCAGGTCTATTCCTGGTGTCTAGTCTGTAATGGGACACGAACGTCTGAGGATTTTTCCAAATGGCTGCTTTACAAATAGCGTCCAGGGAAATTCCCTTTAGAAAAGCAGTGGAGGCTGCTACCACCCTGGTTGATCGAGCCCGAACAACCGACGGGGGGTGTTGTCGAGCCAGCTGGTAACACAGCTCGATGGTCGAGGCGATCCAGTGGGAGAGGCGTTGTGCAGAAATTGGAAGACCCAGTTTATCCTGGGCATAAGACACAAAAAGTCTTTGAGTCTTTCGAGACTGGGAAGTCCTGTCCCTGTAGAACAACAACACTCTCCTTACGTCGAGTAGATGAAGTCTCCTTTCTACCGGGGTAGAGGGAGACTAAAAAAAGGAAGGGAGAACAATGTCTTCATTAACATGGAAAGGGGATACGACCTTGGGGAGGAACGACACATCCGTGCGGAGAACTGCATGGAAAATCAAATAAGGTTAATCAACCCTCAGCGCGGCCAGTTCCGACGGCCTGCGGGCTGAGGTGATTGCCACCAAAAAGGCCACCTTCCAGGAAAGGAGCCGGAGGTCCACAGTCGCCAGGGGTTCAAAAGGAGGTCGCACGAACTGCGCGAGCACGAGGTCGAGGTTCCACCCAGGAGTAGGGGGACGAACTGGCGGATGGAGATTGTTGAACCCCTTCAGGAAGGATCTCACCGAGCTGTCTTTGAAAAGAGAGATACTCCCTCTCTGTTGAGTCTGCCACGAAATGGTGGCCAGATGGGATTTCAACGATGACAAGGAAAGTCCACACTCGGTAAGGTACAACAGGAACAAGAGAACCGACGGTATCGAGGGTTGAGGATCATCGATTCCCCTCTCGGCAAGAAAAGCCTGGAAACGGCCGAGGCAGGCCGAATAACACTTCTTCGTCGCCAATTTGTGAGCTGCAGCCAAAATAGGAAGGACACCTGGACAGAGTGCCCTCAGAACTGGATCCTCCACGCTGAGAGGTGAAGGGATAAGAGGTCGGGATGGAGCAGCTGGCCATCCTCCCTGGAGAGGAGATCCTGTCGAAGCGGAAGGCGTCACACACGATCCCTGGAAAGCTGGAGGAGGACTGGAAATCACGGTTGTCGTGGCCATTCTGGCGCAATCAGGATACAGTCGGCTTGCGCCACCTGGATCCTCTCGATCACCCTCGAGATGAGTGGGAAGGGTGGGAAGAGATAGAGTAGGTGCTTCGACCAGTCTAGAAGAAATGCGTCCCCGAGGTATCCCGTTACCGTGTCGGGAGCCAGTCGGGCTCCAAACTGTGGCAGTTGAGCATTCAGAGGCGATGCAAAGAGGTCGGCGGCTGGAAGTCCCCAGTCGTTGAAGATTTTGGTCAGCTCTTGGGGGTTCAGCCTCCATTCATGCGAGGTTGACCTAGTTCTGCTAAGCGCATCCGTCTCGGTGTTGGTTTCGCCTGGGAGGTGCAGGGCTGTTATCGACACCGACCTGGCTACACACCACTCCCAGTTCCAGGGATAGCTTGGAGGCTCGGGATGGAAGGGAATGCCCCTGCAGACATGGTGACAGTCCGTCCAACAGTTCAGAGACTCTTTCACCGACTGCAGGACCACCAGACGCTTTGAGGCCTTGTCCCTCATCGGGTTGAAGCAATCCAGGAACCATCTTTGGAGGGGACGGAAGCGGAGTCTCGCCAACGGGGTCAGCATCACTATGGAGGCCATATGCCCGAGGAGGACTTGTATCTGTTTCGCCAGGACCATGCGGGACCGAAGGACCCTGAGGGTCTCGGTGCGTAGGGCTTTGAATCTTTCCTCTGGAAGGTAGACAGACTGGGACAGAGAATCAAACATGGCGCCGATAAACTTTATGCGTGTGGTGGGCTCTAAGTGGGATTTTTCCCCTGTTTAGTTGGAGACCCAGATCTTCGAGAAGGGAAAGTGTTCTTACAATCTGGTGTCATAGTAGGCTCGGGGAGTGAGCCGCCAGCTGCCAGTCGTCTAAGTATGGAAAAATGCGGATTTTTTCTCTTCTGAGGGCTGCCGCGACCACCGACATGCATTTGGTGAAAGTTCTCGGTGCCGTTACGAGCCCGAACGGGAGCACGTTGAAAACATAAGTCTGTCCCGCTACTCTGAAGGCCAGGAAATGTCTGTGGTGTTTTCTGACTGAAAGATGGAAATAGGCATCTCGAAGGTCGACGGACGCAAAGAAATCTAGTCTGAGGAGGGGAAGTATGGACGATACCGTCACCATTCTGAACTTTCGGGGTCTGATGAAAGAGTTCAAGTCCCTGAGATCGAGGATTGGACGGAGGGAGCCATCCGACTTGGGGACAGTAAAGTATCTGGAGAAAAAGTCCTGATCGTTGTGACAGTCCGGAAGGGGGGAAATGGCCCCTTTCAGAAGAAGGGTATCGACCTCTGAGAGAATTGCCGAAGATGGCTCGATATCGACAATTTGTCCTGTTGGGGGAAGTTCTTCGAACTCCCAACGCATAGCCTTCGTTTACAACCTTCAAGACCCATGCATCTGAGGTGATATCTTGCGATGCAGGGAAGAATCTTGTTAGGCGGTCGCCAAATGGTGTGAGGCCGGATAGAGAATCGAGGTCAGGGTTCGATGGGAGGGGCATGGGAACGGCATTGGTACCGGATTTGTAGGCGGTATCATCCATTAGGGCGTCAAACACGGCGCCTGGCCTGGTTACCTCCCGATGGTTGGCGAGACCTCGAGCGTTGCTGTTGAGGTTGCTGTCTCTGCTGCTGTTGGGATTGTTGATGGTGGGTTTGTTGGGACGATTGCAGAGTTCGAAAGGACTGGCGGTACTGAGTCGTTCGGTATGGGACTCCGTGCCGACGCTTGTACTGAAACCACCTCGTCCTTTGTGCCTGGGGCTGATTTTCAATGCCGCATTTGGTAGCCAAAATCTTGAAGTCCTGATTTGACTTAAGTTTATCGTCCGTCCCCTCAAAGGGGAGGTCTTCAATGACCTGCCTTGACGATGTCGAAAGGCCGGAGAAGCGGAGCCAGGTGTGTCTTCTAATGGCAACCGCATGGGCGATCATTTTTTCCTGCGGTATCTCCAGTGTGTTTGGCCATTTGCATCTGGTGATGCGCTAAAGAGTTTGCTTCTTGGGCCAAAGTGGAGAGGACAGTACGATCTTCCTCCGACATTCTCTGGAAGAAAGGCATTGCTTTTTCCCAAAGTATTTGTTGATATGCCCCCATGCACGCGCCGTAGTTAGCCATCCTGGCCAACAAGAGGGCGCCTGAGTAAAGTTTTCTGCCTACGGCGTTGAACCTCTTTCCTTCTCGGTCTGAAGGCGTCGACGACTGCCTCCCAAACGCCTGGGCAGCTTTCACGACTACCGAGTTTGGGTCGGGGTGGTGCTTGAGCCACTCCAAACCCTCATCATCCGTCCTGTACCATGCCTCGATCCTCTTAGATGTGGGCGGGATGGAGGAAGGAATTTTCCAGGAACTCTGAATGACCTCGAGGAGGTAGGGTAGGAAAGGCAGGAGGGGAGCAGGCGGGGATTCTGACTGCACCCTTTTGAATACTGGATCCGCCACTGCTTTAGAAGTTTGCTTTACTTCTAGGCCTAGAGTGTCTGCCATGCGGGCCATTTGGTCTGCAAAAGCGCGCACATTGTCTGTAGGGGATGGCGGATCGACCTCGTATTCCTCGTGAGTAGGTGATCTCTCGATCCCGAGAGATAGTACCGAGCCCGAGTGGACCGATCTTGGTATCTCGCCATCTTCCTCCTCTTCCTCGGCTGTCACAGACTGAGGGGGAGGGGATGAAGAATTGTCCCGTGCAGGTTGCACTGGCAGAGCGGTCGGAGGGCGCTTAGATGCCGAAGACTGTAAGGCACGCGCCAGCCTCGTGGTCTGTCTACCCCTTTCCGGTGTTCCCGTCGCCGGGAGTGTCTCCTGTCCGTCCGTCACAGTCGGGAAAAACTCCTGTCTGCTGTCACAGTTGGGAAAAGCTCCTGTCTGGCAGTCACAAGACGAACGGGCGCCTCAATCACAGTGTCCACTGAAATTTCAGGGGATTCTGGTCGCTCTACGGGCACCTCTGTATCGGCGAAGACCTCGATGACGAGGTGGCCGAGGAGGCTGTATTTGGCCGTCGAGAAGAGGAAGGAGGTGGCATCGTCTTCTTCTTTGCCGGAGGCTGTGTCGACTTGGAGAGAGACTTGCCCGGGGTGGGCGGAATGGAGGTAGAGGTAGAGGCACGCCGAGACTCTTCTTTCGCTCGGCGAAAAGCGATGCAAACCGTCGTAGAAGATGGCGGGGTCACCGACGTCAACCTCGTGGATCTAATTGGCCTCACTGATGCAATCGAACTGGCCGAAGAGTGTCGAATGCGTATGGTTTCAGTGGTAACCGTTCATGGTTTTGCGGCCTGTTTTGTTGGCTTTGGAAGTTGTCGACATAGCTGCCCTCGGCCTTTTCTGTGCTACCTTCTTCGCCCTTGTTTGGCGAGGCGCGGCCTGGGGCGGGGGGTCGACGGACTGTAAGGTCGACGCCTCTGCCGATGTCAACAGTCGAGATGTCGCGGACGGTGCTGCCCTCGACGTCATGCCAATGGCCAAGACACTGAAGTTGACCGTTGTTGGTAAAGCAGGTACCGAAGACGATGGACCCGGTTTTTCCGGGATTCTGCCATCAGCGCTTGGCAATGGCGGCACGAAGAAGTAATGTGTGCCTCGCCGAGACACAAAAGACAAAGGGAATGTTTGTCGGAGTCAGGGATCTTCTTCGAACAATTCGTGCATTTTTTAAATATGGTTGTTGACATCTCAGAAGAGCCGAAGTGAGCCGTGTGGTGGAAAAAAAGGAATTGCGAGGGTACGCGCGGGGCGCCCTTTTATGCCCTGCCGGGGCTGGGCGGGGTTACCGCCAAAACTTAAGAAGTTTAAACTAGAGAAGTTTCCGTTGGAGCCCCCGCAGGCGCAGTCTCTCCACAAGTGTGCATTCACAAAGACCACGAAGAAAAAATAAGTATATGACTTTCTTTTTTAAAAATGCCTGATTTCAACTAGGCTAAATTGGTCATAATGGGAAAGTTGTGAGAGAATAATAAAAATGAAGAACGTTGAAAAGCAGGTAACACCTGCACATCCTTAACCAATTTGGCATTGTGAGTGCCTAACTACTTAACCAACTTAACATGAAGCTATATGTGCTTCTAGAGGTACTTTAAGCAATTAAAACACATGGCAATTTAACAGTTAGTTATATTTAGTGGTTCAACTAAAATTAATTGATGATGCCAAACAAGCAAAGCCATTGGGGGAAAGGAACAGTTTGTATGGGAGGACACATTTGGTTAATGGGGTACATCATTTCTATTTTTCAGAATTCTGTGAAGCAGGGTCAAGTTAAATAAGAAGATACACAACACACTCTTCAACATACTTCACTGGTAGGTTTTTCTGAAGAATCGTCCTCTTTTGGTGTTTCCATCTCTTTATCTTCCATTTCAACCTCAGAGTCAAGACTATCTTGCTTAACAGATCCCTAGGAATGAGATACCAAAATCATTAGCTATGCTTTACATTCAAATAACATCTGCTTAGGCACATAGGGATGGTATTAATTCTATCTATAAGGCAGCATAAGTCTGTCTCAGATTTTGTTTTAAAATGGTAAATAAAAATCCATGCATCTAATTCTTCTTTCAGAAAAAAAAGTGTACACATATAGCTTGACTTCTCTGAGACAGAAATGGGACAGGCACAGATAAAATACCTGATCTTAAAATACAGTATACCTTGATATCTTTATGTAAGCTTTTTACTGGCATCCCTGAAGTTATCAAGAGGGAGCTCTCCACTAATGATACTTAAGGTGTATTGTTATGTATCCGATCCATGTTTGAGTCAGTGTTGCTGACTTGTGTGGCTTCCCTGATTCCTGACCCAAGATTTTATTTATTTGTTTGTTTGTTAATTAATTCATTAATTATGTTGGCTTTCTCTCAAAGAGGGACTCAAAAGTAGCTCACAGAAGAAACCAGTTAAAATTAGAAAAGTCAATGCTATCATAGGAGGATGTACACAACTAACTCCTAACACCTGCTGAACAGGACTTTTAAAAATACTTTAAGGTTCATGAACAGAATTTGAAAATACATTGAATCTAGCAGATTTTTAAACAATACAGCCCCTGCTGGGCTGTAGCCCAGGGATCCACCCGAAACAAACAATAAACTTTATAAGGCATTGTTACAAAAACATGGAGGGGGAAAAGGCTATGGCACACACTCACCACATTAAGAGCAAGTATTATTTCCAAAGTATGTACATTGCATCCATTCTTTCTCTCTTATTTCAATATTATGGCTGTCATCGTATCAGAAGAAAATGTCAAGCTATTTTTAGAACATGGCCCAAAATGTTTTGTATACGGTTAACTTGAAATCACTAGGAATTTATAACATTTTCCATGTCTAAACAAATTGTTTTCTTCAACATGTCTATACCCGATTTAGGCCCCATGGTCACTCCCACGTTTCCTCTTTAACACTTCCCCAGCTCACCATGATTTTTTTTCTTTGATCCCTACCATTTTAGTGACAAGATAAGACATTATGTCAAGCACTTGAACCTCAAAACACAAAACCAGCAAGCCATCATCATTCACTGCCCTTCCCACACAAACATATTTTCTACCCTGAGGACAACAACTCTCAACCTGACATTTTGTCAACTCACAGAGTTCATCGTGAACCTCCATAATTTACTGTTTTGGGATTCAAAACTTTTCCTAGATACTCTGCAACAATTCAAACAGAAAAATTGTTCAGGAGGTAATTACAACAAGATACATTCTTTTGCCCAACTTAACAGATAACTGAGGCCCCTTCCATACAGCTGAATAAAATCTCACATTTTCTGCTTTGAACTGGGATATATGGCAGTGTGGAGTCAGATATTCCAGTTCAAAGCAGATATTGTGGGTTATTCTGCCTTGATATTCTGAGTTATATGGCTGTGTGGAAGGCTGCTGAGAAGTTTATCTTATAGTGAAAGGTGGCTTACTTTTGATTTACTTTTTACAAAAGAAAGCTGAACAAGGCAGCAGTATCTTTCACAGATTCAACAAAACGTAACACTAAGTATGATGAGGGATTTACATGCCATTTGCTACCCTATAGTGATCACAATACTTTACAAATAATATTGGTGAAATAAAAATGCTAAAAATGCCGATATGTGTGTGTGTGTGTGTGTGTGTGTACTGCCAAAATATTAAGATCAATGTCTGCTTTTTTCATTACTACAGTATATATAAATATGGGTAAAAAGATTGTTTTACACTGAAGTTAGAAGAAAGCACATTTAAAGCAAAACCCACATCCCAGAAATAAATATTATATAGGTTCTTGTGGGTTTTTTCGGGCTATAGAGCCATGTTCTAGAGGCATTTCTCCTGACGTTTCGCCTGCATCTATGGCAAGCATCCTCAGAGGTCTCAACCTCTGAGGATGCTTGCCATAGATGCAGGCGAAACGTCAGGAGAAATGCCTCTAGAACATGGCTCTATAGCCCGAAAAAACCCACAAGAACCTAGTGATTCCAGCCATGAAAGCCTTCGACAATACATTGAAATATTATATAGTCCAGTGAGGCTTATTACAAGAGAAGATGGTATAGCAAAAAGGACAGTATTAGAAGATTATTTTATTTTTCATTCATTACATAATTAGCACAAAACCAAGTGTTATAAATATACTCTCCTGCTACTAAAACCAGATCCTATTCATTAATCACTAAGGCTCTGATTCATCTATCCATTTAATGAAGAACTTTCAACTCTAATTATTTGTCATACTGCTACTGATAATCCAATTATGCAGTAAAACCTTCTCCAAAAAGCAGCTCTTCTGAAAGCCATTGATTTATGATGACTTACTTTAAGAGCAGTAGCTTTCCTCCGTTTAGGCCCCATTTTTTGCTCACTTTCCTCTGTAGCATCTATATTAGTATCTTCAGGAGTTTCTTTATCATCTGCAGTGTTAACAGCTGGCTGGGACTACAAACAAAGAGAATACCACCCACATAAATAAATCAGCAGCAAAAGCATGACAGCATCGATACGTTTCAAGGGAAGTGATTAAAAAAACATTTGAAATGTTTTTAAATATTCTGGTGATGTTCATTCTATCTCAGACTTTGAGGAGGATATAGGAACAAAACAAAGTACATAGTAATTTGTCTACAAAACATGCATCCTAATTCAAGAGTCTCATTAAATACAATGGAGTTTATATTAATAATAATAATAATAATAATAATATTCCAGTAAATGTGATTACATTTGTGCCCAAAAACTAAAGTACTTTAATAGTCAAATTTTGAAAAACATCTAGTACATTATTTGGCAAGCTATGATAAGAATATAGAAACAGAGGATTTATTTACACGTTGCCCTCTAAAGCAGTGATCTCAGATTATTTGACTGGGCAGATTCTTCTCCAGTGTGCCAGGGACCAGTACTGTATTGTATTGGTGCCCATAATTATTTGTTTCTTGGAAATTTGCATGGGACTGGTACACGACAGTTTGCGGGCTGGTACAGGCCCATCATCCACCATTTTGAACAAAACTGTTCTGAATGACAAGAGTACAAGGAACCAAGCCCACCCCATCAAGTCTATATTCGCTTCTGAAAGACAAACTTTCTGATGACTGTTATTGAAGAGTATTTCAAGGACTTGTTTTTGTCTTGTTTACAATTCTGACAGGATCCATACTGGTCCTCATTCTTTCATGTTGCAACATTTGCGTTTCTAACTTACTCTGGTAGAAGCTGTCTTTCCTAAGGAAAAACCTCAACTGTCCCCAAATCTTAAAGGCACCATCAGAAGGTAGTTATCTACTTGTTTGCGTAAAACTGAGCAGATACTCCAAGACATACTGAAAGAAATACCTTCCAGTGAACACTATTTGCAGCAACTGCTAGGTAACACACAGTCTTCTAAAGCCACTCTTTAAATTGTGGATTCTGATCCCAAATGCTCAATGTTGGGGTCATAAAAATGTAGTAAGAGAAAAACATTTCTTCACATCACCTGGACATTTACTAAAAAAAAAAAAATCTGTTAGCAACAACAGGAAGAGTTTAAAGTAGTCTCTGCAGATGATGCTTCAGTTGTATTCCAAAAAAGTAGCCAGTTTAGCAAGCTTTGCAAATGCTGATCTATTATCAGGAAATGTTTGATTTTTATACCTTTTTTATATACCTATATACAGGGTGAGGCAGCATAACTTCCTTTTTTAAAATGCGTGCCATTCAGTCAGTTGTCTCATTTGAGAGGCGGGAGTATAACGTTTTGTCTTGACACAGTTCAGTCGCCATCTTGCGCTGGAACAGTGAGGAGAATGCTTTTGCCGTTGAAGCCTACTTTTCGAGTGGATTTGGAGTGGCCGGCCCACTCTCCAGATTTGGCCCCTTGTGATTTTTTTCTATGGAGTTTTTTGAAATCCCGTGTTTATGTGAACCATCCAAGGACCCTACAAGATTTGAAGACCAACATCCAGGAAGAAATTGCCAACATACTGCCTGCTATGCTGGCAAGAGTCATGACAAATGCCAGAAATCGGTTTACTCAGTGTATGGAGAATGGGGGACGTCACCTACCTAATTTGATCTTCAAAACTACGTGAAACAAAACTTTAGGTATGCGCCTACATTATAAAAAAAAATTCTGATTCATACAATGGGTTTTATTAAGTTTTGGAAAAAGTAAGTTATGCTGCATCACCCTGTACCTGGGGTCATGTAAAAATTTCTCAGGCCACCATCTCAGTTATACTGCTGTAAGCAACTTGAGACTTGGATATGACACTCAAAGGAACAGGAAACCAGCAGGAATATTTCTTATAATGTGGAACTTACCTGCTGACTAGAAAATTTAACTTTGGGGTTGTTGTCTATTTCCCACAATCCTTCATTAAAGCCTTTTCTTTTATTTGGCTTGCCATATTTTTCTTTATTTTCAGCATAGGGGAATATATCTTTTGGTCCCAAATATGCTCTATAAAAGAAACGAAATACTTATTGTATTCTACATACATTCTATGTTTTGCACATCATGCTCATTAAAACTACTGTTTTGAAGAGTTATTGTTTATAATTATTCTTTAAGAATATATTTAAAGATTTCTAAACGATTAACAAATTCCTCACCAAACAGCCCTAATAAAAGACAAGTCATGGGAAAAACCAGAAGTGCTTTTAGAGGTTAATAAATTCAACAACCCAGTGCCATTTATTCCCAAAGATATTGAAACTCGTTTTTGACAATAAGCCCTCAAGCATGAACATATGTATGTATCATAAAAAATGGTTAAATATCTCTCTATGATAATCCCTAAATCAAAATTTAATTTAATGTATATACTCGAGGATAAGCTGGGTCTTTCAGCCCTTTTTTAGGCTGAAAAGGCTCCCCTCAGTTTATACTCGAGTCAAAGTTATTTATTATTTTGTTATTATTATTACATTATTTTACTCTTAATTATTATTTATTACATTTATTATGTTATTCTATTTATTATTACTTTTATTATTTTCACCTATTTTTATTACATTTATTATTTTACTCTATTGTTATTATTGCATCTCTCATTTTACTCTACTGTTACTGATATTATTATATTTCCATTATTTTACTCCGGAGCCCCTGGTGGCGCAGTGGGTTAAAGCCCTGTGCCGGCAGGACTGAAGACCGACAGGTCATAGGTTCGAATCCGGGGAGAGGCGGATGAGCTCCCTCTATCAGCTCCAGCTCCTCATGCGGGGACATGAGAGAAGCCTCCCACAAGGATGATAAAAACATCAAATCATCCGGGCATCCCCTGGGCAACGTCCTTGCAGACAGCCAATTCTCTCACAACAGGAGCGACTTGCAGTTTCTCAGGTCGCTCCTGACGCGACAAAAAAAAGTAAATTATTTTACTCTATTTTTATTACATTATTTTACTCTCTATTATTATTGGAAGGATACGTAAGCACATTTACATTGAAGAAAGTTAGAATAATGGTTTAATCCGAGTTGGACAATCTTATCTTAAAGTTTTTTGTAAATATTCAAAAGCATTTAACCTACTGATGCCTCAATTAATGTCATTTTATCTACTGTTATTTTGAAATTTACCTGTAGCTGTTGCATTTTCCACCCTCAGCTTATACTCGAGTAATTACATTTTCCTAGTTTTTTGTGGTAAAATGGGGTGCCTTGGCTTATATTAAGTGGGCTTATACTCAAATATACACGGTGTTTCATTTTTATAATGCTTTCCTCCAAATACGGCTAGCATTATAAAATGTAATGGGTACTTTGCAGGTTTAGCAATGTTACCACAATGAAAAAGGACAATTCATCATTAGAATTATTAGGGAACGGTTTGAAAAGAAACAAATATCATAGCACCAGACATATATTATCCATCCAGATTTTGAATACTATGTATAGAACTAAGTACATTTCAATATTAAAACATTAGGCAAATTAGAAAACAGCTAGATGAAGAAAAAGCTGTCACAGGAAATATGGTTATGCCCCTGGATCTCAAATCTTGATATTCAGCTTTGACACTTATCCTGCTGCTCTTGCTAAAATATGACTGAAAGATTTGTGAAAGGTCTAATCTGGTAAGAACTAAACCGCTTTTCTACAACACATTTCTAGGTAAGTGGACACTGACTCTAACCAGAGTAACTCCTCCTTTATAACTATAAAAATACAACTCAGGAGAGCAACATATTAAAGAATGAGAAAGGAGGCAATGTCAGCAAGACTGTAGTTATGACAACCTGCAGAAAACCCAGTGATTGCTATATATCAATACAGACATCATTTCATAGAGCTACCAGGTCAACAAGCTCTCTTTCCCTTCCCATGCCCTTGGTGCATTATGTCTTCTTAATTTGATTTCTTCCAGTCCCTCCCCCCAGAACTGCACACTGTATCCCTTCCCCCCACCCTTTCTGTTCTCCCTACCGGCTGCTGCTTAACAGAATTAGGCCGGCCAGTTGCTGAAGGCAGCAAAGAACAGCATGAGAGGCAGCCAATTTGTTCCCTTTCCATTCAGTAGAGGTGGGGAGAGTGCAGCTTCTCCAGATGTTGTTGGACTGCAACTCCCAGCTCGGGCACCACAGGTAATGGTGGAAAATGCTAGGATCAGTGGTCCAGCATCACAAGTGCTGTACAATTCCCACTCCTGCTTTACATTGTCCTCCATAAACAGCTGTTTTAAACCCAATTAGTTCAGTCAGAGCAGCCAATTGGGGTAAAAATGGCTTATCTTGATTTTCAGCATAATTGATAGTCTAAGGCATATTTCCAACAGTCAGGTTAAAGCCACAAGTTAAAGCCAGGGAGCAGTTTCGTGCACTCAAAATGACACAGCCATCCCTTCCTGACATGTTTTCTTTGTGGCAAGGCCATAACCACAAGTGCAAGGTAAGTGCAGGATAACTATCTGAGATCAGCCTTTAGGAACCAAAGATTCTCAAAGCTTATTTCTGGAAACTCTTTACTCTTGAGTTTATTTTCTTCATATGCTCACTTATGCCCTCCAAGATAGAAGTATTAGTTAAGTTTCTTCTACAGCCAAGAAACTATCTAAAGCAGTAGGGCTTTTCATATTCAAGACTTACGTTTCATGTGTGCCAAAAAAGAATATAGGCATTTTATTTGTGGGTGGCTTCACTGCTCCGTCAGGAACTTCATCCACCTAAAGAAGAAAATAATATTTGGTATAACTATGATGTGTGGATCTGAGTAAAAATTCATTCTAGAGAGTTCTTCTCAATGTCCTTACAGAAGTGTATATAGACCTCCCAGACAGAGAAAACAATAATTCCAGAACATTATTATAAGAAAAACCACTCGTCCTGGGCACAGATGTTCAAAGATCCTAATTGTTACTTAGAAACCTACACAATCAAATGATCAAACACAGACAATGCACAGAGAACTGATATTTAACCTCCCCAACTTAAAAAAAAATCTCAGACCAATCCCTGCTTATACTATGACAATTTTGAAAGTCATGAACCTCCATCATAGAATCAAAGAGTTGGAAGAGACCTCATGGCCATCCAGTCCAACCCCCTGCCAAGAAGCAGGAATATTGCATTCAAATCACCCCTGACATCACCATCACCATCATAGGTGGCTGAGTATGACTACCTTCCAAAGGCAAGTCTTGATGGTGGGTCTGTGACTGTGAAGTCCTATTCTGGATCTGTATGGTCTTTCACACTGAGAACGTAAATTTCCAGATAGAAGGCAATCACAAAGATTTGCTTGGGACGCTTTTCTCTTGGCGTGTTTTTCCCTTTTGCTCTCTATTCATGCCTCTTCAAAATCCCAAGTACCATAGGAACAGCTGATCTCCAGGGCAGCAGGGCTTCCCAGTTCTTGATGTTTATATCACTTTTTGGTTAGATTTAAATCTGTCTTTAAATCCCTTTTGTTGTCCACTGGCATTTTTTCTGTTCTTAAGATTTGTGTGTGTGTCAGGAGCGACTTGAGAAACTGCAAGTTGCTTCTGGTGTGAGAGAATTGGTTGTCTGCAAGGACATTGCCCAGGGGACACTTCCTTGTGGGAAGTTTCTCTCATGCCCCTGCATGGGAAGCTGGAGCTGGCAGAAGGAGCTCATCTACACTCTCCCCGGATTCAATCCTGTGACCTGTCAGTCTTCAGTCCTGCTGGCACAAAGATTTAACCCATTGTGCCACCAAGGGTTCCTGTTAATAAGATTAGAATAAAGAAACTGCTTTGTGAGATGGTGATCGGATATTTGGAAAATGTAGCCAGCCCAGCAAAGTTGACAGTAGAGAATCGTTTTAATGCTGGTGGTTTTTGCTCCTTCCAGTCATTGACATTTGTCTGCCTGTCTTCTCAGGAAATTTGAATAATTTTTTGAAGGCAACAATGATGGAATCTCAGAACAGTTCCTGCCAAAGTATGACAATTCAGCAAGTTACAAAGTCCATGTCGCTCCATACTTCTGAGACGACACAGCCCCACAATTCGTAAATATATATAATTTTTTGATACAGAGATTATGGAAGTATTCAGTCATGATGTCACAATAGTATGAGAAGCAATCAAAATAATTTATGAATTTCACATTCAATTGGGTAAGTTCTTTAAATGCTACCTCATGGACCATCTGAGCATTTCTGCTCCAGATATAAAGGCACACCAAAAGTCATGAACCAGTGATTTTTGATGCTGTGTCAGACAAAAATGGATTCAAATGAAAATAAATAATGAGAATCCATGCAGAAAAATGTTCTGGAGTTATTTTTTCTTTACCAGCTGCTGCTTCATGACATGCCTGGTTATAATTTTTGTAACGCATTCAGGAGAAACAAGAGAAATATAAATATGGAAAATCAGAATCAAGAAACCAGTATGATCCATCAAATTTGTGCCACTGAATTGTTCGATTGCAACTGAATTCTTTGCTTATTGACAAACACTGAAGAGATGTGAAGATGGGTATATGAATAATCATGAAGACCTGTGCTCCAATCTAATTCTTGGTGCACTGAAATATGTGTATGTTTACAACTTAAAATAAATATATGGCTTTGGGGAAAAATCAGCAATTATACATTCATTTTAGTTACTTTAGACGGTAGTTGACTACAAATCCTAGAATTTCAGACCACAATCCAACTACTAGTCCCAACCAAAATAGGTGCATTAATCCAAACTGGAATTAGCAATTGAATGTAGACCATAAGTAGGAATCAAGCAACTCTCAGCATTTTTCACTATTAGCTATACTGGCTACATAATCCAGTATCTGGAGGAGTGAACGATTCTATGGATGCATCTGTACTGTTGAATTAATGCACTTTGACATCACTTTAACTACCATGGCTCAATGCAATGGAATCATGGAGCTTATAGTTTTATACGGTATTGAGCCTTCTCTGCTAAAGAATACTGGTGCCTCTTCAAACTGCAACTCCCATGATCATAGTATTGAACCACAGCAGTTGAAGTGAAATCAAACTGTATTAATTCTACAGTGTAGGTGTATCCGATGTAACACTGGCCATGCTGCCTGAGGTTTCAGATAGGCTGCATCGAACTGATTTTTAAAGCCACAAAAGATTAATTCTTTTTCGTCATTTTGAAAAAAAAAGGTGATATGAATCATTTCTGACATTTTTACAAAAAGCCTGACCAAACAGATCCAGATCAAATTATCTAGGTTTGCTGTTAGGAATGTACTTCACTTACAGAAACTATATGTTCCATAAAAAAAAAACATATACATTAGGCTTCCTGTTAACTGGCACCAATGGGGATTGGTAGATGCCGGATAAATGTAGGTTTTGGTTGCTTTAGTTACTATTAAAAACAGGCCTAACTAATACTATTATTGACTTCATATTAACACTGAAAGAAATTAAAAGCAAATTAAGACAATTTCAGATAAATGCAATGTAACACAGTTTTACTGTACATTATAAATGTATTATACATGTATATTATTTTTTATTTGAAGTATTACTTCTTCAATTTCCCCCCAAATTTGTTTGAATTACATTTAACTGGAAGCCTTCTGAATTATCATGGAATATGGATGGGAATCATGCACTCATCCAAGTGTCATTTAACTGCACCCGGTAGCATTCATTCTTCACCATTAACTATATTGGCTAGGGCTACTGGGCCATGCAGTCCAGTATCGGGGGTCGAACTGATTATTTTAACCCACAAAAGATTAGTTAAATGAAACATCTTCAACATTCTTCACATTAAATGTCATAATCTCTGTTTTAGGCTTCCTGAGAGAAATGCACTTCATTTACACACATTAAGGGTCCTTATAATGAAAGTATGCAGGTCTTTTTAAGTACAGACAGTCCCCAAGTTACAGACAAGATAGATTCTGTAGGTTTGTTCTTAAGTTTAATTTGTATGTAAGTTGGAACAAGTACATTTTAAGTGTAACCCCAGCCAAATATATATAAGCTTTGGACCGGACAGGGAAGGGTGAACACCCCTGTGGAATTTGTTCTTCTGTCTGTGGCCCCTATTCAGAATATTTCCCCTCACTTTTGAAAGTGAGAATTGGATTCTGAAAAATGTAGCTTGTGGAAACAAGGATTGGTGAAAAAGCTTCAGTGGAGAACCCTTTTCTCCATGGTAACTCTTCCAGAAGTGAATTTTCCTTCCGAAGGGCAGATGTCTCTCATTTCCTGCTGTCTCACCACCCTCCACCCTTCTTAACTGAGTCGTTTGTATGTCAGATGTTTGTAACTTGAGGACTACCTGTATTTTAGTTAATACAGAATATATATATATATATATATATATATGTACTAGCCATCCCCTGCCACACATTGCTGTGGCCCAGTCTGTATATATGTGTTTGTGTGTATATATATTTGTGTATATGTGCATATATGTGTGTTTCCATATATATGTGTAGTTTTGCACATGCATTGTAATCTATTTTTTATTTTTTGCTTTTTAAGTCCCTTCCCCTGTGTTTCTCAATGTTTTTATGAGTGGTGGTCACTTGTTGGCCTGATAGTTGTATTGTGTCCAAATTTGGTGTCAATTTGTCCAGCGGTTTTTGAGTTATGTTAATCCCACAAACAAACATTATATTTTTGTTTATATGTATACTAGCTGTTCCCTGCCATGTATTGCTGTGGCCCAGTCTGTGTATATGTGTTTTGTGTGTGCATATATGTGTGTTTGCATATATATATATGTGTGTGTGGTTTTGTGCATATGTTGTAATGTATTTTTAATTTTTTGCCCTTTTAAGGCTCGTCTGCTGTGTTTTTCGGTGTTTTTATGAGTGAGGGTCACTCGTTGGCCCGACAGGTGTATTGTGTCCAAATTTGGTGTCAATTCGTCCAGCGGTTTTTGAGTTATGTTAATCCCACAAACGAACATTACATTTTTATTTATATGTATATATCTCAAGCGCGTCCACTGGAAGGAAAATACTGCTTCTATTTAACGGTGCCAAAACCCATCAAAAGACGAACGCAGGAAACCAGTATGTGGGCATCTGCAATGTGACTTCCCGTGCCACAAACACACACACACACACACACCCCTCCTCTGCTGTTAAAGCAAGGAGGGAGGATCCATAAGGAAAACAAGGGCAAAGCATGGGGAGCCGAGCCATTTCAAGAGGACGCTTTCTCCGAAAAGGTGTGTTTGCCTGGAAATGGCAAAAGCATCAACAGCTGCAGGTGTTTCTGTCCCCCAAATTGTGCCTAGTGCCTTACCCTGGCCGGCCAATGGGGATAGCCTTTCATCTTGGCGAAGATCAGATCCCCTGGTTTGAAATCGAGGCTCATGTTGCTGCTGCTGAGTGAAACACCTGGGTCGGGTTTTCACGTGAACGAGCGTTCTCACGAGCAGGTCCTGAAAAAAAAGGGGGAGGAGGTAAACAAAAGCAGGCAATTATAGAGGATATATATAGCTGGAGCCTCCCCCTTCCCCAGCCGGCCAAGGCTCTCTCCTCCTCACCCCGTTTTGGCGGGAAGAAGCGCCCTCCCATCCCTCGCCGCAGGGAAGCCGCCCCTTTCCCCTCACGCTCTCTCTCTCTCGCTCTCTCACCCCGCGCATGCGCAGAAGCCCCCCTCCAGCATTCCCCCCCCCCCCCACCGGCTCCCCACAGATGCCCGTTGCTCGGCTCGCGCCCCTCTCCCCTCCTCCCCTGCCCGCGCGCCACCTTGCCAACACCTCCTCCCGTCTCCGAAGTCCCAACAGTGGCCGCTGCTGCAGCCCTTGGCCACGCGCATGCGCAAAACGCAACAGCTCTCTACCTCCAGACAAACACAAGGCGTACACACCCCCGCCTCGCGCCCGCCACTGACTGACTGCCCAGCGCTCACTCGCTGGCTCGCGCTCCTCCGTCGGGGCGTACCAAGTGATTCCCACAATGGGGGGAGGGAGAGGAGATTAGGAAAAAAAAATACACAAGAGATATTTCCCGAGGTTTTTTTTTCACACAAACACGCAGCAAAGGGTGAAATCCGCCCTAATGGAATCCGGTTTCCAGTTGCTTTACCTCTAGCAATAGCGGCACAAAATTGGTTTTCAATTACACCCCCCTCTTTTTTTTTAAATAAGGGTAGTGGTTTGCTCCGCTTCCTCCTGCTCTTGTTATGGGCTTTTGTAGGCCCGCGAGGCAAAGGAGGAAAGGGGCGTGAGGGCTGAGGAGGCGCTGCTGTGATGTTGTATGGTTTGCACGCCCTCCAAAGTCACTCCCAGAATATTTTGCCCCAGCAGGAGCATTTTCCCATCCACCTCCATGATAGTTTGGAGATGGGCCAAAGTCTAAACATGACACTCATGTTTCACATTTATATTATGCACATAGCCTGCATTTATGTTTAATGTACACCCTCTTATGCACATAGCCAGAAGGTCGTGCTTTTAATAACATTGTGGATGAAACAAAAAGGTGCATCGACACTTCAAAATGAATGCAGCTTGACACGATTTTGCCACGGCTCAAGGCTATAGTATCCTGGGAGTTGTAGTTTGGCGAAGTACCAGCACGTTTTGGCAGAGGAGGCGAAAGACTTTGTATAACTACAATACCCAGGACTCCATAGCATTAAGCCCTGACAAAATTCATTCCATAATGTAGATGAAGCATGGGTGCACAGACGACGTCGTCATCAGCATACTGGAGTTCTATAACAGATGTTAAAAACTGAGAATTGGGAAGCCCGGGTCCTTGAGTGCTCTAGCTAGAGGTCAGCTGTGACCAGCAATGCTGTAGAATTTGAAGAGGCACAAATGGAGAGCGAAAGAGAGAAACTTGCCAAGTGGAAGGAGTGTCAAGCCAACCCCAACCAGGACTGCCTTCCACCTGGAAACCGATGCCCTCACTGCAGGAGAACATGCAGGTCAAGCATAGGGCTGCACAGTCACCTACGGCCTCACCGCCAATACACCGAATCTGGAAGGCAATCTTACTCAGTCAATGAGGGATCGCTTCAGCGACTGAGGGGGGAAAGGAGGGCACCCAAGGCTGTTAGGAATGGTGGGAGTTGTAGTCCAAAACACCTGGAGGGCCAAAGTTTGTCCATGCCTAATCTAGAAGCCTAATGAGTGCATGAAAGCATTCAGAGAACAACAGGCTTCCTTCAGCCCTTTTAAAGAAGCTGGCTTTTTAGGAGGTGTTTCAGCACATGTTCTTGTATGAAAAGTAGCACTCCCTGGAAATGCCTCACACATAGCTTTGGGCTGCTTTTAATCATGTACTTCAGTGTGAAATACCTAACTTTTGTGACTAAGAGTACTGATCTTTTGTACAGATTGTGACTATGCAGTTGAGGATCTAAATTTTACATTTGCCTTTGCAGCAGCAGGCATCTGTCCCTTTTCTAAGCAAATTAACAGACTAAGGCTTTCCATAGACACTACCCATGAAAGCTAAACTCCATGGACAAAAAGTGGATTTCAAATACTGGTTGAATGTTTGTGAGATAAGAAAAATGCCTGCCTTCAAAAAAGTTGAATTTTTATGTTTAAAAACATAATACACATTTATCATATCAGAAGCAAAATGAGGGTACAGTTATAATGTATTTAAAAATAATACAAACAAAGTTAAAAACTTGGCATTATACTAGATTTCCTTTGACCAGAAGCTGGCCACTTGGGGTGCTTCTGGTGTCGCTATACGGATTTCTTCCATTGTGAGTGTGGCAGGGCTCAGGCTGCATTGTAATAGACGGTCTGTGGTTTGCTCTTCTCCGCACTCACATGTCGTGGATTCCACTTTGTAGCCCCATTTCTTAAGATTGGTTCTGCATCTCATTGTGCCATAGCGCAGTCTGTTCAGTGTCTTGCAAGTTGCCCAGTCTTCTGTGTGCCCAGGGAGGAGTTTCTCATCCAGTCTCAGCCACTGATTGAGGATCTGGGTTTCAGCCTGCCACTTTTGGATTCTTGCTTGCTGAGATGTTCCTGCGAGTATCTCTGTAGATCTTAAGAAGATGTTTCTTTATTTAAGGCATTGGTGTTTTGGCTGATATCCAAACAAAGGATGGGCCGGATATGTCACTGCCTTGACCCTTTTATTGCTGGCTGCTACTTCCCGATTGATGTCAGGTGGTACAATACTGGCTAAACAGTGTAATTTCTCCAGTGGTGTAGACATCCTGTGATAATGTGGCATGTCTCATTAAGAGCCACATCCACAGTTTTTAGTGTGGTGAGATGTATTCCACACTGGGCATGCATATTCAGCAACAGAGTAGCAAAGTCTTTATGGCTTAACTAAGTGGGAAAGGATTCAATTAAAATTATTGCAAAATAAATGTATCCTTTTAGTAATTACAGTGCACATATTAATGGCATTATACAGTAGATACTAAATGTAAATACAATAATGTTTAAGGGGGGCTACATACCATTGGGCAAGCTGTCACCCTACCCATAACTGATGTCTTGAGAGTGGTCTTATAATAATAATAATAATAATAATAATAATAATAACAATAACTTTATTTTTATATCCCGCCACCATCTCCCCAAGGGGACTCAGGGTGGCTTACAAAGGGACAAAACCAAGAATTACAGAGACACAATTAAAATAAATCAAATAGTAATGTTAAAAAAAACAGTCACAAACATCATCATAAAACAATATGGCTGAGATAGGAATCATTGCTGAGTTCAGGCTCAATGAATGCAAAAATCCCTAAAAGGAGCCCATGGAAAGTGCAGACAACAAATGAATAAGGGGCTAGGGAAGCATTTTTCCCCCTAAGTGATGCTCCAAGAGTGTATGCCATTAATTGTGTATTCCCGTAAGTAATGCTTCGAGAGGATGCCTCATTAAGTTTATATCCTGAGCTTCAAGAAGGTTTTCCCATTGAGCATGTGTCCCCATAAGTGACAATCCCAAAGGGTAGTTAGTCCCTTTAAGCCTTTAAGTCCCACAGCCAGCTGAACACAGAATCGCCAGCCGCTAATTCGGATTAAAATCCTTTATGGTACGGACAATGTGTGCAGATAGTAGAAAGCACATTTGGCTGCTTTTAAGAACTGCATCCTCTGTTCTCAAACTGGAGGAAGATCTGAGGGAAAGTGTCTGCAAGGAATGGAGGAAAGCAGGGATATAAAAAGAAACTTGGAATACTTGGAAGCCGTAGAAGGATTACTCCAAGATTCCCTGCTTAATTGTGGACACCTGAGGCGCCTTCCACACAGCTGTATAAAATCCCACATTTTCTGCTTTGAACTGGAATACATGGTAGTGTGGACTCAGATATCCCAGTTCAAAGAAGACATTGTGGGATTTCTGCCTTGCTATTCTGGGTTATATGGTTGTGTGGAAGGGCCCTGAGTGACCTTGAGCAAGTCACACACTCTCTGCCTCAGAGGAAAGCTGTGAAAGGTGGGAGGTTATATAAAAAAAGACTCTCTGAACAAATTCTGCCAAGAAAACACTATGAACATGAATGCTGAACATAGAATCACGTTGGGAGGACCTATAGATTCATAGAAAGGTGTTCTTCCTGGAAATCCCCCAACATGACTGGAGGAAGTTGAGCACAGAATTCCACTGGAAAACCTAGTGATGCCTAGAAAGAACATTTAAAAATAAAATCAGTGAATAATCAAATCCACCAAAGTCAAGACTGGAAACATGGTGGGATGACTGTATCTTAATAAACTAGGCACTCAGAGGAGTTGTTGGGAAGGGCCTGTTGGTTTTGTGCCCTGATTGTAGGCTACTAAGGACATCCACTGGAAGCAAAATGCTGGATTAGCAGGATCTTCATTTTAGACGGTAATTATACACATCAGCTCACATTAGGTTCAAATCCCTGCATGTTGCTTTTGGGTGAATGGTCATTGCTGATCTATGCTCTTAGGAGGAATGTTGAGTTATTAATGTAATAAATCAATCAAGCCACTTCCGAGTTAGTTGAAAGACAAGAGTGTTATGTTGTAAATGTGTTGGGAGCTGCCTCACATTTCCACATGAGACTTTATGGGTATTATGATGTGCTCTGATGCTGGATTATTAAGTTCTCTGACTTTTTTTAAGCTTCTGGCAATTAAAAACATGGGTTTGTGGTGGCATGTACAAAGCTGCACATGAATGAAAGTGATCACTGGTCAAAATTAGCACTTTAAAGAAGATAATGGGTGCCATATAGCCCCCGGTGGCGCAGTGGGTTAAACTGCTGAGCTGCTGAACTTCCTGACTGGAAGATCGGCGGTTCAGATCCAGGGAGCGGGGTGAGGTCCCGCTGTTAGCCCCGGCTTCTGCCAACCTAGCATTTTGAAAACATGTCGATCAATAGATACTGCTCCAGCAAGAAGGTAATGGCGCTCATGCAGTCATGCCGGCCACACGACCTTGGAGGTGTCTACGGACAACGGTGGCTCTTCGTCTTAGAATTGGAGGTGAGCACCAGCCCCCAGAGTTGGACACTACTGGACTTAATGTCAGGGGAAAACCTTTACCTAATGGATGCTATGGGTCCTCAGTTGATGAAATCAGATGCTCTCATATTCTATAAGTGATACATTATGGTCCAGTATTTTAATGTTACAGTATATTAATATTTCACACTGCAAGGGTATTTTAGAAGTGGCAAATACATTTCCTTGCATATGGAGGTGTGACTGTGGGGACTGCTATGATCAGATCCTTCAATTCCACATTTGCCATTACACAACATCTGTACTGTAGAATGAATGCAGTTTGACACTACTGTAATTGCCATGGTTAAAAGCTATATATGGGATCGTGCAGCAAGTAGTTTTGAAAGATCTTTAATTAGTGCTGCCAGACTATAAATCCCACAATTCCATAACATTGTAAATTATTTGTGGTCATTACTTTTGTTTCTTAATAATTTAATTGTAAATCTGTCTTTGCACTTTTTTCCTTGACTTTCTTTGGTAGCACTATGTAACACAGTTTTTGTTCCTGGATTATATATGTCATTTCCTAATTGGAATAGGAAATAGAAACATGGAAAAAGTTTATTAAACTGCAGATACTTTGTTTTTGCGGGACGTCAATTAGTATCTCATAGATTCTCAACCAATTCAACATAGTTTGTGGCAGCCACAAAAACGAAGTTTCTGGAGTATAACTACTGTGCTTTTAAAGTAAATACCACACTATTAAACAAGAAACAATACTTACAATCGAGGAACAGATTTTTATTCAAATGTTGTTACATAATGTAATTTGTCTGTGCCACAATCTGTGCCTGACCTTCTTGCAGAGAGAATTGAATTTTTACATCTTCTGGTTCTGATTATGTAGTCTATTTTACTTTTTATATTGGCCATCAAGTGATGTCTCTATATATACAGTCACCTCTTTGGCTGCTTGAAGAATGAGTTTGCAATGAAGAAACTGTTGGTCTTACAAAACTTAATAATTTATTCTCCTGCTTAATTTATTTGATTCTAGGCCAAATTTTCCTACCATTTTTAATTTTACTGATTCCTACTTTTGCATTCCAATTGTCTATGATTAACAATAGGTACTGTTTTGGTATGTAGTCAATTTCCTCTTGGGCTTCAATACAGAATTTTTCAATTCCTTCTTCTGCTGTCTCTGTAGCTGGAGGCCCTGTGCTTAGCCTTGAATATTAGAACAAATTGTCTTTGTCCCGAACACATTCAAATGTAGATTAAAAGGAACAGGTATAATGATGCTCGCTTTGCCATTGTATAGTTCTGCTGATGTTCTTGCTCCAAGGCAAAGCTCACTGATTTAAACTAAATA